>NW_027256883.1:108343072-109014322 GCF_029215685.1 Pituophis catenifer annectens | reverse complement strand
CATTAACCCTTTCGACTCTATTATACTATGTTCTCTATGTTCTAAATTGCTTCACAGCAGAAGCAATACAGCTGGCTGGACCACACCTGCATTAAATTCACGGCCTGTATGATCAAGCTGCATCATTGTCCCCTCCTGTATCTTTTTCCCCAGGAAGAAACAAGAAGTAGCCAACACTGCGGCAGGTATAAAAGGTCTTGGGAAACTCCAGGGAGCATCAGCTGATCACAGAAGTGTTACTTAATACTCTTTATAACATTTATAATGAAAATGTTTGTAATCTTGTCCTTCTTCCTGAAGGGAAGAGATTAATCCCATCCCTAGAGGGGTGATAGATGGGTTTCCCTGCCCTAATCTTGTCAGTTTCTGTTGTTCTGTTGTTTATTGAGTTGATTCAGACAGTATCGGCTGCATTCCAGCTGCAACTGGAGCTATTAACTGAAGGGAGAGAGAGAGAGAAATAACCTCTCTTGCACTTTATTTTTAACTGGTTCTCCGAACTGCCTAAGCAATTTTCTAATGGTTCGGGCGAACCGATGAGAACCAGCTGGATTTCACCTGTGCTTTTGTGGAGTGGATATGAGCGAGACGGCTTGTAGTCTCTGTCTGGCATAATTGCCTCCTATGTTGCTTCATCATATTCTGTTCTTTACCTTCCTTTTGTGATCAAAGAATATTTTTTAAAAAAGAAACTTTTTGTTGATTAACTGGTATCTCTCGGCCAACTAAT
This sequence comes from Pituophis catenifer annectens, assembly GCF_029215685.1. Lineage (NCBI taxonomy): Eukaryota > Metazoa > Chordata > Lepidosauria > Squamata > Colubridae > Pituophis > Pituophis catenifer. The sequence continues at coordinate 109,013,592 of NW_027256883.1, read as the reverse complement.
TAAGATTGGAAGATTTCAGCCTCTCCAACAAGCAGTCCAGAAATGCAAATTATAACTCCCAATGTCAAATAAAGGTGGAAAATTCATGAAAATGATGAAATAAGATCACACATTTTTAAAGCCTTATGTTTCTCCAAAAAAAAAGTACGTCCTTATTTTAGTTCATCTCTGGCAACCCTCCTCCTTGTCATTCAACAATAATTATGTCCCCCAAAATGGCTAGATCTTCAAAAAGGAGTAACAGACTGTTTCTGAAAAGATCCTCTTTTATTTTAGTAATAATAAAGATCATCTTAATAATAATTTAAGAAATGAAAGGCATGATTCCTTGTCTGTTTAAAACCAAATACCAAAGCAGCTGTTTTTTCATCAACGAAGTGATTTTGACCCATCTTTTAGCTTATGGTTTTCTCACTTGGCTACCTTGGAGTGCTGCTCCAGTTTCTTTTCAAACTGCTGCTGTATGGAGGATGTATGGGGTGATTCTTGGATTTTCTCTAACTCAGAAGAATCATATAAACTTAGGGAACTTGTTTACAACTCAGTTCCCTTGTTTGTAAATTGAAAAAGCTTTAGTCCAGAAAGAGCATTCCAGACTGGTCAGTCAACCATCTTCACTGGAAGTCTGACTATACTGTTTCTATAGCTTCATGATCCTCCTAGATAGAAAGTTCCAGAATTCCCAGCCAGCATTTGCTTGGCTTCTTTACCTCCGCAGTCCATTAATGTCATTAGCTCCCCTATAATGTTTCCACTGAGCAACTTTTTAAACCCAATTTTTTGGTCTTAAATACTTGTTTCTTCACTTTATTAAAGTATATGTACTATTCTGAAAAAATTTACTGTATAAAATTTTTTTTTACATTGCTTAAAGCAATGTTTCTCCATCTTGACAACTTTAATATGCCTGAATTTTAATTCCCAGAATTCCCCAGCCAGCTTGATGGACAATATCAAGGTTGAGAAACATTAGCTTAAAGAGGTAATGTATTAATCTTTTGATTCTCAAGACTGAATTAGAGACTTCCAGCTGAGGTAGCAGTACTACCAGTCACAAGAAATGGAGTTCTCTGTTCCTGTGCTGGCTTCTCCCTGTTTGTGGGCTCCGAAAGGAGCCAAAGCCACCTTGAAGGGGCAGCAGCTAAGGAGGGGCTCTGTGAGAGGTCGCAGAAGAGATCACAACTCTCCTGCTGAACCCCAGAGCTTTTTTCCCTCTATGCCATGGCGAGGAGAAGAGAAGCTGGGGCAGCCAAGGAATATCTAAGAATTGTGCTGGAGCGGAGTTGGTGAACAGTTTCTGGAACTGGGTGAGAAGAATCTTTTTATTCAAATTTTAACCCCAAAAGAAATTTCCAGGAAAAGAGAGGCTCATAACTATTTTTAAAAGAAGCAGCGAGGAAAATTTCAAAACTGAAGAAAAAAGAATTAAAAGGAAAAAGGGGAAAAAATTGTTAAAAATACAGAAAATTGGACTGGCGTTGTTTTGGATAGGCATCTTGAAATGCTGGAATTAGCTATTTAAAAAATTAACATTATTTTTCACATTATGGAAAACTGGAAAAAATTGGTTAACATTGAAATCTAATCTAAGAGTGCCACCTGCTGACGAAAGGAAGTATATAACACATTCCCAAAATCTTGGAAATATTTTATTACTGGAGACTTAAATGTGAGAATAAGAAAGACACTATCATTAAAATGACCCCTGAAGATTACAACACAAAACGGAATCTATAGAGGGATTTAAGGAGGTTCTGGAAAACCTATGGGACTATCCAGAGGAACAGGTTGATCAGCTTTGGGATATAAAGATTCATGAATATTGAACTTTTTGAGAAGTAACTTTAGGTTTGAATATATGATTTTTGGATTATTGGACAAAAGAGAAACGCAATAAAATTTAACAAGATGCTTCATCAAGAAGAAATGAGTGGAATTTGGGAAGAGATTACTCGTTTATTCAAAGTACGAGGGAGATACTGATGAACAGAATCGAGAGTATAGATGAAACACTGGGAAATACACTGCTCAGAAAATAAAGGGAACACAAGCAGAAGACATCCGAGATCTGAATGAATGAAATAGCCTTATTAAATACTTTGTTCGTTACATACAGTAGTTTTGTGTTCCCTTTAGTTGTTTGAGCAGTGTATAAACTACTGTATGTAAAGAACAAAGTATTTAATAAGGCTATTTCATTCATTCAGATCTCGGATGTCTTCTGCTTGTGTTCCCTTTATTTTTTGAGCAGTATATAATACAAAGGACAATGAGTGATCAAGATGTCCAGGAAGAGGAGGAGCCAAATGAAAGAGTAGATGAAAAAATGGAACAGACAAAATAAATGAAACAAGATGATACAAAGGAGATAACAAAAATAATAAAGATTGATGAAATAAGCCAAGGGAAGAGTTTTCTAAGGGAATTAAAAAAGGAATCGGAGAACCAAGAAGATTTTTCTGGAAGAGAGAGAGGGGCAAGAGGAGATATTTTGAAAGCGAGACTATGGAAAAGGGCATAGAAGGGAGAAATGTTTAAAATGAGTAGTCAAGTTGTGGAAGTACATATAAATAAAGATCCAAGAGAGGAATATGGGAGGCAAGCTAAGAAAAGAACAATTAAAGCTTTGAAGCGGATAAGAGACGATGGCTAGAAAAGGAATATGTTTAAATATAGTAGTGGCATAACCAAAAGTTAGAATAGGGATGGAAACTAGAGGGAAGGGGATTAATAAAATAGACATTTTTATAGAATTTGAATGATGGTTTTATCAAGTATGTTAAAATAATATGGTGACTGACATAAAAATAATATATTGAACTATTGAATAACCAAATAATGAAAGATTATAATCCAACATGAATATGTGCATGCTTGCCAAATGTAACAAATATGATTATAATATTTTATTTGTATTAAAATGTATGACACGTAGAATATGGTGAGTGACATATTGAACATTGAATTATTGAAAATAACATATTGAAATATTGAATAAGCAAATAATGGAAGGATTATAAATTGAATAAGCAAATAATGGAAGATTATAATTTAACATAAATGCTGAATAGAATAGAATAGAATAGAATAGAATAGAATAGAATAGAATAGAATAGAATAGAATAGAATAGAATTCTTTATTGGCCAAGTGTGATTGGACACACAAGGAATTTCTTTGGCCTACATGCTTTCGGTGTACGTAAGGAGAATAAAATACATTCATCAAGAATAAAAAGATACAACACTTAGTCAGTCAAGGTTACTAATAAGCTATCAAATCATACTAGGAAACAAATAAAAACAATATAAATTGAAAGATACAAGCAACATGGTTATAGTAATAAGTGGGAAGAGATAGATACTAGTAAGGAAGAGAAGAAGAATAGTAATACAGTTTTAGTAAATTATTTGACAGTGTTGTGGGAATTAGTTGTTAAGCAGAGTGATGGCATTCGGGGAAAAACTGTCCTTGTGTTCTGGTATGCAGTGCTCTAAAGTGTTGTTTTGAGGGTAGAAGTTGAAACAATTTATGTCCAGGATGTGAGGGGCCTGTAGATATTTTCACAGCCCTCTTTTTGACTCGTGCAGTATACAGATCCTCAATGGAAGGCAGGTTGGTAGCAATTGTTTTTTCTGCAGTTCTAATTTGGCAGAGCCAAACCAGACAGTTATGGAGGTGCAGATGACAGACTCAATAATCCCTCTGTAGAACTGGATCAGCAGCTCTTTGGCCAGTTTGAGCTTTCTGAGTTGGCGCAGAAAGAACATTCTTTGTTATTATTTATTAGTATTAATTTTATTATTAGAATTGAGTGGCATAAAAATAATACATTGAAATGAAAGACTATAACATAAATATGTGTATTATTATTAGAATTATATAAGAGTGTTAACTATTAAACAAATATGATTAATACTATTTTATCTGCTAATATATTATCAGCATTAAAATGTAGGACATGGAGGATATGGTGATTGGCATAAAAGTAACATTGCAATATTGAATAACTAAATAATGAAGGATTATAATTTGAATAACTAAATAATGGAAGACTATAATGTAACTTAAATATGTGTACTATTATTAGAATTATATAAGCTTGCTAATTGTAATAAATATGATCAATACTTTATTTCAGAGGTGGTATTCAGCAGGTTCTGACCAGTTCTGGAGAACCAGTAGCGGAAATTTTGAGTAGTTTGGAGAACCGGTAAATATCATCTCTGACTGGCCCCGCCCCATCTATTCTCTGCCTCCCAAGTCCCAGATGATCAGGAGGAAATGGGGATTTTGCAGTAACCTGCTGGAGTGGGGAGGGAATGGAGATTTTACAGTATCCTTCCCCTGGAGTGGGGTGGGAATGGAGATTTTACAGTATCCTTCCCCTACCATGCCCACCAAGCCACGCCCACAGAACCGGTAGTAAAAAAAATTGAATCCCACCACTGCTTTATTTGTATTAAAAGGTATGACATTCAGAATATGGTGATTGGCATAAAAATAACATATTGAAATTTTGAATAACTAAATAATGAAAGACTATAATTTAACATAAAAATGTGTATTATTATCAGAATTATATAAGCTTGCTAAATGTGATAAATGCGATCAAAATTGTTCTAGTTGTACCAAAATATATGACACTCAGGTGCCACACTGTTCACACATTGATATGTTTTTTTAAAATAAAAAACTTGGGGGGAAAAGTCTGAATTAATAGATATAGGAGTTTTTACAGAAAATAGTTGGCAATTCTTGTTGAGATACATATTAGGTAAAAGCTTATGATAATCTTGATTAGAGAATATTTTACAGAAATACTGAGTTGAAGGTTCATTGTAAAATTCAGTAATATGACAGTTAAGCATGCATGAGAATAAAAGGAATGCTTATTAAATGGTTTAACAGGGAACAGAGAGTAAGATGTATGAAGGCAGCTTTTTTGTTTATGTGTTAATAGTAAATGTAAAAGGAATGTTTGTGAAGATACTCAATATATGTTTGTTTGATACTATACATATGAAGGTACCTTTGTACCTCATTTAGCTTATTATTTCTTATTCCTTTTCTGTGCTTTGCATGTATGTTCTACATGTATTTAAGCATTGAGTCAGAATGGCATTCTGAAAATTGTTTGATTGACCATCCAGCATTAATCTGATGGTTTGCTAACGGGCAGTTGAGTTTTCTTGTACATAAAGGAATACATTATGTAAAAAGTATTTCATACAGATATTATGCGCAGAGTTATGTACATTGATTTGGTTTGTTCTCTCAGGTTATACACTTCTTCATTGTGCTGCAGCCTGGGGTCAGCTAAACACACTGAAAAGTCTGATAGAGTTGGAAGCTGATATTTATGCAACTACATTCCGGGGTGAAAATGCTAGAGAAATTGCAAATCGATATAAGCAAACAGAGTGTGCTGAATTCTTGGATTGGGCAGGTAATATTAATAATTGTTAAGCTTCTTTGAGATGTGGATTTAGCTTTACAGTACTCAAATCATCTGAATTCTGTACAAGTACAAATGGCAAATAGTTGTATTTATTTATTTATTTATTTATTTATTTATTTATTTATTTATTTATTTATTTAACTTATATACCACCCTTCTCCCCAAATCTACAAAATCAAAAAATTCCCAATTTAAAACCCAAAAAACCAATAAAATTAAAAGATTAAAAATCCCCATTAAAACCTTTTAAACTAGGCCGGCTTGTTAGAATAAATAAGTCTTCAGGGCCTTGTGGAAAGTGCGGAGGTCCAGGATCAGTCGTATTTCAGGAGTTAGCTCATTCCACGGGGCGGGTGCCCCCACAGAGAAGGCTCTCCCCCTGGGGGTCGCCAGCCGACATTGCTTGGCCGACGGCACCCTGAGGAGGCCCTCTCTGTGCGAGCGTATTGGCCGGTGGGAGGTTATCGGTAGCAGCAGGCAGTCTAGCAAGTATCCTGGCACTATGCCATGGAGTGCTTTAAAGGTGAGAACCAACACCTTGAAGCGCACTCGGAAGACCACTGGGAGCCAGTGCAACTCGCGCAGGAGAGGTGTTACGTGGGAGCGCCCTGTTGCTCCCATAATCACCCGCGCAGCTGCATTCTGGACCAGTTGGAGCCTCCGGGTGCACCTCAAGGGGAGCCCCATATAGAGAGCGTTACAGTAGTCCAGGCGAGACGTGACGAGGACATGGGTGACTGTGCATAAGGAGTCCTGATCCAGAAAGGGGCGCAACTGGCGTTTCAGGCAAACCTGATAGAAGGCCCCCCTGGCCACGGCCGTCATATGCCCTTCCAAAGACAGCCGTGAGTCCAGGAGAACACCCAAGTTGGGCGTCCCCTCTGTGGGGGTCAGTAACTCACCCCCAATAGCCAGCGATGGCACCAGCTGGCTATACCGGGATGCCGGCATCCACAGCCACTCGGTCTTGGAGGGGTTGAGTCGAAGCCTGTTCCTCCCCATCCAGACCCGCACAGCTTCAAGACACTGGGACATCATTTCGAGGGCATCATTGGGGTGGTCAGGGGTGGAGATGTACAGCTGAGTATCATCAGCGTACAGTTGGCAACGCACCCCAAAACCATGGATGATCTCACCCTGCGGCTTCACATAAATGTTGAACAAGAGCGGCGAGAGGACCGACCCTTGCAGCACCCCGCAAACGAGGCACCTCGAGGTTGACCTCTGCCCCCCTGCCAACACAGACTGCGACCGGTCGGAGAGATAGGAGGAGAACCACCGCAGGACGGTGCCTCCCACCCCCAAGTCCTCCAGCCGACGCAGCATGATACCATGGTTGATGGTATCAAAAGCCGCTGAGAGATCTAACAGGACCAGGACAGAGGAGCAACCCCTGTCTCGAGCCCTCCAGAGATCATCCACCAATGTGACCAATGCCGTCTCCGTGCTGTACCCAGGTCTGAAGCCGGACTGGCACGGATCTAGATAGACGGTTTCATCCAGGTACTGCGGGAGCTGTCGCGCAACCACACTCTCAACAACCTTCGCAGTGAAGCGAAGGTTGGAGACCGGACGGTAATTTGCCAAAACAGCCGGGTCCAGAGAAGGCTTCTTAAGGAGGGGCCTCACCACCGCCTCTTTCAAGGTGGCAGGCAAGAAACCCTCAGTCAGAGAAGCATTTATAATCCTCTGGAGGCAGCCTCGCGTCACCTCTCGGGTGGCCAGTACCAGCCAGGAAGGACACGGGTCCAATAAACACGTGGTTGCATTTAACCTCCCCAGAATCCTGTCCACATCCTCAGAAGTCACAAGATCAAACTCATCCCAGATAACATTCTCAGTCACCTCGCCGGAATCTACCCAATCAGAGTCCAAGCCTTCCTGAATCTGAGCGATTTTATCATGCAGATGCTGTGCAAAATCCTCAGCCTGCCCTTGCAAGGGGTCCTCCCGTGCTCCCTGATGTAGGAGGAAGCAGGTCACTCTACACAAGGCGGCTGGGCGGTTATCTGCCGATGCAATAAGAGCAGAAAAGTAATTACACTTTGCCGCTTTTATCGCCATTAAATAGGTCCTAACATGAGACCTAACTAGTGTCGGTCGGATTCAGATTGACTAGCCCTCCAACCACTCTCTAGGCGTCTTTTCCGGCGCTTCATCTCCCTCAGCTCCTCAGAGAACCAAGGAGCTGGGCAGGTTTGGCGCCGGGTCAGAGGCCGCAAAGGCACGACTCGATCCAGAGCACCGGCGGCCGTCCTATCCCAGGCGGCCACCAGGTCTTCAGCCGAGTCGTGAGCCAGAGTTATCAGGATCCATCAGGCGCCTGGGGCGGAACTACCTCATCGGTTCCGTCTCCCTGCAGTGGGGTTCGGCGGTCAGAAAGTCTAGTCTCAGGAGAGAATGGTCCGACCATGATAGGGGTTCGATAACTATATCCCCAACATCCAGGCCATTCAACCACTGACCAGAGACAAAAACCAAGTCTAGAGTGTGTCCTCCCGCGTGAGTAGGGCCAAGAATTAGTTGTGTCAGGTCCATGGCTGTCATGGAAGCCATAAACTCCCGAGCCAACCCAGACGCCTCACCGGCAGACGGCAGGTTAAAATCCCCCATGACCAAAAGCCTGGGGGTATCAACCGCCACCCTGGCAATAACGAGGAGCTCAGGCAGGGCCGCTGTCACATGGCAGGGAGCCAGGTATGTGATCAGCAGGCCCACCTGCATCCCATGGCTCCACTTCACCAGAAGAGACTCACATCCGGCTATCTGAGGTACAGTGGCCTCCCTTGGATCAAGACTTTCCTTTATAACGACCGCCACTCCCCCACCCCTACCCTGGGCCCTTGGTTGATGAAATGCGCGGAAATCTGGCGGGCACATCTCTACGAGGGGAAACCCCCCCCCCTTTGGCCCATATACCGGTATATAATAACAAAAAGTTATTTTCATGGAGCACTTTATGGAGAAGCTATTTTTTAGCTAGTATATTGTTTTTAAAAAGACAATTTCCCAAAATAGTTAATTTGTGCTGCAAGATATTAATGATAGGTCAATTCACATGAGGCTGTTTTAAAAAACAGAAAAAGTGTTTTAGGATATTGCATTTAGGTAGAAAGGCTAAATACCTCACCTAGCTGTATTCTACAAAGGAAGACCCATATGCCGGTAGTTTGCTAGACCACATAGAGCTGAGTATAGCTATTCAAATTTCACAGGAGATAGAAAGAAAAAAGCAGGAACTGAAACATCCTTTACAATACATGCAAAATAAAGTCAAAGAAATAAAGTAAAACCTCTTAGCAAAAAGAATCCCTATGCTATCTTTCACTACAGGTAGTCCTGGACTTACAACCCTTTGTTTAGTGACCATTCAAAGTTACAACGGCACTGAAAAAAGTGACATAACCAGTTTTCGCACTTATGACTGTGGCAGCATCTCTAGTCATGTTATCTAAATTTGGTCACTTGGCAACCAGCATGTATTTATGACAGTTGCATATCCCAGAGTCATGTGATCACCATTACCTTCCCAGCAGCTTCCAACAAGCAAAGTCAATAGGAAAGGCCAGATTCATTTAATGAGCCCCATGATTCTCTTAACAACTGCTGTGATTTCCTTAACAACTATGGCAAAAAAGGTCATAAAATGGGGCAAAACTCACTTTACAACTGCCTTGCTTAATAATGGAAATTTTGGGCTCAATTACGATTGTCAGTTGTGGACCTGTACAGCCAATAGGATGAGAAGGACAAGACGACAATGTGTAAGAATTGGATTGTCCAACAAGCACATTCTTTTCTTCTAGGCATCTAACATGCGCTGAAACTAACAGACCCATGAAAAAGTTTTGTATTTCAAAGAGATAGGTAAAAAACCCTCTGCTTTTCATCAGCAGTCTTATCTTTGAGGCCTCAGTAATCAAATGAAGCATATTTTTTCCATAAAAGTATGTAAAACTTTATACTGAACTTCCTCTTACAATGTAGGAACTAAAAGTAATAATTTAGCATGCAAACTTTTTACCTAAATTTGTAATTCCACTTTCATTTTTGAATGAACATTATTTGTAATCAGGTAAGAGATCACTGGATTTTTAATAATCTTATGGCTTTTGTACTGTTTGCAGCCTGGTTGCCCCATGTTTATAATAGCTGGATGTAATCAAAAGATTACGTAGGTCAATGAACTCATTCTCTAAAGATGGTGGAGTCTTTAGCAGCCCCTTTTCAGCCTAACATATTTTATTATAAAGTATGAGCTATAGTTTGTGAAAACTTGTGCTTTTCAATAAAATTTGCTAGTTTGAAACGTTATCAAGATTCCTCCTGATTTTTCTCTAAAGTTGGGAATGCCATCTTTATGCATCAAACCATAATGTGGTTTGTTTAGTTTTGATTCAGCATATTGTGTGAAACAAACCTTTAATAGTAAAATTAATACAACAAGGCATGATCTCTGGTGTCTCTCTCTTCCACTAACTTTGATCTTGAATCTGTTGGTCACTTCACAGCAGAACCATAATTCTGGCTTTGCAATTCTTGTTACAGTATTTTGAGTGTTATTGATACCATTATATTTATTAGCCTGGATAATAATACAGGTAATGATTGACTAGAACTGCCTGGAATTCTGAGCATGGAATTATAGTCGTAAATCACACTGATGGTTAAGTGGGTCATTACATGACTGATCCAATTTTACAACTTTCTCAACAAGAATTGCCAACTATTTTCTGTAAAAACTCCTATATCTATTAATTCAGTCTTTTCCCCCCAAGTTTTTTATTTTTAAAAAACATCAATGCATGAACAGTGTGGCACCTGAGTGTCATATATTTTGATACAAATAGAACAATTTTGATCGCATTTATCACATTTAGCAAGCTTATATAATTCTGATAATAATACACAGTTGTTAAGCAAATTCAATGTCATTAAGAAAAAAACATTGTCTACAATGGCGTTTTTTGCAGGAAACCAGAAATAAATGCTGATTTCTGACAAAAAAATATATATGAAATTATGGTCACAGCACGGTGGGATATTGCAAATGGACATAAATGTGGGCTGGTTGCTGAGCAACCAAAAGATGATCATGTGACTGTGTGGGTCATATTTGGGGGTCTTTTTGGGGGGGGGATCTGTCAGAACTTTAAATATCACTAAGTGACCGGTTGTAAGTCAAGGACTTCCTGTAGTGAGTCATTTCTAATTCTTGATGATTTTGTCATTTTGTGAGAAGCGTCTGTACCTGATCAGTACTCAAAGAAAGGATCATTTCTTATCAAGGGGTCTTCAGAGCCAGAAATGTAACTGATCACCATACAAGAGCACTAAAACAAAGCAGGTAAAACTGTCTTGAGGATGATCAGACGAACAGGTTCAGAGGCTAAAGAATAAAACAAAAGGATCTTTTCCTTTCTTTTGATCTCTGGGCAACTTACATAAGCTTGACTTTTAGCTACTGAATCGCTCAGCCATCTTCTCATTCTTTTAGGATCACTTGCCTTTTGTCTGTTTTTTGCTTGCCTGTTTTCCCTGAGCAGAAATCATATCAAGAGAAAGTTGGGAAGAAAGGATTTTTTCCATCTTTTTTTTCTGTCACATAGAATTAACTATATCTGAAATCCAGCAAGCATGAAGAATGCTGAACTGCTGAAAGAGCACTTTGCTTCCTGTGAAAAGGGAGCCTTTTATTAAAATTCAGTCCCAGTTTTATATAACAAAGGTAAAATCATATTGAAGACTCACTCCATTATCTACCAAATAGTCTTTAATTATTGAGATTGTAGATGCAAATCACTTTGGTTTGACTTTAAAACAACATTTAATAGCCCCTTTGTGTCTTCTTTAGTACAATTCATAGTATCCTGCACAGAATCTAACTCAGTATACCAAGCAACCTATATTGGAGCTTTGTTACTTCCTTTGCCATCTTATTGGATTGAGAGCAACACTTCAAATATTCAGTAAGAGCTGAATATAGGAAGGAAGAATTTTTTTGGCCCTATACATTATATGGTGTCTGCACTGGAGCTATGGTTGTGCAGACAAACTGGAAAAAGCTGTTCATCTTCATCATAGTCATCGTTTTTTCTCTTTTTGCTTAATTTACGGTACTTGATTTCTTTTTTGTGATGATGGGTGACACGCTTCATGTATTTCATCATCTTGGAAGTGTTAGTCACTAACTTGTAGAGCATTTTGTTCATGTCGTGGCTATAGTCATCATTCATTTCTGTGACAACTGATACTGCTGTTGTCGGGTTTTCTGACTGTCAAGTGAAAAAAATTGCAAGCATGTTAATGTTTTAAACTTATACATGATATATAGTGGAGACATTAGCATTAAGGTAAAAAATTAAAGCTTGTTTTTTATATCAGGAAAGTAATTCTGTGTACTCTGATATCTTTTATTGTTATACTGAGTATTAATTTTATAAGTTCAGTAATTACCTGTCCATTTATTGATCTGTTCTGAAAATACAGGGTTTTTAAAATTAAAAAAATGTTAAATAGCAGATGGTTTTGAACAAGAGTTTGATATGTAGTTAATAAGTAATGGATGCTTTTCTTGTCATACAAATAAAAGTGTCAAGAAAGGTTTCCTTATTCAATTTTGTAAGTATAGGAATTCAAGTTGTTGTTAAATATATATGATATATATGATCAAAGCTAGTAATAAGACTGTTAACCTTATAAGCCCTGAAGACTTTTTTTATTTCAGCAAGCCGGGCTGGGTTAAAATTTTTTTTAATTGGGTGAATTTTATGGGTAAGGGGTTTTAAATTGGAGAAGCCAAAGATAATTTAATTTTGTTTTAAATGTATTTTAATATTTGTATTGTGTGTTTTTAATTCTGGCTGTTCACCGCCCCGAGACCTTCGGGAGAGGGGGCGGTATAAAAATTTAATAAATACTAATACTAATACAACGAGATCCATATTTTAAACTTTGGAAATCACTGTTCACCTTGGAGTCTAGGTAAGCAGACACCGATTATATCCAAAAATCCTACATTTAGACAAATACTTTTAGCCTTGCTTCAGCCATAAGGAGAAATTTATATAATTTACTATTACAATTACATTTCTTCTCTGCATAAAAAATACTGTTATTTAAAATTATTTAGCATATAATTTACTATTATATCTCTGCATGAAAAATACTGTTATTTAAAATTATTTAGCATAAAGCTGTACTGTAATCTCTATAATATTACATTCCGGTAGCAGAGTTTCATTACTATATTCTGCTGTTACTCCTTCCGTAGATATTATCTTTGTTTTGAATGTTTGGCTAATCACCAAAGTTTCCCCTCTCCACTATGCTTCTCATTTTCTTGAATTGTTTTGATTTTCTGACATAAAAATATCTGTTCCTTGTCTTTAGTCCAATTCTTGTTAGCTTTTCTAAAGATAACATCTGAGAGCTGAATTTTTTTATGGTAATACTTTTTTTCTGAGAGCTGAACATTTTTTATGTGTCTTTACAACAGAGTTAGATATTTTTACTATTTACTGTAAATTAAAACTTATTGAAAATGTACACCATCTATCTTGGAGCTTCTTACCTCAGATTGGGCACTACGTATATATACCATTCAAAATCTAAATTAGACAAAATTTAGTTGAACTTAGAATACAGGTTGGAGTTAAGATATAATTATGGTTCATAGCACTATTATTACTACTATTATTTTAACATTTTATTTGTCACCTGTCTAGCCATGGGGTTATTCTAGGTGGCTTACAATAACAAAAAGGAAGAAAAATGAAAAAGTGTGTAAACAGAAATAAAATAATAAAACAATAATGTAAACAATGATAAAGGAATGCAACAAGAATACTTCAATATGATAACCAGAAGATGGAGAGATGGAGAGCAGAGAGCAAAGGAGTGGAGTCTGCCATCACTCTAGGAGATACCTCCAGTGTGAAACTCCCCCATTTGATCCTTTGGCCAACTGGCAGAGCCATGCCTTAGAATCTCTTGCAGATTGCGGATATTGATAATAATCTTTAAATGCACAACAATATAAATCATATATGGACTAGATTATATCAGAGTTTAGCCATTCAAACAGTTATTGAAATTACAATTCTTAGAAGGCTAAGATTTCAAGTCTAAGTTCCCTCCAGATGAATTGAGATTTTAACTCCTAGAATTTCATGTAGAAGCAGAGAAACCTGGGAGCTGCTATGAATTGACAATTATCTATTATATATATATTCTGCATAATATACATACATACATACACATACATACATATACACATACATACATATACACATACATACATACATACATACATACGTTGTGGAGAACCAGATATGCAAAGACCAATCCAATAGCATTCTCACTAAATCTGCTTCAGATAATAGGACGACAGATGTTGGGGATGTGAATCAGATGAAATAATTACATTATCAGCAGACAGCGTTATTTTTATTTGATGGGATTCTGAATTAGGGATAGGGAATGAAAGATAGAGATCAGGCAATGATATAATTGGGAAAGGATGAAGCATCCTCTTCATTGCACAGCTGGTTTCTGAATCTTACCTTTGTGCTTTTTGTCAGTTTCAGTTTGGGTAAAAGGAAGTGTACAGCTAAACCTATAGCTATGACAAGTGCCACTTTGTAACTAGCATAAACTACTTCTAGGCACCCTTTAGATAGTCCTATGCCAGTAAAACACTGGTAAATGCGACATATTGAGTTATGAAAGAGGATAGATTGCTCTTTAGTCACCAATTCCAGATCCTGTGGAGTCATTTCCCAAGCAACTCTTGTCCAGGCTGGTCGTTCACAAAAACCAAGAACATCTTGCATCAAGAAGATAGTCCACAAAAGGAAAATCTGGCAAGAATGACGCAGAAACATTTTATGCTATTTTTAGACAAAAATGTCTCTATGTAATGGATGTTCCTTGTGTAGGAGTTGCAGCAAATGGCCTTTGAGGTTCATTATGGACTGTCACAAAAGAATCTTAGTCAAATAAATCCTTCCATGATAACCAAGCTTCCTGCCTGGGCATTAGAGAGATTTGAATGTGGTAATATTAGCCCATCAGCTGTGAGAAGATTCTGTGATGTCATAAAGGAGCTCCAGATCTTATAGAAAAGTGTCTATGAAGTCAATAAGAACTGAAGGAAAGCGTTTCAAAGTAAAGAAATGTAAGGCGAAGAATACAAATTGGAAATATCCTACTCTTAAAACAAAATGTACATTTATCAAATTATTAGGCGTAGACATGTCTTATCCCTTGTTCCTGTACTATAATGTTATCAACATAAAAAGCACGTCATATAATTATTTATATATCCTCCTCCTCCTGTTGATTCTTGCCTTTCCTTTCCTTCCATGTTGGAATGGGCCTGTCATACTTGTTCCTTTAAAAATGCCATGTTTTCAGTTGATATCAGGTAAAGAAATCTTTAGTACAATCAACTTGAGAATGCTGGCTAATTAATGCCATTCCTAAGGGAAGAAGGTAAGGTGTATTACTTAATGAAAATGCAGTACAAATGCCATGCATCTGAAATAATGAAATAATAAATAATGAGAGATACTTGAAAATCTTACTATATTTTATACTAACAATTCTCATATGTAAAAATGTGTAAGTATACATAATGTTTTCCCTAATTCTGAATAAGGCATTTCTGAAAATCATAACCTAGCATGAATATTTACTAAAAATCATTGACAAATGTCATTTTATTTTTCTAATAAATGGTTGTTTTCTGAATGTAAGATGCTTTAATCATACTGGAAAAAATAAATTCTATAATATTTTAATATAGAAAGATGTTACGAAATTATTTAAAGGATTATTCTAATTATCTTCCCCAAAGCAGTATAAATTTGATTTGAGGCTTTGTTAATTTTGCTGCTCAGATAATACCCATTGCATTATGTTAGACGGTAAAGGGAGAAGACATATCTCCATAATTTATACATACCTTGGGGTATTTATAAAGAGGAGAGAGGGGATGAAGAATAGAAATTAAATTCTATAGTGTCTTTGCTATCCCATACTTCTTGCTCATTACACTGACCACCAGGAAGTGGGCACTACATGACCAGTTTCCTTCTATTTGTTATTCATCATGTATAAATAACCAAATATTTAATGGAATTCATGGATTAATTGAAGTCATGAACATTTGGACTTCTAGAGGAAGAGAAGGGTGTATGGAAGCATAAAAGAAAAATCCATAAATGGGGTCATGGCATAATATAACATGTAACTCTCCATCCTGAGAGTTTAAGGGAAGTAGATTATTTACACATTCTGATAGATTGCCTATGTGGTGTATGTCATGTCAAGGTAGTGATTTAAGAGCTGACCAGCTGCTACGATGATACAATGATGCGCTGATATAATGATGGGAATGAGTCAGCAAGGTTTTTAGCTGTTATCCCTTTAAGAGCCTGTATAATAAGAAGAGGCCCTGTTAAGGCTTCTCTCTCTCTCCATGTGTTCTTCTCTGCTGTAATTTACTGATTGGTTGACTTCTGCTTTTAGTATGCATATGTATAGTATGTATTCTTTTGTAGGTAAAACCACTATTATTGTTCCTGGGTTGTTTCACGTAGTAAAGCTGTGCACACTCTGACATGTCATGTCTACAGGGAAACACAAAAGGAAATTTACCATTTTGAAGTTATTATCCAGAAAAAAAAAACAGCAGGAAAGACATCAGTTGACATTGCAAACACATTTAGAGTTAATTCTACATGAAAAAGGCGGACAAGCAGCAATAAATGCATGTGCATTTTGTCAGCTCCTTTTTAAAAAATCAATATGTATTAAATGGTAGAAAGAGTTTTCATCAATATTACTGCAGAGTGAAGACAGTTAATCTTTCAGTTTCTGGCAGTGTTCTCAATAAAAATATACCCTCCAACAATTATTTTTTTCCCTAGAAACATCTCATATAATTTAATCTCAAATGGAGTGGTTGCTGGGAAAAAATGAGAAATCTAGATGATGCACAGAATCTAGTTAACTTCAGCTGTGGTAGACTTGCTATTATATAGTATAGCAGCATTTCTTGGATATTCTCATGTCTTTTTATTCTCTCTTTTTCTCTCTTTTTCAGAGGCCAAACAGAATTTACGCAATTTTATTTCCCAAATCCAGGCAACAATCACTGATCCTGAGAAAGTTCAGGGAAAGCTGAATAAAGAAGATAAGGTATATTATTTAATTAATTATAGATTTTCTTTATATAGTGAGTTTAAATTTGGCTAGTTTAATCGTAAGCTAATGCCAAAATATATTTGATAGTTACTGACTCATTGTTACTGATGACCCTATTTTATTTTATTTTTTGCAAAAAAAAATTTTAAACATACAAATAAACATACAATACATCTTTTCGGAACAGAGCCTTGATCCAGTCATAAATTTGCTCAATTTTTTGTCATCTTTCACAAAATTTTATATATTCTATTTTTGCCACAGCATTTATTTCTTAATCTTAAATCACATATCTCAACTATTACCATCTTATAGAAAGTTTACTCCTATTAACTTAACCAAAGCAATTATTCTTCTATTAATCCACCTTAAATCTTAATTCAAATAATACCTCATAGTACATGCCCCGCACAGAGAGGGCTTGCAATCTGGGTGTCCTCCTGGATGCACGGCTCTCTTTAGAAGAGCATATGACGGCCGTGGCCAGGGGGGCTTTTTATCAGGTTCGCCTGATTCACCAGTTGCAGCCCTTTTTGGACCGGGACGCCTTGCGCACGGTCACTCATGCCCTTGTCACCTCCCGGCTGGACTACTGTAATGCTCTCTACATGGGGCTCCCCTTGAAGAGCACTCGGAGGCTCCAACTGGTCCAGAATGCGGCCGCACGGGTGGTTATGGGCGCAACCCATTGTGCCCACGTGACACTCCTCCTGTGCGAGCTGCACTGGCTCCCAGTGGTCTTCCAGGTGCGATTCAAGGTGCTGGTTACCACCTTTAAAGCGCTCCATGGCATAGGACCTGAGTACCTTCGAGACCGACTGCTGCCACTAATAGCCTCCCACCGGCTAGTCTGCTTCCACAGAGAGGGTCTCCTCAGGGTGCCATCGGCCAAGTTATGTCGGCTGGCGACACCCAAGGGGAGGGCCTTCTCTGTGGGAGCCCCTGCCCTGTGGAATGAACTGCCCCTGGAAATGCGTAAGATCTCCGACCTCCATGTATTTCGCTGTGCCCTCAAGACCCTGCTGTTCCGCCAGGCCGGGCTATCAATGTAATGATTTTAAATTAGGTGTTTTAAATTTTGGGGGTTTTAAATTTGAGCTGAAACTATTTAATAATTTTAATTATTTTTAATTGATGTCTGTCTTTGTGTTTTTAATAGGCTGTACACCACCCTGAGTCCTTCGGGAGAAGGGCGGTATAGAAATAAAATAATAATAATAATAATAATAATAATAATAATAATAATAATAATAATAATAAAGTATTATATTATATTAAGATAGAAATATTTGAACTATGTGAAGATGAAAAATGATATGGGGGTTGGCGGGGCTCAAGGTTTTTATATAAAGGGATAATGATGGGGTATATTCTATGGAAGTCCGGGGGGGAGGGGAGGGTTAGGGGGGGTTAGGGAGGGTGGGTCGGGGAGTCTGGGTTGGGTTAGAGGGGTGAAAATGGGGTGAAAATGTAATTGTAAAACTTTTACAATAAATAATAATAATAATAATAACAACAACAACAACAACAACAACAACAACAACAACATTTCACAATTCTTACCCTAAATCCTCATTATTAATAATACAGTTCAAACATGTTTATATTTCAGAATCTAATTTCCATTTCTAAAACTTCCTTACATTTATTATTCATATAATATTAATTGAATCTTTATTTCATTATTACTTCAAGTTTAAATCTTATCTCTAATCTTAAAAATATAACAATTTAACATTTGAACAAAATTCTTAATTCAAATAATACTACATAATACAATTCCCAATTATTTCCCTAAATTCTATCTATTTAACAATACCATTTATATAAAAACCAATTAAGTAATTCTTATTTGTAAATCATAGTCCTATATCATTTCAATTTTCTTTTCTTTTTTGCTTAAACAGATGTATTATTGAAAATATTCAAATTATTACCATTGTTATAGGTATTTAAACAATATCCCAATTATTATAGCCATCAATTTTCTCAAATAATACCATCTAACATCTTAATAAAAATTAATTCATTGTGTCCATTGATATATTTTCTTTTAACATAGTCTATAGTCTATATATATTTTAGCTTCAATCCATATGTAACATATTCTTCTCTCATTTTTATTACCATTGTTGATCTCAATATAGTCATTTTATATATCAAAGTCCTGGACTCTTCTATTTTACCCTATATTCCCTAATATTTTCCAACCTTTTTTTCTTTTGTCATTCCTCTATTAATCCCAGTGTAATCATCTTTATGTTATTATTAGTCTCAATATAATCTCTAAGAACCTCCTTTTTATTATTACTATCCACATATTCAATTACTTATTCATATTTAATCTTTATCTTCTTTATTTTCAGCCTCTGATTGTTTCTCCATCTTCATTTTCTTGTCCGCTTGCGTGTACTCCATTTCAGCTTTTATGTCCTCAAATTTTTGTCCTCTGTGCAACATTATAATTATTTCTCTTATTTCCATTTTCCAAGTCAAATACATCTATTTGATCCTTTCTCTAATTCCTGTGCCATTTTATTCTTTTTACTTTAATATTATTCCAATTATAAGAGTTCCATTGTATTCCCTTTTTTTTGCAACATTAAGCCACTTGCAGACAAAAAAATCCTCCCCCACAAGTTCTCACAGTTATCTATGAAGTTCACAATTTTCCAAAACAAATATTCCTTTTTACTCCAGCAGGTGTCTCTCTACAATCCACAATTTCCGATTGTTTAACAAGTATCCATTTTATTTCAATTACATTAACAATCTTACATTAGCTTCTCTTTTTCTTTTTAGTTTTCAAAATATCAAATCAGTTTTAAAGTCCAGTCCGAATTTAAATAGCTCTTCTCACTTCTTTTTTCCTTTTTTTCCTTTTATTTATACACCATTTCTATTTTAGGACTCATTATCCATTCTCTTTGTTTTTCTTGAAATTTAAAAAAGAAAGGGAAAAAAAGGATCTCTTTATTTCTTTCCGATCCTTTAACCAAATCTAGTTATTTAAAATTTCCAAATAGTTTTGTTCAAGAGTCAATTTTCTTTCGGGTTTTTGTCTCTTTAAAATTACGCTTCAAGATCTTCTTTTCTTGCCCCCGCGCTCATTAGCCACTATTTTATCACTAGGGGTCTTATAGTTAAAAGATGTTTCCCTTGTTGTTGTTTCTAACCTGGGTTGGCTGTCACTCACCCGGCTTCAAAAAACTCTGTTCCATTCCTCACTCCTGCTCAATACTTAATCCGGTTGCCCCAGCTTCATGGCAGCCGCAATGGCTGCCATCCCCCGCTGCCGAGTCATGGAGAGTTTCCTCTGACCTTCGAGGAACTTGCCTGTTTCTCTCGATCATCCGAGGTGCCTTTCTTTCTTCCCCATCCCTACAGGACGGTTCTGGTCCAAAAACCCATCGGCAGCGGTTCATCAGTCCGGGTTTTCGCGGAGCTCATGAGAGCCTGCTAATTCCCCGACGCTGCAAGACCAAACCGGAAAAAATCTCCAGTTCTGATGACCCTATTGATGACCCTATAAAAGTATTTTTTTTGTAAAGTTTTTTTAAACACACAAACAAACATACATCTTTTCTGAACAAAATATTGGCTTGGTCTTAAATTTGTACAGATTTTTGTTCATCTTTAACACAATTTTATATATTCAATTTTTCTCATAGCATTTATTCTCTCTTATTTTAAGAAACCAATATTGCCCTTCATCATAACTTCTCATCATATTATAGTTCAATTTTTCTTTTCCCTCCTTAAAATTTGAACCCCTAAATTTAAATTCACCTAATATAGTACGATCCCCAATTATTTCCTTAAATTCTCTTATTCTAATCACCAATGATTCTTTTATCAACTATTTCAAATAATACAATTCAATATATTACTAGAAACCAATTAAATATGTATCTTAACCCAAATGTTCTGACTACTTCAATTTCATATATTGAACTTCTTATATCTTATATTCTTATTTTCAATTCTTAAGCATCCCTACATTTTGTCATTTCTTCATATTCACTTAAATAATTCATTATTACTATTCTATTACTTCATCAATTATTTGTATTATCTCTTACTATAAATGTAATCCATTATCATGATTTCAATAATTAAACATATTCAATAAAAATTCAATTAAGTATCCATCTTACTCCAGTACCCCCAAATTTAAACTCATACAGCATAATACAATTCCTAATTATTTTCTTAGAATCTCTTGTTCCAATTTCAAATAATTTTTTCTTCATCAACTATTCCAAATAATACACTTCAACATTTTTATAAAAACCAGTTAATTATATCTAACTAATTCATAATCCAATATCATTTCAGCTTTCTTTTATTTAGTTAAATTCCAAATATGTAATTAAGAATATTCCAGTTATTACAGTCCCCTTCATTAATTAAAAATATTCCAATTATTACATTCATCATACATCCATATAGCTTGAAATCACTTCAATAAAAAATACAATTTCATCTTTTCTCTAATATTCATTTCATTTACTCCATATTCCTTTTCCATTTCTTTCTCCCTTTCTATCTTTATATTTTATTTTATTTTATTTTTCTTTCCCCTTTTTTTTTATTTTAGAATCCTGAACTCTCTTTTTTCTTTTTCTTATCTTTCCACTGCTAATCCCAATATATTCATTTTGTTTTTTAAAATCATAAACTCTTCTATTTTGCTGTGTTTTTCACATTCTTTTCACATTCTTTTCCATCCCTTTTTCTTATGTTCTCATTATTAATCCCAGTGTAATCATTTAAATTTTTTATATTCTTTTTATTCCACTCTCTTTTCTTTCTTTCCCCTTTTTCTGTTTCTTCCATTGTTAATCCCAATGTAATTTTTTAAAGTTCTCCTTTTTATTATTACTACACATAATCATTTAATTTCCCATAATCAATCTCCTTGTCTTTGTCTTCTTTATTGTCAGTCTCTTTTTCTTGCTTCTTATTAGTTAATTCTTTGTCATCTTGAATATGTCCTAAGTCAATTTTTTGGTCATCCAGTTTCACTTTTCCATACAAGATTGTAGTCATTTCCTTTATTTCCGTTTTCAATTATAAGTACATCATTTTCATAATTTCCTTAAATTCCTGCACCATTTGTTCTTTCTAGGTTGATATTACTCCAATTAAAGTTATGTTGTAATCCTCTTTTAACAAAAGAAGATTACAAAACAATTTTCTGATCAGGTTTTGTCACTTTGTAACTTCTGCCTTAATCATCTTCTTTTTTTTTCTTTCTGCCTATGAGTTAGATGTCACTCACTTGGCATCAATCTTCTGCTCAATTCTCCGCTCCTGCACAGTGCTTAGTTCGGTTGCCCCAACTTACTGGCGGTCATAATGGCCGACCCCCCCCCCCCCGCTGCAGAGTCAGAGAATTTCCTCTGACCTCCAAGGAACTTGCCTGTTCCTCTTGGTCTTCCAAGGTGCCTCTCTTTCTTCCCTGTTCCTACAGGACAGATCCGGTCCAAAGACCCCTCTGCAGCAGTTCGTCAGCCCGGGATTTTGCAGGGCTCATCAGAGCCCGCTAATCCCTGACTGTCTCGCCACGACGCTTCCAGTCAAATCCCTATAAAAGTATTATAGGGTCATCAGAAGTTTCATTTCAAATGTCAAACTACTTCTTCAGTCTTTTGCAAGGACCAAGTAGGAAGAAATGTCACATGATGTAGGGGACCTTTAGCTAACATTGCCAATTCCAAATCTTTTTAAATCAAGATTTATTGGTGACTATATGTAACATATATTCTGAACAATTAATTGTTATATATAGCATTTTTGTAAACCACACATGGCTTTTAAGATACAATAAAAAATAACAAATTGTAGTAAAATATTATATTGTTTCACACAAATAAAAACAAATAGCCTGGAATTAGTCGATTATAGTTCAAATATTAATTTCATAGATATTTAAAGTGAATATATGAACAAATGCTTCTTTATATTGGAATATTTCTAGGAAGTTCAGTATTTGATTACCAAATTTTTATATCTGAATTCATGCATGGAAATTTAGAAGCATTTAATACAATTTTGTAACTATTAACTATTTCCCAAATGTCTCTTTCAAATACATCATATATCCTAGCCTTTGCTATCTGTGAGCAAATATGCTAACAATGTCACACTTCTACTTTACTGTGTTTTTGTATTTTGAAATTTCTCAAGAACCCTAATATTTATAAATAAATATTTTAGGATGTAAAATAATTTCCATTCTCTGAAGTCATTCAAAAGTTACTACACCTTGCATGCCTACATTTCGGCTAGGTTACCTCTAGTGGTTGCTAAAATGCTGTTTTTTGCTGATACTCTTGTTTATTCTGTGTAGACAACCTCCATCAAGGCCTGTCAGGCCAAATTGGACTGGCTTGAAAATACAAAAGAGCCTAATACACAAGAATTTATTGATCAGAAGCAGCAGTTGGAGGACATAATGCTTCCTATCTTCACAAAATTGGCTGCACCACGTGAGTATTTTTAAGCTTACTTTTGGATAAAAGAATTCTCACATTTTTAATTACTATTTTATTTTTAGGAAGTGTTTTCTGCTGGCACATGCTAGGTGTTGAATCTTTGCATAATCTAGAATAAATTTCTCTTAAGCGTTTTACTTCTACCTGCCAACTTAATTGAGTTTACTGAAAACCTCACTCCTTCCAATTCATTCTAGGATTTCCAATGCCCCATCAAATGACAAATATATACTAGTCCTTGGTTACCAACCACAACTGGGTCCAGTCACTCTGTCACTAAGCAAAACATTATGTGACCATGTTGAACTGTTGGACTTCTCTCTCCCACTGTGGTTAAACTGATCACTGCAGGTCATTAAGGCAGACATATCACCATAACTTGTCATTTCACTTTCCATTTGCTTGTTAGAAAGCATCCAAATTTCGATCACATGACAGCAGAGATGGTACAATGGTCATAAGTGCAAGGAGTGGCCATAAAGTTATTTTGCCAGTGCCAAAGTACTTCAAACAGTTGCTAAAGAGGCCTGTTAACAGGATTTTATGATATTTGGTTTTTGCCAAATATGTTTGCAGAAATGACTGGCAAATAACTCTAATTTGCCATATCATTGTTACAGAAGTCTGGTCTTTGTCTAGATCTACAGCAAACTTTATACTTGCTCTGATATTCTTTCTGGACAGCAAAGGTTTCTTCCTAGTACATTCCCCATGTAGATCTAATTTACACCACTTCTTTCCAATGGTAGATTCATGCAGTTTGACATCAGTAGGAGCTACCTATAGATCTTGTGATGAAATTCTGGAGTTCTTACAGACTTCCTTTAGTCTGGCCAGGTTTGCAGTTTTGAAATCTTTCACACTTGGAGTTGATTTTCTGAACAGTGGAACCATGGATGACTGTTTGGCAATCTTTTTACCCCCTTCCCAGATTCTGAAGGTTCAGAGAGCTCTTTTCAATTTAGGCATGGTGATACCATATCCTTCAAAAACAAAGAGAAAATCAAACTAAATGTTTGAGGTTTCAATAGCAATAACACTTAAAAGACTTACATACTGCTTCATAGAGCTTTCCAGCTCTAAGAGGTTTACAGGATTAGCATATAGCCCCCAACAATCTGGGTTCTCATTTTACTGACCTCGGAAGACTGGAAAGCTGAGTCAACCTTGAGCTTGTCAGAATCAAACTCCTGGAGTGAGCAATGAGTTAGCCTGCAGTACTGCATTCTAACCATTGTGCCGCTACGACACTTTAGCACTTGAAGGTTTGAATATGGATAACTTTGCTGTATTTCTTAAGGGGAAATTCTAAATCTAAATAGGAGATCAAATTGGTTTCTGTGAATCAAAGTATTTCACTTATTTCATACAAAAAATCTTCGATCACCGAATAATTGAAATGTCATACATTAGATTTCTACTCACATAAATAATTATGTAAGACAAAATAATTTCTGCCCCCCAGGTTTGTTTCGGAATAATTACATGGATTTACATGCAGTTTCCAACTCTACAATATACATTCCACTATTCTCAAATTCTACAAAAAATCAGGATTGTAATAAAGAAATGCATCCTTCAAATATACATGTGTATATTGCACAGCTGATTGTGGTAAATATGTGTATTTTCCCTCATGTGCAAGAAGTGTGTTTTATTTATGTGGAACTCTTAAAATTACAAAATACTATCTCTTCTCCAGTTGATAAAAAATGTGGCAATGCAACAATCACCCCCACCACAGCCATTTGTCTTAAGTCAATGTTCTACTGCTTGTCACCAAGCCTTACTTAGCTTTTACTAACCACAGTCTCCTCCAAGCTGGCAAGCACAAATCTTCATCACTAATGTTCCTGAAACATTAATCCAGTCACTGCCACTACAGGCTGCTTGTCCCAGCCATATCCACCAAGAGTTCATCAATGCACATTCACTCCATGCGTGCTGGGTGATAGTGGAGCTTTCACTTATTTATAGTCAAAGAATGAATACAATCACAATCAAATATAGTAAGATTTCTATCTATATAAATAAAAATGTAAATGTCCTTTTGTACATAACTGCACATCTCCGAAAGTTCTTCACCAATTACTTTCAAATTTTGACACAACGTTGCATTCGACTACGGCAGTGGTGGGTTGCTCCCGGTTCGCACCGGTTCTCGAGAACCGGTAGTAAAAATCTCTTATCGTTCGGAGAACCGATAGTAGTTGCTGGCTGGCCACACCCCCGAACTGGTTCCCCAGCTGCCATGTTCATCACCACCATGTTCTTTGCACATGTGCATCCTATTGCCTTGCAAGTCCAATGGAATGTGCATGCGCAAAGAACATGGCGACAACAGCAGATGCTTTTTGGCAGCCTGCGGAGAAAGTGGCTGGCAAAAAAGCCTTTTCGGAGGCTTTCTGGCCAGCCACTTTCCAGCAGTGGCGGCTGGCTGGGGACTGCCAAAAACTCAGGTTAGCTTGCCTTCCCGACTCTGGACCAGCCACCGTGGAAGGTAAGCAGCCGAAAAAAGAAGTGGTGGTGGGGGAGGAAGGTAAGCAAGCGGGCCTGGCCATGGGGACCACCGGGAAGGCAGGCAAGCATGTCGGGGCCACTCAGCTAGCTAGCTCCCTTCCCCATGGCCCTACCATGCTTGCCTGCCTTCCAGCCCGGCCAGCGGGTGGGCGGGCGGCCATTCAGGGAGACGGAGCCGCTGTGCTGGAGGTGAGAGAGTGCCAGGATCAGCGGCGGTGCTGGGGGAGGGTGGCTGGATGCCTCTCTCTCTCTCTCTGTCACACACACACACACACACACACACACACACACACACACACACACGCCCTGCCCTGTTGCCTCCACTGCTGCTTCTTTTGAGTTGGCTTCTCGCCTCTCTTAAAGTTGATTGTGAAGAGCTGGAAGATGTTTCCTTAGATCTCCCCCAAGTCATTGTGCAACATCAGAGATCTACATTGGCTTCTTTAAGAAAGGTGAGAAGCCAATGCAAAAGAAGAAGCAGTGGAGGTGACAGGGCAGGGTGTGTGTGTGTGTGTGTGTGTGTGTTTATTCCTTCGCAAGGACTTGGAGGCAGCCCCTCTGAAGGAAAGAGGAGGCGGCGAAGCCCTGGCTGTCCCCCGGGAGAGGACCGCAGAAGGACAAACACACACACACACACACACACACACACACACACACACACACACACACACAAACACCTGTCGGCTCCGCTGCCACTTCTTTTGCATTGGCTTCTCGCCTCTCTTAAAGTTGTAAAGTTTCCTTAGATCTCTGATGCTCCAGCAATGACTTGGGGGAGGAAACGGCGCCTGGTTCCACTTCCGGGACAGGAGAAGCGAGGAGCAGCAGCTGCTGCAAAGTTGGAGGCTCTTGGAAATATTGGGGGGGAGGGCGAGAGGGAAATGAATCTCTTCTTGGTCTTGGGGGAGAAGTTTGTCAAAATTCCACCCTTTTTTTACGTGCATCCACATTAAGGGGGCTTTGTCCCTCTCTCCCCCTTTAGTCACTTCCCCACTCTTCGTCCGACCCGTTACTCAGAGATCAAAGCCCTGATCGGAGGAGTTTGTGGTTTGATGAGGCGATTAAAAGAAAGTCTGTTTTTCTAGACATGAAGCGTCTCCCCCCCTCATTTTCCAGTTTGGGCTGCTAGGCAGGCAGGCTTTTATTTTATCAGCCCAAGGGTCAGGGGAGGGTACATAGGAAATAGCTCTGTCTCTGCAGCATCGGTCATGTGACTGAGTGG
The DNA here is from genome assembly GCF_029215685.1 of Pituophis catenifer annectens. NCBI lineage: Eukaryota > Metazoa > Chordata > Lepidosauria > Squamata > Colubridae > Pituophis > Pituophis catenifer. The sequence goes on along the minus strand of NW_027256883.1, from coordinate 108,986,680 downwards.
GCGTGGCCAACTTGATGTCACTCACAGCAAGGTGCCGCCCCACCTTGCCGTGAGTGACTTTGAGCTGGCCACGCCCATTCAGTCACATGATCACCAAGCCATGCCCACCAAATAAGCCACACCCACAGAACCGGTAGTAAAAAATTTTGGAACCCACCCCTGGACTACGGGCGTGTTTTTATATACCTATATTATATACATGTCACACCTGTGACAGGTAAAAACATGAAAAACATTGGAAAACGTTGAAAGACATTGACAAACATTGAAAAACATTGAAAAACAGCGGCATCTGCTGGACATAAAGCCAACATGGCAGCCTCCCAGCCCTGATTACCCTCAACAGATTTCTGCTCCTTATATTTAGACTCTCCATATTGCTTCCAAGAAACTGCGCATTTGGAAGGCAGAGATGCCCGAGAGCCATATCCTGCCACCAGGCTCGGCAGGTAGGCAGCCAGCTTCCCACCTGGAAGCCCTCGCAGCCAGCACTTCTAGGGCTCGGCGAGGCCCGCCCAAGCCTGGCTCTGACCTCCCCCTCCCCTGGCCGCCCCGTGAACTAGCCTCACCCGCTGCTGCTGCCCATCCCCCTCGCCAGCCGCTCTTGGGGCTCCCTCCAAAGAACACCTGGCAATGAGGCTGCCTGGGTCCGCCGAGCGGGAACCCTCCGTTCCTCGCCTGGCCCAAATCGCGCCTGGCCCAGTGCTACCATGGGCCCCTAGGTCAGAAAGACCAGCCGCTAACCGGTGCTATGCGAATCCGGTTGGTGAGGGGGAGATGGAGGCAACTGAAGCCTCGGGGTTGCCTTTGACCAGCGCCGCCTTTGATTTTGGTGAGCGCTCTTGCAGATCACGGAGCCTACACGAAAATTTCGACCTCTGGCAGAAAAGGGGCTCCGGGGAGGCTTCGGGGGGTGGAAACGGGCAGGAGGGAGGATGGCCGGCCCTCCTTCGTTTCGCCTGAAAGAGCGGGGGATTTAATCATTCCACTGCCCTTGGCAGGCGGGGGAGGAGAACTGCGCAGCAGGGGTCCAGTGGAGTGTGCATGGCTCCTGGCTTTGCTTTCTTCCTTCGGGCGGGAAGCCCCAAACCCCCGCCGCACCCCCTCCCTCCCTCCCTCCCTTCCCTTCCCTGCTATGTGTCTCCCCGTCGAGCCCCCAGAGAACATCTGTGTAGGGAGGACAGAGGGGGCCCCCAAGTTTCTGCTGTGGTGTGGAGAGCTGCAAAGACCTGGCCAGAAAAGGTAAGGGCGATGGCAGGGGATGCAGAAGAGGCCAGGCCAGAGACAGAGATAAACAGAGAGAGAGGGAGAGAGAGACATAGAGAAATACAGAGAGACGGGGGGGGAGAGACACATACAGAGATACAGAGAGAGAGGGTGGGAGAGAGAGAGACAGAGATACAGAGAGGGGGGAGACAGAGACATAGGGATACAGAGAGAGGGGAGAGAGACACATAGAGAGATACTGAGGTGGGGGAGAGAGAGGGATACAGACGGGGGAGAGAGATACAGAGAGAGGGGGAGACAGGGAGGATTTTGTGGTTCCCATTGTTTTTTAGCAACCAGTTCTCTGCCCTAATCACCAGCTGGGTAGGCGTGGCTCGGGGGCTGTCATGTGACTGATGAAAGTGAGTGATGTCGAGTTGCTCATGCCCACCAAATGTTCGTGGAGAGTTTGGAACTTCAGCCTTGCTTTTTTAGCCCAGCGGAAGCACCAGACTGGGCCACAGCAACGCAGCAAGCTAGTAATTAATAAAATTATTTAATAAAATTAAACAAGAAATATATTTGGACATTCCCAAAATTAAACTGACATCCTTCTTACAACAATTACAATTCCATAAAATTTGGCAACCCTCCTAGATATTTGTGAATATAAATAGAAAGTATTTCACCAGCATTTTATTACCTTTAGTCTATTGCTTAACAAAAGCATTATTAGTTCAACAAGTCAGAGGGCACCATAGCAATAGTACAATGCTGTCTCAACCATCCCAACTCAACAGAAACATGGGCAATTTTGGGATGGAGTATGATTCAACCATCTAATGGCAGAACATTAAGTCTAGCAAGTGATAATGGTTTTCTGTATGAAGTGGAATGGATGTTATTAAAATAGAGAGGTTATTTATTTGTATCCCACCTTTATTATTTTTAAATAATTCAAGGCAGCAAAATTATCCTACACAGCTTCCTCTTCCTACTGTCCCCACAACAAGTCTGTGAGGTGAATTGGGCTTAGAGAGTGATTGGTCCAAAGTCACCCAGCTGGCTTTCACAGCTAAGAGTCTACTTAATCTGAAGGGTCTACTACAAAGGTTTCATTATTATGTGAGAAACTTTACTGTTATATCTCTATAAATAAAAAACCAATGACTCACTGTTTAATTCTAAGGTAATGCTGTCAAATCCCATTAACATCAAGAACAGGAGTAAGGACCCACAGTGATTTAAATCTAAAACTGTGCTTTTCTACAAAAATAAAGCATCACCAGGGCCCAAATGAACTAAACATTTTTCCATAAATATTAAAATAACCAAATCATTAGCCCAGAGGTAGAATATTCTATGCTTCTACTAGATGTGAAAGGCAAAATCTGTTTTTAGAAAGAACTTGATGTCCGGCATAAATTCCACTGTGTTGATGTATTTAAGAATGAGTGAACAATAACACATAAATATTTTAACTTGATTTATTTTCTGAACCAGCTAAATAAAAGATGTCATCTTTGTTAAATCTATTCCATACCTCTGCTTTAATCATTCACAAAATTAACATATTTTTTTCTGAATTAGGCTTTTAATTAATACAGTGGATTAAAATGAAAGTCCCAAATACAAGTAATAGTTTATTCAATTTATTTTGTAAACTGAATCCAAAAACCTTAATGTCTGATAATCTTGGAAACATAATACAAGATGTGAATCTTTTTACACATGACAAATTGATTCCAATTAATGAAAAAATATTAATCCGCTCTTCATGAATCATGCTTTATGTGGCTGGAGAATAGAAAATACATTAAAGAAAAATCTGTACTGTTTTAAAAGTGGTAATTTCAATTCCAAGAAGAAGGTGAGGAAAACTGATTTCATTTGAACAAGCCTAAACTGATTAGCTGAAGCTGTAAGCCACACCAGTCACTGGGTTAAAAGAAATTAATAGATACTTTGCTTCCCTTTTGCAACAGCCTCTCAAAGTATATTTCCACACATTTAAAGCAACCAGTCCTGCAAAGTCCCAGTGATAACATTCTGTTCATATGATCTCTCTTCACAATTGCTATGGGGAGGTATAACGAAGATAATTCTTGCCCGATGGAAGTTGCTTAGTGCAAATCCCTCCTGGAAACAACTTTTTGGCTTCTTCATCTGATAAGCTTGGAACAACCATGACCTGGTCTCCAGTCTCACAAGGAAAGGAAAGGAAAAGAAAAGAAAATGAGTAATAATTTTACTAATTATTCTTATTTGGATAGCCTAGAACCTTCAATCAATGAATCAGACTACATACATGAAACACATACTATCATCTTCCTAGACATATACCTTATTGAAGCTGGATTGCATATATTCTACATTTCAAATTATGATGCACATTTCTACAGCTGAAATATCTAATATGTTTCATATAGTTAACAAAATAGTTATAATGCATAAGTCTAAGACTAGGATTTAGGTGTGTACCTCTTTATATCACCTCAATCCAAAACAAGAGAAACACTTCAAGCATTTTGTTAAAAATATCTGTCCTGGAAATGCAAAGATAAAAAGTATCTGCCAAAGAGCTCTTGTCACAAACTCCTACAAAAACAATCTATAGCTAAATAAAGGCTACTGATTTTGTCTCAGATTACCTTGATATTTAAAATAATTTACAAACTAGGTGCTCTGTATGTACACAGAAACAGACAAAATATAGAACATTACCCCCACCCCCACCCCGCAATAAAACATATTGCCAAACTGGAATATTCTTCCACAGATATTCAAAACACTTGTCATGGAATTTTCCAAACAGAAATAAAATTTATCAAGATTTCACAAGGTTTCTTGATCATTTTTTCCTTCCCCTGCTTTTTAAAAAAGGCATTTTCAGCTGATAAACTTATGGGCATTATAGAACCTGCATTAGGAAATCCATATTTCAGCTGGCAAATTCAGGTTACTCTAATAAAACTACCCCAAATGAATTTTAATGCACACAAAAAATATTAATGGAAATACTGATAAAAAAAATAAAAAGGCTTACAAGCCTAAACTGGAGTACACTTGTAAGAAATTGAAGATAGTTTATAAGAGATTATGGCTGGACAGCCCAAACAATTGATTATAGGGCTGTCATAAATATATCTATGATTTTTTAAAAATATCATCAGGACCAGGAACCCTTCCATTTAGGACAATGGTAACTGTAATCTCCCAACACTAAATTGTACTCTCAGGAGATCTTTCTCTGATAACTTCATGAAGGTCATTATCCAATCTATTTGAATATTGTTGTATTTAACAATATATAGAAAAATCTGTTTCTTCAACAACTTTCACTGTATCTGAATAAAACTTTAGATTAAATGGATTTATATAAGTAAACATCTACCTTCCAGTCAACAGGTGTAGCAACTTTCTTAACAGCTGTTAATTGCAAGGAATCAACAACTCTTAGAATCTCATCAAAGTTTCTTCCAGTGGTTGCTGGGTAGAGGATAGAGAGTTTCAGTTTCTTATCTGGGCCAAAAATAAATACCTATAGGACAAAGTTACAGAATTGTAAATAAAACAAATTATTGCATATACATTATTGTTCCATAAATCATCAATTTTATTTATTTATTTATTTATTTATTTATTTATTTATTTATTTATTTATTAAATTTATATACCGCCCTATTCCTAAGGGACTCAGGGCGGTGAACAGCGAATGATAAAAATACATGTAATACAAACGTTAATAAAAAACCAATTAAAATATACTAAACACTCTGGTCCTAGATAATTCAAGACATCCCAGTTTAAAATAAAATCAAAAAGCAATATAAAGGGAAAGTTAGGCCAGGCCGGCCTGCTGAAACAGAATGTTTTGAGGGCACGGCGGAAAGTGCGCAGATCCGGAATCTTCTGTATCTCTGGGGGGAGCTCGTTCCAGATGGTGGGTGCCCTCACAGAAAAGGCTCTCCCCCTGGGGGCCGCCAGTCGACACTGTTTGACTGACGGCACCCTGAGAAGCCCCTCTCTATGGGAGCGTACTGGGCGGTGAGAGGCTATTGGTGGCAGAAGGCGGTCTCGTAAGTACCCCGGTCCTAAGCCATGGAGCGCTCTAAAGGTGGTAACTAAGACCTTGAAGCGCACCCGGAAGACCACAGGGAGCCAGTGCAGCTCGCGCAGGAGGGGAGCCACATGGGAGCGCCATGCTGCTCCCATAACTACCCGCGCGGCCGCATTCTGGACCAGCTGGAGCCTCCGGGTGCTCCTCAAGGGGAGCCCCATGTAGAGAGCATTACAGTAGTCCAGGTGTGAAGTGACGAGGGCATGAGTGACCGTATTTAACGAGTCCCGATCCAGAAAGGGACGCAACTGGCGAATCAGGCGAACCTGATAAAAAGACCTCCCGGCCACAGCCGTCAAGTGTTCTTCTAAAGACAGCCTTGAGTCCAAGAGGACGCCTAAGTTGCGAACCCTCTCCGTGGGGGGCAATGACTCATCCCCAATAGTCAGTGATGGCACCAATTGACTATATCGGGACGTCGGAAACCACAGCCACTCGGTCTTGGATGGGTTGAGCCTGAGTCTGTTCCTCCCCATCCAGATCCGTACAGCTTCCAGGCACTGGGACATCACTTTAAGGGCATCATTGGGGTGGTCCGGGGTGGAGATGTATAGCTGAGTATCATCAGCATACTGGTGATACTTCACCCCAAAACCACGGATGATCTCACCCAGCGGCTTCACATAAATGTTGAACAGAAGGGGTGAGAGAACCGACTCCTGTGGCACTCCACATACAAGGGGCCTCGGGGTCGACCTTTCTTTCGAAATTTCTTTCGAATTTCTTGCCAATCTTTTGTGGAATTATATAATTCAACTATTTAGTGTTACATTTTTCCTATGAGAAATAGCAAATGCATTGGGGGGCAATGTATTTAATAAAATGTAATTCTTGGATAGGAATTTCTCACATATCCTTTGAGAGGCTAAGTTCTTATCCAAAATTATTTATCCAGTATTTGTAATCCTAAACCTGGCACAATTGTGATAGGTTTTATCATTAAAATGGGAAATATTTATATAAGATTACAACTGTTACGTAAAAAAGAAATTTGAGACATAGACAGGAACTTTCTTGCACAACTATTCTTTTGAAATGGTTGTTGTGTAAACTCTTTATTTCATAACGTCCTACTCAGATTTTGAGCGCAGAACTCAAAAGACAGTGCAATCTATCCTAGTTTTTATTTTATTAATACTTTATATACATACATACACACACATACACACACTCTAAAAACAAAGCACAAAAGGGAAGATTATTTTAATATCATAACAATTGAAAGATTAGAGGAGAATCTACCTGTCAACATATTTCATTTTGAGTTAGTCATAAATGGAGGCCGGCAAATATGACTTATTCTTCTTCTCAGTTCCTGGAATCTATTTTATAGAATTGAATTTCTAAATAATATTACATGTTAGTCTAGTTTTATTATTTCATAACCCATTCCATTCTGATTAGATATGTCAGCAATTTTATTTCTTGCAGACATGCTTATTGGCCACATTGGGAGACCTGATGGACCACAGGCTTCTCATCTGGTTAAATAATAACAGATTAAATAGAAATAAGGCAATAAACAGTACATAAGTAACTGAGAAAGCTGCAGCCTGCAAAAAATCAATGTTAAAGGGGCAATGCATAGATATTTACCACACGAGCAGTCAAAGGCATTCCATCTTTGCCTATCTCATCTGGATCCAGCATGCCAAGTTGGACTGAAAGTTCCCGTTTTAAATCAGCAATTATTGGAAAAGGGAGTTTGTCAATAGCCTTGTCATTGTTGTAGGCATTGATGTCCTGCAAAAGGGGAAAATTTAATGTTGTATTACAAATTTGTTCAATTACAATTAGTACAAAGTCAACTCTGAACAAAAACGGAGTGCTGTTTCATTTAGTTATAAAAACTTTGTTTTTAGAAGCCTTCCATTATGATTTATAAAAATGATCAAAACACTCAAAACTGCTTAAGCCAGAGTAACCCAAATAAATAAAAACAGCTTAATTTTTAAAAAAGCAAAATGCTGCAAAGAAGCAACCTACCATTTGAGACATTATATTGGTGCTAATGGAAAAAACGTGAAAAGTCATACTCAAAATGGGGAAACTAAGATTTGCATCTGTACATCCATTCGAGACTACCAATTTCTTCTGTGAAGTACTGGCTCACCAGAGAAGTGACTTGCTCATACTAGAAGTCAACCATTAGCTTCCGTACTGAAATGGCATGCCTAGTTTCTTGCACATGGTGTAAAGCAGAGAAGTGGAAAATGTGGGGCCCTAGGGCCACAATTCTAGTTAGGCAACTAAGTAGTGGTGACATACTGCCAGCAGAAGGAAGATTAAGAACCAGAGACAAAAATAAGTTAGAGCTATTTTCCATCAGTCTGGAGACAACACTGGCAAATTTTGTAATTAATCTAGATATATTTTATGATTAATATAGGTGGACAAGACTCTGTTGTCAGCAAAAAAACCTGAATGATTTTTGGTAAGTGAAATTTTGATCTATATGTAGGTTATAGAACACATCTGGCCAAATTAAAAAAAATAGATGAGACAATCAGGAAATCCCTGGATAGACTAGACTGGGAAATAAAAAATACTTCCTGGAAGAAGGTAATGTCAAACAATTTCTGTACTATAATAGGTAGTCCTCAACTTACAACTTTAACAGAGGCTGCTCATTACAATCAGACGTTGTAATGACCATAAAGTGGGTAATCACCTAACTGACCCAATTTTATGACCATTTTTTTGCAATGGTCATTAAACAAATCACAATGGTTAAGTGAATCTACAGTTGTTAAGCATATGTCATGGTCGTTAGGTGAAACAATTGTTCTCTATGGCGCATTTTGCTGAAAACTGGAAGCAAACACAGGTTTTCAGCCAAGTTGTAAATTGTGGTTACATGACCATGAGGTGCTGGAAATGGCCATGAATGTGGGCTGACTGCCAAGTGTCCGAAATATGGTCATGTGAGCATATGGGGAGGGTCTGGCCATCAAAACTGGGTCATAAATATCTTTTAGGAGGTCAATTGAAACTTTGAAAAGTGGTTAAATGACTGGTTTCAAGTCAAGGAATACTAGTATATGGGCTCCCTATGATCAGCAGGAACCAAACTCAATCTAAGAAGTTACTTTACATGCTTCCATGAATTCTTCTCAAATGTCCCATTTTCTACAGTGCAAGGTTGAATTCAATGGCTGGAGCACAATATGAAGGATCAAATATTATTTTGCCTTCTAAATGTACTAAGAGGATGTGCACAAAGTAATTCATATAAAAGATAGAGTAGGTAGAGTACCTACAAAAGGTAGAGTAGGCAGTAGCAGATATTACAAAATAAGTATACTTTTATGTGTTTTTGGAAAGGAAACAAGCAAAAGAAGCATCCAGTTATGGATGATGCTACTGAACATTTTGGCTTTTTCTCATTTAATAATTTGTCTAAACTTTATAAACTTTAAGATGTCATTTTAATTAAATAACATCAACTTTTTGAATGCTTTTTTTGCATAAGATTTTAACTGAAAGTCCAATTAATTTACATGTATAATTTATTGATCTGCAGCTACAGCTTTATAAAGTCATACAAGTATTTTGTGGATATAAAACAACAATTTCTTTCTAAATTTTAGCATCTCTTTTAAAAAATCCTATATACAAATAATTAAGTGATTTCACCCAACGCAGGGAACATCTTGAGATTCCTTTGAACAGTCAACCTACTCATTTACCCACTATGTATTAAAAAAAGACAAGCAATTTTTATTTTCCTTTTTTAGAAATCAGAGTGGACTTTTTATTTTAGTAGGTTTCATACACTGTTTCAAGCAGTGCATGGGCAATGTTTACTTGTGCTCTCTAGAAAAGGAATTGCATTTCAGCTATCTGGAAAAATAGCTGAACAAGTTTTTAAAAAATCTGTAAGCAGCAGCATAACAGTAGTGTCATTTAATGTTACTAAATACTTTCAATAGATCTGTTTTACACTGCTGCTCTTCAATTATTTATTATTTTGTATATACGAAATTAGCTACTGTTTCTGTAGAAGCACTTATTTCCATTTTTAAAGAAAGTTAACGGTATGTACAAGATTATATAACTTGTTATAAATAACTAAGGAATAATGGAGTAATTAAATATGCATAACAAAATGCATTCTTAGGTTGAATTTTATCTGCGCTTCAAGCTTAAAGAGTTTTGAAGGTATTAAAAAGTGCATCTTTGCATGAAATGTGTAGCAGATACTAACACTGACAAAAATACAACTTCATGACAAGTAAGTTATGTGATTATGTTCTAAAGAGGCTGTCCTTTCTAGGTTTTTTCAATGCAACAAACTGTCCTATCATGGTTGTACTACAAATGATTTAGCACCATGTTTAAATAGCACATGTGACAGTTTTGCTATGCATTTTTTCCCCATTTGCTGGTATAGTCATATCCAAGCGAACTTTTTTAAAATCTGTCATGCATTAGCGCATGGGAAAGGATAATTATAAATTCCTCATGAAGTTCATTTATTTTGACACATTTCTTATAAGGCTACATTACAGCCTGCAAAATAGAAATCAGTATGATGGAGTGCTGCAAATGGTGAGGCAGGAAGCCACATTTCAGGTTGGACACAACCCTGTTATATAAATACTAACTAGGTGTCTCCCAATCTTTAAAGTGAGAAGAGAATGATCAAATTTTTGTTCACTCAAAAGCCCTGGAATTTAAACTCTAATATCAGAGTTTAATGTAGTGCTCAATCTCTATTTTTAATGGCTTTTATCTTGTCTGCAGGAAATCAACTCATCAAGCATAGGTGCCTGCAAACTCCTCCTGTTACCTAGTTCCTGAACACCTGCTTCAAAATTAGGATAACCGAGATTTGTTGTTGTTTCAGTTGTGAAAACTCATACCAGATGTGAATATATCAGCATAAAATTAAACCCACTATTCTATAAAGAGAATAACTATCAAAACAGTCTTAATACTTTTTATTAAAAAAACAAAATATATTTATTGATACATACAAATTACTGTCTTTACTGTTTTTGTTTTGTTTTTGATTTTCTCTTCTTACTCTTTCTTTAAAAAACTGTTTTATTGATATTGATAAGCATGTTTAACCTGTTAAGCCAGCCCTATAATATGTTCACACCTGAACTATGATACAATTATGATGATAGGAATTTTAGTCCATTATATTTAAAGGAAATATAATCCTGAGGTTTGAGGCCTGAAATCTCAGCAACAGTTTTGTTCTTTTATTTTTTTCATTTGTACATGGGACAGAACAGTGAAATAATTCTCTAGGGATACCTATGAATATTGGTCTGTCTACAGATAATTCTCTGGCATTCATTAGGCTTCCTATTGCAGCATATATATTAAATAATCTTGAAACCATGATTTCTGAAATTAGTTTATTCAATTATCCACAATTTACTCACAGTTAATTTTTTATTTGTAAAGATTATGATGAATGTAAAACTAATGTTGAGGTTTTCAATGTCTTCATAATAGAACTATAGAAGAGTATCAGCAGAGACTCAAGGCCAAATGTAAGGATTATCAATCTGTGGTCTTCAACCTCTTTTTCTGTACCCTTAAAAGCCTTCTCTAAATGCACTGTCACAACTTGGCATGAGGCTGTCAAACTTACTATTGTATATTCTTACCACATTGAGACAGGAAACAGTACTCTAAAATGGCCTTCTTTTCTTTTAAAAAGAAAATCTGAAAATCACTGTCCAGCCTACATACATGATTAATCCTGCCTATTTCAGCAATCCCTTAAAACATTAAATGCAGACTATCAAAATGTTTTCCATGTCTTATTGAAAATAACATTCCAATTCTTATCCTGCCTCTTTCTGTCATTGTTTTTTTTCCCCACAATACCTTGCACCAGGCGAGATGGTCACTGACATCATCAATAGAGAGGGCTATTAATTTAACATTTCGCTTGGCAAATTCTGGTGCTAATTTTGCTGCTCGACCAAGTTCTGTAGTACACACTGGAGTAAAGTCCCTTGGATGAGAGAAGAGGATGCCCCATCTGAAAGAAAAAGAATCACATGGCAGATAGCATTGAAGCCTAGTAAGTCAGACCAGATATAAAATGTTATTTCAAAGTTTGTTTTCAACTGTGAACTGGCTGGCTGAGAGGACTTGACACTGAATAGCATCTAGAAAGTTTATAGCTTGGAATATTTCATTGATTCTTCTCCTTAATTTTACTTTTTCCCTTTTTTTGATTTTTGAGCTCTATAGCTCAGCCGTTTCCAATACAATGTACCAGATAAGAAGGGGTTTAAATCCCATATCCTGAACAAAGCCCAATCCTTTGCTAGGGATTATGGGATCTAAAATCAAATTTATCTAGAGGACACCTGGTTGGAAAAGTCTAGGCCACCCCACAGTAGAATTCTGGAGAGCTAGAAAGCTTGTTATGCTACTTTAATAATTTTAGCATATTTTTCCCCTCATGTACCAACCGAGTTATCTTTGTTCTTCCCACTTATGTTTTACTAGCCCCATTATGTAACATTTCATTACGCAACATTTCATTTAGTTCTCAGTCACGAATACCTTCTCAATTGAAGCACTGCCCAGTGCCAAAGAGATTATAACCTTGGCAAACCTTCATACTGTTGCTCCATTAATAGCTAATGCTACCTCCCACTTCTCCAAACTGGTCTGCTTGCATTTCAAGTCCCTTGGTGGAAATACACATGTACAACATACCCAGACATTTTTCACAATAGAATAATATATCCAAAATCCTTTGTGCAAGATCCTGCTTTTGTTTGACAATGTATGAGCAATGGTTAAGTCAAATTTGAATAGAGCAGTCAGTTTCAATAAAAGTGGAGATTGCAGAGTTACATATATGCTACAGTTGCAAACTAACTGTTCCCTTTTTGTTACTTTTTAGAAATTAAGCATAATGGAATAAAAAATGTTCATGAAGTAATCTTTTCTTCTAGGAGCTGTGGGGTCATTTGATACAAAATGTTGAAAATTCTACACATTGTTATATAATCCATATGAGAAAAAAATATTTCAAGTTTAAGAAGTCTTAATGCTTAATTTATGTCTACAATTTCTGTCTTGGTAATTTTTGGTTTACTCTGATGTGTGAACCAACCTCAAGTGAAAAATATGATTTATAAAATTATATGAGTTAGCAAATGGTTTAGCAAATAGTAATTCAAATGAAGAAGACCTGATTATGGCTTATTCAGATGCATAAACTCAATTTAAAGTTACACAGAGGTCATTCATATTATCAAGAATTTGTTAAATTAAAGAGTAACTATTTAAAAGGCAATGGTAATATAATTTCTATTCTGTACATTTGTCATCATTTTGAGATTACTTTGGATTGTTACAAATATCTATGGCTGTGTGAGCGACAAAATCTGCTGTGTAATACTATAAATGTTGTAGATAGTACTACTGTAATTTGGATGCTCAAGCAGAAAAGTAGCAATGTTAGGACAAATTTGGAAACCCTTAATAGATCCCTGGGAAAGCTGCCTGGGAAAACCAAGGGAAATCATCAAAACCATAAAAAAAGGAAAAGCTAGAAAATTTTGGACATGTGATACAACACCCAGAAAAAGATGGCATATTTCACTTAATCCTCCAAGGAAAGATTGAAGGCAAATGAGGTCCAGGCAGAAAAAGAACATGGCTTCAAAATCTAAGGGACTGGTTTGGACAAAAGTCAACAGCACTTTTTCGTGCGGCTGTTGATAAAAATAGTATTGCCAATATCTGATGATGGATATGGCACAACAAGAAGAAGAATAGATCACTGTTGGTTTCTGCATGCATACTATAACATTGTAAAACAACTGCTGACAGTTGTTTTAATACTACCATCAGACATACAAAAGTCAGATGAAGATGTAAATTACATTCACATACAGAATTTATGTCAGCCAATATAGGAAGTCTTTTTTATCTTCTTGTAATCGTAACAGAATAACAGAGTTAGAAGGGACCTTGGAGGTCTTCTAGTCAGGGGTGGGTTCTACTTACACCTTTACTATTGGTTCGCAGTGGGATTGCGTGCCTTCTGCGCATGCGCAGAAGCTTCTGGACATGCGCAGAAGCTTCTGGACATGCATAGATCGCCAATAATGACATCCGGGGCAGTGGGTGTGGCCTCCCACCCGTTTTACTACTGGTTCTTGCGAACCGGTCCAAACCGGGGGCAACCCACCACTGCTTCTAGTCCAACCCCATGCTCAAGCAGGAAACCTTATACCATTTCAGACAAATGGTTGTCCAATCTTTTCTTTAAAACCTCCTGTGTTGGAGCACCCACAATTTCTGGAGGCAAGTTGCTCCACTGATTAATTGTTCTCACTATCAGGAAATTTCTGCTTAGTTCTAAATTGCTTCTCTCCTTGATAAGTTTCCATCCATTGCTTCTTGTTCTTCCTTCAGGTGCTTTGGAGAATAGGTTGACCCAGTTTTCTTTGTGGCAGCCCCTTAGATATTGGAACACTCCTATCATGTCACCACTAATCTTTCTTTTCATTAAACTAGACATATCCAATTCCTACAATTGTTCATATGTTTTAGCCTCTAGATTTGTTCCCCAATAGTCTTTGTTGCTCTTTTCTGCACAACATGGATTTCCCTGTGAATTAGCTTAGCAGGTGAATATTCACATTCATCCTTCAGTATATCTGAATTTAATATATTCTATCCTGTAGTCTTGACCTATTGCAAAGATTCATTTTGTATTCTAGTTTTTTCCAATTTGGCATCTTCCATATATATCAAACTTCTGAAACTCTCATCCACCATATCCTTCTCACATTGGCTAAGAAGTCTGGGTGCTGAATGCCTAGTACTCTGTAAATTGCCAAATTGGACTCTAGTCAAGCAGCTGCTACAGGGAAAACAAAACTTATTGAGCAGCAGGAATCTACCCTTTGCTCTTTTGTCTGTACTTCTGAGAATGAAATGACTTGTCTCAGAGTTGCAATTTAAAGTTAACCCAAGTGATTATATCACTGATTTAAAGAAAGCAGAATTTTGCATTCCCACTATGATGAACAAATGTTTGTATTTTATGTATTTCCAGAACAATCACCTTAATATATTGGAGAAGCATAAATATATTGTTTTTATAAATCTAGTTATAAAACTATCTATTCCAAAAGCTATCATTATATATTTCTTAGCCTAACGATTAATATAACCTTGAAAATGACTACAATTTTCATTAAACAAAAGAATATACTAAGTTAGAATATTCTAACACTATTGTAACACTGCTGCTCAAATGAAAAAGACAATTCCAGCTCCTAATCCTTACAGGCTTGCTATTGGACCAAATTGAATCATTTCAACGAATTCATTGTGGTATGCCTTTAATATAGGGAAACTGATCAATTTGAATTTTGCTCAATACGAGACATGTACCAGCATTTCTTTTAAGCCTCCAATCTATCCTCTAAAAGCAATCAAATTAGAAGTCATCAACTGCTGTTTCCTGTTTTGCTCAAACCATGATTAGCAGCTTTGAAATAATCCATACATTAGAAATTATAATCAGGTTTCTGGGCCAGGAAAATAAAAAAAATGCTGATTACAAGTCTTGATAGGACAGTGTGCACGCTATAACAAAAGTTTGCCACAGATTATTGTAATTTTTTAAATAAATCCCAAATGATCATCAGATTATATTGTAAATTTATATCATTCATTACCTTGACTAGGAAGTGAGGAGCAAATTGGCAGCATTTTTGCTAACTAGATTTTTTTGGGTTAGTTTGAAGGACAACAGCATAGGTGTTTTCACAGAAGGGTATGAAACTAAAGGGCCTTCATTTTTTAAAGCATCTACATCTTTTCCTGGGATGCATGGATAAATCCAAAGAAAAGATAGTCTACTTTTAAAAAGTTATAGTAATTGTTAAGTTCTCCCTTCCTACTTTTGAAATTGAATCTGAAGCACTGCACAAGCCTAGTGTATATGTAATACTACCTTCTCAAGTGGATAATGTATGCATCTAATGAAATAGATTATGATCCAAAACTTAATACATTAAGATCATTACAGTAAAAGAAACCAATTTAGATCTAATTGGGACGTACAAAATCAACATACCTAGTATGATTCCCCAATGTAATTAAAATATTCTTAGTATCTTCCTGAGATTCCAAAGAAAAGCTGCCCATCTCTAACCACAACAGGAGTACCACAATTCTTCCTTGTCCCATGGGATTTTTTTTTTTTAAAAAAAAACTAAGTTAAAAAGAGGGACGCTGACAAAGTCTCTCCTTCTAGCATCATCTTTATTTACAAGAATAGGGCTCTGAGAGTTTTGTAGAAAATAAAAATAAGACAGGTGTTTGACCAGTGCTTTCCTGGAAATCTATCAATTCACTCAAGAAAAAAAAATTAAGAGAACACTTTGTAGACTGGGAAGTGGCTGGAAAATAATCTTATTAGTTTGCTTTCTAATAAATAAATGGCTGTTCTGCAACTGACCACATTTACCATGGTAACTACTTAATGAAGAGGCATTCCCTCCCTACAGCAACCATTATGTAAGAGGTTCTCCAACATTCTCAAAATTCCAAATGTGTCTGCAATAATTCAGAGATTGCCTACTTTGTGTCAACAGTTATTGTGATATTATATAATACATTCTAAATGTGACTAAGCATACAGCACGTACAGTAGCTACACTTCATGCTACGGAATACATTTAATTAGAAGGATAGAAGAATAAAGGTTAAATTAAGAAACTCTGAAGATCCCAAGCTAAGAACACTGCCTACTTACCAAAAACGCAGCACAGTTAAACTTTGCCAAGGACTATCTGATCCACCATTCAGTTCATTTTTGAAGACAAAACGTTTTAGAAAATTCAAAAGGATGTGAACAATTTCTGAGCATATATTCTCAGTAATTTACTCAAAAGGTTTCTGAGAATATAAGGCTAGTTGATGTATTAACTCTTCTGAAAGCCACACTGCATGCATGATTTTCTCTCTGAACTTTCTGTCCACCAATTTCAATGGGACTTTGTATTCCAGCCTTAGGAAGTAAAAATTAAAGTCCACTTCTTTCACAGTGTACATATTTCAATAAACAATTTATTCTTTCATTGTTAGAACTATTTATATTCTACCTTTCACGGTAGATTATAAGCCATACAGAAGATAATTATTAAAGGCACAACGATTCTGTTTGGCAGAAGGAAGAAGGAACAGAAAGACAAAGTTTTCCTTTGCCTTTTCCCCTCGTTGGAGTTAATTAGCCACGGAGAAATACCCCATCCTCCACCCAAGATAGTTATCCACGGTTTCCCCGAAGATGCTGCAGCCCTTTTAATTGCTCTAGCGCCGTTGATTACATTGGTAGTCTCCTTTTTCCGCCTGGGGTAGCGGCTCTACGCCGACTCTCCCACCAATGAAAGGAGCAAAGTGTCTATGGCACTCTAGGGCAAAGCGGCCCTAGTAAGCGAGGACCACCGATATTAGAGCAACCCTATTACGCGCAGCCTTCACCCAGTGGCCGCGGTTGCCCCTCGTACTCACGAGTCTCCCAGAAATTCGTGGAAGCGGATGGGACCGTGCGTGGTGTCAGCCTGGAAATTAGGCGCCTCGTCTCCTAGCAGCAGGCCCGGCATGGTCCTCTAACGTTTGCTACAAGAGCGGGAAGGCGGCTCAGCTACGTCGGAACAACCGAAAGGCAAAGTGGAAGGAGTGAAGGAACAGCGGGACCCACATAGCCTAGCGAGGGGGCGCGGCTTTAAGGGGCGGACCCAGAGGACGGAAACCTTCCGCTGTTGGGGTTATTTACTCTAGCTAGCAGAACGCCGCTTTTATAGTACCGTAGGTGCAGACGAAGGGAAGTTTATGGCTGTGTTGAATGTAGGTTTTCCGATTCTCTGAAGCAAGACATCTTATGTTGCACGACGGGCTTCTTCGCAATATTCATATAATTGCAGGCATAATTGGGGAGAAAGGCTAAAATGTCAGACAATCGGTGGGGTGGGGTGGGGGTTGTTTGCAGAAACAATCGACGCCGCCTCAACCCCAGCCAAAATCTCCCATGAGGCAGCCTGGGAAATGTTAAAGACTGGCAAGGGCGCAAGTAGAAATTGAATTTTTAAAGCAGCCTAATCGAGTACGTGTTCAGTCAGAGGTCTGACCAAAGAACTTGAATCAAGTATTTAGGACTGCAATTGAAATCGCTGTTAATTTAAATTGTTTTGAACTAAACTTCCTTTCGGCCCACAAATAAACGAACCATGAAAGGGACTAGCACCTTCGTGTCACGTTGGAGAAAGGGGAGGTGGGACGGCATGGCTTCCCCCTTTCTTAAAGGAAATCTTGAATGAATTGCAAGCGTTGAGATGGACGAAGCAACGTGAAGCCGCTTGTTAGAAAGTCTTACTCGCCAACACCTTCCTTGGATTTAGTCCCACTGGCCTGCGCTATTCAATCTGCTATTAAAAAAAATCGCGTGAGCAAAGTTTATGGCTGTGATTGGTAAAGATGCTGAATGGCTTCCGGACAGAAGTGCTTTTTTTCAAGGTAGCATCTAACAGGATCTGGGGCATAGGTATTCACATGATCTAATTTTAACTCGTTTTAGAGTCATTCTGAAATCGGAGAGACTAAGTCTCTTTCCAGTTACGCTGCCGTACGGCCAGGAGTTGCGAAACAAAGAATCAAATTAAGCGGTGAGAATTGCTATTGAGGTTGACGCGGCCTCGCGGGCAGTAAAATGAGAGCGGGCGGGTGCATGCTGCCAAGAGCTTGTCATGGCGACTTACGTGAGTGAGCTGGAGGTGGCCAAGAAAAACCTGAGCGAAGCTTTGGGCGAAAATGTGAAGCAGTAAGTGATCATCAGGCGCCGTTCTCTCCCCCCCTCTCCCCGGTGTTTCTTCGTTAAGCTGTTGGCCGTTGTTTTACAGCAGAGGCCTAGTTGGCATCGATCTCGATTTTCTCCTGCACCGGGTGTTTTGTAAGCTCGAGCGTAAGTGGATGCCCAATCAGCCTTCTACTCTCCGTATAAAAACCCACTGCCCTTTGTGAATAATATTTTCATAATAATATTTAATATTTAATAATATTCCTTTTTCTTCAGAACCGAATAGGCAGGCCTTATTTCAACCCTGCTTAGCAGTGCAAATATCCCTCCCCCCCCTTACCCATGAAATGTTGATTAGGGAGGATGAGAGATCATAGGTGGTAGAAACTAGTCATGAAGGAACAGCAATCCAACTCTTTAGGCTTTCAGTTATTCAAGACATCACAATCATAATTTTAAGTAGGATTTGTGTAGCCACTTAGAAGTGTTTCACAAATTCTCAAAGGTGATTTTGTGCACCTTGGAGACATAAACAGTCATGTGCACATTAATTTAAAAATTTTAAATCAAATGTATGTAGAATCACTGCCTAAAAATTACCGCACCCATATTCACAGAAATATCCATCTAATTCTATTAAGCAGCAATTCTATATACTCTGGAAGTAATTGAGCAGCTTATTTCTGAGTAGACATATGCAGGTCTCTTTAAAATACCACAAGTCTCTAGTTTCCTGCAAGAAATTAATGCACCTTGATTTTTAGAGGTCAGGGCCAAATAAACCACTATGGTTTAGTGCATATACAAAAATAAACAAGCCAGCTATTTGTAATGACCAATATTAATCCTCCACTTTTTAAAACATTTGTTTTCTTAATATGTAATTTAAATTAACTATTGGAAATACCTGGGGAACTCTATAGAAACAAAGATTCGTGTTTTGTATGTGTGCCTTTGAGTTAGTGTTAACTCCTAGACTAGAGACTGCCAGACTAGTCCCTGCAATTTTCTGGGCAAGATTTCAGAAATGTTTTGCCATTGCCTCCTTCCCAAGGCTGAGAGTGAGTGACTGGCCTAAGGTCACTCAGCTGACTTTATGACTAAGGTAGAATTTAGAACTCACAGCCTCCCAGTTTCTTGCCTAGTGCCTTAACCACTACATCAAACTAACTCTAGGAATAATGTACAGGAATTAAAATGTTGATTTAATTTCATATATCACTGTTTAACGATATTAATTCACTTAATGAATTAATTTGCTTATTTATGATGTCCCACATAATATAATATTGTTTTTTCACCAGTAAAATAGTGTAAAAATTGTACCACAGGTACAATTGAGACAAAATGAGACAGAAATAATATATATTAATTTTTTATTTTATTTATATTTATGTATTTATCAAAGGCCACAATGGGAATACCACTCTGAGCCATCCTCCTTATTTGCCCACAACCAGTATTAGGGAAATGGGCACTTGGGAAAACCAGTGTGGGGTAAGTGATAGAAAGTCTGGGCTTTTATATGTCAACCTTGAGAAATGATAGAATTCCTAGCTTCAGAAAAGGAGAAAGGGATCCAAAAGCTACATAGCAGTCATAGATACCTGGGAAGATTCTAAAGTGGATTATAAAGCAATTGAGATGTAAACTCCTTGAAAACTATAGATTTATCAAGATACATTTTAAAAGGTTAACTCATATTTTAATTCAGTGATTTCCTTGGTAGATTGTTGGGATAGTATGTGTGTAATGTAGGGGTAGTCCTAAAGTTATAACCACTTGTTCAGTGACTATTCAAAGTACCAACAACTGAAGGTGGGGGATTTAAGACAGTGGTGAAATCCTAATTTTTTTACTACTGGTTCTGTGGGCATGGCTTGGTGGGCATGGCAGGGGAAGGATACTGCAAAATCTCCATTCCCACCCCATTCCAGAGGAAGGATACTGCAAAATCCCCATTCTCACCCCACTCCAGGGGGAAGGATACTGCAAAATCTCCATTCCCACCTCATTCCAGGGGAAGGATATTGCAAAATCCCCATTCCCACCCCACTCCAGGAGGAAGGATATTGCAAAATCCCCATTCCCACCCCACTCCAGGAGGAAGGATATTGCAAAATCTCCATTCCCACCCCATTCCAGGGGGAAGGATATTGCAAAATCTCCATTCCCACCCCACCCTGGGGCCAGACAGAGGTGGTATTTGCTGGTTTTCTGAACTGCTCAAAATTTCCACTACCGGTTCTCCAGAACCTGTCAGAACCTGCTGGATTTCACCCCTGATTTAAGACCAGTCCACAAAGTTGTGCTTGTCGCAGCATTCCTTGCAGTCACATGATTGCAATCCAGATACTCAGTGCCTCACTTGTGATTATTACATCACAATGAGCTGCAATCATTGCTTCCCACAAGCAAAGTCAATGGCAGGAAGTCAAAAGTTACCCCCTGCTCCTGCTTCTTTTTCACCTGCTTATGCTGTGGACCCATGGTAATGGATTCATGGAACCGTCTGTGGCATCTGTGCATCTGCTTATGCTCCGAAGCCCCTGTCCATGGCATACCCATGCAGTTGCTGGTCTGCTTGCCTGTGACTCCTGCCTCTTCCTGCTTAATGACTCAAATGGTACTCAGATTACAACAGAAATTGGGACTCCAGAATTGCTGTTGCTAAATGATGCAGTCACATGATATTATGTTGTACGACTGCCTTGCTTTGCAACATAAATTGTGGTCCCAGTTGCTGTATACCCTGAAATTAACTATCTCAGTTTTAACACTGCATCTAATAAAAAATGAGCATGCTAGTTTAATGTAGGCTGCAGAACATGACAATAAAATGGCTATATAATTGGCTCAGAAATCATACACCATGCATTCTCATCAAATTGATCTGAGGTATCGGTTAACATGCTGTACATTCAATCCTAAATTCTATATACTTCAACATTTTTTAATGATTGGTGGTGGATAGTGGAGGGAGTGGTAGATGAGTGGAATGCTTATTAGATTTGCAATTAACATAAAACGGGATTAAATATTTGAATATCCTTGAAGGAATAATTTTGAACAATCTTGACAAGTTAGAGAAATAGGTAAAAGAGTACCAATTAACAAACAGTGAAACTCCTTCATTTCAGAAACAACAATATAGTACAGATTGTACAATCTCTGTCTTAATAATACTTTTGGAAAAAAAAATTGCAATAAAATTTGATTGAAAACTAATTAAAATTGTAATATAACTGCAAAAAAGGTAAATTAAATTTTAGACTGAATCAGAATATAAATTTTAAATTATAATTCTACTTATGTTGCAACCATTTGCTGTACACTGCCCACAGACACTATGAAATCTTTCTTTTTGGGATACTAATTTGTCGTTTCCCATCTCTGCTTTGTAGAGAGTATTTTATCTTGGTAACTTAATTGCCAGTTTCACTGTGTAATTTTGCTGTTTTCATGCCTATTCAGTATTTTAGTGATATATCACAATATAATTAACTACTATTTTAAATATAGAATTTTGAAATTTTATAAGTGTAAAGCTGTGTTAATCTATAGTGATTAAAAAGAGTTGGAAAAATTGCTGTCGGATTCCTGATGTGTAATTATCTTATAAAAAATGGGAAAGAAGAAAACTATATAGGAGGAGGAGAAAACGGTATTAGATAGTTATTGCCATCAGGCATGGAAATGCTTGCTGGGCAACTAGGTAGTCTTTTAACAATGTTTTGAAAGGCCGGTTTGCATTACAAACCTTAACTGGCTTAATTATCATAACCACTACCCTCTTCAGTGAAAAAGTGGACTGTCACTAGAGGACAGTTTAATTTAATGTTTGGAGCAAAAATTAAGATAGAGGAAAAAGAAGTTCCCTAGTACAGAATGAGGAATTCTGATCCTCAAAACTCCCAGCCTATGAATGTCTTCACATTGGATGGCCTCAGTGGTGAAATTCAAATTTTTTTACTACCAGTTCTGTGGGTGAGGCTTGGTGGGCGTGGCAGGGGAAGGATACTGCAAAATCTCCATTCCCACCTCACTCCAGGGGAAGGATACTGCAAAATCCCCATTCCCACCCCACTCTGGGGCCAGCCAGATGTGGTATTTGCCAATTCTCCGAACTGCTCAAAATTTCCGCTACCGGTTCTCCAGAACCTGTCAGAACCTGCTGGATTTCACTCCTAAATATCCTCCCTTTTAACTTTCCCTTTCACCTCTGCTTTTTAAATCCTGTTTGACAGAGTGCAGAGGGTTTATAATGATAAAACATCATCCATCTATTTTTTCTTACTAGTTCTACAGTTACTTGAAAACCTTTATGATTTGCCTCACCTGTTTGTCTTGTCCAATAAAGTCATTCTTATCCTGAACTAATGTTCAGTCACTGTTAAAAGCAACCTGTTGCTTTTAGGGCCAATGACAGGGAAAAGAAATACAAATATGATATTCCACATTCTGAATATCAGGCTTGCTGTCTCTCATTTTACAATGAATATGCACAGAATACCTTTATAAGCTCTAGAAATATAGAGCTGAGATTCTGAAAAATTCCAGGTTGTGCATGCTCAGCTAATACCTGACTTTTTTCATGTTTAAAATAGGCAACAAGAGATTTACTGCCAAGGGTAGAAAGAATATAATCAGCAATTTGCCCAAGTGAAAAAAAGCCTTTTTGTGAAGTAAACTCCAATAATTGTTAAGTAATATAACTCGAATAAGTTGAGTGATAGTACTTTATTTACTTAAGATAGGTGGGGCAAATTGCACTCTACAAATTACCTTTATACCATCTTCTCTGGATAAGATTTTGTAGTCCTCTCTGGCTAACTGAAGGTGGGAAACAGATACAAAGTATAGTGTGGACCCTAACATAGATGTATCACTATAAAAATTTCCAATAGCTCTAAACCTAATTTAACAATATTTATTGTTAAATATGTGCCCCACACATATTGTTCCTTAGCCCTCCCTACACTCTTGGCCATCAAAAGGTTACCCATCCCTGTCTTAGGAGAGGATGAACTATAAGAGCCACACATAACCTCAAATCTATTGGTTGAGATTGAGATTCTGCTCATTGAATATTTTCTTGCAATTATAAGAATTCTGTAAAACTATGATACTCTCATAAAGCAACTAGAGAGGAAAAATATAACTTTTAAAAGGATAAATACATTATTGATAATTCATTATTGATATCTTGCACAGGTACTGGGCTAATTTGAAACTATGGTTTAAGCAAAAGATCAGCAAAGAAGAGTTTGATCTGGAAGCTCGGAGGCTCCTCACTCAAGACAATGGTATGAAAATAAACTCTGAATTGCTCACCTAGTTTTCTGAATTCTTCAGTTTCAAATGTCTAGGGATTAATTATAATTCTTTGAAATATATAGCATCTCAATGCTATTTAGTTACTAAAAAGTGCACTGTGGAATAAATGTGGTCATTTATTTTAGCCTTGAAGAATTTATCATGCCTGATAGTACTTAATACTTACAAGAATTTACCATAGTAAAACTTACCCTTGAAGAAATTTTAGAAGATAAAAGCTGAAAATGTTAAGTTGCTGAATTAGGAACCTTGTATTTAGTTTTGGACTTGAAAAGGCTATTATATGTTTTTTGCTTTTATATCTTGCTATTATATCTTCTGTGCACATTTATGAAGTTAATGCAAGTATATGTTAAAATAATTGTCATAATTGTAATGCAAACTGTGTCTTTTATTTTGGCAGTTCATTTTCACAATGACTTCTTGCTAGCTATTCTTACGCGATGTCAAATCTTGGTTTCTGCACCAGGTAAGTCACTGAAAAAGTCTCTTTTGCATATGGATTGCATATGCATATGGAGAGACCTGCAGTATGTGTAACTTATGGTACTTCTAATGTTCATTTCATGCTGTATTGGGCCACATTTTAAGAAATTCATCTATATCATTTAAAGATATTTAGCTTTATACTGCTTTTTCACTTTTCGGAAACTGGTCAGTGTAAGTGTTGTTTTTCCACATTTTGGATTTTAAGATGGAAATAGGAACAAACAATGTTAAATTTTACCCACGTACCCATCATTATCTTAAAACAGAAATTTCAGGCTACTTTTTTCAGGTTTGGCTTGGCTCAGGGTGAGAATAGAAGCAGTTTCCATTCTAGATATCTCCCACTCTGATTTCCAGTTTCAATACCCCAAAATATAAAGATGGGCCATAAAAATCTGGTTGTCCCTTCTAGTAACATGAGCATGTCATTAGAAAGCCTTTTGTGGCTTATGAAAAAACTGAGTTGCAGCTCCTGGCTCTTCCCAATTTTGTTATTTCAATAGTAAGAGTATAGATCGTGTGAGCACAATCACTTCGGAGCACTACGCATGAATCATCCATTGCAATGATTATCTTTAAATTACTGGCTTAAACTTATGTTAAAGCAAAAGAACTGAACTTGAACGATGATTGAAGCCATAGAAGATATTCATGTGTCCTGCTTAATAGGGTGAACAGGCTGATTAATAAGTTTGACAATAGTCTTGTTTCCTTGGATCTCTCAGAAACAAAGTGAAAAACTGAATAAACATATAGAAACATAATAGCATTATAATATCTAAAGTAACAATAGTTGTTGACCTTCAATTCCCTCTTTGAGGAAGGTAGATTGTTTAGAAATGTGAAATTTCAATTGACTACATTTTTGTACTTCGTTGTGTAATTTAAATAAACATAAATTCAAATTTTGCATGTGGAAAAATATTTATACCCCTAAATTTATCATTACCTCAAATACCTGAAATTAGAATCAGGGCAGGGCAAATGATTAGAACATGGTTAAAGAAGATTCTGGAGGAACCTGTTTTATTGACACCTCAGGCACTTAGTTTGATTTGCTCTTTGTTTTTGAAGGGTGTGGTATCACCATGCCTAAATTGAAAAGAGTTCTCTGAAGCCTTCAGAATCTGGGAAGTTTAAAAAGATTGCCAAAAATTAGTCACCAATCATTTCACTGTCCAGAAAATCAACTACAAGTGGAAAAGATTTCAAACAACTGCCAACTTGCCCAGGCAAAAAGAAGTCTCTAAGAACTCCAGAATTTCATCACAAGATCTACACCCTTTACTACAAGATCTAGCTCCTTTTACTATTGATGTCAAAGTGCATGAGTTTACCATTGGAAAGAAGTGGTGTAAATTAGATCTACATGGGTGTATGTGTGTGTAGCAGGAAGAAATATTTACTATCCAGAAAGAATATCAGGGTAAGTATAAAGTTTGCTATAGATCCAAATAAAGGCCAGACTTCTGGAACAATGGTGAAGCAAAATTAGAGTTATTAGCCAGTAATTTCTGAATACATGTTTGGCAAAAACCAAAGACCAGAAAAGTCTTAACAACATAATGATGGAAATGGTTTGAGGATGCCTCATGGTCTTGGCAGTTCATTATCAAAGAATCTGTTAAAAATTCTTCATTGTACCAAACGGTTTTGGAAGATAATGTAAAACTTTGTGCTAGAAGGTTAAAGCTCAATGGAAAGCACCTTGCAACATGACGTTGACCTTGCCAAAGGGGACAAAACCAGTTTATTAGAACCAAGGGTGTACTTTTTTTTCCTACAGAGAATAGAATATCTGATTATTTTTGTTGAATAAATCTTTGAAAGTCAATTTTCATACTTTCTGATCAATTAGTTACATGCTGCTTAAATAAAGATTAAAATACATATATGTCCACATATGTTAAATAGAAACAAAACTTTACATGGGGTGACTGTACTTGTTCACATGACTATATATAGTATAAGCTCCCACTTACGCATAGGTGGTCTTGAGGCCTCTAGCATGAAACCTACACTAATTTTTTTTTAAAAAAATCACAAGACTCTAATATGAAAATGTGTAGAAAAAAGGAAGCCGTATTTGCATAGTTTCTACATAATAGCACTATCAACTAGTCCCTTGAAATTGCTTTATCAGCTACTTGTGTAACTGACACACCCATTTTAGTTCTAGGTGGAAGGTAACCATGGACATACCATACCAAATTGATATTGCCCAACCCATGCTACACCTTCTTTAGTACACAAAGAAGCTTTTGGATTAGGATATTGTACCTCTCTTATCACAGGCATCTGTAACCCAGGGTCAGAAATTTCCATGTAGAACTTTGAGATGATATAATTCCCATAGAAAGATTTTCAGTGGGATGCTAATGATTTAATACAGATAATGTTCATATAATTACAGTGTCTGTATAAGATACAGACATATCTTAGTGTCTGTATAAAGTGAACAAATGTTATGCAGGAGATCCACAGGAACGTGAAAGCAATGCATTTAGGAGCAGGAAAAGCTGTACTAAAGTCATGTTTGGCAAGAAAATTTGCATTAAAGCCTCCACAGAACAAAACTTAATTTTCCAATTATTCTAGAATGTTTTTTAGAATGTTTATGTTTTCTTAGAGTAAAACCCTTCTCAAGATGACCTCTAGTAACCATCTTAAATATAAATAACAACTAAAATAATAGGCAATAGATTTTAAAAATCAACAATAGATAAAAATTAGCAATAATTCTAAAACATAAATGCTCTAATTAGAACCAGTTTTGAAGCATACCAAAGTTTTTTAAAAATGTATCCAGGTTACCATTCAGAACCAACATAAGAAAATACGGTTTTGAGGAACCCAAAGCACAGTGTGTAGCTAGATTAATAAAAATAATGTTGTGAATAGTATCTTACCTTATGTGTCTGAAAACATCATAAAACAGTTATCAGATAAGAAGTTCAAACACTTCATTTTAACCTTGTCTTATAAGGAAGGACAATGAAGAATATTCATAATATTCATAATATTCCTAAAGAATATTATACTATGTATGATCCGATAGGAACTATGTAACTGGGAGTAATTTTATGGATAACCTGAAATGGGCGTTGGTACTTACCTGATACGCCTCTTCTCTGACTGTCGGGCACGGCAGTCAGGATGGGTGGAGACTTGGTTGAGCTTCCATTGGACCGGGTCTGCAGAAATAAGGGAAGTCCCTCCTCCTGACTGTGCCTGTCAGTTTTGAGACGAGGGAGCCTGTGCAGAAAGTCGTATCTAGGAATTGAAAATAAACACATGAGAAACACCCCAGCCCCCTTCCCAGTGAGAATGTGCAGGGACCGGTTTCCCCCACACAGGGAGGGGCTGACTGCCGTGCCCGACAGTCAGAGAAGAGGCGTATCAGGTAAGTACCAACGCCCATTCTCCTATAGTCGGGCACGGCAGTCAGGATGGGACATACCAAAGCGAGGTGTCCAGTCGGGCGGGAGAAGACCGGTCCCGCACTCAGGAGGATGTATGGACACCTTGGAGAACCCTACGCCCAAAGGCAGCGTCTGCTGATGCAAACTTGTCCAGGCGGTAGTGACGGACGAAAGGGGAAGGCGAAGCCCAGGTGGCTGCCCGACAAATCTCATCAATCGTGGCCCGAGTGGACCAAGCCGCTGACGTGGCCGCACTTCGTGTAGAATGAGCTGTTATGTTGCGAGGAGCAGGAAGCGCAGAAGCCTCATAGGCCGTGGAAATACACGCTCGAATCCATCGGCCCAAGGTGGACGAGGATGTCTTAGATCCCAGGGAGGAAGGTAAGAATGACACGAAGAGTGCATCTGAGCGTCGGAAGGCTGCAGTGCGGGCGATATAAACCTTGACCGCTCGTCGAACGTCCAGGGTATGCCAACGCTTTTCAAGGTGATGGCGAGGAGCTGGACAGAAATTTGGGAGGACTACTTCTTGGGATCGGTGGAAAATGGAATTCACCTTCGGGATGAAGGAAGGGTCCAGTCTGAGTACCACCCTGTCTTGGTGGAAAATGCATAGCTCTTTCCGGATTGAAAGGGCCGCCATCTCTGAAATTCGACGGGCCGAGGTCACCGCCACCAGGAAGGCCACCTTGAAAGAAAGGTGCTTCAAGGAAATGTCTCGGATAGGCTCAAAGGGTGGCCCAGTGAGGGCCTGTAGGACTTTAGGTAAATCCCAGGTAGGGTACCTATGGACTGCGGGCGGTCGGATGTTCGTCGCGCCTCGTAAAAATTGTCGGATTAGAGGTTCCTTGGACAAAGGATCCGTGGGAGAGCTGGACAATACCGTGGAAAGCGCCGCCACCTGGCGCCGAAGAGTGTTCGGAGAGAGACCAGCGACAAAGCCCTCCTGCAGGAACTCAATGACCAGAAGAACTGAAGCCGACGTAGGTGAATGACGTCGCCTTTTACACCACAACGAGAAGGCACGCCAGGTGGATTCATAAATGCGGGTAGTAGAGGCCCTTCGTGCTGCCTGGATAGTAGAGATGGCTCCTTCCGATAAGGGGAGTCTGGTTAGGAACCCCCGCTCAACCGCCAGACGGTGAGCTGGAACCAGAGAGGGTCCGGATGCTGTAACTGACCCTGGGAGAGTGTCACCTGATCGTCTGGTATCCGCCAGGGTGGTTGAACCGACAGGGACACGAGGTCTGCAAACCAAGGACGCCGGTTCCAGGATGGGGCAATGAGAATCATCTCCGCCTGTTCTTGTAGTAATTTCCGTATTACCCTGGGCAAGAGGTTGATTGGGGGAAAGGCATATAGAAGATGTCTGGACGGCCACGGACACCGCAGCGCATCCACTGCCTCCGCCTCGGGGCAGGGGAACCTGGCAAAGAACCGAGGGAGCTGATGGTTGGAAGCGCTGGCGAAGAGGTCCACCGTTGGAAGCCCGAAGCGGCGGACTATTTCCTGGAACAGTTGAGGAGAAATGGACCACTCTGCGTTGTCGATCGGAGCCCGACTGAGGGAATCGGCCATCTGGTTGTGAATCCCGGAGATGTGAGCTGCTTGTACCGATGCCAGGTGGGTTTCCGCCCATAGGCCCAACCGTCGTGCTTCTCGCATTAGGGCCTTGGAGCGCGTGCCCCCCAGGCGATTCACGTGTGCCTTGGCTGTTACATTGTCGGTACGAATCAGGACATCCCGGTGAAGGACGTGAGGTTTGAAGGCTTTTAAGGCGAGGAAGATAGCCCGCAGTTCGAGCACATTGATGTTCATTCGTTGCTCTCTCTCTGACCAATGGCCCTGAGCCAGGTGGGGACCTAGATGAGCGCCCCACCCTGACAAGCTGGCATCCGTCGTGATAAGAAGACGGTGAGGTTCTCGGAACTTGGTCCCTTTTAACAACGCTTCCGACGTCCACCAGGAGAGAGACTGTAGAACTGGAGGAGGTAAGATCAGTCTCGTGGCCGAGTTGTCCCTATGGGAACGTTGAAAAGGTAGTAGTAGCCATTGTAAGTCCCGGCAGTGTAAACGAGCCCAAGGAACTATTCCAAAGGTAGACACCATCTTGCCAAGAAGGCGAGAGAGGGAGAGGACGGAAGAAGCCCCCCTATCTTGTATTCGGCTAGCTAACCCCTTGAGGCTGTCAACCCGGTCTGGTGAAAGGAAGACCTCGGAGGACAAGGTATCAATAACCGCCCCTAAGTGGCGAATCCTAGTAGAAGGGGTTAAATGGCTCTTAGACCGATTTACCGAGAACCCATGGTTCTGGAGGACCTGAAGGGTGGTAGCTAGGTCTGTCTGTGCCTGCTGCAAAGAACGTGACAAAATTAGAACATCATCCAAATAAAAGGAGACCCTGATTGGGATGGTGGCTACATATCCCATAAGGGAAGCCATTATCTTGGTAAAGGCCCTGGGAGCTGAGGATAACCCAAAGGGAAGGGCACGGTACTGAAAATGCTTGTTATTATAACAAAAACGGAGGAACCTACGGTGGTTGGGAAGGATGGGAACGTGGAGGTAGGCTTCAGTTAAATCCACGGAGGACAAAAAATCTCCTTCCCGAATACAAAGTAAAATTGTTTGTAAGGAATGCATCTTGAACCGGCGATAAGTTATGTGCCGGTTCAAGGCTTTCAAATCAAGAATAGGGCGCCAATCCCCCGAGGACTTTTGTACTAAAAAGAGGCGGGAGTAAAAACCTTGGCCAAATTCGGAAGGAGGAACGGGTTGTATGGCCCGAATAGACAATAAGTGACCAATAGCTGCTTCTACCTGAGCCCGTTTCACTCTGTTAAGAGAGACTGGGCAACGTATAAATCTACAAGGAGGAGTAGACAAGAACTCCAGGGAAAGGCCAAATTTGATGGTATTCTTAACCCACTCATCAGTAATGCTATTCTCCCAGGCCTGGGAGAAAAGGGCCAGACGGCCTCCCAGTTGGGCAGGAACCAGATTCCTAGCGAGACCTTCGGAAGGGACGTCCTCTACCACCCCTCTGGGGTCTCCTGGGGGGGTATCTGGGACCCTGTCTGACCTGATTGTCCTGATGAAAAGTCCCCCGTTGTTGGAAGGGGCGCTGAGACCTCTGCTGGAAATAGCCGGGATCGGAGCCTCGAAAGGACTGTGATCGAAAGGAGCCAGAAGAACGACTCTCTGCCCTGCGAGACATGGCTGGCAAGATCTTACGGTGGTCTCTGGTCTCAATTAGAAGGGGCTCAAGTGAAGGACCAAAAAGTTTGTCACCCTCATATGGCGACGAAGCAAGACGCCATTTGTTACGCACATCAGCCTGCCAATATTTTAACCACAATAACCTCCGGGAAGTGATTGCGGTGCCTATGGCTTTCGCGGAAAATCTGGCCGCGTTCAAGGTGGCATCCGCCGAAAATTCTACTGCTGCTAGAATTTTGTTGATATCTTGATGTGTTCTCACATCAGTAGAGGGTATACGACCTTGCAGCTGCTTCAACCAGAGGATTGATGCTCGATTAAAAAAGGACGCAGCCGACGCTGCTTGGACAGACCAGGCTGCTGCTTGGTGACCCTTAATAAGCGTACGTTCCGCCTTTCTCTCCTCCGGTCTTAGAGACTCCTCTGCAGGGCCTGAAGAAGGTGAAGGTGATGAAAGGGCTGCTACTGGTGCATCCACAGAAGGAATCTGCAAAAGAGAAGCATACTCCGACGCCAAATTATATAAACGCCTATCCAGACTGTTAGGGATAGGACCTGTACTGGGATTTTTCCATTGTCTCTGCAACACCTCTGTAAACAATTTAGGTGCTGGCACAATTTCGGTTTGAATTGTGGGGACCTCAAACAAGGCAGAGGAAGAAGCTGATGTCCCTGGTTGAGGCTGGTCTTTGGTTTCTGGAAGACCAAGGCCAGTGGTGATTTGGGCCTTGTGTAACAAGGAGCGGAACATTTGAGGGCGAAATAAGCCAACAAAGGGAGGTTGATCAGGCTCTAACCCCTCATCCTCAGATAAGTCTTGTTCAATGATGACCTGTTCTTCCTCTCCAGAAAGGGAGCCCTGACTGTCCCTGGAAGGAGAAACTGCTCTCGCAGGGGCCTGAGAAGAGGCCTGCAAAGGATGAGAACTTGTAGAAGGTGTGTGGCGGCTCAAATACTCTGAAACCTTGGAGGAAGATCTCTCCTGAAGCCCTTGTGCAATCCCTTGCCTGATGGAAGTAGCAATCAACTGGGCCAAGGCTGGAGTAACATCTAGCTTCTGGCCTTGAGAAGTCTGGTTATCCTGAGTCCCAGAGGTCTGGGGAAGTGGATCTATGACTATCTGTGGACCAGGGGCCTCCACATCCATAGAAGGAAAGACAGAACCAGGCCCCGGGACTAATGCCTCCTCTGAGACTGATATATCTGGAGACAGATCTGGTGCAAGAGGAGTTTGAGGAACCTCCTCCCTTGACACTGAGGCAGATGCAGGCCTGGCGATCTCAGACAATGAGGAAGAAGGCTCGGGCCTAGCCCTAGAGGCCGCCTTATTACAGGCCTTCTCCATCGCGTTGTGCCTTCTCTTCTCCTCCCTGGACATAGGGACCTGAGAAGAACCTTGGAGCCTGGGCTTTTTTATCTGAGTCCCTGAGGAAGTACCCTCTTCTGGGTCCCTTAAGGCCTGAGTGCGCTTTCCTTTGCCGCCCCTGCTATTAGCCCTGGCGTCCGCCATCTTGAAGGGCTATAATGTGGCCGCCAAAACTCCGAAATGCAAAGGGCCTAGCCAGAACCGCCCGGTGCTGTACTCACTGCGCTGCTAAAGGGCTGGAACTGTTCGTGGAGCAGAGAAAAGGCGGGAAGGGTGCTAGCCAGCCGGTCGAAGCAACCCCAGAAGCGCGGAATCCCCTTCGCGCTAAAAACTGCAGGCCGAATGCAAAGGCTAGGCCGCGGCGTCCCCTGAGGCCTCAAACTGCCGATCCAAGGCGGGGCTTCCTTAAAGTGCTAGCCAGCCGGCGTACAGCACTAAGCAGAGGCGCGGGATCGCGCCGCGCCAAAATCGGGTCGCTGGACGATAAGCGTCGTCCTCACGCCGCCTCTACCGCTGCCTGGTGTGAAAGGGCCCAACGCGACGGAGCGAACTCGTGCGCGCGGGCGACGCAATTGCCAGCCGGCAATTGAACCGCTGAGCGGTCTTCAGCGGAGCTAAGCCTCTCGCTGGAATAGATAGCAGGCAAAAAGCTATCTAAAACACCTTCTTTCTCTGTTTTTTTTTTTTTTTTTTTTGGAGAATTCACTTTCTGACGGAGCTATCCTAGATACGACTGGTCCGGACTCGACCGAGTCGAAAAACTGACAGGCACAGTCAGGAGGAGGGACTTCCCTTATTTCTGCAGACCCGGTCCAATGGAAGCTCAACCAAGTCTCCACCCATCCTGACTGCCGTGCCCGACTATAGGAGAATGTAGTAATTCTAAAGAAATTGGGCAAGTTAGCTACACTAGTCACAGTGACTGCATATGGATTTGTATCATCATCCCACCCACTACAGTCCTTCCTCACAAATGTCAAGTGAATCCCAGGTCCCAGATCCCAAAGTTGCTTGCTTCTATTCTAAGTGTATTCAGAACTGTATAATTATTCAGAGCTAATTTGCTGTATTGATAAAAAATATTGGAATAGGTTCAGAAGGACCTAGATTCAAATCCATCCTCAGACAAAGGGAGCTCACTATGGCCCAGTCACCCTTTTTCAGCCCAATCTACCTCACAGGATTGGTGAGGAGAAAAATTGAAAAAAGGAATATTTTGTATGCTGCCTTGAGATCAAGAGGGAAAGGCAGGATATAAATCATGAATAATGAATCTCTGAGAATTATTAATCTAATTATTAATTAGATTATTAATCTAATTCTTTTATAAATGAAGAAAATATTTTAAAGCAAAACAACTGAATATTATATTTAATTTCATTAAAAATACTAAAAGGAAAGACCAAAAGTATTCATGTACTGAGTTTGATTTTGAAGAGTTGACCATATGAACCTTTTGCTTTCCTATAATAATCTGCTGGACAAAACACTGACTTGTATTATTCTAGTAGTTTATTAGTATTATGTTCATTTATTATTTTAAAACTAATAATGTAGTTCTAAAACTTGGATTATTTCTCATAGAAAGTATAATAGGGATGGAGAATTAGGTATGTAGGATCAGAAGACTGGAGATAGCGCTCCAGTAATTTCGAAGTAAAAATGCTACTCATGTATCACTCCTTCTTTATTGTTAGCCTTTACTGTTCACCTTTGGTGAAAAGGCATGTAACATAAATTTTCTACCTCTGCCACACATCTAAATGTGTGGTTCCTTTCAGGGAATGCTAAATATCAAACATTGTGTTGTGAATGACTAAATTAGATAGAAATGGATAATCTGGAATAAGGAAACAGTTGTCTGGGATTTCCTGTTAACTCCAGTGGGATACTATTGTTATTTGTATAACAATTTCTGAGATATCTCAGTAGAATAAGAATTAAAGATGCCTGAAGAAGTATAGATTTCTCTACTTATAATAGCCACCTGATCATGAATGTTACTCCTTGGCAGTGTGCAGTTTTTGTACCAGTATAGTTCATAATAGACAGCTCACTAGAAATCCAATATGAAAATTTGATACAACCTATAAAGAATAGACTAAGTACAAACAGATAGTATACTTCATCCTTAAGTGTATGTGTGTGTGGGGGGGGGGGGACTCACAAAGAAATTGATGCATTTTTTTCAAAAAATAAAAATTAAGCTATTGGATCTGAGAGAGTGAATATGGTTTTGAGTAGCACTATTTTGCCCTAGAAATACAGATGAATTGTTTAATTATGGCTCAGTTGTATTCATCTGGAACAGCGGTGAAATCCTACCCCCCGCCCCCGGTTCTATCCGGCTCACCGAACCGGTAGCGCCCGGAGGTTCCGCCCACCCTCTGGGTCGTCATTATGTCCCATTTTTTTACCATCTGCGCATGCGCAGTAGGTTCTGCACATGTGCTGAAGAGGCATGCGCATAGTGTGTACGTGCTCCCATTCCCCAACCAGTACCGAAGGTAAGTGGATTTCACCGCTCATCTGGAATAAATGATGTTTTATGCAGCCAAATTGTATTATTTTTCATTAGATGCTGGAAGACAAAGCAGTGTTGTGGTTAAATACCTGCTTTGCACATGGAACTTCCCCATTGCTACCTCTCCCCCCCTAAACTCTGGCATCTTGAGACCTTCTCCTCCATCAATAAAAATGGCAATCTACAGTGTAAATATTTGAAGGCTGTTTAGTATGAAGCTGTTGCAATTCACAGCGTCTTTATTGAGACTTTCAGTGATGTTGCTGCTGTCTTTTCAAGTTTATGACTGCAGTCATAGACCACAAAATTTATTTAAGCAAACAGTAGATGAATACTTTTGGACCTTGCAAGATACTTTGCTGTCCTTTGATAGTTTATTTTAAATATCTGTTCTAATACTGTGTCTATACAGATTGTTGCCTTTGCCAGGGACAAATGATAAAGACTATTTAGATATTTGTGGACTCACTGACTAACTGAATTAGCAAATAGGGAGTATATTGTTACATAAAATAATGATTTCAGATTTCCTAATTGCTCGATTAGGAAACATAAATCTCATTACTGTGCTTTCTTTCCTTAGCCTTTTGATTCTAAATTAACCTCATGATATTTCTAGAGACTAAAATGCTGATGGAAGGGCAATTACCTTCCCAAGGCTAAAAAATACAGAATATTGGTGGTAGTATTAGCAAAGAAATGCTAATAAATTCTAAGGCTGAATCAGTAGACTTATTCTAATTGTAGATACTATACCTTTATGAGATACTAAGTTGCACAATACAAACCTTTACTGGGTAAAAGAGTCAAAACTATACATTTTTTTAAAATGATTGAATTGTATACAGAAATACTTTTCAGTATCTTCATAAATGATTTAGATGAGGGAATAGAATGGGAATTCATCAAATTCGCAGAGGAAACCAACGTGGCAGGAATTGCCAACATCCCAGAAGATAGGCTCAAAATTCAGAGGGATCTTGACAGACTTGAACAAAGGGCCCTATCTAACAAAATGAAATTCAATTTAGAGAAAAGCAAGATTTTACACAGGGAAGAAAAACCAAATGTACACATACAGATTAGATGAAACATGGCTCAATAGCAGTAATTACGAGAGAAATCTTGGAGTTCTAGTAGACAGTCCCTTAAATATGAGCCATTAGTGTGCCGCAGCCACCAAAAAACCCAATGCATCCTAGGCTGCATCAACAGAGGGATAGAATCAAGATTACATGAAGTGTTAGTACCACTTTGTAATGGTTTGGTAAGACCACAGAAAAAATACTGCATCCAGTTTTGCTCACCATGATATAAAAAAGACTCTGGAAAGGGTGCCAAGAAGAGCAATTAAGATGATAAGGGGACTGGAAGCTAAAATATATGAACAATGGTTGCAGGAATTAGGTATGTCTAGTCTAGTGAAAAGAAGGACTAGGGGTGACATGATAGAAGTGTTCAAATATTTGAGGGGCTACTACAAAGAAGAGGGGAGTCAACTTATTTTCCAAAGCACCAGCAGGCAAAACAAGAAGTGATGGATGGAAACTAATCAAGGAGAGAAGCAACCTAGAACTAAGAGAAATATCCTGACAGTGAAAACAATCAACCAGTGGAATGGCTTACCTTCAGGGGTTGTGGGTGCCCCATCACTGGAGGATTTTAAGAAGAGACTAGACATCCATTTGTGTGAAATGGTATAGGATCTTCTGATTGAGCAGGACTAGAAGTCCTCCAAGGTCCTTTCTAACTAATGATGATGATGATGATATATTTATGAGGACAAATATTGAATGAACAAGAAACCACGTATTTGTCAAGATTTCATTGGGGTGAAATAAAAGTTTAAGAGCTGCATTCTGCAAGTCCTTTATCAACATATAATTGAAGCCAAATTAAATTCCGTTGATAAATTTGAAAGTGTAGAACATTAAAATATTCTTTCCCACCAGGCAATTACAATGTAGCAATTAAAATCTTAAAGGATAACCTGGCCAAAGAAATTGCTTAAAATCTTGTTGATCCACTTAAGTGTGAAGAAATTAAAAAAGATGGCCTTTTAAAATATTAATCATATTACATTAAATTCATTTTAACTGTATTTATCTTGCCCCAAGTACTGATCAGAATTCTAGATCATCTCTCTCTTTCTTATTTCATTTGTGCAAGAATTGGCAATAAACTTTAAATTACTGATTCTGAAAAAGATTTCTCTGAATCATTGTGCCAAGTTAAACAAAATAATCATAAATCAGATTTAGATCAGGGGAGTTGACGTTCCAGCTTTCACTTGCCTACAGAGTTTATTGGGTGACTCTGGGCCACCTGTCTGAGCAACTTAATTCTTAACATTTTTCTGGGGATGAAAAAGGGTGATACACCAATATATGGGATCTTAAGCTTTCAGACAAAAGCTAAGTACTGTATAAATGTGATAAATAAATAGTAACACATAGTAAGGCATAAAGATCTCTCTGAAGGTCCAAATCAGATGAGAATAGGAGGTTGCTGGGAGAGTTTGCTCTTAAACCATCCAGTCTCACAGGGGTGTAATTGGGAAAAATAAGGGGAGGGAGACTGAGGTACACTATTTGAATTCCTGAATGTCATGTGCATTCTGTGTGTTCTCAGGATTTCATGAAAAACATAGCAGAATATCTCTTAATGCATTTTCTCTGTATATATGCATGTAATGTTGCACCCTGGTCTACTTCAGAATCATCTACATATTTTCTGTTGAAAAATAAGATAGATCTAAACTTACTGGCTTGTTTCTTTTTGAGGCTATTTTTTTTGGGGGGGAGGGGCAGGTAGAACAGTTTTCCTCTCTTCTGGCTCCCCTCCTTCCAATAGATTGTCTCATGTTGGTCTCCAGTTGCTCAGGAAGTCTTCAGCTCCTCCTACTAATGATCACTTCAAGAATGATCCTGGTCTATTCTCAAATCTGAAGCCAGCCAATCTGAAGTACACCAACCAATATTGTTCAATACTATAACAGCAATGTCTTCAAAGGCTATTGCTATCTAGTTATCAGGTTGCTGGAGTACTCCTCTTTCTTCACAGAGATTTGTTTTCCAAAACACTGCTTTCCCTTTAACAGCTTGGCACCTCCTCTTTCTCTCTCCTATGGGAAAATCTTCCGATGGGCTTTACCCTTTGTAGAACAAAGAGTTTGGTTGTGTGGCTACCATCATGGCAGATTCAGCATGAGATATGGCTTCTTGTGAGCTGTTGAGACAGAATATAAATCTAAGGAATTAATAAGATCTCCTTCAAGCATAGCTCAACTCCAGATTATTTCATGACATATCAACCTATTTTGCATGGCAACAATATGAAGATGATTTGCCAGTGCCTTCATCTGAGATGTTTTTCATCTTTCCAGGCTAGTTTAAAATTCTGACATGCAAGAATTCCCATAGAACTTCTAACCAGGCCAAGTTCTTCTCTACTTTTGAATTCTGTGGCATATCAGTTATTAACATAAAGCCATACATCTTTTAGAGATCCATCTTAAAAACTTACACCTAGAACAAGTGAAGTATCAATAATACTTACTTCAGATATAATTCACAGTCTGCATTATCCCTTTTCTTGCTTCTTTTTATTTAATCCTTAAATATCCCCATTGACTGATGTTCCCTTTACCCACTGTTACATTTTAATCATTTACTTATTCATCTCTGTTTAATATGTGTATAAAAAATGATGGACAGGTTGCATAAATTGTGTGGAAAACCCTTAACATAGAAGATGATTAGATAAGAATAAATGAAAACTCAAAAGTGCCTGAGTACACACTGTAGACTTCTAATAAATGCACAATGACTACGTGACCGCAGTTAGGTACCAGGCTTGGCTGAATCAATTTGCAGAAGAAAATATCTATGTATGCACAATTATTGGGCAACTATTAGTGCGCAGAAGTATTATGCAACTAAATGAAAAATGAAAATTTTCCCATCTCACTCATTTATTTTTGTCTGTTAAAATGAGAATAATAAACAACTCAAAATTTACAAATAAACATTTATGATAGTTCAAAAAAAATATATCAGTGACCAATATAGCCATCCTTCTTTTCAGTAACAGTCATTAGCCTTCCATTCATGGAGTCTGTCAGTTTCTTGATCTGTTGATGATCAACTTTTTGTGCAACAGCAACCACAGCCTCCCAGACACTGTTCAGAGAGGTGCACTATTTTCCTTCACCATAAATCTCCTGTTTAAGAAAGTCCCCAAGTTCTCAATAGGATTTAGATCAGGTGAGGAAGGGGTCATATCATTCTTTCATCTTTAAAGCCTTTACTTTAAAGTAAAGGCTTTAAACTCCACGCAATGGAGTACTTCAATGCATGCGATGGAGCATTGCCCTGCATAAAAATCATGGTCTTCTTGAAAGATGCAGACTTTTTCCTGTACTGCTGAAGAAAGTCTCTTCTAAAAACTGGCAGTAGGTTTGAGAGTTGATTTTGAATCCATCTTCAACCCAAAAAGATCCAACTCGCTCATATTTCATAATATCAGCTCATACCAGTACCTCACCTCCATCTTGATTGTGTCTGAGTCGAAGTGGAGCTCTGTGCCTGTTACTGATCTAGCCATGGGCCCATCCATCTGGTCTGTCAAGAGTCACTCATCAGTCATCAAACCTTTGAAAAATCTGTCTTCAGATATTTTTTGGCACAGTCTTGCCGTTTCAACTTATGTGTCTTGTTCAGTGGTCAGATTTCAGCCTTCCTTATCTTGGCCATGTCTCTGAGCACTGAACACCTTGTACCTCTGGGCACTCCAGGTAGGTTGCAATTCTGGAATATGACAGCATTGGAGGATAATGGATTCCTGGTAGCTTCACGTTTGATTCTTCTCAAATATTTGACAATTTGCGTCTTTTTTTCTCAACACGTTTCTTGCAACCCTATTGACTATTTACAACAAAACGTTTGATGGTTCTGTAATCATGCCCCAATATCTGAGCAATTTCAAGAGTGCTGCATCTCTCTGAAAGACTTTTTACAATTTTTGACTTTTCAGTCAGTTAAATCTCTTTTTTAGCCCATTTTGCTTGAGGAAAAGAAGCTGCCTAATAATTATGCACACTTTGATATAGGGTGCTGATCTCCTTAGGCCACACTCTCCCTCATTACTCAAATACACATCACCTAATCTTCTTATATCCACTAAGCATTCAAGTTTATACAGCTTGGAGGTGGGAAACATGCATACAAAGGATGATAAGGTCAAAATACTCAATTGCCTAATAATTGTGCACACAGTGTACAATATTTCAGTGCTGTCATCCCATAGATTTATATAAAGTTGTTTGCAATTTTGTTGATTGTTTTGGAATTATTTCTTTCATTTTAGCCATGTGAAAGTAATGTGGTGTTGGCTCAAATATTGTTTTGCCTTAATTCTATTTATGACTAGGAAAGGACCAATTTGTGATGTCTTTTCTTATCTAGGAAGCACTGCAGCTCCAAAGAAAGCAAACAATAAGCCTATTCTCTTACAGCTAGATTTTGGACTTTCATCCATTTTCTTTTATATTCCACTTCTATGATTTTTATAAATAACTCGTGATAAACATATGTACTACTCCCTACTCTGATTTCCCCCACAACAACAATCCTGTGGGATGAGTTGGATGCATTGAATGTGACTGGCCTGACATAATCCAGTTGGCTTTCATGGCTAGGCTAGGCTAGAATTCACAGTCTTCTGGTTTCTAACTGTCTGGTGCCTTAACCACTAGTGGAGAGTAATTGCTTACATTATCAGCAGAATTACATTGAAAGAGGAAGGAGGATGGTTTTTAATTATGGCGATTATTTTGCAAGTTTTCCACTAGATAATCTGAATCTGCTCTTCTTTGTAATTTTACATATCAATAAATTCCCTTACTGCATTTAATTAATTGTTAGTTAGCTAACATATATGGCTCAAGGCAGCCATCAGCATCCCTGTAAGTAGGCTGGGCATAGACAGTGACTGGCCCAAAGTCACCCAGTGGATCAAATCAAGAAAAGCTGTTTTATAATTGCTATTTTGTTTGTAGGCATTATAATCAGTTACTAGTCCCCCTAATATAAGTAGTATGATATATTTTAAAAGCTTACTGAAGAGTGCAATCTAAAATGCATGTAGTCTAAAATGATTGTAGTTCAGACATCATGTTAAATACAGTTTAAAATGTCATTGTTGAGTCATCTGGAATAAAAATGAGAATATCTAATTTATAGTAAGTAAGATAAGATAAGAAATAGGTAGATGATGATTAAGAGAGGTGGCCCGCAAAATGGAAATGGCTAAGATATACTTAAATTGGGGAGGGCACAATCTGCTACTGTATGAATTATAAAACTTTGTGTTTTTCTGTTTCCTATTTTCAGAAGGTGCTGGCTCTCTGCCTTGGACAGGAGGTTCTGCACCAAAACCTGGCAAGCCTAAAGGGAAGAAAAAGTTTTCTTCGGTTCGGCAGAAGTTTGATGTAAGTTTCTGTTATGAGAATTGGAAGCACACAGCAGTTCCATTTCAAAGTCCTTGTTACCCCACCAGAATACCTACTATACCCAGAAGCATTCATTACACTTTGCAATTTTTTCCCTTCGCCAGTACAGAGTAGAGTATGGGAAAGCATGGGTAATTCAGTACACTGTTTCTAATTTGAACAACAGCCACATATGCAGTGTTGCCCTAGGTCCGTGATGGCAAACCTATGGCACGCATGCCACAGGTAGCACGCAGAGCCCTCTCTGTGGGCACGCAAACCGTCACCCAGCTCAGCTCCACCCCACATGCGTGTGAGCCTCCTGCCGGCCAACTGATTTTCGGTCTCTGCCGGGCATGCGCGGGTGGTAGGGCACATGTGGGAGCCGCATGTGCAGGCCTGGGGGTTGAGTTGCAGGGGCGGGGTGAGCTTGGGTGTGTGTGTGGCGCCCCCTGTGGCCCATTTTGGGCCTAGCAGGCCTCCCTGCAGCCTCCTGGGACCAAAAACAGGCTGCAGGGGAGGGCGTACTGCATCCCCCTGCAACCCTTTTTGGTCCCAGGAGGCTGCAGGGAGGCCTGCTAGGCCCAAAATGGGCCGTGGGGGGATCGCATGCATGTGGCGGGGGCGGGGGGAGCACGGGGGGGCTGTGCATGCATGGATGGGGCACGGG
Source organism: Pituophis catenifer annectens (assembly GCF_029215685.1). NCBI lineage: Eukaryota > Metazoa > Chordata > Lepidosauria > Squamata > Colubridae > Pituophis > Pituophis catenifer. The sequence goes on along the minus strand of NW_027256883.1, from coordinate 108,945,032 downwards.
GGGGTGTTGTGCGCGCATTGCATTATGGGCGCAGACACTCACACTCAGGCTTTCAGCACGCAACAACACAAAGATTAGCCATCACTGCCATAGGTTGTAACACAACCAAAAATATTTGCATACCTCTATTTCTCTTATTTAATGTAAATCACTGAAAGAAGACTTTCCAAGAAATGTGAAAGACTTTTACAAAGATCTGAATGGTAATGAAAAAAGATAAGAAAGGAAGATGGCATTAAAACTGAGGCTTGTTTTATCCCATGCAAATGCTCATGACAGCATATAAATTAAATGAATGGCAATAAAATTAACAAAATTTGTAGCTATAGTGGGAACAGATAGAGTAATCTAACATCACTAACGTTTGCAAAGAGTAAAGTGAATTTTAAATAAAACTTGCAAATGCTTTAAAATGTGATGAGAACCAGATGGTAATTTTGGGCAAGGAGTTCCAGAACATTGTTACTCCAAAATTCCAGGTTTTTTCCATCTTGGTTTATATTGAATCTTCTAGAATTTAGGGTAGACTTGAATGAATTCCCTTAATTTTTTCAGTTCTAGGCTAGGATCCATAGATTGCAATTAAGACACTGTAATGGGGAGTACACTTTAACATTGGGGCTGCTGAGGACTGCAGCAGGGGAGACCGTCAGTCTCTAAGTGGGCAGGTAAAAAAAAGAAAAATTGGTCTCTTGAGTCAAGCTTAGTGACTGCGTAGACTTGTCCATTGGGCAGTGGCAATAATATGCATGTGGCTTGCTCTTGGCTTCTCAGAGCAGATTAGGTTTGTTGGATTCTGTCACCACGGAGGATAGTGGACAGGACAATAAACTTCTATTCTTTTCCTACCCTCCTTTTTTGTTTGCTTGTTGTAGAGACATTGTCTAATCACTTTGATCCACTTCAGAACTGCTTATTGTCTAACTTAGACAACACCCTTGTGTAAATCCGAAGCACAGGGAGCATGCAGGGAGCGACCTTCATTTTGGTGAGAGCAGTGCAAGCCTCTAGGGAACTCAGAGCAGAAATAACTCCTAATTAACCCATAGACTAAGCTGTTTTATCTCTAATAAGGGGAATTTAGACAGATTAGGTGACTACAGCTTCTCTCCCATTGAGATAAAATAGAAAGAAGAAGGGAGACAGAGGCTTTCCTGATGTTGAGACTCTAGAAAGAGTGCAGAGAAGAGCAACAAAGATGATTAGAGGACTGGAGGCTAAAACATATGAAGAACGGTTGCAGGAACTGGGTATGTCTAGTTTAATGAAAAGAACGACTAGGGGAGACATGATAGCAGTGTTCCAATATCTCAGGGGTTGCCACAAAGAAGAGGGAGTCAAACTATTCTTCAAAGCACCTGAGGGTAGAACAAGAAGCAATGGGTGGAAACCAATCAAGGAGAGAAGTAACTTAGAACTAAGGAGAAATTTCCTGACAGAACAATTAAAAAGTGGAACAACTTGCCTGCAGAAGTTGTGAATGCTCCAACACTGGAAATTTTTAAGAAGATGTTGGATAACCATTTGTCTGAAGTGGTGTAGGGTTTCCTGCCTGGGCAGGGGGTTACAAAGTCCCTTCCAACTCTTCTCTTCTCTTCTCTTCTCTTCTCTTCTCTTCTCTTCTCTTCTCTTCTCTTCTCTTCTCTTCTCTTCTCTTCTCTTCTCTTCTATTCTATTCTATTCTATTCTATTCTATTCTATTCCTTTTGAATCTCCCCCAGAACAGCAGCTGCCAGTAGAGAAGGAAAGAAAGGCATCTAAGCATACACATGTACATCCACTTTCCCTAGTAAATCCTTGCAAGGCACAAGAAGGAATCAAATCAATATAGACTTCAGGGTTGTTAAAGGTACCATTACAGGATGTAAGTTGTTCCAGTCCATTGCCTTTTGCAATGGACTGTTAGTGATTTTGTCAATGCCAATAGTATTCAGCGAGTGGTACTCCAGATATTTTGAGATTGCACCCAAGGTGCCTACTGCTGTTGATATTATCCTTGCTTTTTTTTTTACCACAGTTCTTCTTCTCCTAGTTGCAGATCTTTGTAGTTTGTGAATTTCTCCATTCTTCCTCTTCTATTCTGCTGTCCCCAGATGCTGCAACATCCACTATCCAGACCATTTTGTTTTTTTGATTAACAATTGTTAAGTCTGGAGTATTATGTTGTCGGTTTGAATTTTAAAGTCCCAGAGCACTTCTCTATTTTCGATAACTCTATTTTGCGCTCCCAAAAGTTCCTGTTTGCAGGCAAACAGTATTTCTTGAAGATATTCTTAACGCATCATTGTTGCTAGTTTGTTGTGCTGTTACTTGCAATCAGTCTGTGCAATCTTCTGGCAGCACCTGATGACTATTATTAGTATTTTATGGCCAAAAGGCCGAAATACGGTAAATATATAATATCATTTCTCTGTATTTCTATAATTGTATAAAAATATTTAATTTTCTAGGCAAATGGGTATGGAAAAGGAATTGGGCACTAAAATAACATTCATAGCAATTATTTATTTATTTATTTATTTATTTATTTATTTATTTATTTATTTTCTTACTTACTTATTCATTCGTTCATTTGTTCGTTTACTTATTTATAATTTATGTGCCACCCATTTTATCAGAGATGACTCTGATTTAGATTCTTTTTGCTATCTATTTAGTTTCTAGGCATTTAAACCATCATCATAAAGGGAAGAAACAAAATTTTAATGTTCATTTCAGATTTTTTTAGTGGAAACAGTAAAAAAAAAACATCTTAGTATAGATTAGCATCATGGGGGATATTGTCTTTAGAACAGGGGTCTCCAACCTTGGCAACTTTAAGATTTGTAGACTTCAACTCGCAGAATTCCTCAGCCAGCAAAGCCAGCAAAGCCAAAGCAAAGCTGGCTGAGGAATTCTGGGAGTTGAAGCCCACGAGTCTTAAAGTTGCCAAAGTTGGAGACCCCTGCTTTAGAAGACTACTAAATGAAATCTAAAAAAAAAATGATTATTTTTTAACCTTAAGCCATAGCTGAGTGATAATCAGTACATACAAATGACATAACATTTTCCTGTTTGCAAATGTTATTAGTTTATCAAAATATAAAATATAATTAGGAAAATTAAAAAATGGGAAAATAGGGGAAGGAAAGAAAGGAAAGGGAATAGAAGAGTTAAATGTGACGTAGAAGGTGAAAAAGAAAGAAAAGACATTGACTTCCAACTCTCTTTAGTACAGTAAAAGATAGCAACATTACAGCCTCAACTTTTTACTTTTACGTATTAGTATATAGTAGCCATTTCTACATCAACTAGTCTCTCCAATCAACAAAACCAAAATCAAAATGTTACTTTTTTCCATCACAAGCACAAAATCCAGAAATGATTTCCAAATAGAAACATAATTAGTTATATTTTTCTCTTCAAATAAAGCAATCAATTTAATCATCTCTGCTTTTTCTTCCTTGCAATCAATTTAACCATCTCTGTTTTTTCTTCCTTGCTGTGGAAATAATATCTATATCTGTTTGCACTTATTAAGATTTATAAACTATTATTGTTTATATTAAAAAAATCATTATATTCTTTCAGATTTTTTAACTTTAAAGGAAAAAACACCTTTTTTACTTTTTTAACTTTCTCTTAACATACATACTTTAAAATTCACTTTCAGTAATATTTTACAAGCTTTAAAAATAACTCAAACAATTATATATGAAAGAAAAAAACCATTTTCAAACCTCCTTTATAACAAAACAAAAAGTACATTAAAGATTTCTTCTGATTACATATCCTGTTTTCCTCAAAATAAGACATCCCCTGATAATAAGCCCAATTGGGCTTTTGAGCGCATGGCAATAAGGTCAAGTCTTATTTCAGGGTTCAAAAAAATATAAGACAGGATCTTATTTTCGGGAAAACACAGTAGTTCTCCAATTTGTTGGGGAAGATCATCCAGGAATGGGTGGTGCTCTGCTTGGAGACCGAGTCAATCTTTCTTGGCCATGCCTCCCCTTGCCTGGACGCTCCCCAGTTCGACTTGGTCTTCCACGAGTTGAGACTGAGAAATGAGACTTACCCATTCTTGGATTTCTTCAACAGCACGAAAGCAGTTTGGATTGTTTTACTGAGCGAGGCTCGGTGATTGCTGGTGAGCAATCTGGGAGGTTACCTGTCCGCTGGTATCCCTCCCTTCTGGCTTGTACTTCAGCAGAGGTCCTTGCCATTCCCGTGCTTAGCGGAGGGGCATTGCCTGCTAACAGGCAGCCCCTGGCATTAGTCTGCACCTGCAGAGAGGGATAAGGCCAAGCACTTATTTCAGGGTTCAAAAAAATATAAGACAGGGTCTTATTTTCGGGGAAACCTGGTAGATCCAACCAATAAAAATCCAACTAACTCCAATTAACTCATTAATTTTAAGTCACTCCCAACTCTAAACTTTTATTTAAGCATATTTATAAAATCAGTAAATTCTAATACACCTTTTTAAAACTTCCTCTTAACATTGGTAATTTCAAAAACACTTTCAATAATACTTTAAAAGCTTTAGGAATTACTTAAGCATTATATATAAAGAAAAAAACACACATTTTCAAATCTACTTTACATTAAAATTTTCTTTCAAATTACATATATCAGACTGATAAAAATCCATACTAATTCCAATTAATTCATTAAGTCACTCCAGTTTATGTTCATAGAATAACATATTTTTCTTCTCTGGAATGTCTATCAAGAAATTATAAACTTCTCTTTTTCTCCAGGATTTCTCAACTTTATTAGTATACATGAAGAAAAAATCCCAAACTTGTCCTCTTAAAAGTTGCAGATTTTCTTGGAACTCTTCTATCAATTGGTTGGAAGATTTATATTTAAACCATCATAATAAAGATTGGTGTTTATATTCCAAAATTGCAAATGAGTGCTTTGTCAGCTGTTTGTGAAATTGCTGAGTAGTTTGGTAATTTTCTACACATAATTGCATCTCTGAAGCAATTTGAGTAGTTTTTATAACATCCTTAGAACATAGTCTATCTATAAACTGATACGTTTTATTTAATATTTTTTCAAACACACATCTGATAACTTGCTCAAGCCTATGTTCCATCTTCTTAGCTCCCTCTTGTGGTCAAAGAGTTGATTTTTTTAGAATTGCTGGCCAATCAGAATTCATAAAAATCAGAAGATTTTAACCACCCATAGCAAAGCAAACCAAGCTATAAACTTCTTAAAAATAGTAAAATAAAAGCCGCAACTTTTTCCATCAAGGATTTTAAAAAAAGATACTCCATGCTTCCTTACTTTAACTTGCCTTCAGTAGCCTTCTTTCTTGTCATTTAACAAGAAAGAAGTCCCCAAAATAGCTCAGATCTTCAAAAAGGAATAGCAGGCTGTGACTGAAGAGAACCTTTTTTAGCTTAAGAAAGATAATAATTCCTAAAAGTGATTAAGAAATGAAAGGCATAACTTATTGTCTGAAAAGTAAATGCCAAAATGGCTGCTTTTTCAACAACAAAATAAATGTAGCCCCCCCACCCCAGCTGTTCACAAGCTCACTCTGAAGCACAGCTCCTGATGGAGGATCTTGTGGGGGTGATTCTGAAACTCTCCCTAACCCAGGAGAGTCATATAAACTAAAGGAAAGTCGGTTCCTTCTGTTAGTAAATTCAAAAAGTGACAGTCCAGAGGGAGCCCCAGGGAGCCCTCCCTGGGTGTATTGTCAGTTGGTTATCTTCACTGGAAGTGACAACATTTTGACTGTAAATGTTGTCTAAATAATGGAACCTTTTTTGTTTTGTTTTTTACAGCACCGGTTTCAACCCCAGAATCCCTTGTCTGGAGCTCAGCAGTTTGTGGCGAAAGATCCCCAAGAAGATGATGACTTGAAGCTTTGTTCACACACAATGATGCTTCCCACTTGGGGCCAGCTTGAGGGAAGGATGATTGTCACTGCTTATGAACACGGCTTGGATAATGTCACCGAAGAAGCAGTTACAGTTGTTGTCTATGCCATAGAGGTGAGATTACACAGAATGGCAAGTTTAGTCATGAATACTCTGATACATTGTGTAGTTCGGCATTGATTATCTGCCTTTCTAAAAATAGGAGCAAAAAGGATATCCATATTACAAGAAAAACAGACCTATGAAAACTATTTTATCTGCTTATTAATATTAATTTGGGGAATTGTTTTTCCACATATGGCCAAGATTGAATACTTTCTTGTAAGTATATGTAGGCAAAGTTAAGATTGTGCTATTTAAAGAACAAAAGTATGGGCTAACATAAATTTGATTTGCCTGTCTGTTTCCTTGGGAAATTTTATTTTTATTTTTAAAGAAAGCTTTTGTTTTTAACACTTCATGCTTTATCTGAAGTTCAATTGAGATAAATATTATAAATGGACAACTTCTTGTCCCCTATGATTTCTTTCTTTTCTGTTTTCTCTTATAACAAGACTTCAGAATCCAGAAAAATGTTATGTGATGATGCCATCATTTGTATTGCTCACCTGTCTTTTCTATTCATATGTGAAATGAACAGTTTGAAGGGATCCATCTAATATCTTCATCAACATGAATAATTCTGGAAAATTTCTTCAAGGATTTTTTGAAATGAGCCTGGAGGCTAAGAAGGAGATGACAGACTGTGTTGCTGGTTTAGTACCTCTTTATGTTCAGACCAGAACCTTGATGTCACCTCTCTTCCTTTATTCTTGAAAGAGTATATTTTGACTCTTAGAATCTCTGATAACATATTCTTACTAAATTATTTGCCTTGCCAATGTAGGCTTCCCACAAATGAATAAAATCTTAAAAACACAGATTTTGTCTTTTTTTTTTTTTTTTTTGTCTGCAGGATACAAACAAATTTAATTCACAAATATTATTTGTATATTTAGTTCTTTGTAACATTTGTCATTAGCTCCTCGCATGCAGAAGTTAGAATCAACTTTTTGAGTCAACCTGAGTACCTCATTGACTATAGTTGGGCTTTATAGATCCAAGGGAACAAGATGGGTGTCCAGAGGTTAAATGAGAGCAAGCCGTAAGCCAAATAAGGGGCTTTGACAATGGAAGTATACCTGGGGATAGGCAAGGATTCCAGAATAGATTGATGGCCAGAAGCAAGGGGGAATCCAGGCAGTGGCCTTTATGTTGCAATCTTCAGAGTACAAGCATTGGATACTTCAGGGTTTAGCTTTTTTGCAAGCAATAAACAGACATTTCTTTCTCTGTAGAAGCATCTTAAGGATATCCTTACCTCTGTAATATCAAGAAGAAAGGCTTACCGTGTGAGGGACGGTCACTTCAAATATGCCTTTGGAAGTAATGTCAACCCACAGCCGTATCTGAAGAATAGTGTCATTGCTTACAATAACTTAACTGAGTGGTAAGGATTTGCTTAATACTAATGTAGCATAAGAGAGAATGTGAGAATATAAAACTTACTTTTTAACAGAAATGTCCTAATAATCAGAGGTTGTTTTTTTTTTTTTTAAAAAAAATGAGAAATTGGCCAATCTAGGCATTACTTAGTAAGCAACAAAATTTCTGAAAATAAGGAACTGGAAAGCTGGAAATCAGGTAAGATGGCAAGAGGAGCCCCATCTTGCTCCACGCGCCCCAAAATAATAAGACCTCCCTGAAAATAAGACCAAGCACTATGGAGCGCTATCTAACTGTAAGTGTTATTGCCTTTGAATGATATAATCATGAAGAAAAGTTATGTCTCTCCCGAGTTCAGTATTATATTTCCTACCTTTTAATTTTTGTATTGTTTATTTTAGATAATTTGGTTTTGTGCAAGAACTACAACATGGATTATCTCTAACCTTCATATCATTTTGATAATTGTATTAGTTTTATTTGGATGTTAGCTCTCGGGAATCTTTGAAGCTGAGTGAACTATAAATAATAGCAAACAAATAAATCAAGAAATATTTTTCATAGTATGCATAATATTTTCTTTAGGTTTTGTTGAAAAATGCTACTAATAAATGCTGCCCAAAAATTTCATTTTTATCCAAATGCAGCCTAATATTATATAACATTATTCAGATCAGAAGTTACACATGACCTTCAAGTGGCCTGGTGGGGGCTATGTGCCAATTGACACTTCTGGTATTCAATTCTGAGCCAGCAGTGAACTCTTCCTTTTCCCCTAATAGGATGCCAAATCCATTTTTCTCCAATGTGTGTTTTTTCTTAGCCCTCCTACCTGCTTGGCTCCCCCACCTGGTCAAAACCTTGCTTCCCATCTACCACCTGACGATGCAGAGCAACAAGCAGCCCTCCTTTTGGCCTGTTCCGGGGACACCTCACCAGCAACCCTGCCCCCAGTGAATATGTATGATCTCTTTGAGGCACTGCAGGTAACTTTCACAGATTATGTATTTTAATTTCAGTCGTTCTCCTGATGGAGATGTTGTTTCACAAAGAACTTACTACCAAGTAATGGGGGGGGGGGGCGGGGGGAGGAAAGAATACCCAGAAAGAAAATAAACAGCTTGCTTTCTATTTGTTCTTAAATGTGTATGTTGCCACATCTTTTAGATTCATGGTGTCTTACAAGAACATAACACACTGAATTGTCTGAATATTAACATAACTTTAATCTGAATAATAACATAATTTAATTCAAATTTGTAAATCACATTTTTAAAAAGTTGTAACTAATTGATAAACTATACACAGACACACACAGACACACACAGACACACACACACACACACACACACACACACACACACACACACACACACATATATATATATATATATATATATATATATATATATATATATATATATATATATATCCTCCCTGTAAAGGTACAGTATCAATTTTCTTACTTCTTCGTAGGGTTTATGTATGTTTTTCTTCTAGCCAGGTTTTCCCTACGTAGCCAAGGTTTTTTTGTAGCTCCAGCTCAGTAGAATCACATCTACTCGGTTCTGGAAGTAAGAAAATTGAAACTGTATCTTTACAGGGAGGATACATAAGATACGAGTGTGGCCTACTGATGACAGCTAACGAGCTAGAAATGGATCTGTTTAGGTCTCCCACCTAGCAGTTAGAGCTTGCTAGGTGTTAGAAAGGAAAAAAGCCCAGAACCGAGTAGATGTGATTCTACTGAGCTGGAGCTACAAAAAAACCTTGGCTACGTAGGGAAAACCTGGCTAGAAGAAAAACATATATATATACACACACATATACATATACATATATATATGTGATATTTTTGCAATCAGGGTTTTTTCCTATGTTGAAAGATGTTAAAATGGCCATGGTGGGATGAAATCTCTATTCATCGCTTTCAGGCCTGTCAGGCATTTTATGTTTATACCTATGAATTAAAAGAAATAAATATTTGACCTCTACAGGGAGGAGTCATAAAATATGGGTGTGTCTGGCTGAAGAGGTCCAAGAAGGCCGAAATAGTGCTATCCCAGTCTCCCATAAGTCTCAGAAGAAACAACATAAAATGTCTGACAGGCCTGAAAGCGATGAATAGAGATTTCATCCCACCATGGCCATTTTAACATCTTTCAACATAGGAAAAAACCCTGATTGCAAAAATATCACACATTTATACCTATGAATTAAAAGAAATAAATATTTGACCTCTACAGGGAGGAGTCATAAAATATGGGTGTGTCTGGCTGAAGAGGTCCAAGAAGGCTAAAATAGTGCTATCCCAGTCTCCCATAAGTCTCAGAAGAAACAACATAAAATGTCTGACAGCCCTGAAAGCGATGAATAGAGATTTCATCCCACCATGGCCATTTTAACATCTTTCAACATAGGAAAAAACCCTGATTGCAAAAATATCACACATTTATACCTATGAATTAAAAGAAATAAACATATATATATATATATACATACATACATATGTAGGTCTTCTAGGAGCACAAGGCCGAAGACACCAGCCTGAAGATGACGAATGAGACTTCGTCGAAACATCGCCAAGGTACTTCCAATTTTACGCGGGAGAAAACCCGAATAACCAAAGACCTACATACAAATACCCGCAAAAACCTCAGAAAACATACATATACATATACATATACATATACATATACATATACATATACTACATATACATATACAGTTGCAAGAAAAAGTATGTGAACCCCTTGGGATTACGTGGAGTTTTGCATGAATTGGTCATAAAATGTGCTCTGAACTTCATCTAAATCACAACAATAGAAAAACACAGTCTGCTTAAAATAATACTACACAAACATTAGATGTTGCCATGGTTTAATTGAACATAACATGTAAGCATTCACAGTGCAGGGAGGAAAAAGTATGTGAACCTTTGGACTTAATAACTGGTTGACCCTCCTTTGGCAGCAATAACCTCAACCAAACGTTTCCTGTAGTTGCAGATCAGACCTGCACAATGATCTGGAGTAATTTTGGACCACTCCTCTTCACAAAACTGTTTCAGTGTAGCAGTATTCTTGGGATGTCTGATGTGAATCGCTCTCTTAAGGTCATGCCACAGCATTTCAATCGGGTTGAGGTCAGGACTCTGACTGGGCCACTCCAGAAGGCGTATTCTGTGCTGTTGAAGCCATTTTTTTGTTGAATTACTTGTATGCTTTGGGTCATTGTCCTGTTGCATCACCCATCCTCTGCAGAGCTTCAGTTGGCGGACAGATGGTCGTACGTTTTACTGCAAAATGTCTTGATAAACTCTGGAATTCATTTTCCCATCAATGACAACAATCAGTCCAGGCCCTGAGGCAGCAAAGCAGCCCCAAACCATGATGCTCCCTCCACCATGTTTTACAGTGGGGATGAGGTTTTGATGTTAGTGTGCTGTGCCTTTTTTTCTCCACACATAGTGTTGTGTGTTCTTCCCAAACAATTCAAGTTTGGTTTCAGCTGTCCACAGTATATTTTGCCAGTAGTGCTGTGGAACATCCAGGTGCTCTTGCAAACTTCAAACGTGCTGCAATATTTTTTTTGGACAGCAATGGCTTCCTCCATGGTGTCCTCCCATGTACTCCATTCTTGTTTAATGTTTTCCTTATTGTAGATGTGTCAACAAAAATGTTAGCATGTGCCAGAAATTTCTGTAGGTCTTTAGCTGACACTCTAGGATTCTTCTTTACCTCATGAAGCATTCTGCGCTGTGCTCTTGCAGTCATTTTTACAGGACGACCACGCCTAGGGAGAGTAGCAACAGTGCTAAACTTTCTCCATTTGTAGACAGTCTGTCTTAACGTGGACACATGAACATCAAGGCTTTTGGAGATACTTTTGTAACCCTTTCCAGCTTCATGCAAGTCAACAATTCTTGATCGTAGGTCTTCTGAGAGCTCTTTTCTGCGAGGCATGGTTCATATCAGACAGTGCTTCTTGAAACCAGTAAACCCAAAACAGGTGTGTGTTTTTAAAGGGCAGGACAGCTGTCAGCAACACATCCAATATCATCACACTGATTGGAGTCAAGGTTGGCTCACTCCTGTCTCCAATTAGCTCTTGGAGAAGTCATTAGGCTAGGGGCTCGCATACTTTTTCCTCCCTGCACTGTGAATATTTACATGTTATGTTCAATTAAACCATGGCAACATCTAATGTTTGTGTAGTATTATTTTAAGCAGACTGTGTTTTTCTATTGTTGTGACTTCGATGAAGTTCAGAGCACATTTTATGACCAATTCATGCAAAACTCCACGTAATCCCAAGGGGTTCACATACTTTTTCTTGCAACTGTACATATACATATACATACATATACATATACACATACACATACATATACATATACATATACACATATATATTAATTAATTTGTGGCCAATAAGATTTTCACTTGTGTACTTGCAGATCCACCGGGAAGTGGTCCCTGCCCATACTGTCTATGCTCTCAATATTGAAAGGATCATCCTGAAACTCTGGCATCCAAACCATGAGGAGCTTCAGCAAGACAAAATCCATCGGCAGAGGTTGGCTGCGAAGGAAGGCCTCTTAATGTGCTAAGACTGTTTCCAGTGCTGACTTTGGGCTGGACTAATATATCTTCAATGTGCCAGTTGGCATTTTGACTTTAGAATCTCAACATTTGCATTATTTTATGAGCACTTCCAGGTGGAAGTGTGAACGTGTTTCCCATGGAAATATGACTCAAAGTGAAGAGCATATAAGCGTAAAACAAAGCCCTGATTGCTTAGAAGATCAACTACTTTGCTGATAACTTTCAACAAACTGAATACCATTAATTCTGAAAATCTTTCTGTTCCACTAGAAAATGGATATTGCAGCAAAAACCAAATTTTTGTTTTCATTCCATCCTTAATATGTAAGATGATGCTCTGTCTATCTGCAGTACAAAGATAAGAGTTCCTACAGTCACCAGATACATAGGGCATCTAAACTACTGCTTTGGGTTGTTTTTACAAACATACATTGTAAATATACTATACAAAACTTTTTTGTTGGTATTTCTTTTGTATAATTTGTGTTTATTTCATGTTGGAGAAGTCCTGGTTCAATAAAATAAACTTTATTGTAAAACAGTTTTCATTATAAAAATATTTTTTCTTTACTAAAACAGCAATATTTAAATCTGTGAAAAGTCCTTCAAATATATAATTATCACTCTGATTATCTTTTTAAATATATTTTGCCTCTGGGAAAGTAAAAAATAACCAAGTTGTTTGCTTAATTATTCAACAGAATTCATAACTCTTTAAAAGTGAATCTCCTTCACCCTAACATGTTTCACAGCAAAAATAGAGAATAGAGATTTTTTTATTTGTGATTCAGCAGTATTTTGCAATATATCTAAATGAGGTAAAGATTGCCAAACAGAATGGTGAAAAGTTCCTTAGTCATAAATCATAGCTCCACAAAACCCAGAACTAGTTGAGGTTGTACCATAGGAAGCACATTTTTTGTTCTGCAGATCTGTCTAGAGCCGTGATGGCAAGCCTATGGCACGCGTGCCACAGGTGGCACCCGGAGCCATGTCGGTGGGCACGCGAGCATTGCCCTAGCTCAGCTCCGGCGCGCATGCACATGACAACCAGCTGATTATCGGGCCTTCCGGGCTCACCGGAAGTCGGGAAACAGGCTGTTTCCAGCCTCAGGAGGGCCTCCGGGGGAGGGAAGGCCCGTTTTTCACTCTCCCGAGGCTCCAGAGGCTTTCTAGGTCCCACCGGAAATCAACAAACAGACTGTTTCAAGCCTCCAGAGGGCCTCCGGGGAGGTGAGGAAGGCCGTTTTCCGCCCTCCCTAGGCTCCAAGAAAGCCTCTGGAGCCTGGGGAGGGTGAAAAATGGACCTACCGTGCCCACCCCGCATGCCAAAAGCAGGGGGAGCTCGGTGGGGTAGTGTGGGCATGCACGGGGGCAAAGCGCATTGAATTATGGATGTGGGCACGCGCACGCGTGATCCCCCATACTCCCCCCACTTTTGGCATGCGACAGCAAAAAGGTTAGCCATCACTGGTCTAGAGGATTCTCAAGTTTCCAGTGCAAAGAAAAATCCCCACTTATTTCTAACAAATAAATTATAGAAATAAATCAAAAAGGGGTTATTTGATTTTACAAAGCTCTGGCACAGTGAAAATCACAGCAGGAGAACGTTCATCTTCAATCTGTTGGTCATTTTCTTCAGTGAAAGTGAGAATAGGGTTTTTTTTGGGGGGGGTTTACTCGGGGAAGAATTACTGCCATACAGAATAATTTGAATGTGTTCCATGTTAAAGAGACTTAGAAGAGATACAAGGAAGGTGATTTGTTGTCCATTCTAAAGGAAGAGAATGTAAACATATCTAATAAATGAACCTAACAGTAAGCATGATTCCTGTAACCATGATTCTTCATTACTCAGATACTAAAAAGAACTCCCGGCACAGATTGTTCATCAAACCTCTCTTCAATCAGTGAAACGGAAGTATTCCATTTCAGGAGCAAAAGATCAGACTGGTCATAAAATACATCTTTCAGAACTCTGGTAAACAAGTTCATTTCCAAACAATTGCTGTTGATGTCAGTGGAAATGTGTCCTTAGGCCAGTCCTGTGTATGTTTACTTAGAAATAAAGTTTCATCTTCCTCAGCATGTCTTAATCCAAAGTATACATTTACAATTGCAAAGGGATTTGAAGTGGGCAGTCTGTGTCTTGCCTAGGTCCATTTGCCCTGATAAAATCCATGGCTAATAATAATTACAAATGTGCCCAGTTCAAATCCCATCTTAGCTATTAAATATCACAGTGACTTTAAGCCTTTGATCTTCCATATGCTACATGGAGATAAATAATAATTAGCTTTTAAATCATTACAACTACTGGGGAGGCTCGAGTTGTCAATCATATCAAAATGGCTATATTTCTACATAGAAGAAGTAGTGCTAACTCCCTTCGACCTGATACATCAATAAAATAAGATGTCCATAAGATTTGGTTAAAAAAGTCAAGATGGTGGGAATGACTGCAATCAAAGCTCCATTTTTATAAAATGTAAAAGAAGTCTCAAATATTTGTACAATAGTTTGCAGACACTTCTGCAGCTAGTCATTACATATCTGCACCAATGTCCTTTTGCAGTACTTTTCATTTGCTAGAGAAGGACAGAAACAATAGGAAGCTGAAACATTGTGGTTTGAGCTATCTTTTGTATTCCTTGGAAAAATAGAACCTAGACTTTCATATTGCATCCTAGAAACATTGCTAATTTTTCTAGTCCTAAAACCTGATAGTTACTTTAATAGATACCTAATATAGATAGCTACGCATGAAAATGACTGAGTTTATTTCTTCTCTAGGTGCACCCAAGCAGATATCACATTGCCCCGAGCTAGTTATACTAGCACCACAGTTTCACAGTTAGAAATGTGCATTTAGAATATCCCTGACTATGATCACAATTAGCCCCTTGGGGCAAATTCCATTTATTCCATTTATTTTGTCCCACAAATAGAAGAAAATAATGTGCGCATAATCTGACAGGATGAAAGATGGGGCAAGCCCACTTTAAGTGATTTTGAGTGAGCAGTAATTAATTTGTGGAACACAAAATGAGGGAAGGGAAAAGTCCCATCTCTCTCTGCCTGGTGATTGATCTGTGACTTTCTCATCTCTGCTCCTCTGCTCAGAAACACTAGACTGAATGTGATTGGCCAAAGGGGCTGGCTGGGATTCAAGGCAGCCACTTTATATCTTTCTGAAAAAAGACAGGCTGTGTTACAGACAGCGAGCGCTTCTGCCTTCTCACACACCATCTGGTTGTCTTCAAGGACACAATAACCACACGGCAAGATGTGCAAAGGATTAGCAGCCTTACCCCACACATGTCTGGAGAGGTGAGAGAACAAGTTTATACCTATCAAAGAGGAAAGTGATGAGGGTGATGGAGAGAGCGGAGACATTGCAGCAATCTGGCAGAATAAAAGCTTAGCCCATCTCTGTGCAGAAGAGATGCCTGCTTAAAGAAATGTTGGGAAGTTCTGTTCTCATTTGGTTTTGGAGGAATTAAGCAAGTGAACTGACCAAGCTGATGGCCTTTATTTCTCATTGGGCTTGAGATCAGAAAGGTAAATTACATTTGGACACAAAACCGTAAAAAAAAAAAAGTATGTTATTGTTAAAGACATAGTTAAAGAATGAGGAGCCAAATTCACTCAAAATACTGTTAAATCTACTGTGGGTGGTGGAATGATGTATTGCACAGCATGGGTTAGTAATATGAATTTTTCATTCAAACTAGCATAAGTAAAAGCTTTTTTTCTTCAGTAAAAATGTAAAAACGCTTTTGAAAGGAAAATTGTGGACAAGGGAAAGATTGATTCTCAGTTAAAGATATGATGCACTTTACAACTCTATCTCTCACACACAGACACTATTTCATAAGAATATGATGACAGTCTTACATGAACAGTTCTTGTTATATTTTGTTTGACTTTTTCTCATTCTTTTAATTACTTTCTTCCCAGCTTCATGCTAAAACCCAAGATATAATCAGAAAGCTACTGAGATAAATGTCTTAAGACAATTAAATCATCATCATCATCATACCATTGTTCAAGAAGTTTTTCAGGGATCATAAGACACTGATTTCTCTTAAGTTTCCATCCATTATTGAATACAGTGAAAAAACAAGATCATTTTTTGACCTTTCCTTCACTCGCCCACCTACCCACACAATTACTCATTCATTTAAACAGTCTGTAAACCCTTATACCTCATTGTAGCTATTATAAAGAAGGATAAATTTAAATTAAAACTACAGGTGAGGACATTGTCTTCAAGTGCTGATAGTTTTATTTTCTAATTATCATAAAATAGCAGAATTCTATCACGGTATTGGGACTAATTTATTTATTTGGGAAAATATTCCAGCAAATCCCCATCAGTTTATGATTTGAAATGATATAACCCACATCCATTGTTAATGTGTTTACTAATTCTCAGTTTCACAACTTGTTTTGCATCAATGCACTAAAAGAACTAAAACTAAAAGAAAAGAAAAGCAGGTTTAAGTGCAATCTCTTTGTATTTCTAGTGACTAGATAAGGAAGGAAAAGAAATTGGTGGCTTAGATAATTGCAGGCCCTGATAAATAAACACTATGAATGGAATAAAATAAAAAAGAGCAGGATCTTAAAAATGAAACTTATAAATGATGAAGAGTCATGAGTTTCAAAAACTTTTCAGCAGCACTTTTAATTAGCCTGAAATGAACCAAAAACTGGCATTAAAACTTGATAGTAGCCTATTATCCCAATGGCCCAGGAGTAAAGAAACCTCTTGAATAACTTTGTTTTAAGGCTACTAGAATAGATAGATTCTGGATCTTCTTCCTGTATGTGTTTCTTTCTAAGATTTTACCTACTGCCTATAAGCAATTTTGACTCAGAAAGATTTTTTTCATAGAAGGAATTTGTTTTTTAGCCATGCTAATTAGTTTTGCATTATTCCATAAAGGGTTCCTGAAAATATATCTGGGAAACAAAAGGGTGCAAATATACATGTCAAACCTCCCTAGATTAAGAGTAGCTTTTTATTTCTCAGTGTGAGTGTTTGTGTGATGGCCAATTAATTTTGGTGTACAGTCTTCTCTGAGTTATGGCATGAATTATGATATAAAATGAGATTCCATTGATTGATAGTGGAAAAGCCAAGTCATTTAATTGTTCTCTTATATTTTTTGCCAGTTGCTTTATTTTATTTATCTTTTAGTGTTTGCTTAATGTCTGAAGACATGTTTTGTCACATCTTGGCATCATCAGGGCAATGCTGCTTTGCAATGAAAAGTTTGCCCTATCTGTTGTTCCAGAGAAAGAAATGGAACATGCAATGTTCATATCCATTATGCATATGTGGTATTGTCCTTTATTTCTTAGCTTGGATCTGCATTAAGATTTGACTCTTGACTTTGGTGATCACCCAAACCAGTTTCAGGACGGTAATAAGAATAGGATGAATGCTTCACTATTAACATTTACCTGAACTTCTTTTTTTTGAAATGAACACTGGTACCATTGGGATAGGAAATCTAATTCTCCTGTCCATATGCTTTTGACATGGGACAACTATATTAAAATGTTAAACTTTTATCTGCTATTGCTTATAAATCCAAAATGAGAAATACATCTATCTGGAGTCTAGTTCTCACACTGCCAGAGTTTATAGTGAAGTGTATAATGATTTCAACAATGCGTATGATGACGTTCTCCAGTATATTTACCCTTACAAAATAACTCTACCATTCCTAGATTCTTCAGCGACTGTTTAAGCAGCCCACTCAACATTTGTACATTAAAGGATCTGTATCAACCTGGAGAGGCCACCCCAGCTAACAGGGATAGCAAAATTCTACAGAAGACAGAATCAGGATTCAAAAGGATCTAGACCAGCTGAAAAAGGCTAATTATTGGGCACAGAATGCCCCCCAAGCCTCCTCCAGTCTGTTCTGTTCATCCCCATCCTCTCAATATTTGCCTTTTCAGGTTATCAATTGTTGGCTCAGGAATTCTGGGAGTTGAAGTCCACAAGTCATAAAAGGGGCATAGTTGCCCACCTCTTAGTATATCTAATGACAGCTCTGATGTGTATGGATATGAGTTTATATTCTTTTATCCATAAGGAATAAATGGGAAAATAGCACCTAAAAAGGTAATGGCCTTATTTTAACCCTCTTTAGTATATAAAACTATATTTTTTTGGGTTGTATTATCTTTAGAACCTCCAACTGGGGTGTGACCCAGTACTACCAAAATATCTAACCAAAATGGGCAGAAAAATGTTTTTAAATCTGTGAATATCTAAAACATCCAAATTTAAATTTTCTCAGGTATGTGTATGTGCAAATATGTACATGCACAAAATATATGTTCGGTTCTTTATTTTGTAGTTTAGAAGACATAAGGTATTATTTCTATTATTAGGGCAGGAGCTTGAATACACTCTGTGCCGTTTTAATGAGAGCATCCTTACTCAAGAGACCCTTCGGTCAACAAGGCGCATGGGGACCTGGCCACCCTTTGGCCTATGAAGAAGGCTCTTCCTGGGTCAAATGAATAGATTTCTTGGAACAGCTGATTAGGAAAATGGCCTTAGTATGTGCTGACATCCTCCAAAGAGATGGATGAGTAAAGCTTTCATTTCAAAATCTGAAGAACAGTTAAAAGGATAACATCTCAAAAACTCTGAGGTTTCCTGCCTATGGAAATAGAAATTAATGCAATTTAAAAGACTGATAATTAATGACATCTAGAGACTTTCAAGGGCTCCATTAGACATTACATCCTTTGATGATTTACCTTTGAAACACCTGAGGAAGAAAAAAAACAAAAGTTGCCTGTATGATTGATTGATTCACTTATGTATTCGATGGGCTATTCTTTACATTTAAAACCACTGAGTATTTTACAACAACTAAACTTTAAAATCAAAAGCAGTATGAAATATAAAGGGTAAACTAACAATTTTTTCAGAAGTTCTTTGAAGAGTTCTAACAACTAAACTAGCATGAAAATAATTTTTTTAGGCATGAGAGCAAATTTCCCTGAGACTTCATACTGAGTAGCAAAGCTTTGGGTTCAGCTGCTGCTAACTTGCCAGAAGACTCTAAGGAGATTCCTTGTTAGAGGTGCTGCGCTTCCTTTCAGCAGCGCAGCTGACGCTTTTGTCAGGATTGGGATGCAAAATAATGAGAGGGTGTGAATGAGGATAACACTTGAGGTGAAATAAAGAGCTCAGTCAAGGGACTTTACAGGAATAATTTTAATTTAAACATCTGCTGTTCCCGATAATAGGACATGGAGGGCTCTTAATTTGGTTCATGGTATACAAGATCAGAACAGATCCCTGGCAGACTTGAGGTTTATAAGGACTATTTATAAGACAATTTTATAACAGATATCTGGCAAGATTAGTATTGTGCAATCTCTCAGCCTTATTCATACTATATTATGAGTTCCAGATTCTAGATATCTGGTACAAGTCACAACAGCACAGAAGCATAAAATTAGTAGATTTTAGAGATCTTCTAAAGCCAGGAGTCATCAGGTGTAACCATTGCCATCACGCAAATGACATGAATGATCTTACTTGCACCTATGTATAATGATTTACCCTTCCTTAAATACCTACAGTATTTGTGCCTTCTCTGTTTCCCCATCACATTTTCCATAAGTTTTGTTTGCAGAAATGATCCATCACGGAGAAAATAAATCCATAGATTCAGTTGTCTATCTGGAAGTACTCTAAAGCTGAGTTCCATTAAAGCCAGCACCGAATTAAGGCTATAATATGACCTTAGGTTTGGTTTTTTTTTTAATATTTTTTGGTTAATATGTTATCTGAATCCAAGGTTGTGATTCCAAGTGGCAATCCAGATTTTACGATTTAGCATTTTGTATGAACTCAAAGAATTATGACCTAGTCCACAAACTATGATTAAACAAATCATAACTTTGTGTATTCCATGAACACAACAAGATAAATATATTTAATTTCATGTGTCACCAATCAGGCTTTGTCCTGATAATCAATAGTCTTCATTAACACTAACTGAATCATTAGTACAGTTGATACGTGGGATGAATAGGTAGAGCTGATTGTTTTGAAGAAAATAACAAGAGGAAGGTGTATTTTGTGTGTTCAGTGCTTTGAGTTACTTTTAAGTAAAAAAAGGTATGTGAACACCGAAAACCAATCAGAGGGAGAGGTGCAGTAGTGGGTTGCCCCCGGTTTGCACTGGTTCTATAGAACCAGTAGTAAAACCGGTGGGAGGCTCTGCCCATCGACCCCGACGTCACTAAAACGTTTCTGCGCATGCACAGAAGAACGTGCGTGCACCCCGCTGCAAACCAGTAGTAAAGGTAAGTAGAACCCACCCCTAGAGAGGTAGCCTCAAACTCTCCTTGTTTGACCTAAGTAATCTCTTTTGCAAGAGATTAATCATATTTTGCAAACTTGGAAGTGATATAGTTGAAGATTAATCCTCTTTTCCTGTTGCTACAATAGAAAAGCAAAATCTTAGCAGATAGCCCACCACAAGAGACTCCCATAAGAATGCTGTTTCTTTATATTTCCTGTCCTGTTCAGTCCCCCAAGCTTCATAGCACAGTTGAAAAAGGAAAGCAGGGATGGGATGGCTAAGCCTTCCTCAGTTCTGTCTCTTGCCGTACAAGCCCTGCTCAGGCAGTTCTGGACTTTGGTAGTTTGATCTGTCGTGGGTCTGGGGGATATCAGGTTGATACAGAGCCAATCAAGTAACTAATTTGATTGTGTTGGTTGCTGAGGGTGGGAGGAGGGTACGGGTTTATACTCTAGGTTGCTATGCTGTGGCTATTGTAAGTCTCCCAGAGTAACCATGTGGAGTTGGGTAGCCATATAAATTTGTTTAATAAGCAAATAAATCTTAAAACCGGCATACAGTCATAATAGAAAATACCAAACTTCCATTCCCTATTAAGTTTATAGTTTAGTTAGTTTATTTGATTTGTATACCGCCCTACTCCCGAAGGACTCAGGGCGGTGAACAGCCAACAATAAAATACATAAATACACAAAATTTAAAAACCCGATAAAATCAAATTAAATTATTTGGCCCAGACAAATTAAAATACCCCAATAATTTAAAAACAGATTAAAATTTACATATTTAAAAAGGGAAGAGATTAGGCCAAGCCCGCTTGATGGAATAAAAAGGTCTTCACAGCACGGCGGAAGGAGCGCAGATCCGGGATCCTCCGTATCTCCGGGGGGAGCTCATTCCAGATGGTAGGTGCCCCCACAGAGAAGGCTCTCCCCCTAGGGGCCGCCAGTCGACACTGTTTGGCTGACGGCACCTGGAGGAGTCCCTCTCTATGAGAGCGTACTGGCCGGTGGGAGGCTATTGGTGGTAGTAGGCGGTCCCGTAAATAACCAGGCCCTAAGCCATGGAGCGCTTAAAACTATAAGAGCCTCTGTGGTAGAGAATTATTTCACAATTTAGCCTAACTCTTCTGCCATTCATCTAAATGAGTGAGAGATAAGTAGGAAAAATATTATTTTAATAATTAATGATTTCAGCTGAAATTAAATGAAATAGGATGACAGTAACTCTACTGACTGGGAATGACAGGAGCTGTGGTCAAACTGATCTAGAGATAGCAGGTTATCTGAAGTTCGATCAGAATATCTTAATTGAACATACTGTGCTATTTTCAGTATGTAGAAAGAATATAACAGATTTGGATCTCATAGCTTTCAGTAGAATGCCCTGCCGCTCAGATGGAGCATCTTTTTCAATCTTGCATTTAGGGGAAACTACTGTATGTTCATGTATGCTTTCATAATTTTTCTTTCCAGAGCCAAAGAAATCAAGACAAAATTGGGCACACTCCTTCAGAAGCCAGACTCGGCTATTGACCTGATTATCCCTTACCCAGAGAAGCCTGCAAAGGTTCAAAAGTAAGTATATAATAATTATTAGTCTCTTTACCACATGTCCATACTAAACAGTTTAGGAGATGGAAAGGTTTCCCATCCCTGATTAAGATATGCTTTAATCTGCATATGGAAAGACAATAACAGTGCATAATTGTGGTTTTGGATTATGAAGACCAGCCAATCACTTCTCATTACATACGTTCAGAGATATAACTTGGTGGAAGAATCAAGTGTCCCTAAATATTTTACTACCATCACAAAATGACACATCATAGGGCAAAGATGGTTGGATTCTTCAACCTTACAGTATGAGATCCGGGGTTAAGGAAGTTAGAAGGCACTCCTTACTGTGGATATTTATTCACAATATTCTCAGATGATGCTCACAGGAAATGTGTGTAAATTCCCCACTTTTTGTTGGCTTCACTCATAACAGCAGACTGACATAAATTTAACATGTGGAACTTTTCCTGACATGGAGCTAGATGGGAAACGTGTTGCCATATCCAATTCTATAAGACTACTGTTTAAATGCAGGGCAGAGGTAGTTCTCGATTTACAACAATTCATTTAGTGACCATTCAAAGTTACAAAGGCACTGAAAACGGTGACATATGACTGTTTTTCACACGACCAATGCAACATCCCCATGGTCATATGATCAAAATTTGGGCACTTGACAACTGACTCATATTTATGTCAGTTGCAGTTTCCCGGGGTTGTGATTACTTTTTGTGACCTTGTGACAAGTGAAGTCAATGGGGAGCTGGATTTGCTTAACAACAGTGTTACTAACTTCACAACTGTGGTGATTCACTTAACAACTGTGGCAAAACAGATTCTAAAATAGGGCACAACTTACTTAAGAACTGACTCAATTAGCAATAGAAATTTTGGGCTCAGTTGTGGCCATAAGTGGAGGACTACTGGAATTGTTATATTCCAATGATTCTTACAATATTCACAATGCCTTAGAAAAGGAAATCACATGTTGGGCTTCCACTGGTGGGTAAATGATACAAAACTTAACAGATTTAAAACAAGCATTTAATAACGAATTTATTTCCATGATACATAGGACAAGATACATATTTCATTTTGGAAAAGGCAAAATCAGATCAGCATGAAAAATATTTCTGTGTTTGTCTCATAATTCTAGTATTTTTGAAACTGATGGTGTCAAGAAGACTGGTTTTACTAATGAAGAAACTTGTGATTCCTTATTATGTTTTTTTTTTAAAGACCCAAATCCACTCCTTTCATTAGTAGTGTGGAATGTGGTGACAGTTACTTTGCAGGGAGTGTAGAAAAGATAGAGGGAAGAAAGGGAGAAAGGCATATCTCCCTACAAAAAGGCAAACTTGCTTTGTATGTTAATTATAAAGAATACTAAGGTTTTTTTCCTGAGGATCTTTGTCAGATGCTGAAAGCTTTAAAATCTTCCATCCCTGCTTCCCTGATGAAAAACAATTATGAACACAAGAAAATGCCTGTACTTCTGGAGTAGATTATCATCTACAAAAGTTTAAATAGTTAAAATGTGTTAATATTTAAGGTGCTGTTAAACCGGGATGCGGTGGCTCAGTGGGTAAGACACTGAGCTTGATTGAAAGGTCAGCAGTTCAGCGGTTCGAATCCCTAGTGCCGCATAATGGGGTGAGCTCCCGTTACTTGTCCCAGCTTCTGCCAACCTAGCAGTTCGATAGCACGTAAAAAATGCAAGTAGAAAAATAGGGACCACCTTTGGTGGGAAGGTAACAGCGTTCCGTGTGCCTTTGGCATTTAGTCATGCCGGCCACATGACAATGGAGACGTCTTCAGACAGTGCTGGCTCTTCGGCTTTGAAACAGAGATGAGCACCGCCCCCTAGAATCAGGAACGACTAGCACATATGTGCGAGGGGAACCTTTACCTTAAGACCCTCAGACTGTTTGCCTGCTTTTTATTTTTTATATATTTATTTTCTTTGCTACAACAAACTGACACAATTTGTCCCTCTAGAAGGTTTTATATCATTATTGTTCGACCAAATTAGAAGCAGACAAATTTAAGAAGAGCTATATGGGTGAAAACAGTGTTAAACTGTAGTGATACATTGATATGACCATTAGAAAAAGTGGCTCCATTTCTGTTTATCTGTGGACTTCAAGAAACTTGCTGCTGCCCTGCCAAAGGCTAATTGCCAACATTAATCACTGTCATTTTAATCTGTGAGAAAGCAGTCTCCCATCTGTACCAAAGACAAAGTAGTTCCAGGAACTGGAACAAAATGAACACCAGTAGCACTGATGCTATTAGGGAAAAAAGTGGCCTTAATGCACAAGGGGAACCTCTCTGGCTGATTGTCCCTGAATCTGTTTCCAATTAGGCTGTAAAAAAAGACTCAGCAGACAGACTGATCTAAAGATTGCATGATGACGGACAAAGTTGATAGTAGCTTAATTTTAACCACTGCTACAGACAAATTAGGTAGATCATGCACTCTTTTCAGAGCCATTTGGAGCAAATTAGGCTGTGGGTTTATGGACTGTTTTGAACATCATAATTCCCTTGTCATGGCAATGGAAACAGATGTGGTGAGGCAGGTTCTCCACGGGTCTTCAGGAAGGAAAATGTTTGGTTTCTCATTGGGGAGGAAAAGGAAGACCAGGGCTGCTCTAGTGATGAGAACAAAATTGTAGGTATCTGATCCCAACCCCTGCTGGATTCTGGCAGTATATTAATTTGAGAAATAAAATTTACTAAGCAAATTAGCCTTTTTTGCATAATTATTATTCTTAAATAGAATCATGTTTCATAATTTGGTCTGGTCTAATTTTGCTCAGAGTGCAAAGATGCAAATATTTGAGGTTTCTTCCCCTGATTATTTTCTGCCCCTTCTTTGGCCTGAAGAGCCCTTTACCTCAAACAATTAAGCAGATCTTATCTACATGGACATAAACTTTTATTTGATGAAAGCCGATTCTCATGAACTTGAATGTCATGCCCCCAAACCACTTCCTGCATTTATACAGAACAAGGGAGGCCTACGAGTCCTGGATTAAAGCCAGGAAAAATGGTCTTGTCTGTTGACAAGATAAAACTTCTCAGCTTAATCCAGTAAAATAGAAATGATTTCTTTACGGTGGTTCATTCCAGTATAAACCGGTTGATTAAATAGGGAGGAGGTTAAACAAACAATTATGTTTATTAAAAAAGGATATGTTGCTGATAAGAAAAACATTCATTAATCACTCATTAACATGAGGTGAGGAGATTTGCTTGATTATAGGCACTAGCCACTTTTAAAGTTGGCCAACTAGAGGTTGCTGGGAGAGAGGTTCCCTGCATTATTGACCTGCCCCTTAGGGTCTTTCTAACACAAGTCTAGCACTGTTTTGGAAAAACACTACATCTGGGTCAAAAACCATGGTATGACTGACAGTCCACATATGCAGTGAAGTCTATAGGCTGAAACCTATAGGTATTTCCTGGAGGTTCTTCCCTCATTTTTTTTTTTTATTTGATTTATATGCCGCCCTTCTCCGAAGACTCAGGGCGGCTTACAATGCGTTAAGCAATAGCCTTCATACTTTTTGTATATTTATACAAAGTCAGCTTATTGCCCCCACAGTCTGGGTCCTCATTTTACCTACCTTAGAAAGGATGGAAGGCTGAGTCAACCTTGAGCCTGGTGAGATTTGAACTTGCAGTAATTGCAGGCAGCAAATGTTAATAACAGTGCTTTAGTCTGCTGCGCTACCATTTATTCTGCACTCCTATGCCACATATCCTACTTGTCAGTCAGGCACAGGGTGAAGCAGGAAAGAGAAAATTGCTGCAAGGGAGTGATAATATTAGCAGCACTTAAATGCAGAGCATGGATTGGAATAGGCAAAAATGGTGCTGCTCCTGTAAAGTAAGAAATAAAACAGTAGACAGTAACCTCACCTGCAAGTCCTTGTGAGAAGAAGCAACAAAAATGTGGAATGCATTTATATGAGATAAACAATAAAATAAGTAAATAAATGTGAACAGGTCTATAGTTGTTTCAAAGACTTGTTAAACCAGTGTATAGAAAAGAAGCATGTGTAATGCCTCACCACTCTTACCAAATGCCAGTTAGGTGTAATTACAAGAGCAGATACAATTGTGGGAGCCAGGTGTGAGACCTTTCTGGCAACCTAAGCCATGGAGGGCAATGCCTAGCAATGTGAGGGAAAGAGTATGGCAGCTGCAGTCTAATGAGGCAGAGAAGAGCTGGGCAGATGGTAGTTTATGACTTCAGGTTCACCAACATAATCACTGAGGCATTGCAGATGGCTCACATCGCAAGACATGTGTCAGGAGAAGAGGTAAAACACTACTTTGAAACTGGAACAGCTACATATGAATTTAATCTGCTCCATGACATTAGGGCAAGCCAAGCCACTGACTGAAGGAGATGTCATAACATTATGCCTAAAAATGGCTAGTGGGACATCTTTGTCCTGTAGGTAGGAGACATGAGGACAAGCCCACCTCTTAACTGATACGAAAACAACGTTCTAAACCAGGGCTGTCAAACTCCCGACCCGTGGGCCAGATGCATCATGCGCTGGCCACATCCATGCCTGGTTTAGCAAAGGGGCGGGGGGGGGGAGAAGTCCCGATACATCACGTGATGTTCGCTGTGATGACTTGAGTTTGACACCTCTGTTCCAAACCATTGACTAACCTCTGATGTCATAGCATGTCACTTTTTCCATTCTATCCTTTATCTTCTTTTTAACAGAATAGATGATTTTAAATAACAACCTTCTACTCATTATCATGCAAAAAAAATTGTGTATGCAGTCAGTCCAGTGCTACTGCAGTTCTATAGCAGTTGACCTATAATTTTATTCATTTATACACATTCCCATTCTACTTTTTATATGCATCCCTTTGTTTATTAAAAGTGCTTCATAAAAATACTGTGATGGCATTCACAGTGAAAGAAATGCAGCTTCAAACTTCTGTTTCCTGGTTCAAGAATGTCCCAGAACTACACCCAGTTTTATGTCTTTTCGGCCATAGTAGTCAATGTCTTACTAGTGAGCTCTTTTTTCTCTTAGACTTGCTGGTGTCTGTATGGACTTCTATAGTAGTTGCTATTTTGTCTTACATTAATACTTTAATTTCAAATCCTTACAGCCTGAGTAAAATCAGATAATTAGTATCCACTTTGTCATGGGAGTCCATAGCATAGTCACTTGAGACAAAAGCAATCATTTTCTTGACCAGCGTGGGAACTGATGATGAATCTGTGGGAGAGATAAAACCAGATCCCAAAGCCACAGCCAAAGCAGGGGAAAAATTCAAACTTCAGATTTTGAAAAATGAAATGAAAGAATGAATACTCAGGGGAGAGAATACTGTCTGCGTGGAGAACAATTATCCTCCATTTAGCCCCATTCTGCTTTATACAGAACAACACAGAGTTGAAAATAAAAAAAGATGAAAGGAATGACAAAGGCCTAGTGAGGCCTAGTATTTTTGGATGGCCCCTTATTCAAAGGCCAAGTAGGGCTACCAACACAGCATGAAATTGTATATGAGAACTTCTCCATGGGGAGGCATAACAAACAAACCTGTTGGATTTTCTTTTCAGCTGTACAATCAATGGACAAGAATTTTGGGAATTACAAACTGCAGATTCTGGAGATATAAATATTAGAGGTCTATCAGAGTCCAAATAATTCCTAATGGGATGCCAGGATAGTTAAAGGATAGTTAAATGTTAAAAGGAGAATATGAAGAACTGTACTTTAAATGTTTATGTAATCTTTCAGTATCAGAGAATAACCAAAAATAGTCCTATCACTCCAGCCCTATATAAACTGCTTTCTCTCTTGCACCATAAGATGCCCCATAAAAGTCTCCTGCTTGAACAGGGGGTTGCACTAGAAGATCTTCAAAGTCCTTCCAACTCTTGTTATTCTGTTTGATCTCCATTTTTCCTCAAGTTCCACTACCTCAAAGAGATAGTCAGCTTTTGCAGACTAATTTCCGACCTTACCAATTTTCTCTGCCATACCAATTCTCTATTCATTAACAAATTAATAGACACGTTTATCTGATCATATTGAGCAGCAGAGGAAAGTACATTTTATTGAAATGGCGATAGGAGCATGAACCTGCTGCCTGAGGCAATCTATATGTTCCTAGTTTTGTCTAGGCCTAATCCAAAGTCTATGGTACCATCTAACTCAGGGGTAGGTTCTACTTACCTTTACTACCGGTTCACAATGGGATCACGCGCACCTAAGGACAACTTAAAGCTGTGTCAGATGACATTATAATGGCATAGGAAGGAGGCTGCTGGGCCATATTTTTGCCACCGTTAGCTTCAAGTGAGAGAAGGCTAAGAAAAGTTACAGAACTGATGAAAGAGATTATAAATAAGTTATAAAATAATGAATAAGGTACAGCAATCATTCAATAAAAGACTGTTCAGGCAGTACCAATCCTTTTCTGAGTTGTTGATCTAAAGAATATGCTTTTATATATTTTATATATTTTCATTTTAATATTTACAGGCCTTCCCCAGAAGAAACTTGGCAGTGGCGCAATTCCTTGGAAAAGCTCCTTCAAAACCCTTGTAAGACTTTTGTAAAGATCTCCACGTAATTATCCTAAGAATAATAAAATTTAGGCCATGAGAAACTACAATAAAGCATTGCTATGTCATCTATGGAGGAGTCCTAAGATTGCAACTGCAATAATAACTTATTATCATTTGTCATTTAGTATATTTGCATGAATCTTATATGCAGTATAAAATTATACCAGTCTGAATCTCAGATCAGAAGCAGAAAGATCAGCATATACCTGGGATATATTTCTATCAACTCAGTTAGTCTCATTATCTGGATGTATATAATATACCGTGTTTCCCCTAAAATAAGACATCCACTGATAATAAGCCCAATAGGGCTTGTGAGTGCATGCACTAAAATAAGCCCCCCCTGAAAATAAGCCCCCCCTGAAAATATTTAAAAGCATGGGCAGTCAGTCCCCATCATTTCCTCTGGTTTCCTCCACACGCCCCAAAATAATAAGACCTCCCTGAAAATAAGGCCAAACGCTTATTTCGGGGTTCAAAAAAATATAAGACAGGGTCTTATTTTCAGGGAAACACGGTATTAACCTTGGTTGGTTTAGTCTTTTTATGTCTTAACAACATTTTTCTAATCCAGCCTATTTGGTTTAATAGAATAAAATGATTAGAATGAGCTGGAAGGGACCTTGAAGGTCTTCTAGTCCAGTCCCCTGCTCAAGTAGGAAAACGTATACCATTTTAAATAAGAGACTATCTAAACTCTTTTTAAAAACATACAATGATGGAGGGCCCACGATTTCTGGGGGCAAGCTGTTCCGCTGGTTAATTGTTTTCACTGTTAGGAAGTTTCTCCTTAATTCCAGGTTGCTTCTCTAATGTATTGTACAAATCCAGAAAAGCAGGCTAAGTGCATTGTGTGAACCAACTTGTGTATTAAAAAGGCTATAATAAAGAAATGAAAATCTGGGAAATTCATTATGTTTCAGGCAACTACACATACATGAATTTGTCCCATAAACAAGAGTATGAAGCAAATTCAGTTTCCACTGAAGGCTGTAGGGAGAATGTGGGTGAATGCAGGAACTGAGAAAGTATGTCTCCCCAGATAAGAGTCAGCCCAAGGCAACGTACTGACATTTACAACAAAATCACACTTCCTTCCCCTCCCACCCACCACATTCCATGCTTAAAATGCAAGAAGAGTTCAGTTCAATTTTTCTTCAACCCTGAAGACATTTTCTTCCTCTACCCTCTAAGTCCAATAAGACTCAATACACTTCTACTTTCCTGTTTTCCAAAACCAAAAACTGTGAACAAGTCTTTATCTATAGCAGAGATTTTCAAATTTGCTCAAGTTGTATGTCAAACCTGATTTTTTAAAAATCCCAAAAATAATCAAGAGGGTGGGAGCTTTGTATTTTAGCTGACAAGCTCCCCTTTCTCTATACTGTATCTTAGTGAATAAAATTCAGGTAGTCCTTGACTTATGACCAGAATTAAGTCTAAAGGACTTAATTGCTAAGGAAGAACAGTTGTTAAGTAAGTCGCACCCCATTTTATGACCATTTTTTGCCACAGTTGTTAAGCAAATCAATGCAGTAGTTAAGTGAGTCTGGCTCCCCCCCCCCTTGACTTTTCTTGTCAGAAGCCAGCTGGGAAGGTTACAAATGGTGATCACATGACCTCAGCACACTGCAACTGTCATAAATACATGCCAGTTGCCAAGCACTTGAAATTTGATCACGTGACCATGGGGATGCTACAGCAGTTGTAAGTGCGAAAAACGGTCATTAAGTCCCTTTTTCAGTGCTGTTGTACGTTGAGGAATACCTGCATATGTAAGGTGCTTAGTATAGAGCTGATTTAGGAAAAGTAAATCAGCTCTATACTAAGCAAAAGTATGTTCCAGGTTGAGAATTACCTGTAATTAAAACTCTATGCAAAGAACCTGGGGGCGAGGGGGAGGTTTAGTCTCTTGTGGAGAGTTTTTCTTTATTCCTTGTGGCAAGGCTAAGGGAAAAAACTACTTTCTGTAAGGGCGTAAGGAAAAAGAACTTTATGCAAGATATCAAATTCAAGATTGGCAAAAGAGACTACAGCAGCCTGAGGAAACAGGTTACCTCTATCACGTTTATTGACCAAACTTCATTGATAGTGCAATTAGATGTGGTAAATGGTAAATGCAGCACATCATTTTATATATTTTAATATATGAATATGGATTTTTCTCTGAGCACAGTACATCGTTTTATATATATTAATATATAAACTCTCACAGTTACTGTTTTTGAGCCAGGTTTCGCCTAATCTGTATTTGTATCTTTGTTTTTCCTGCCCAGGTGTAAAATCTTGCTTTTCTCCACATTAAAATTCATTTTAATGTTTAAATTTGATTTTAATTATTGAAATTAAATACACTGAAAGAAAGGACTCCAACATCTTCCAAAGCATCAGTTTCATAATCTTCAAGCAACTCTTCCAAATCACTGCTAGTTGAATTTTGAATTGAATTGAATTTTGTGTTAATTGTCCTGGAAGAATTTTTTTAATCTCCAGTTTAGAATTATCTTGCATTACAGATATCAATTTCATATTCCCCTCCTTTTTTTCTTCTGCACTCTATCTACCTTTTTATTCACTATACAACTATGCACTCAATATCTTTATAGTTTTCATTTGGAGTTAACACTCCAAATTTGTAGTGCACAATAGAGGATTAATTAGGAAACTATAATTAAAAAAAATAGTGTAATTCCACAATTGTAATTGACATTTTTAAAAATCATTTTTTCTTTGTGCAGATGGCCTTGCCAGCTTCCGGAATTTCCTCCAATCTGAATTCAGTGAAGAGAACATTGAATTCTGGATTGCATGTGAAGATTATAAGAAGACCAAACTGCCTACCAAAATGGCTGAAAAGGCCAAAAAGATCTATGAAGAGTTTATCCAAAGTGAGGCTCCTAAAGAGGTTAGTTGTTTGCCATTAACAGAATGGAGATAAAATCCTGGCTTTTGTTAAGAATTAGGGAATTAATTTCTTGAAGGTGTCCTCATGATTAGGTTCCACTGGGTGCACACCTAAACACATATCCCTTACATATCCCTTACAGAAGAAATTGCTGGTTTCTTCCAGTTCTATATTATACTGAACAAAAACTGTATTTGTGAATGTTACAAAATAGACATCAGAGACAAGTCTAAGGAAGGTGTGCAATGGAAGAGTGGTCATTAAAAATTACAGGATAAACAATGCACTGAAAGGTGATCCATCAATCATACAAAGCATACCAACACATTCCTACAAAGAGTCCAGTGGTGGGATTCAGACGGTTCACACCGGTTCAGTAGAACCGGTAGCTAATTTATTGTTCAGTTCAGCAAACCGGCTGAAACCTCGCCTCTCCCCTCCCAGGCTGACTGAAAAAAAGAAAGAGGAAGATTCGTTCACATTTGGGGTTGAGAGGCAATAAAATCTGAAGGAGCTGGTTTGTCCAGACATTCCGAGCAAGAGAGACATGTGTTTTAAGGAAGGAAATTGCCTTTTTCTCCCATGAAGCAAAGCTGCTCCTTTCCCAAGAGAGCCGAGCAGAGAAATCCCCCATGAGGGGAGGGAGGGGGCTGTGAGAAGGATTCAACTGGGCTACGAGGGATCCCTGCAGATCCTCTCTGCCTCTTCCTGGTTTAGCTGAGGGTTTTAGGAGGCTTCCCTTTGGATTGGGGGGGGGTGTCTGTTTGTGATCCTCAAGGCTGCCCCTTGCCTCTTCTCATCCAATGCAGTAACTCTTCTTATGGCAGAAATCTTCATCTGTGAAATGAACGGGGGGGGGGAGAGGGGTGTCCCAGCCATACTTCCAGCCCCAGAGGAGGAATTGGCGGTTCTGAATTGGGGGGATGAAGCGTTTATCTCGGACTTTTGAGATAAGAGGGGCCAGAACAACCAGCAGCAGTAATGGAAATTTTCCCTGCCTGCGTGTCATTGGTCTCTGGGCAGAGTCCTTTGTGACTTCACCCGATGGAGGAGAGAGTTCGGCGCAAAGAGACAAGTGGAGAAATTGGGAGGGGGGATGTGTTTAGTATTGGGAGGGAGGCTGCCACTCAAGGTGAGGGTTCATAGCAGCCCCTGAAGGGATCCTCCACTTTCTGTGCTCTCTTCATGATTCTCAGCCATTATGCATGGAGGGGTGGACTAGATGTCCATTTTGGTTCCCAAACTGCCCCAGGGAGCATTTAAAGGGCGCCTGGTCCTTGTCTGCTTGGGGGAGAGAAAGGGTCCCTGAAATGGGGGGACTGGGGGATTGGGCTGACTAAGGAGGAGAAGGGAGGGCCTAATCCAGAGAGAAGGTCTCCTGGGTGATGGGAGGGGAAGGTCAGCCCCACTGCCTGGACATCCCCCAGAGGCAGGGGGGGCAGCTCCACAGTAGGGGCTGGCTCAGAGGCCAAAGGACTGCAGCTGAAACAGCCCATATCCAGAAAAGGCTCTTTCTCAAACATTCCTCAGGGGGAAATCTATTTTTCATAATCTGAATATCCTAAGGACTGTCTCTGGCTGCTCTGTGGTTCCAACACCCTCCCCCCCACTGTTGGCAGGGATCTTGATTGAAGCTCCCCGCACCTAAGCTGCCTGATGTCCACTGACCTTCTCCCGTCCATGGCTCTCAGGGCCACCCTGGGGCTTCTCTCCGAGTGGAACATTTTCCAAAAGGAGGGTGGTGTCAGCATTCCTTGCCCTCCCATCAGCTTGGAAAAGGGTCAGAGGAAAGAGATTTCTTTGCCATCCCCCCCCCCTTTAAGAGGAAACAGGGCCATTTGGGGATTACGTAGGAATTGGGGGCTGTTCCAGTTCATCTATGCAGGGGGGTACTTTTATTTTATTTCCTTTTGTTTTTCTTATGTCATAGTTTATAGAGTAATCTTTTTTAGTCATAATTTATATAATGTATAAATAAAATCATAATTTATATTTATATAAATTGAATAAAATAAAGGATAAAATGATACACATATAAATCATAGGCTCCATTGGAATAATCTGTTTAGGCTGAGTCTACTTCTTGTATAATGTATTCCCTGACAGATAGTTGCCCAGCCTGCAATTTGACATATTCAACAAAGATCAACCTTGTTTTAATAATTGTTTCTTGAGCTCATGTGATAGTGCTGTATATCACTTGTAAGAATAGTAAATAAACTAGATTCAGTGCCTGGAATGATGGAGGTATATAGGCAAGCTACGAAACTTCATTTTAATGTATGCAAATTAGTGTATGTTCAAAGTGACAATAAAGTTATTCTAATCTAATCTAATCTAATCTAATCTAATCTAATCTAATCTAATGTAATCTAATCTAATGTAATCTAATCTAATGTAATCTAATCATGGAGCCCATCCCTGTCCTCCAGCTCTGCCGCACATGTGGGACAAGCCTCCCACGATAGCCAACCTGACCCTGGGACGAGCCGGATTGCTTCAGCTGCGAGGAGCCTGGCCTATGGTTTCCATCACCCAGGCTTCCTGAAGGTGATGGGAACTGCAGCCCACTGCAGCTGAAGAGTTTAGCTGAGCCACGAAATTGAACACACCAGTAAAGCAGTGATGCGCCCTGAGCGAGGAAGCGTTGTGAACTTTGAGGGTGCGAGTGTCTGTATTTCTGTGGCTCATGCACAGAATTCATACCGCACCTTCTCATTGGAGTTCAAGGAGGCTAATCAAACAAATCATTTGTTTGAAAAATAAAGGGACGGATTACAATTTTATTTTTTTTTAAATTTGATTTATATGCCGTCCTTCTCTGGAGACTCAGGGCGGCTTACAATGCGCTAAGCAATAGCCTTCATTCTTTTGTATAATTATACAAAGTCAGCTTATTGCCCACACAAACTGGGTCCTCAATTTACCTACCTTAGAAAGGATGGAAGGCTGAGTCAACCTGACAATATTGATGATGAATGTAAATGAAAAGGCAATTTCCAAAGCTTTCCTCCCCCACCGAGTGAAACCTGAGTCAGCTCCCAGAGCGGGACATCTCAGGACACCCAGCTTTCTTTCCCCGACTTCCGCAGAGGAAGATAAAGCCAGCAAAGCCTATAGGGCAGTGCAGGCTGCCTCTGGAGATTGCTTCGGGGTAGGGGTGAGAGAGAGAAGCTGATGGTTGAGGCTCCGGCCAGCCCCCACCTCCACCTGCCCATCAGATTCCCCGATCCAGGGCAGGGAGAGAAAAGATGCAGCCTCTGCTTGCATCCGCCCCCCACTTCTCTTGATATTCAGGCCACCTCGCAGCCCTAACATTCAAGCCCTAACACTAACCCTTTCGGTATATCGTTTTTTATACTTAAAATGGTCATTAGAGCAGAGAAACAGTTGTTAAATTATTTGAATCCCACCACTGAAAGAGTCCATGAGCTGGAAGGCAAGACAAGACATGAACTTCATTAGTGAGGTTATACACTGTCCTCTGAAGCACAAAGTGGTGGTAGAGTACTATTTTTAAAGTGGCATCTCCAAATTTAAGATTAAAACAGCATTGCTAGATTATGATCACAAAGCACTGGTGTTGACATTATGCAATTAGTGGAGGAAGGGTATTATTTTGCACCACTACCAGGGTTGTATCATAATCCCTATAGTTGATTTGATGACAGTTAGCTTCATGTTTCTAACATTTCTAACAAAAAATATATTTATGTGAATCCAATGTTTCTTTTTTGACCTCTTGTTATAAATATTAAATGTATATTTATTTCAACTGTATTTTATCAAGGGATATTTATTAGCTATTATCTTCATATATGGAATTGCTATTAGCTTCATTTTTTTCCATCAAATGCCCCATGTAAAGTATATTGTTGGCTTGATTTATGTGAGATAATGTGTCCTATGTAATTCCTACAGCTATCTACTCTATCTCCCTCTTGTCAGGTGAATATTGACCATTTCACCAAGTCAGTGACCATGAAGAACCTGGTGGAACCATCTGTAAGCACTTTTGACCTGGCCCAGAAGAGAATCTTCATGCTGATGGAGAAGGATTCCCTGCCCAGATTTGTGCGATCCAACTTATATGAAGAGTTAATAAAATAGCAGTGTGGCGAGCTGTGCAAGGCATTGGTATACCAGCGCAGGGTCATTGCTTCCTCCAATCCCTAGTAATCAACATGTGTTATTTATATGGATAGTTGCTTTGCTTTGTATTTATTCCAAGGCTTTGAAAACTCAAAGTCTGTGTTGTTAAACATAGCGGCCATGCTCTACTGTTTGGTCTTTATTTTACTTCCTTACCTCTCTTTTTATCTCCATGACTCAATGTCACTGGCACAAAAATTGGCTTAGATAATACCCCAACCAAAAATACGACACCAATTATTTACATGCAAAAGACCAAATTGTTTGTATGAACTTCTGTCTGCCTTTGATATCAAGTTTGTAGAATCAAGGACAACCCAGATTTTAGAATCTTAGGGATATACCATCTGTCCTAAAAAGAATTCTGACCTGGGTAGCCTACAAACATTGTTCAGTTAGCAAGTTAGTAATCAGATACACAATATACACATAGTTTTCAATCCATGTGACAAATATATGTTATTGCTACTGATAAGCAATCATAAGTTAACCAATAACTTCACAGTGTCATAGACAAAATAAAGGCGAATGCAACATGTATTAAAGAAGGACAAATCAAGCCTCTATGTGTCACGTATCACTCATAGCTATGGAGAAGATAGAAAACACCATGACTTAGTCAAGGGAACACACAACAAAAATACAGCCATAAAAACCATGTCTTTTGCTTTTTAGATATTTCCTCAGTGAACTGTATTTCATATTACTACCAGAAATAATGCTCTCACAATATTTTAACTCAATAATTTAACAGGTAAATATCTCATTTGACTGCATCCATTTCTGATGACAGCTAGTATTTGCTATGTTGTTATGAACCAATGGAAACTAGTAAATATCAGCATTTGCAACATAAAGTAAGGAAATATTTAACAAATCCCTCAAATGAAACCAAGTTACCTTAATATGAGAATCTTTGAATTATATTTGCAGTTTGTAGCAAGAAAGTGATGATTTTGGGTTTATGAAAAAAAAATCCTAAAGTTAATGATATGTGAAAGAGCAATTATATATTACTGGAATTAAATAATCAACTGATTAGAGTTAAGTGGTTGATCAAAATCCTGAGCTGATTTGTTACTATTGATAAAAATAATAAATTGACAGATACCCTCACAGCTAGCAGACAATAGACATCATACAATAATGAAACAATTACAATATCCATTTTTAAATAAAAAGTTTCTTCATAGAAGCTGAAGAATATTGATCTGGACAATTTGTCACCCATCAAAGTAAATGCATCCCACTAAAATTTGTCCACTACTTCATTAAATCTTCTATTTTTTGCAGATTTAATCAGTCAATAAAAACCAGATTTTAAGATTCCTGTGGAATATTCATAGTTTAGGCTGTGAAAGTTCTATTATTAAATAGAGAATAGAGAATATTCACTCTTGGAATAGCAGTGATGGATTCAGAATCCATTCTGCAGTGCTAAGAATGTGAAATAAATTCAAACCCTGTGCTAAATGGCTTTAGGGAAGGGGTAAGACTGAATAAATCAGCGGACCTGCCCAAACAGTATGATTTGTTTAACAACCCAGACCTCTTGTTACTTCTCTTCTTTTCCATATTAAATTTATAAGTGTTATATTTTTATAATGGCCCTGCACAAATTCCAGTGCCCATGCACAGCTTTATGAATTATGATAAAAATATTTAAGCCGAACCTTAAGATGAACCTCTGTCTGTAGCACACTTCCCAAAGTATTATTTTACCACACACTTTAATCACAAGATTTAAATCTTCTTGTAATATATGTACTAGTAAGATCAAGGTATTTAGCCTGCAGTGACATGAATAGAAAAGGCATCCAAATAGAGTTGAAAAAATGCATTTATTTTTTTTTAAAAATAGACCAATTGTACTAGTCTAAAAATCAGTTTACAGTCAAAGCCTCTACTTTGTAAAATACTAGTCAACCATTTAATATAGATGAGAAATCTTTCAATGCTGTTTGCCCATCACCATTGGCTGTGGTGGCTGTGCCTGATGGCCAGGGCGATTTCATGACATGGCAGGATGTGCACAGAAGTCAATTTCAAGTTGACTAGAATCAACTAGAGGTTGATTTAAATTCCTCTA
Source organism: Pituophis catenifer annectens (assembly GCF_029215685.1). Lineage (NCBI taxonomy): Eukaryota > Metazoa > Chordata > Lepidosauria > Squamata > Colubridae > Pituophis > Pituophis catenifer. Next base: position 108,907,380 of record NW_027256883.1, on the reverse strand, counting down.
TAATATTTTTTCTGATTTTTTTTCTCAGAGACGCAAATGGTTGTAATATTTTATTTTTTATCAAAGGGGGAGGTAAGCCATAATTACTACCATGCCCCTCATATGATCTAGTGGAGCTCATGCAAAAGATGGTCAAACTGAATTGGGCCCAAATACTCCTTACATGGTTTAGTTACATCCTGAGCAGCAAAAAAAAAAAGAAGAAAAAAGAAAAGAAAAACAGGGGGGAAAGGGGGAAGGGGACCCAAGTGCTCTGCATCCCTTGGGGTTTTTTTTCTTACTTTATCTTTCTACACCATCAGTATCCTCTTCTTACTCATTAGGTTTCAGTTACCTCATTCCTGCCCCATAATATTCAATTTTCCAACTGTTAAGTGCTAGCCTTTAACACTTAGGCAGCCAGTCCAACTACCAATAGTGACCCAGATCTAAATAGCAATGGATCCTGCATCTCTCTTCTTAGAGTGCTCTTTAACAATTGAATGAGCATTTAATAGCTTAAAAAAATGTAGATTTGGCCTGTTAAATATATCCAAAAAGATAAGTACCAGAAAATTTCACCAGCCAGGTCATCATTTCCAGTTCTCTTGAACTGCTTAATAAACAACATCTGTTTCCCCAAGCTAGAAATATTAGCAAACTATCAAATTGAAAGGAAATACCACAGAACAACTACTCTACAATCTTCTTCTCTTGAAAAAAAGATTAAAAAATGAGAGATTGAGCCTTGTGAAATTGTGAGGGGATTATGTAATTATTTCCAGGGTCCATTTTTGAGAGCATGTCCATCCTACTGACTCACAAGTCATTAAGAACCTGGAGGGAGATTTTCCAGTTATAGCTCAGCAACTGGTGCCCTAGGCAAACCAGGCAGTTAGTTCCCCACTCTCAAACCCTAAGGGTAGATTTCTGTCCTGAAGTCTGAAGGAGCTTGTCAATAAGTTTAACCCAGCAGTCTCCTTACTTGGCTCTATGATATCTGTGTTGACGTGAAGTGAAATAAACAAAGGTTCAACAAGTTTGTTAAAATTGTAGTAAAAAATAACTTATAAATGTTGCTTCCACACTAATAGGCTAAATATATCATGCATGGCTAAAGATTAGGATTAAATCTCAGCAACATCATGAGAATTAAAAAGTTATGCATCATTTTTTTCCTAACTTCACTGCACAGAATAAATTGGGCTAAATTCTCTCCATGCATCTAAAAATGGAAATATTTAGGTATGTTACGTCTCTTGAAGTGGGTATAGGAATTGGATTTAAATTTATATCAGAACATGATAATTATACAGACTTCTCTAGTTCATTATTATATTATTCTCGGTGGCTATTGTGGGTTCGGACTCATTCTGGATAGAAAGCAATGTGATTATAATTGTACAAGATTTAAATCAGTTGCGGCTATGAAAATTCTGTACAAAAGGTTTACCTTTAGGAGTTCTCCTATTTTAATTCCTTATAGGTACAGTATATTTATAGACCACAGTTTTAAAGCAGCTTCAAAATCAAATATACTCAGGGTTTGAGAGTGGGGAATCAACTGCATGGTTTGCTTAGGGCACCAGTTGCTAGCAACTGGATTAGAGACATCACTGAGGGTGGCTTATTAGAAGCACATTTCAGACCTAGTGTTCCTCAAGGTATGGCATGGGATGTAGGTTCAGATGGTCCAATATACTTTTCTCTTGTCCACCCTGCCTCTTCTTTAAGTCCTGGGTGCATGGCACAAATGAGGTCCTCATATTTTATTCTGATACCAACAACTCTATGAGGTAGGTCAGGCTGAGCGAAAGGAAGCTGTTGAAGGCTGTCCAACAAATTTCCTGACTGGTTTTCAACATCCAAAGCGCAATACTACAGGGGACAATCTGCTTTTCATTTCAAAGCCACTATAACAACTAACAGCTGAGCAGCACTTAATAAAACTAATGGAATACTCTCAAACATTCTTCATATTTGTAATTGCTATCCAAGACCAAAAGATGTCAAATATAAAGAAAGATATTAGTTTCAAAGAAATTTAGGGTGCTGTGCTCTACAACAATGGATTCTCAGTAGCAATAGCACTTGGATTAACATACCGCTTCACAGTGCTTTACAGCCCTCTCTAAGCAATTTACCAAGTCAGCATATTGCCCCTGACAATCTGGTTCCTCATTTTACCGACCTTGGAAGGATGGAAGGCTGAGTCAGCCTTGAGCCGGTGAGATCAAACTGCTGAACTGCAGGCAGCTGGCTACTTCTGCCTGCAGTACTGCATTCTAACTACTGCGCCATTACGGCTCCAGTAATCTCCAAATTGCTGTCAATAATAAATTCTCTTGATATTCCCAGATTTTCTTTAATTGTGGCTATTTTTTGAATGGGAAGGAGATAGAGACAGGGGAAAAAATTACCCCATTTCCTTTTCCATTTTTTTTAATGTGTTGCTTATCATATTAGCAGACATCCGTTATTTTGATTTGGTCTAGCAGATAGAAGTATCCATAGCAATGGTCACTGGCTTCAGCTTGGCAGGTGCAACTGGTCAAGTGAAGCCCCATACCTTTTTACATGCATGCAATGTGTGCAATGCTAAAATGTGGCAGGGTTTAAGTCACCTGGTGCTGCCCACCATTTTGGAGGCAGTGAAAGGAAAACATTCATCACATGGTATAATAACTTTATTGTGAACGGGGGAAAATCAGGTAAATCAGAATTGCAACTTTGACACATTGCACATTATTCTCGCAAGGATTTCACTTAAAGATTCCATTCAAAATTATGTCATTCTTTGGTTTGCCACAGCAAATACAAATGTGAAATGTTTCCTGATATTTGAGACATATTTTAACAATATCAGTAGATCCAAACTACTGTTTACTTTTTGGTAATCGAGATGTCCTGCCAGACATAAACTTCCAATCTTTCCCATAAAAGTAGAGTTGTAAAACACGTTTGTACTCTATTTAATTTTGAAGGCCATGCATGTCATACTGTGTGTGAGGGATGGAAGGGGTGGAGGGAGATAAGAAGAGAGGATTGCAGATTTTTATTATGATTATTTTAGATCCTGCTAGTGAGATGGTGGTCTTGTTATAGCTGATATATTATTTATCCTATTTTGATTATTAAATAACACACATTAGTTACATATTTATATTCATCTTACTTTTCTATTATTGCTTGTAGGCTTATATATAATAAATATTGTATCAGGGTTCCAAGTAACAATCCCAAAGCAATCAAAACTCTGAGGCCTAGAGTTTCTTCAAAGCATAATTTTATTTGGGATGTCATATTGGCACGGCTGGTGAACACCCGACTCTGAAGGACCTGGAGTTTTCCCCACCAAAATCAAAACCCAAAGTTCTTGCCCTCAGGTCACATGTCCATCATGTGGTCCAATCAGGTCACAGTCCCAACTCCAGCTGGCTTTGGTCCACGCCCTTCCAACACCTGGTAGAACATCCTTGGCTTCCATGGGAAAGAATGTATTTTGGCTACACATTCCCCAGCTATCTCTACTTCCCCCATCACGTTTCCACAGCTCCATCTGGCCTCGCTATGGCAGCCCTGAAGATGCTCCGAAAATGGCTTCAGGGCTGACATATTGGCAAAGACTTCTAAATTCTTCTCCTGCACAAACTACATGAATGGATAGAATGTAGGCAAGTTGTATTCTTCTGACACTTCTATTCATTGCCTTCAGGCTGAGCAGAAAACTTTTCCAGTAGATTTAACTATGTAATAAGTTTTTTTCTAAATTTGTATGGTAACTTTTGCTAGAGTATAGTAATTTGTGATTTGAAAAGTGCAAATCACAGATGGATGTCAGATTAAAAATATTTAACCAGCTTTTCATCCAGTCTTAAATAAAGCATGTCCTACCATTTCATAAAGTGCTTGTTGTTTTGTGCAATACTGTTAGGCAACTGCCTTTAGGAAACATAATAACGGCATACAAATACAAAAATAAGCCTCTGTTCTGTACATCAGTGCTTCGTCCCTCCACTCCGCACCCTTCTTCTTCAACAGCAGCCTACCATTCATCCTCTGTCAACCTCTGGTTGGTTACTCTATACATACAGTTAGTATCATTTCATTTAGATCAGGGCAAAGAAGCTGTAGAATTAAGAGGTGAGGCCAGGTAGTTTGGTAAGCGGAAACAGATTGAAAACAAGGCCTGGAGGAAAGCAAATGCAGGGCCATTAATGCTGCCTTGGTAAATCTACAATCCCCTTAACTTCTTGTATATCAAGACTAGTTGATAAACTGTAGAGAGTTGAAGTTAGTTCATGCAGAACGTTGAAAACAGTATGAAAGAAGTGTCTTTTCTATTATGAAACACCCATAGAAGCTCAATGTGTCTCCAAGCTGCTAATGATAATGACACATATTTTAGCTTTTGAAACTTGAGAAATAGAGCTACTGCAAAAAAACTGGAGCAGTGCTGGTAAACTTATAACATACGTAGGTGACATGCCCTATTTTCCAACAACAATTATTCTCAAAAGCAGGTTCTTAATGCAGTCTCCAGAAACTAAGAAGGCTTCATGACAAACCCTCATATGTCACACGAGACATCTGTGCTTTTGTGTTGCCTGTGAAGCCTCTGAAAATCAGACAAAAAATAGGGTGTGCTTTTAGGCGGTTTTCAGAGGTTGCAGAGGCCGTAAAGAGCATTCCCCAAAACTGTTAAAAAACTGAAAGGGTCCCTGAAGGATCAGAGCTGAAAGGCTTAAAACATACACAGACTGTAACCTAATTCAGCTTTTGTTAATTGCTGTTGAAAGAAGCGCCATTGTAACCTAACGTGCCAACTGTATAGATAAAACTTCTAGGCGAATTGCCAAGCTTAACCTAGCAAAATAACTTCTTGTGAAAAGTAAAATGTGGATTCTGCCAAGTAACCTTGCTTGTAACTGAAAATGTGTGTTCAGCATTCCCTAACAAAGCTCTAACTTATAGGCCAGAAAATGTATTTCTTTCTCTTTCTAAAGTCTATTATTTTCGGAGCACTGAGAAAAATGGTGAAATTCGTGTGATATGAAATTATGTTTCTATAGCAATGACGTTCTGTGCAAGCTGAGTGAGCTATAAGATGTTTGGAAAAAAAATTTGTGCACGCCTGCTTTTCTCTCTGCCTGCTCTATTAAGGTAGGAGACAAAAAGGCCGTCTTTTGCTTTCTGCAGAAAATAAAAACTGATTATCAGTAGCCTCGTGTTCAGAATTTCATTGGATTTATCAGATTCTGAGCTGCCTTCAAAAACCTTACAAAATGAAGACTTTGTGCAACTTGGAACAGCCTCAAGTAGGCCGCAGAGACCTGTCAATGGAGAGAGAAAACACCACCTGAAGGTAAGTGATGCAAAGCAAATCTTGGGCTGCAGGGATAATCATGCTGTTCCCCAAGGCTCATATTCGCCTTGGAGAATGGTGCCAGGTGGCCTTTTCAAGTGGCAGCAGTGGTGTTAGGGGGTGAAGTGGGCTATTTATGGCTCAGCCTTGTGAGGGCCATGCAGGATGGCCTTTGTAATACTTGTAATATAGGTTTGTAGCACTGTTGCTCTGGTTAAATAACATGGGTTTTCTTGTATTTTAATTGTTCTTATTTGTGTACTGTTAATAACTGGCCATAAGCCTGGGATTTTGCTGAAGTGCTTGGTACATTATAGATAAAACATTTTCATTTTCAGCCATTCCCAAGCAAGAAGGAACAGAAGAAGCATTAAGCCCTGTCCTGAGAAACAACTGTGATCTTTACCAATACACATTCTAACGGTTTTCCCTGGCAAATGTTTCTTTTTTAGTTTTATTCAGAATACAATGCTCTTTTCAATCTTTATGCTTACATATTATTGGATACTTTATTCTTATGATGAAACTGGACAGATGATTCCCCCCCAATTTAATCAAAATGTTCTTTTAAAAATAAAAAATAAACTTTTAAAAATTATGCTAAATATAAAGGGGAAGATGTGTTTTCTTTTTCGTGTTCTCTCTCTTGTATAAAGGAACCCTTTTTATCTCGGAACATTTCACATAAATCATAAATTAAATGATCTTTCTGTCTTTCTGTCCCACAAACTGAGATCCAGCAAACTGAGGCACAAACCTAGAGCCATATTTGGCCATCAATTGGTAGTGCTACAAAATACTACTGTTCATGCTGGCCTAGATGGCGGGGGGGGGCAGAGAGAGAGAGAGAGAGAGAGAGAGAGAGGGTGAGAGGGAGGGAGGGAGAGACAGACAGAGAGATAGAAGAGTCAGATTAGGCATTTTTCAATTTTTTGAAAAGTCAAGTCCAAAAGGTTTGCTGTCAGTGTAATAGAGGGACAGATTCTGAATCTGGAATGCACTGGCCTAGATTTAGCCATTCCTGATATTAGGAGCCAAATCTGTGACAGTTGGAGTTAACTTTTTCCTGATTAAAGTTTTTCTATAAGTGATTGTTTTGATACTTACGCAAATACATGCATTAACTAAGACATCTTATGGAAGAACTGACTACATATCTCCTGTCCTGTATCCAGCTCTGTTGGCTCATCCATCAAATAAAAAACAGAGTGGTTTCCCAACATACTTTGCAAACAGTTCTCTCCAGGCATGCATTACAGGTTATTTGGAAATAACTTTGGGGGGGGGGGGAAAGGAAGAAAAATCCTGCTTAATGAGCAAAATGTCTCAAAGGGGATTTAGGACAACAGGACCTTGAGTAAGCCACATTTGTGTGTGTGCCTGAAAATAATAATCTTTACATTGCAAACTACAGTTATTTCTAGAGGGAAAAGTTGAATTTATCAATCAAATTTTAGAGCAAAGCTCTTCAAAATGTACTCTGACAGACTAAATATCACAAAATGCTTGATTCCTGAAAATGTATTTTATTTTTTAAGATAATGATCTAGAATGCCTTTGAATTTCATGTAAAAATCAATGTGATTAAAGTGATTTTCGCTTCAAAATTTATTGTATTCTGAGACTTCCCTATGTATATTCCATCACATTGTTTTAAGTAATTTTATATGATATTGATTAAATTTATTTTCCAAAGATTTTCATTATATGAAGTGCAAATATTTGTTGAGAAAGTTGTTTGCATAGATTAGTTTCAACGGGTGGACTTAATATTGCAAGGAATATATGGGAAATATTGGGTTACCAATATAATTGGTAATTACCCATAAAAATATTTTATAGGAAAAAATATTTTAAAGTGAATATTCTGAGGGCATAAACTGAGCCTCTCAGAATATTATTACTTTGAATCAGCTGTGTTATGAGGGAGCCATTTTAAAAACATTTTTCGCAGAATTAAAGTATTGGCTTGATTTATTTCAGTGTGCTTTCTGACCGTTTACAGGACTTAAGGATTTTTGTTTGGTTTATATCTGCTCCAGATGTTATTTCTATTTTTGGAGTCTAAAAGTGGGTGGAGGTTTTGAAAGACTTGCTTGAACGACTTGCTGGGGCTCCTAAATAGTAACCTTTAAAAAAAAAAGCAAACCAGTGAAGCTGATATTAGTTGTTAACACAACCTGTAGATTAATTGGATTGAAGGTCGTTTGATAAACTAAGAGAGAATGAATTTCCTATGTTCTTAAAATGAGATTAATACAACAACCACAGTTGGGATGGGTTGCAATCACACAGTGTGAGACATGATTCATAAACTGGAATATTAACTTATATATCTTGTTTAATTATTGTTACTACTAGAAGAGAATATTTGCAGTTTAGGGTTGAACTGTATGGTTCTTGGTGCTCTCTGAGCTGGGCTATTTTCTTGCAGATGTTTCATTACCCAATTAGCTAATATCATCAGTGGTAGATGGGAGTGGGGTTTGCTCTCTTTTTATAAAGTAGAGGCTTGCCCTGTCAATGTTGGTGGGAATGTTATCCTTTGGCTTCACATCAACAGGATTGTCACTATTATTCTGACTGATTGCTGTGCACTAAAAGCCCCCAGGAATAGGCGCCTATCAGGCTATAGGAATTGGGGGGGGGGGGCTAAACTGTAAATGTTTAACTGTGGAGTTTTAATGTTATACACCACCTGTGGAATCACCTGTGTGTGAGCTACATAAATCTATTTAATACATTTTTTAAAAGGAAAGAGTTGTACCATAGATTTTAAAAAGTTAGAGACTATGAAACTACTCTGATGAAAAAAATTACTCCTGATTTGTAGTAATGGAGTGTTGATATCTGTTGTTTGGCAACATATATATTATGGGTTTTTTAAGATAACATAATATTTTTACAGTTTCTTTTTCTCCTTTTTGTCATCATTGTTATTAATTCTGGAGTTTTATTGTTAAGTTTTTGCATGTATTTACACTTTTCTCTGTTAACCTGCTTAACAATTAAAAAAGAAACAAAAAACTAAAACCAGCACCTCCTAATGTATCTGAGGGAGATGGGTGGTTTAGAAATAGGGAAATGTAATTAAACAAACAAACACAAACAAAACAAACAAACAAACAAACAAATAATCCATGATCTAATTCTCATTACCATATAATGCCCCAGCATGTTTAATGGTTGTTTAGCTAAACATAGCATAGTACCTGAAACAACTGCTGGTTAAACTGTGCAGTTCAGCTGATCTAGTTATGAAACTATGCATAGCCAATTAAAATTGGGCTTTGCGAAAAGGCTAAATAATTACGGATGAGATTTCAATTTCTTTTCAGCTATGCATAATAGTTACTGTTTTATGACTTTCCTCACGTACAGTAGCTCTGTTGAAATGTAATGGTGTCATGGCCTTTGCTGGGACTCAGTTTGATTTTAAATTGTGTCTTACTCCAAAAACCAACATTTATTTTGCTATGCACTGATAATAGTCTAACCTAATAAGGAAACATTAGTTTTACATTTGCTTTATTCATATATTGTTTATTATAGAATTCATTTCATTTTCTTTCCTCAAGACGAAAGCCTGTCAACATTCCGATTAAGGGATGAGAGCTAGACAGATCCTTGGTGATCGCAGTCCAATCATTTCATCACAAAAATAGAAAAACTGGAGACAAATGTCTGACTCTGGATTACAAAGGAAGTTTAGAAGAAAGAAGAGTTTATTCTAACATGCAGTTGGCTGCTTTTTGCATTGTTGGAAAAAATTATGCAGTAGGAAAAAAAACCCCAGAAATTTATCAGAAAAACAAAAAAGAAACACCATAGAAATTAGTATTTTTTTCCTTTCAATCATATTATATAATTTCATTATTGTATAACATATGATCTTTTATTTTTTTTGCATTAGCAGTGTATTATGGTATCCAATTACTTAACTGGTTAAATGCACTGATGCTTGAATTATTTTTTCTGCAGTTCTCATTATCAGTTGAAGTCTGTGTCTGTCTTGTTGGGTTGCAGAACCAAACCAGACAGTTATGGAGGTGCAGATGACAGACACAATAATTCCTCTGTAGAACTGAATCAGCAGCTCTTTGGGCAGTTTGAGCTTTCTGAGTTGGTGCAGAAAGAACATTCTTCGTTGTGCTTTTTTGATGACGTTTTTGACGTTAGGTGTCCATTTTAAGTCTTGAGATATGATAGAACTTAGAAACTAGAAGGTCTCTACTGTTGATACTGTGTTGTCTAGTATTGTAAGAGGTGGTAGTATAGGAGGATTTTTCCTAAAATCTACCACCATTTCTATGGTTTTGAGTGTATTTAGTTCAAGATTGTTCCAGTTGCACCACAAGGCTAGTTGTTCAACCTCCCGTTTGTATGCAGATTCGTTGTTATCTCAAATGAGACCAAACACTGTGGTATCATCTGCAAACTTCAGTACTTTAACAGCGGGATCTTTTGAGATGCAGTCATTGGTGTATATAGAGAAGAGAGGTGGAGAGAGCACACAGCCCTGGGAGGCTCCTGTGCTAATTGTACAGGTAACTGATGTGATTTTGCCTAGCTTCACCTATTGTTTCCTGTCTGTTAGGAAGCTTATGATCCATTTACAAGTGTGGTCAGGTATAGCAGCTGATTTAGTTTAGTTAGAAATTGGAATGATAGTATTGAATGCTGAGTTGAAGTCTATAAAGAGGATTTTAGATTTCTTCATAATGAAGATACTCAAATTTAATGCATGAATGACAAAGGAAATTATTTTTACAGATAGTCCTTGACTTACAACCATTTGTTTAGTGACCATTCGAAGTTACGGTGACACTGAAAACTGATGACCATTTTTCATATTTATAACCATTGCAGTTGGTCATATGATCCAAATTCAAACACTTGGCAACTGACTCATATTTATGATGGCTGCAGTGTTCTGGGTTCATGTGATCACCTTTTATGGTCTTCATTGGCAAAGCCAATGGAGAAACTAGATTCACTTTGCAACCATGTTACTAACCTAACAATGCAGTGATTCACTTAACAACTGTGGCAATAAGGTTTATTAAATGTGGCAAAACTCACTTAACAACTATATTGCTTAGCAATCAAAAGTTTGGGCTCAATTGTGATCATAAGTCAAGAACTACCTGCATCTCAAATGTATTTTATGGAAGGAAAGTTGTCTTATCCATTATTTCAAAGATACCAGTGTTTTCCTTCCTTGCCAATGTCTTCCCTCCCTCCTTCTCGTCTTCTTTTCCCCTGTAATTTAAATTTTTGCCTGTTATGCTTTTGTTCTCTTTTTCAGTTTGAAAACAATAGAAAGGTACCTGGGGACTGTATTGAGAAGGAGAGCTATGCTATCTATGTGTGTGTGTGTGTGTGTGTGTGTGTGTGTGTGTGTGTGTGTGTGAGAGAGAGAGAGAGAGAGAGAGAGAGAGAGAGAGAGAGAGAGAGAGGGAGGGAGGGAGGGAGGGAGGGAGGGAGGGAAGGAGGGAATAAAACAGCCATTAAAGCGTAGATCCAATATACTGTCAGATTTAACTGGTGAATTGCATTGTTCATTTATTTACTAGGCAAAATAGTCAGATGCTTTGGTTCTCTGCATATTGAAATGATACAGGTATTATTACTAGTACAGAAATATTATTCTGTACTAGTAGTCTATAATAATAAAGAAGGTGCCAAGAAGGTTAATCGAAATAGAAACACAATACAATATGTAAGAGTTATACTCAATCTGTTTCATTCTTAATAGCAGTCAATTTCTGCCAAATTTTACAAGCTGCTTTGCAAAATGTAGCAACATGTTATGTTACGCTGTGATTACAATCAGAGGCCTAAGTATCAAGACATCATGCTGCTGAGTATGGCCAAGCAGCCTTGCAAATATTGGGGAGATGAGAAATCTGGAGGGATTATGCTCCTTTGCCAATCGGTAAAAGGGGAACTGAAAGCCTGCTTACAACATTTTCATGCTCGACATCCTTTATTTGCCATTTTTAAAGGGATCATCTACTCATCTTCCTACTCCTAAGCAGATAGGAAGAAAATGTGTTAATGTTGACAGAGATGGCTTCCAGGAAGCCAACTCTACTATTAAAGGAGCTAAGCCTGTTGGGAAAAATATTGTTACAAGTAAATGCCTTATTCTCCATTATGTAAATAATACATGAACAGTGTGTCAGGGGTTAACTTATTCTTCACTTCTTAATGTATTCATACTTTACCACTCCCATACTTAGCTCCACCCATTGTATATATAAGGAGCTGCACACATTCATTCTGTGCTTCTATCTGTGAATATTCAGTGAATATAGAATGCCTTATGTAAATAAACAGAGAGATATTTGAACTTCTAATTCTCAAATCATTTATTGAGTCTGATCCTGAAAATATCGTAACAAATATTTAACTAGAACCATTAAATTTGGTTCATCAAACTCTGTCCTCCACCTTTGGTCAGATCCAGCCTCATAATGGGCAGTAGAAACAAGGGAAACAATAGGACAAAACCAGTTTAACTACCCCTATTCTCCCTTCTTACTTGTCCTGGGCCAAAAATCCTGCCTATAACCTCCTTGGAAAAGAGCAGCAGAAGCTGGGATTTTTCTGCCTTGCTCTCTTTTCTGGAATGTTGGCAAGTTCTGATGAATGCATGGGTTCAAGTTTATTTTTTATTTATTTATCAAATTTTAAAACTGCCCATCTCCCTCACAGAGGGACTCTGTACTTTTCAATCTCATTATTCCTCATCTGTAAAATGGGTATGTGTTTTCTGGATGCCTTTTCCATATGCTAAATTCCATATTTTTATAATATATATACGTTACTATATTTTTAGTTGATGGCATTTTAACAAAAATGTTATGTTACAAATGACGGAAATCTTTTTAATGGATCAACTGGGATTACTTAGGAATTACATAGAGTTACCGTACATCTGCAAAATATAATGAATGTTTTATAGAATGCCTGTGTGAAGTTTCTGAAAGATGCCCAGCCTGTTTCCTTAAACTAGTAGATGTGTGGTTTGATTTTATGCCCTGGCTTACTTTATTAGCTTTTTCTTTCTGACTAGTCACAGTTGCCCTCTGTTACACTGGGATATGGGAGGCTTGGACCCTAAATTTGATAGCTGTTAACCTTTAGCTAATTAACTTCATATTAGGCTCTAGGCAGGAACTACAACTTTTCATTTCAAGATCTGACAAGTTTCCTAGGAAAAAAAAGGAAAAAAGAAAATGTCTTCTAGAATATTGAAAGAAGCATTTCAATCAGAAATTCTCCTTAGGCACTGGAGTTCAGATAAAGTAAAATAAAATTAGCAATTCATGCACTGGCTTATTTACCCACATAATCCTGCTGCTTGTCAGATTAATGCAGACACCATTGTTAATAAGATTACATCTCATTTTCTAGGCTCTTTTGATTTACCATAGTTCTTCAGGGGAAAAGCAGTTAATGTAATAAAAGAAGAGTAAACCAAGTTTGCCTTACCAGCCTCTTCTTGACAATCAAAAACCTCACAAATACAAAACAAATCAGATAACAAAATGGACATCCATAAAACCAGTCAGTTGGATTTTGTTTTTGCTATCTAGTGGTAAGCATAAATGAGAAGCAATTAATTCCTACTTTGCATTTTTCCTGTCTATTTTTCTCCCACCTCATTTTATCAGATTTCTGTCTGGCTTTTTTAACCAAATAATGGTGCTAGAGGCACTTACTTATAAGAATAAAATATAAAAATAGTAAAAGGGCAATTATATAACAAAATTAAACACAAGTACAGTTCAATTGAATAGCTAGTCCACATCTTCTCAAAAAACCCAACCCACAAAGTTGAAAAAAGATGATAATAGAAGAATCTGCTTAACATGCCTTGTGGGAATTTTCAGAGCTAGAGGCCAGCTACTAAAAAATATTAGGTTTTGTTTCCTCCAAATAACTTTTTCAGAAATCATCCGGCACAAAAGACAGTGTCTCAACTATCTAGATTCCATCCTTTTTAGGAATTAATAAATATTAATAATACTCGTGATAGGATGAAACTAATCTGTGTTAGTCTGGTCAAACATATCAACTAAATAAGAATTTGTATGCTTGTTCATTCGTTTGTTTGTTTGTTTAAATAAGACTAAATAAGAGAGGTGTATTACCTTTGGCTATGCAGTTTTGTTCTTGGCCATCGTCAAATAGGAGAAGCTGAAAACATACTTGAATTCAGCAGATCACAAATTTGAATCTTCAAAAAGTGTGCAACATTCTATCATTGAGGCAACCCTATTGTGTGTGACTTTTGTCAAACCAGGAACATCTTTGTCTAATCTGGATTCTTTTTTTTTGCCTTTCACAACCCATCCACATCCAATATGAGACACTGATTTAAAATTTGTATGGCTTTCCTGAATTCTGATTTTGATGGAAGGAAATAAAATTTGGGTATCAACCATCCCAGCAGTTATGTGTATCTATTAGAAAGCATGAAGGACGCTATAGACTTGTAATAGAGATTGGAACAAGATGCCCCTCAAAATCTTCTTTTAATATTGCACTTCAGGAAGAGTGCTGTAAAAGACTGTAACCACGTCCCATCTCATATAGATTACTCAGACCTGATTTCTTATAATCCACAGGTTTATTTGCAAAATACAATGTGGCATACATGATAGAACAGAGTATTGTATGTTGTTGTGCATGGCCTACTGCATATAAACCATATATGAATTCTACAAGCTACAAATGTAAACTTTGCATGAGCAAAGCTATTTCAATTTATCAACAATCTAAAAGAATGAAGATATACATATGGGAGGTTCCATGGAAGATCATTGCAAGGTCATGCAACGAAAAGATTCAATGGAAGAGCACAGATAGGTCATATAAATGGGAAATTCCATGAGGGGTTCATAGAAAGGTCAATCCTTTCCTTTTTGTCAACTCAAAGAAATAGCCAGAAAATGTTTCCTGGAAGGGCTAGAGAAAGGGACTGAGAGGAGCTTCCAAGATGAAAAATGCAAACTGACTAAACGTTAGAATATCAGGCATCTTTTTTTCAAACTATTCTTATAGTACTTATTTACCATATGGCTGGATCATAGGAAAGTTAGCCTAAATGCAGATTCATGTATTGATTAATTTAGAAAATTTATATGGCTAAACTCTGGATGGCTTAACAAAGCAGTTCAAGAAAAAATAATACAATAAAAAATAATAAAATGAAATAATAAAATGAAATAAAATCCTATAAACAAAATGAAAGAGAGGAACATCTGGATTTGCAGGTCTAAAGTTCAAAATTTAGACATTGGAAGAGCTCTTCCCTGCTGTAGATTTACTAAGTAAACTATCCAAGGTTAGATGAATGATTATTCAGTATTCTAGCACATCAGATTTTTTTTTTCTGAAGATATTTTAGGAGTATTCTCTTTACTGAACGATGGAACGGAACTAATTTGGATTACTAATTTCAGCGCAAAACAGAGGAAAAAGCTTCTTTTCTTTCCGGAGGGACAGCGTGAAGAAGGAAGATCTCAAAGTGTAACCGGGCGGCAACTGAAAAGGCGAGCAAAAAGGAAGGGACAAAATACGGAGCAGTGAAGAAAGTCTAAAAAACTTTACAATAGACAAAACGAAGGTGAGGAGAAATAACTTAAATAGAGGAGATTAAAAGAAGAATGGACTCTCTTTTACCCCCGTCTTTAGCTGCCTGAGCGGAAGGAGTGAGAAAGTCTTGGCAAAGTAAGGATTATATACAGTGACTGTGCAGAATAGAGGCCGCCATACTGTAACTGGAAAAGACTTCAAGAGTTGTAAAAGAACTGGTTTTTTTCTTTTTTCTTTATTGAAAACATATCGAGCCCAACAAAAACATTGAAAAGCACTGCTCTAGCTTATCATCATTTTCTTTACTTAAGTATAGATGAATTATTATTAATGCTATTTATTGGAATTAATTAATTAAGAAATATAGAGTGTATTTAATCAATTTAGAAAATATTTACAATACATAGAGATTTAGAAGTACTATTATTAGAATATCATATTACTATTAATTAATTAATTATTATATATTAACCAGTAGATATTATTAGAATATTTTCTGTTTGTGGATTTTATTGAATAATTAATTATTAGATATTAAGATACTAAGAATTGATCAATTGTATAGTTTTTAACTAGATAAGATATTTATTTATATATATATTTATATTTGTAGCTATATTTATATTCATATTTATATTTAGATTTATATTTATATTCTCATCACATTCTCAATTGATTTATATATAATTTCATATAGAGAGAATTAATTATTTAAAAGACTTTATTCATTTAAAGAAGGGTTAGTGGATTGATCTTTTACAAGGAGGGGGGAAAAGAGAAAAGAAAAGAAAAGAATTATAGAAATTATAGAATTTGGATGGTGATTTGGGAGAAAGTTGATAAAATACTGGGAGAACAATACAAGATTTTGAAAGAAATGACTAGCACCACCACAACCACGTTGAAAACAGCTAAGAAGCCAACACCATTTTTAACAGGAACAGGGGCCTCCCCAGTGACACAGAAAACCTTGGAGGGAATGTTTGCATCAGACAAGCAACCCAGTACACCTAATATGCCAACAATGCAGGCCACGCTTATAACAATTCAGGAAACTATGGTCAAAATGCAAGAGTGTATGACAAGAAACCATGAACAATCTAGAAAAGACATGGACGAGGTAAAGAGAGAAGTTAAGAATGACATTCAAAAGATTGATGGAAAAATGGACTTAATACAAGAAATCATCCAAAAAAATGACCAAAGGATAAAAGAAATAGAACAAAAAACTGAATTGACGGAAGAAAAATTAGAAGCATTAGATACAAAAATGACAGGATTAAATAAGGAACTTGAGAACACTGTGGCCCAATTAGAAATGGAGAAGGCAGCATTCTATTTGCGTTTCCAGAACGTAGCGGAAGACCGGGAGGAAGATTTGACGATGGTAATGGCTGAGATGATAGCAGAGGCACTCCAGAGAGAAAAAGACGAGATAATTAATGAACTAGATGAAGTCTACCGAGTCCACACTAACTACGCCCGACAAAACAAACTCCCGCGGGAGGTACACATAAGATTTGTAAGAAGGAAGGTGAGGGATATTGTATATAAGATAACAAAGGACGAACCGATGTATTATAGAAATAAAGAAATAATCACCCTAAAGCAAGTACCTAAAAGAATACGAGATTTGCGAAGAGATTATTGGTTCCTGGCCACGTTACTAAACAGAAGATATATACCATTCAAATGGATAACCCCGGAAGGAATGTTAGTATCGTGGCAGGGAAAGAAAATCAAGGTGGATTCGCACAGCAAAGCAAAAGAATTATATGACCAAATGATGGGGGCTGAAGTAACAAATGGTAATAAAGAAGAGGAAGGACGATATATCAAAGGAAAACAGAAGAGAGATCGGGAAAGAACACCACAACAAGGAGGGAAAGCAGATGAAGGAGAGACCCAGGAAGAGGAAGGAGTACAGACAAGAGGCAAAAAAAAGGAACAGGAAGAAATAAAGAAGAAACAACAGGAAAGTTAATAAAAAAAAAAAAATGGAACGGACTTTAAAAATACTATCTGTAAATGTTAATGGACTCAATTCACCATCCAAACGACACCAAATTTACAAAAAAATTTTGAAACAAAAATCAGACATTGTGTGCCTCCAGGAGGTACATATAAGAAAACAGGATATCAAATATATACAATATAAAAAATTAGGTAAAGAATACGTTTCATTGGCAGAAGAAAAAAAAAGAGGAGTGGTGGTATATATCAAAGAAGGAATAGACAGTAATATGAGGTATGTAGATACAGAAGGTAGGATAGTCATGGTAGAACTAAATCTTGAGCTCAAAAAGATATTATTGGTAGTAATATACGCCCCAAATAGTCAACAATTAGAATTCTACAAAAAAGTGCATGAGAAAATTATAGAACAAAAAATGGAGAATGTCTGTCTGATTGGGGATTTTAATGCTATATTAGATGTAAGAAAAGATTATGAATGTGGTCAACAAAACAAAAATAAAAAAAATGTATTACCTAAAACCTTTATGGATATGGTGGAAGAGTTAGATATGGTAGATAGCTGGAGATATCTTAATCCCGAAGCAAGAAATTATACATATTATTCGAATCCGCATAAATCATGGTCAAGGTTGGATATGATTTGGGTAACTAAGATGTTAATAATGGAGATAGAAGAAGTAGAGATTTTACCAAATAATTGGGCTGACCACAACCCGATAATGATGAAGTGGAGAGGTCAGCAGAGAAAGAAGAATAGATGGACTATGAACACACAGGTTCTGCAAGAAAAAGAATATAAGAATTATATAGAAAAGGAGTTAGAATGGTTTTATAAGGATAACACAAAGCAACACACTTCCCTACAAAACCTATGGGATACAACCAAAGCATATATAAGAGGCCTCACGATATCATATAATGTAAAACGGAGAAAAGAGAGAGAGAAAGAATATAACAAATTATTAGAAGAAATTCAAAATTGGGAATGTAAATTGCAAAGAAACCCAGGGGATGAAAAAATAAGGTTAAATTGGTTAACAGCAAAACATAACCTAAACATATTAGAGCAGGGGAAATATGTAACAGCATTGAAATATACAAGACAAAATTACTTTGAAAACGCAAACAAACCAGGGAGATGGCTGGCGTATAGGCTGAGGAAGGAAAGAGAAAAAAGAACAATTCAGAAATTACGAGATGATGAGGGAAGGATTCAATGGGCCCTAGAGGAAAAAAAGGACATATTAGTCCAATATTATCAAAAACTGTATGAAAAGGATATAGTAACAGAGGAGGAAATTGAATACTATTTAAAAGGGGAGGGATTGCAAATACTAACAGAGGAAGAAAGAGAATTATTAGATAAGGAGATTACGATGGGGGAGCTAAAAGAGGCACTGAAGAGGCAAAAAAATAATAAAACCCCGGGGACAGACGGTTTACCAATAGAATTCTATAAGACATTTGGAGACTCATTAAATGGAATACTGTTAGAAATATACAATGAGGCCCTAATGGAGGCAAAGCTACCCAACACATGGAAAGAAGCATACATTTCCTTAATATCTAAAGAGGGGACAGATACCACACTAATAAAAAATTATAGGCCGATTTCTTTGTTGAACACTGATTATAAAGCTTTCATGAGTATAATTGCCAATAGGATGAAAATAATATTACAAAATAAAATACACCAGGATCAAAATGGTTTTCTGCCTACAAGGCAGATAAAAAACAATTTAAGAATAGTATTGGATGTTCTAGAATATTATGAGGTGCATCCAGAGAGACAGGTAGCACTGATCTTTCTGGATGCACAAAAAGCCTTTGACCAAGTTAACTGGCAATTTATGAAGCAACAAATTAAAAGTATGAATTTTGGAGAAAAATTTACTAAAATGATAACATCGATATATCAGAATCAGAAAGCATGTGTTTTGGTGAATGGTGACCCAACAAAATTCTTTGGAATAGATAAAGGAGTAAGGCAGGGATGTCCACTTTCCCCTTTACTATTCATTTTAACATTGGAAAATTTATTAATCAGAATTAGAGCAAATAAAGAAATTCAAGGATTAAAGATCAAGAGAGAGGATTATAAGGTCCAAGCATTTGCAGACGACCTTGTTTTTTTCGTAGAAAACCCATTAGAAACAACCCCAAAATTAATAAAAGAGATTGAAAAATTTGGAAAGGTAGCAGGTTTAAAAATTAATAAAGAAAAGACAAAAATGATAACAAAAAACATGACAATAAAACAAGTAGAGAAATTAGTAAAAGAATCCGGTCTGCAGACAGTAAAAAAAATTAAATACTTAGGGATAAATTTGACGGCCAAAACGACAACAATAAAAGAAGACAATTATGATACTTTAGTCCAGAAAATAAAGGAAGATTTAGAAAAATGGGGGAAACTAAAACTGTCTTTATTGGGGAAAATAGCAGCAATAAAATCAAACATACTGCCAAGACTCCTTTATCTATT
Source organism: Pituophis catenifer annectens (assembly GCF_029215685.1). Lineage (NCBI taxonomy): Eukaryota > Metazoa > Chordata > Lepidosauria > Squamata > Colubridae > Pituophis > Pituophis catenifer. The sequence continues at coordinate 108,887,965 of NW_027256883.1, read as the reverse complement.
CCAAACAATTCCAATAAAATTAGATAAGAAATTCTTTGATAATTTGGATAAAATAACTAAAAAATTTGTGTGGGAAGGGAAGAAATCAAGAATAAAATTGAATATACTACAAGATGATAAAAGTAGAGGTGGATTTGGACTCCCGGCATGGGATAAATATTACAAGGCTGCCAGTTTATTATGGATTAAAGATTGGATAACCTTAGATAATCAAAGATTGCTAAATTTAGAAGGGCATGATTTAATGAAAGGATGGCACGCCTTTATATGGAGTTCAGGAAATAAAATATATAAACATTTTAACAACCATACAATCAGGAGATCCTTAATTAACACATGGCTACAAATTAAACAAAAACACTACATGAAAATTCCTGGCTGGCTATCGTCTATAGAAGCAATAACTCACCCCAACATATTATCAAAACAAAAGATTCTAAAATATAGGGAAATAGTAGATGTTCAGGGGAATTTGAAAACTAGGGAAGAGCTTAAAGAACAAGGAATGGAAATAGACTGGTGGCCCTACTCGCAAATAAAAGTAAGATACAGAAAAGACCAAGAGAAAGAAGGAATAGATTTAAAACAAAATCAATTAGACAAACTATTAGAATCAAAAGAAGGGAAGCTAATCTCAAAAATTTACAAATATTTACTCGAATTCGATCTGGCAGAAGAGTTGGTCAAAGGGCAGATGGTAGCCTGGGCGAGGAACATAGGGCATAATATACAATTAGAAGATTGGGAAAGAGCTTGGGAAGATAATTATAGAATGACAAAATCGGTACCATACAAAGAAAATCATTATAAAATGTGGTACCGATGGTATCTGCCACCCGCAAGGTTAGCAAAAATGTATCCAAATGTGAACCCGGTTTGCTGGAAATGTAAAAAAGCACAGGGAACTTTTTACCATGCTTGGTGGCTTTGCCCAAAAATCAAAAAATATTGGAACAAAATAAAAACATGGATAATAGAAATAACAAATCACGAAATTGAATTAACACCTGAAGTCTTTTTACTCGGCATGATCAATAAAAATATTAGGAAGGACATAAAATACCTAATACTCCATATTATAACAGCGGCAAGATTAGCATTGGCACAACTCTGGAAAATTGACCGTTTGCCAACTGATCAGGAAGTAATACAGAAAATCTATGTATGCGCAGAGATGGATAAATTAACCCTAAAATTACAGGATAAGGAAGATTCAAATTATTTTAAAATATGGAATAGCTGGTACCAGTGGATAAGTCAGAGAGAGGGAATGCTTAGAGATGAAAGTTAGGAGAAATCAATGTAAATAAACAACTGCACTGTCAGAGAGATATAGAAGGAAATATAGTCACTGTGTGTATATATATATATGTATATATAACATTAGAAAGTAGTTGATAGAGGAAATTGAGCACTATATATGTATAGTATATGTACTTGTAATTTGTGTGTTTGATTAAGAAAAACTTGTTCAGTTTTTCTTATAATTGTTTTAAATGTCTTTTTTTTAAATATGAATAAAGTTTGTTTAAAATTTAAAAAAAAAAAAAAAGAAAGCATGAAGGACGCTATAGACTTGTAATAGAGATTGGAACAAGATGCCCCTCAAAATCTTCTTTTAATATTGCACTTCAGGAAGAGTGCTGTAAAAGACTGTAACCAAGTCCCATCTCATATAGATTACTCAGACCTGATTTCTTATAATCCACAGGTTTATTTGCAAAATACAATGTGGCATACATGATAGAACAGAGTATTGTATGTTGTTGTGCATGGCCTACTGCATATAAACCATATATGAATTCTACAAGCTACAAATGTAAACTTTGCATGAGCAAAGCTATTTCAATTTATCAACAATCTAAAAGAATGAAGATATACATATGGGAGGTTCCATGGAAGATCATTGCAAGGTCATGCAACGAAAAGATTCAATGGAAGAGCACAGATAGGTCATATAAATGGGAAATTCCATGAGGGGTTCATAGAAAGGTCAATCCTTTCCTTTTTGTCAACTCAAAGAAATAGCCAGAAAATGTTTCCTGGAAGGGCTAGAGAAAGGGACTGAGAGGAGCTTCCAAGATGAAAAATGCAAACTGACTAAACGTTAGAATATCAGGCATCTTTTTTTCAAACTATTCTTATAGTACTTATTTAACATATGGCTGGATCATAGGAAAGTTAGCCTAAATGCAGATTCATGTATTGATTAATTTAGAAAATTTATATGGCTAAACTCTGGATGGCTTAACAAAGCAGTTCAAGAAAAAATAATACAATAAAAAATAATAAAATGAAATAATAAAATGAAATAAAATCCTATAAACAAAATGAAAGAGAGGAACATCTGGATTTGCAGGTCTAAAGTTCAAAATTTAGACATTGGAAGAGCTCTTCCCTGCTGTAGATTTACTAAGTAAACTATCCAAGGTTAGATGAATGATTATTCAGTATTCTAGCACATCAGATTTTTTTTTTCTGAAGATATTTTAGGAGTATTCTCTTTACTGAACGATGGTATCACTGAATTTTTTGCATTTTCCCCCAAAGTAAATTCCTAGGTTAGGGAAAGATTGTCATGGAGAAGATCTAGTTACAGTATGTGATTACTTGGGTTGAAAACAAATCAAAGGCACATGTTCAATCAATCAATCAAATTCCTAGGGTTCATTCAAGAAAAATAAACCAACACACACACACACACACACACACACACACACACACACACACGTATATATGTTCATGCTTACCTTGCTTCCCCTAGTAAATTATTCTAGTAAGGAATAGGGCTTGATTCCTTTAGAAGAAAACTACTGGAAACTCATGACATTTTTGAGAATTTGAATTTATTTACAAATAAAAAATAGGCTAATATACTCTCAACAGACTGGATGGCCTTATTCTCATGACATGTTTAATTGACTCACTGAGGAAGTTAAGATGTGGATACTCCCAAAAGAGAGAAACTGACCCGGTTGATTAACCCACCTCAGGGATTTAGTTCAGCTACAAGTAGCATTGCATATAGAGAGCCAGTTTCATGGAAGGGTTAGAAATTGGGAGACTGTGAATTCTAGTCCCGTTTTAGACACAAAGACAGCTGGGTGACCTTGGACTAGTTCTTGTTTCTCAATCCTAGGAACAAACTACTTCTGAAATCTTGCCAAGAAAACTGCAGAGACTTCTCCAGGCAGTTGCCATGAGTCAACATTGACTTGTAGGCACCAAAAATAATAAAATAAAATAATTTTGCATATAATTAACTTCATCGTTTGGTACGAGATGTTTGGCAAATAAAATAAATAAATAAATAAATACAATAAATCTCAGTTTAAAAAAAACACTTTAGAGACAAATAACAATTGAAAAAACCATTACAGAACCATCTTCCATTACAGAACTCACTAAGAACAGTCAGCAAAACTCTCACCATTTTCATGTGGTTCCTTGTAGCAGTGGCAGTGGCAAAACACAGTTTTTGTGTGGTTCCTTGTAGTGGCAAAGCAATACTAGTGCATTGATGAGGATCTGACTAGTGATGCTAAGAAATATTAGCAACACTCTCAAAGTGTAAGACTTCACGGCATAGCAATCATCTTCTCTGTAAAGTGGGTGGGCCTCCTCTGTTACCCATAGGATGATTTTTTGGCTTAGGTGGTATGTATATGTACTGCCAGAACCAGTAAATAGATATTGTAAGTGTGTTGTGAAACAGGCCACTGTGTCAGATCTCCAGAGAAATACTACCTCACTGACATTTTTGCTATGTTTCACCTCCCCCCCCTCCCCCGCAACATTCCTAGGCTCCTAGAGTTTAGCACTCTTAGTGCATGTGAAACATAGGCCTGGTATTTCTTTTTCTGATCACTTTGTTTTCCTATTTTGAATTTCCCAGAGTGCCTCTACATCAAGATACAGTTCTGGAATAATTACACCCCAGATTGATATGCCACATTTATATCCTAGACAATTACAATTCTTTTTTAATTGTAACAGATTACATGCAGATATTGCCCTATGTTCCCCTAAGTACTCAGTGTACAGCTGCAAGGCTGTATATGGGCCATGAAAAATTTGGGTATGGTTTGGTATGGTTTGTTTTTTGGCTGTCCATGTTGTTCTCCAGAGTCTTCTCCAATTCCAAAGTTCAAAAATGTCAATAATCTTCCTATCCTGCTTCTATGTTAATATGTAGGACAGATACACAAAAGTAATTTACTTTGTTCACTGAGAAGAATTTCCTCATGGATTACAGTCTCTGTAAATTTTCCTTAAAGGTTGCTGAACATTTGTATCTGAAAAATGGTTTACCTTTATCTGGAATATCTCGTGCCACATACACTGTATCAAACATACTTTCCCGATAATTAGTAACTTTGCTCCCATTCTTACTCCTAAACAAAAGAGTCCCGAGGCTTTCTCCAACACATTAGGGTAGGAAATGAAAAGTCTAAGGTGATAAGATAGCAATGATTGCTGACATACTCTTGTATGAGTAGCAGATTTATTTTCTCCTTAGATGGTCTTTGAAAGCACTGCAATGTGTTGGTTAAAGTATGCAACCTTGTAAGGAGGGTGGTATGCAGGAACCCATAAAAACATCAAAACACCAGCAAGTGGGTTCCCTGCACTGACTGCGTAATGGAAATTCTCTACTCCATTCTATTAATTATTCTCTGTTGTAAACACTTTGAGAAATAGGATTTGTTTTGGCAGTGGAAAATAGTCTGGAACGTGTTTCTATATATACCGTAATTACAAGTTTCATTTTTAGCTGTTTGGAGGAAAACCCAACTCATATTTCAAAGGTCTACTTTTCCCAACTTTAATTCCTATCCATAGGTTGTTAATTTTTTAAATTTATATTACACTTTTACCAAAGAGAATCAAACAGCTACAAAAAGAAATAAATTAGCAAAGTTAAACTATTGGTATAAATCTTTAAAACTTCATTAATATATTCAAAAGACTTTGAACAGATGAGGGTTAATTCTTTCTCTGAAGACAGAATCCGTGCAAATACAATTACTTTTTTAAAGAATTATATTAAAGTTACCATAATATACAATACAAATGAAAATAAAGATGATAGAGAAATAGGGAAATAGGGAAGGGGAGAAAATGGGGAAGAGATATATAGATAAAAGAGGAAAGAAAAAGTATTGACTTCCACTTTTTTAGCAGAATAAAGTACAATTTCAGCTTTTTATTTTACTAACTTAATAAATACTAGCCATTTCTATAACAACAAACTATATTAATCAGCAAAACCCAACATCAAAAGTTCATTTTTTTCTATGTCGAGCACAAAGTCCAAAAGCAGTTTCCCAGTAAGAACTAAGCTTAATACAGTCTTTTCTTTAATTAAAACAGTCAATTTTGCCACTTCTGCTAGCTCCTTCACTTTTTTCATCTATTTCTCTGTTGTGGGGATTGAAGTATTTTTCCATTTCTATACATGCAGAACTGTTGCCACAATTAACATGCACAATAACCAAGTTGCAAATCTTTTTGCCAACTCTTTATCTAGTAGTCCTTAAAAAAACCCTTCAGGTTTCAATTTTAGCTTAATCTTAAGAATTTTTTGCATTGTAACATGAATCAGAGCCCAATACTTCTTTGCTTTGTCACTAGTCCATTAATGGTGATAACATCTGATGCCACCAGAACAACTAGACACAAGAACAGTTTTTCCCCAAACATCATCATTCTGCTAAACAAATAATTACCTCAACACTGTCAAACTAGTTACTAAGTCTGCATTACTATTAATCTTCTCATCGTTCCTATCATCCATCTCCTCCCACTTACGACTGTATGACTGTAACATTGTTGTTGGTAGCCATAAGATTTATATTGACTGTTTCCCTATGACTATCATTAAGATACATTGACAAATGTTTCTTTTCTTTGATGTACTCCAAGAGCGTATGCACCAAGACAAATTCCTTGTGTGTCCAATCACACTTGGCCAATAAAGAATTCTATCCTATCCTATCCTATCCTATCCTATCCTATCCTATCCTATCCTATCCTATCCTATCCTATCCTACCCTACCCTACCCTACCCTACCCTACCCTATTCTAAGACAAGTACCTTCTTTAGAAAACAAGAACCTTCTTTGGAAATGCAATTTCCATGAGAGTATATTCTAATAAGTAGGAGTAGTGTTCTTTTCAAAAACTAAAAACAGCAGGAATATTTGGATACGTAACTCACTTGGCTTGTAGAAATGATTAAAATGCACAGGTAATACAACTTGGAGAATTTTAGTCCTGATGAAACATGCTCAGGTTATTATTACTGAGTTACTATCTCAAAAATGAGATGATAAATACCCAAACAAAAACAATATTACAGAGAAACAAACAAACAAACAAACAAACAAACAAACAAACAAATAAATAAATAAATAAATAAGTACATAAGTGTATGTATGTATATAAATAAATAAATCTCTGACAAACCAAGGGACAAAAAAGACAAGTATAAAAAATGGAAAGAGTTTACAATATTTTCTTTTCCTTTTGGCGTAGGTTGGCTGAAGGTTTTTGGAAGTTGAAGTTCATGTGTGGGGTATCCTCTGTTTTTGTACTTTCATATTGGTCAGCTGGAGAAAACACCAAGTGAATCATGGTATTCTCATTCTAAGGTTAGCAAAAGTGAATTAGACTGCGATTTTCTGAGGGATTAGAGAGTGAAAACAGTGGAAATGTTTATTCAGTTTATTCTCAGCTTAATTTACCTCTCGATTCTTTTTATCTCCTATATCTGAATTGTGATTGCAGCAAGTATGCAGCCCAGATTTTAGCAGTCAATCCCGCCTATCTGCAAGCTGCCACCTGAGGTGTTGATTGAGTGCTGTCATCAGAATCCATACACTCTACATTCCAGATTCTTTAAATTTTCACCCCTACCTCTCCTTTTTCAAAAGCTGCATGACTGGAATGCCGCTAAACCCAAAATTACCCAATTCCATGTTCACTTCAAAATAACATTTAAGATCAAGTTTAACAAATAATTTGATCAATACAACAAAAAATTGATCCTCCGTGCCCTTATTATGGCCAAAAGACTAATACTGCAGCATTGGGAAGATAAATGTATGGTCCCTTTTACTCAGTGGGTTGAGGACCTGATTGCATTTGCTACCTATGAACAGATTGCCTATACAAATAGACTTTGTATGGATAAATAAAATGAAATAAGATACAAAGTACAGTAGTTTAAAAAACAAGTTAGTTATATCAATTTATTAGTTTATATATGTATATATAGTAAATGTATTGCATTACTTATACAAAATCCATTAGATTAAAACATGATAATTATATAAATCGTATGTATTTGAATAATAAGATAGCTATATATAGATTTGTAACTATTTTACAGTTAAAATGCTATATATTTTTTTCTTTTACTGTATTTTGTACTTTTTTAAATAATGAAAACTTTCTTTTTTTCCTCTTTGACAATGTATTTATTTTTATTTTGGGGTTTTGCTTTTTTAAAAGTTTCTCTGCCATTATTTTAAAAATAATTAAAGAAAAAAAATTAAGAAGTCTGTTCTTGATCATTTTAGGGACTATACCATGAGGCTTATATTGTTCAGTTTCATTCCGTTATTCATTCACCACAAGTTTATATGGCGGGTCCAGACAAGGTTGAGAAACACTGGTCCAGCCATTTAAAACTTTTCTGTGTTTCTCAGGTTCTTCCTTTCCTCACCATTTAGAAAAGAACAAAAATCAGAGTGTTAAGACAGGATGGCTGATCAGTAGAAATAAGAGCCCACTATTTATAAACACTCTTAAAAAGAGCTCTCATCCTCGCACAAAGAGCTTGCAACTTATCCCTCACCCATACTCTCCTTATGCAAAATTTTAATTCCCATCCCCTTTATTGGGATGTTAACTGTTGTAGCCTTTTTATGAGTAAAGTATCTTGCCAAACTCAATCATCAAACTCAAGATAAATTACATTCATCATCTTACTTATGTTTTTTTCTGGAATAAATTCAGTTGCAACTATGTGTAATAAATTTATATTGCAAAATCCTAGCTGTTAACTTTTCCCGTAGAGTAAATTAAGTAAACAACTAATTGAAATAATCCCATTGCTAGCATTTCTACCATTGATGTTTACTAATTATTTATGTTCACTAAATCTAATTGGTTGGTTAAGAGAAAAATGATGCACCCTGAAGCAGTATTTTAACTGGATTTTAACAAACAGGAAACATGTAAATAGCAGAGAAAAAACCAACAGTATCAACCAATGGGCAGAATTATACCTCTGTAAATAGTATTTATGGTTTTTGAGAGGGGCAGCTTCTACCCCTCGACTGCAGGCTGCTGCTGAACTAACAAAGCTGATAAAGTGCTTTCAGGTTTTTTTTTTCAAAATAAAAAATGTCTAGCTATAAAATCTCAGTTTAGATGGTCTAGATTACTAAACAGAGAGGCAGCTGTTCAATGAAACCAGACATTTTTTCTGGGGGAGGAGGCTGCTACATTTTATCTTTCAGGGGTGTGAGAACTGAATATTAAAAAAGGACGTGGAGTTAGGTCATGAAATACTCTGGGATCAGGAGGAAACTATTTGTTTTGAATTACTTTTAATTAAAATTAGATACTATTACTACGGTTAGTAGTAATAGTATCTTAGTAGGATAGTTTATTATCTTAGTAGGATAGTTTATTACTATTACTTAATAGTTTATTAGTAGGAAAGACTAAAATAACATAGCAGCAACACTGAGATGGATTTGGATCAGATGAAGATGTTAAGAGAATATGTTACTGAAATCAAGTAAAGTAACTTCATTGAGATATTTTTTAAATTCCAATTTACTGGGGAAACATTTAGAATCCAGCATGAGTTATTTAGGCCACAGTTGTGAATGATTGTGAATAGTTATTTGACTTCTAGTTCATTTGATTTTATCTTGTCTGTCTTGGACTGGTTTTAGATCGTAGATGTTTATGTGTGCATACAGTATATGTAGAGCTTGACTTATTGTGTGTATTGATTTATATTAGACTTTTAGCCAACTGATCTTTAGCTATAAGAAGAAAATTTCATTTCATATATTTATATGTTTAATTGATATGGTATTAAGTAGATTTCAGTTAATGTGAATAGCTTGGTAGTAATATGCTTGATCATTTGCAATTAAATTGCACATGTTCTATGTTGAGCACTCTGCATTTATGATTGTACAATTCTGCAATTATTTACTCCTAAATTTTAGTATTTCTATTTTACAAGCTGTTTAGCTCATTTCCGAGGCTTATTGTGAAATGGCTATTTAAGGAAAACAACTGCCAGCAATTTTGGTTCATGGCTGCTCGACCACCATGGCACCCTACTATGTAACAAGTATTTTACAATATTCATGGAACACTCCTGCACAGTTTGTACTCTCCCAACTGAGTATTTACCCTGTAAATCGGATCTATTAATTCAGCAGAAAGGAGAGCAGAATTAGCAATGCTGTCACTTAATATTTAAAGAACTTTATTAATGGCAAGGTTATTTAAGTACTAGACCTGGACTTAAATCACCAGAAATTCAAATCAAGGGAAGAGGAGAAATCCCGAAGTATCTTCCACAGGTACAACTACTCTATTCTGTTATTTCCCTCCTTTCCATATCTCAATTTTGTCCCAGGTGTCTCTGTCCGAAAACAACATTATTGATACTGAAGCTAACAGTCACTCATTGTGCTGTGTTTCAAAATTCGAAATACTCTGGTTTTCCAGCAGCCCAAAGCAGTTTTCATTTTGAACTTTCACATTAATGGCATTCTCATGAATCCATCCTACATTTATGTGTATTTCATTTCCCACTGTAAGGACTTTCCACCTCTCAGCTGTGTTTCAGTTAGCAGAGCCTGAGGATAAGCATTATGAAGCAGCTCTGCCAGCATGAGTTTGCAGCTATGGAAGACACACCTCTCCTGTATCTGTGATCTGATACCATGAAAGAAGAAGCTTTCCAGCTTCCACCACCAATCTTTCTCGTCACCATCCCATTTATAGCTTATTGTACAGTTGGGTGTTATGCTGATTTGCCTCCTTCCTTCAAGGCTGATTTCAGTCGGTGATGATTGTGGGGGAGGTCCCATCCTCAGCCCCTACCAAGTGCCACAGGGTTAGATATCATTGGTATGCTGATGATAGCCGATATACATCTCTACCCCCAGTGAATTAAGCATTGCCATTAATGTCTTATCCCAATGCCTGGAGGCTGTGAGGGTCTGAATGGGGGACAACAAATGTCAGCTGAACCCTGGCACAACTAAATGGCTTTGGTTTTTTGTAGCCTACTATGCCATTTTTGAGGCTGCATGGGGTTGCACAATTCCAGATACACCCAATGCACAATTTGGGGGTAGACTCACAATTCCTATTCAAGGAGCAGGTGGCAGTCGTGGCTACAAGGGTTTTTGCCCAGATTTGTCACGTGTGCCAGTTGTGCTCATTCTTGGATCAGCAGACACTGCTTATAGTCACTAGTGACTTCCAGATTGGACTACTGCAATGGACTGTACATAGGGCTGCCCTTGAAAAGTATCTGGAAGCTTCAGATGGTCCAGAATGCAGCAGTATGGATAGTTATGTGCGCTTGTAAGGCAACACATATTAGATCTCAGCACTGTGAGTTGCATTGGTTGCCATTTGCCTTGGGGTCCAATTCAAGGTGCATCTGGAAGGTCTCAGGACACATGCCTGCCTTGCTGTGATGCCTGCCTTATGAAATATTCTTCCACCCCAAATTAGATTATTCCCATCGATTTTGATATTCTAGAAGGCTCTTTACACCTGGTTATACAATAAGGCTTGGGGCTCCCATGGAATCAGAGACCTATCTAGATGCCTCCATTGTTGAAGGGACCATTTTTATTTCTTTCAATGATGGGATTTCCAGTTTTTTAAGGATATTTATTATTATGTCTGTTATCTTTGTATTTGCTATTTTTATATTCTCACTTTTTATCTATTGCTGTGTATTGCCCAGAGTTGCTTTGAGTAAGATGGGCAGCTACATTTGATTAATAATAGCAATATTGGGAGGAATATTGTGCAAATGATAAGGTAATTGTACATGCACTGACTGGGAAAAGGAATGAAGGAAGAGTTAGAATCATATTTGCTTCTCATTCTACAAAGGACAGAGAAGGGCTGATGTTAATTCAGGGGCTCTGGAAGCCAACTGGAGATCAGTAAACTTAATAATTGGCTCAATGGCTGCCTGAAAATGTTCTCTGCAAATTCCAGAATCACAAGGTTGCACATTAATTGCTCAGTGCAGTTCTGATAGCTACATATGATGAAGGTAAAGGTAAAATACTGGACATTTTAAAATCTAATAGGAATGATATGTAGGTAGAATTCATACTGGCAGTCCAGAATGAAAACGTTCTTGCTGAGAAAGAAGATGGGAAAACCATTAGCATTTTTACAGCTTGATGAAGAAGTCTGTGGAATCTATGAAATTCCTGAAGAAAGCAGAACAATAATTTTATAGAAACCTTGCCTGGAAGTTTTCTCTGTAGCATTTATCTCAGAGCATAAGCAAATGATATTAATAAATTACATAGAAGCACTATGTGGGAGAAGCAAGCAGTGGTTTGCAGTTGCTGGACTTTACTTCACCACTAGATGGCAAAGAAGAAACAACTTCGCTCATGCTTGATTTAGAGAAGTATGTTAAAGGTAGAGACAAAAAACAGGATTCTCATCTACAATGTGAAATGAACTTCCTTTCAGCTTGTAAAGTGAATGATACAAACTGTATTAATAAATGAAATGCCAGATCTGCCTTTAGTTGCATCTCTCTGCCCATGGCTTAGTTGACACTTTTTCTCTAACAAACAAAAAGGACCACATGTACATTTAGTGTTTATTTATTTATTTATTTATTTATTTATTTATTTATTTATTTATTTATTTATTTATTTATTTATTATATTTATATACCGCCCTTCTCCCGAAGGACTCAGGACGGTGAACAGCCAAGATCAAATACATAAATATAAAAATTAAAAACAATTTAAAACCAGATTAAATACTTTGGCCCATAATTAAAAACATCCCATTAAAATCCAATTTAAAATTTAAAACCATTAAAATTAGGCTAGCCCGGCTTGCTGGAATAACAAAGTCTTCAGGGCACGGCGGAAGGTGTGCAAGTCCGGGATCCTCCGTACCTCCGGGGGCAGCTCATTCCAGAGGGCAGGAGCCCCCACTGAGAAGGCTCTCCCCCGGGGGGTCGCCAGTCGACATTGTCTGACTGACAGCACCCCAAGAAGCCCCGCCCTGTGGGAGCATACTGGCCGGTGGGAGGCTGTCGGTAGCAGAAGGCGGTCCCATATGTACCCAGGTCCTAAGCCATGGAGCGCTTTAAAGATGTTAATCAACACCTTGAATCGCACCCGGAAGACTACTAGGAGCCAATGCAGCTCGCGCAGGAGAGGAGTTACATGGGAGTGTTCATGTATTCCTTATTAAAATATTATTGGATGGCTTCTATAAAGTCCATTAACTGCTCCAGAGATTTTAGCACAGTTTAAAGGCAGCACAAGGTTGAGTTATTAACATTTATGTAATTTTCTTTCACAATTTAACTTGCACAACTCTTTCCCATCTTCAGTCTCCAAAAGTACATTTGGATGTTCTTCCAATCATGTCATTCTTGTGAAAGTGCTATACCCACCTTTTCTGTTCTATGTTTCTGCAATACACAGTGATCATGATGCCATCTGTTTTACAAACAGCAGATATTGCTGTCATTGAAATTCAGTAACATATACCTTTTTTGGGTGACATAGATTCAAAACTCTAATTCAGTAATGGACTACTCTTCTGATCACCTTTTCCAGCTTTTTTAGAAGAATAAAAATAAAATAAAATAAAATAAAATGATTACATGACTAGTTGGAATTTAACTCTGTGCATCATTGCATTTGTTTGGGGCTAAATTTAATTCCATAGGATTGGTGAACTGAATCAATCTGTACTTAATGTTCCAAGAATATTCCCCACCTCACCCCACGTTAACCATTTTGTGAAAACAGGTCCATTATGTTGCTTGTTAAAATTCAGCTGTTTTTATAAGGCAAACCACTATTGCATAAATTACTTCAAATACTATTAAAATTAAAAGCAGATTTACTGTTCTCTAGAAATGTGAAGTGTGAGACAGTAACATCTGACCACCATTTCAGGAATTTATGGATTTCACATTTCATATGGACACACTATAACAGAGATGGCTAATCTTTTTGCCATTGCGGGCCAAAAGTGGGGGGAGTCCAGGGGGGGGTTGTGCACGCGCGTGCCAACACCCATAATTTAATGCCCCCCACCCCGCCCCTCACACATGTGCCTGTGACCCCCCTATGCTCCCCCCTGCTTTTGGCATGTGATGGCAAAAAAGTTACCAGTGGGCCCAGTAGGCCTGTTTTTCACTCTCCCTAGGCTCCAGAGGTTTTCCCGGGGAGGGGAAAAACAGCCCCCCCCCGGAGGCCCTCTGGAGGCCGGAAGTGGCCCATTTCCCAACTTTCAGTGAGCCTGGAAGGCCCGAAAATCAGCTGGCTGGCGTGCACATGCGCGCTGGAGCTGAGCTAGGGCAACGTTTGCGTGCCCATAGATATGGCTCCAAGTGCCACTGTGGCACGTGTGCCATAGGTTCGCCATCACGGCACTATAACATAGATGATATCAATCCATTTTCTATGATAAAGATTTTAACCCTTCCATTAATAATTATACCACACATTTATTTCCCTGTATGAACAATGGGCCCTATCAATAAAATGAAATTTAATGTGGAGAAAAGCAAGGTTTTACATCTGGGAAGGAAAAACCAAAGGTACAAGTACAGATTAGGCAAAACCTGGCTCAAAAACAGTAACTGTGAGAGGGACCTTGGAGTCATAGTGGACGATCACTTAAACATGAGACAGCAGTGTGTGGTTGCAGCCAAAAAAGCTAATACAATCCTTGGTTGTATAAACAGAGGCATAAAATCAAAATCACTGAAGTATTAGTTCCATTTTATAAAGTCTTAGCAAGGCCACACCTGGAATACTGTATCCAGTTTTACAAAAAACATTACAAAAAAAATGTTGAGACTTTGGAAAAAGTTCAAAGAGCAACTAAAATGATTAAAGGCCTGGAGATTAAAACATATGAAGAACGGTTGCAGGATCTGGCTAGTCTAGAGAAAAGAAGGACTAGGGGGAACATGATAGTAGTTCCAGTATTTGAGATGCTGCCACAAAGAGGAGGGGGTCAACTTATTTTCCAAAGCACCAGAGGGCAGGACAAGAAACAATGGATAGAAACTAATCAAGGAGAGAAGCAACCTGGAATTAAGGAGAAACTTCCTAACAGTGAGAACAATTAACCAGTGGAACTGTTTGCCATCAGAAGTTGTGCATGCTTCATCACTGGAGGTTTTTAAGAAGAGACTGGACAGTCACTCTTCTCTGAAATGGTATAGGCTCTCCTGCTTGAGCAGGGGGTTGGACAGTAGAAGACCTCCAAGGTCTCTTCCAGCTCTATTCTTATTGATTTATCAATTGATTGATTGACTTATCCACTCCACAGGTCCAGTGTACCTGTGTAATTCATAAAAATTATTACCTACTGTCTGTTTGACTTAGTTTCACAGTGTTGTGGAATGGAAGGACTAAAAAACATTCCCAGGTCAGTCAGAGACAGCTTTATTGTGCAAGGTTCAGAGCCAGATTTGTACCTGAAGCTTTGAACAAAGAAAGAACTCTGATACAATGGTTTTTATACATTTCTAAGACAAAGGATTCAGTGAGATCATACATTTTCCATATATGGTTAATCATGAGATCATACATCCGATTTTCCTTATATGGTTACATACACTGGATAATAAGTTCATCTAATTACTTAAAGCATTAATCTTAGTTTACAAAATTATCTTAGCCGCACAACTTTTCTTAAGTACTCGGAGTTGCTAATGGGAGAGTTACTACTGTCCTTGGGTAAGTTTATTGGATTAAGTAACTCTTTGTAACATATAGGTCTTTGTGTCATTCACAGTGAGGTCACTCAGATGTTTTTCCATATGGCAGTCCTTTCCGTGACATCTAGGTCTCAGAAGATATATTACCACTTAAAGGGGTTTAACTGTTTGTTAATGTAATTTCCAACAAGCACTTTCCTCTCTTATAATAATGTGAATAGATAGGGTCTCTCAGAGTTCATGTATCCAAGCACGTCTTCCCCTTATAATAATGTGAATAGAGAGGGTCCCCCAGAGCCCATATATCTGACTCTGTATGATTCCTATTTTATTCACATTATTTCTTTTATCTACATTATTCTTTATTTGCTATATTTACCTCATTTCCCCCCTGTGGAAGTTTTTCCATGCATAAACTTCCATTACTTCCTATACAACACTCTATGTCCCTTAATACACAAAGCCAACATATAATATCCCACAACATATGACTAATCTAGACAAGAGATAGGTATTTCTTGATCTTCACCCTATTAATCCTTGGAGGTACTCCCTCCATTCTTTTCCCAGACCCCATTTCGACATATGTGTCTGTTTCAGAAACTTCTTTCTTCAAGAAAGCGCTCTGTCAAAACTAATTCCTTCACAGTCTGTATCTCTTTCACTGCTCTGATAGGTAGCTGTTTCAGCACAGGGATTGCACAAGGAATAAAAGCTAGGCCTGCCACAGCCATATCAACAAGAATAACATTTGTTTAATCCAGCCGGATCCAGGCAACCAAGAAAACCACCTGTCAGTTGTTTGTAACCTCTGATTATCTTGGATGCCCTATCCTGCAAATCCTTGGCAACTTCTCTGACCACACCTGATTTATTCATATAGAAACAACCATCTTCTCATACCTCCTCTCTCTGCGGCCAGGAGGTCTAAGGCACGTCGATTTTGTAGGACCACTGCTGCCAATGACTCTATCTGGTCTTGGACTTCCACCAGGGTTCCAGCAATTTGGTTCAGGCTTTCTTCTGATAATTGCTGAAACTGTATTACTGAGTGTGTTACCCCACCTACACCTGTTTCCACTGCAGTTCCTATCCCCATGATTAGTAATAGTGGGACTAGGATTGGTACCCGTTTTTGAACATGTCCCATGAGAGGAACAGGGATGGTATGTTCTCCACTGACAACACCTATTTTAGGAAAAAGGTGTACTAGTGTGCATGTTCCAGTTCAATTTGTTGGTAAACATAAATATGCATCTTTTCCACAGAAAAAGAAAACTCCCTTTTCCCCTACACACACGCCTATGTTCATGGAGAAAGCATGGGTTCGATGGTTCTTTTCATTAGTCCAGACTCCCAAAGTCCCTGCTACAAACATTCCGGCAAGCGGCTGTAATGGGACTTCTAGTGAAGGGTCCTTTTGCTTATCTCTGAGGATTGGACCTTCAAAAAGGATGAAGACCAACAAAAGGATGAAGGCTATTGCTGAGCACATTGTAAGCCGCCCTGAGTCTTCGGAGAAGGGCAGCATATAAATCAAATTAAAAAAAAAAAAAAAGATACCGGGAGGTAGTATCCCAGGGGGAAAGAAGACACATAAACCTGTGTTGGACCTAACGGAGAGCCAGATAGTGAAGCGAGGGGGCTGGAACAGACTAGTGCACCTTTCCTTGGATACCTTCCAGGACCTCTTCCATCCTCCCCATTTTGTGATGATGGCAGTTGGTGGTGGTGAGAAAGTGAGTGGTGTGCCGAAGGAAAAAGATCTTTGGTTAGTTTTACATCCCTAAGGTTCATTCTAGGACCAAGGTACACTTCTGATGGACATTGTTCTTTTGTCAGGGATCCTATAGGCCTACCAGGTTTCTGATGTCTCTTTACACACAGGGAAGGTGACCCTATGATTTAACAAGGTTTCGACCCAATTCCAGTATCCCTGATATGCAATCTCCTCTTTTCAATTGTTGTAGGGGCCCGTTCTCCTTTTCTATTCCCCCCTGTACCGGGATTGTTAAACTCTTAACCTTAGGTCTAGGAGTTGGTTTAGGAATAAGGTACCCACTCCACCTTCTGATGCCACGTTGTTGGTGGGAGTGGACTTGACCCAAAGTGTCCCCATTCAGTGTCATGATGCTGCTAGGTCCCCTGGGATTCTTGACATCTTTAATTCCTTCTATAGGGACAAGGGGGATTTCTTGGACACTGATGCAACATTGGGAACTACTGTTCAAGGTAGTATCACTCACTAGACCTTTTGGCTAATAGTACCCAAAGCCATAAATAAATCATAGTGACCTAATTCCCACACCCACAAGGCCTTAAGAGCACAAGACCCGTAGTTTACAAATTCACCATGTCAGGAAGAGGGTTAGGGATATGTGGAACTTGGGGGTAGGGCAATATCAATTGTATTAAAACAATACCAACAGAAGGGCTAAAGTAGCTGTTGCCCAGAGTCCCCACACCCAATCTTCCTCAACCATGAGTGTTTTTAATAAGTGCTTACTGGATACTATCACTGTTAATGGGTTTTACATTACAATTTACAATCGTGGAATGTTGTCGTTCTCCGTTTCAAGCTTCGGCCGTGCGCAGGGAACCAGCTTCCGGGATGGTTCGACAAGGCTGATGATCACCACCGTGCGTAGAGAGTCCATTGCCGGTAGGACTCAGCAGGGTGTATTCTCCTTGAACTTCCACGCCAATGGCCTGTCAGTTTTTTTTTATTATTATTACCTGGTATGTGACCGGATCACTCTGGTCTGCAGGCTTCAGTCTCATCCAGTGGATCCAGGATCTTCCTTCTAAGGTCTTAAAAGCACAATTACAAAACCAATACATCTGGGAGAGCGCGCAAAGGAATCTGAGCAGTTGTAGTCCTCTTCAGTTGGGAAACAGCATAGGCAACCACTCAATCCTAAAGAAAAAAAATACAAAAATAGCCCAGAAGATGAAGAACACTATTCCCACTGGTTACTGCCCACCAGTCCCTTGGATCCTTTGGATCATCAACTTCAATGGATCTCCTTGGTGAGATTCCACCTTCCACTCCTTTGGGGCTGGCACGGGCCCTTTCACTTGGGGTTTAACTTCCTTCCAGCTCCGGATCAACATCCAATCATCGTGGTGGAATTTATGGACTGGAAACTTCAAAGGTGGTGTTTGGGCTAATAGTCCTTGTTTCCTAAAAACTTTAAAATATCTGGACAGTTTATACACATATTGTTTCAATACTTGTCTCTGGTTTCCAGGGAATCAATGCATATGCTTCCTGTAGTGAAAACTACTCCAAACAACAGTTCATATGATGATAATCTTTCTAGGTTGGGTATAATAAAACTCTTGACACCACTGTTGCTGTAGCATTACTGCACAGAAAAGCTTCAACCCACCATGTGAGGTGGTCCACTATGACCAATAAATATTTTACTCTCCCCACTTTTGGTAATTCTGTAAAATCCACATGAATACATTGAAATGGTCTTAAAGCTGGTGGTCTCCCACCCATCTGTTGTTTCCGGACAGCTTGTTCATTCACCTTTTTACAAATCAAACATTTGTTTATAATTGATGTTACTAAAGGATATATCCCAATACAACCATAGCTTTTTAAAAGTTCATCTACAATAGCTTGAATTCCCCAATGACTCCACCCATATTTTGCCAACTGAATGCACTATCCCAAATGCATACAGCATACAGCACCCCCCCTTTTTTTTAATGTGCCGCCCTTCTCCAGAGACTCAGGATTACAATGCGTTAAGCAATAGCCTTCATAAAGTCAGTTTATTGCCCCCCACAAACTGGGTCCTCAATTCACCTACCTTAGAAAGGATGGAAGGCTGAGTCAACCTTGAGCCTAGTGAGATTCGAATTGACAGTAATTGCAGACAGCTGGTGTTAATATTACAATGCATTTGTCTACTGAGCTATCCAGGCTCCCTGTCCATAGAGCTTACTTTAATGAATACCATTCAAAGGTTTGAGCAGACCAATTTCGAGGCAATTTGTCTCCAGGGGGTGTCCCTCCAAATCAGGTCTTATTTTTGTATGTAAACCAATTACATGAACACCATAATGTTCTAATCCAAGGTGATCCATTGATCTGGTGTTGGCTAAGAACTGTGCTTGATTCAAATTGTGATCTGTAGTTAAAAGCAAGTCTGTCTGCTGCATCAAAATTGTTTCATTTTTGTTTAGAATCTTGAATCAGGTAACCACCGCTGAAGGATGGTTCTGACTTGATGTGGGGTGCTTACAATAAGGGCTCCCCCAAAGGTCAATTTCCTACTTTCTGAGCCAACACCCCTTGTGCAATTCAATTTTCTATGATTACAAAGAGATTGAATGGCTTTTCCAAATTTGGTAAACTTAATACAGGAGCCTTGGTTAAAGCTTGTTTCAAATTTTCAAGGCTTCCTCTTTCATGTCCCTCCCATTTCAAACTCCAAGGTCCAGATTCAATTAATTTTGCATAGAATTATCTTAATTCTTGTTTATTTATAGATAGAGGCGGAGACGCCACCCCTCCTTTCTATCAGGAGTGATTTTTTACTACTCCTGTTGGGAAAAAAAAGTCTTTCCCTTTAAGGATTGCTGAAAGTCAGAGCTTTCCCTTCCTGAATTCAAAACTCCTGGAATCAGTTTATTGTTCCTAGTAAGGCAAGCAAGAAACAAACACATCTTTTATTCTTCCTTTGTTGTGGAAAATAAGGCGGCCGTCTCAGCTTCTTAATGGCCCATTGGTAAAGGTGGGGGCTGAACTCTGCCTGAGTTTCTGCTTATTTTCTTTAGGGGAATTTCCCTGCTCTTTTAATATTGAGCTTCTCAAATCTTCCAACACTCCCTTCACTGATTAAGTGTACTCAAATGCTTTGTTCACTTAATCTGATCTCTGTCAACTAAAAACACCACTTCTCTTCTACTTCTTACCACTTCCACATTTCTTTCTTCCAACCTCCATAACTTTCCAAAAACACATCACATACCTTGTCCCTTCCATCAATTCTACTTTCTCTAACTCCTTCTTCTTACAAAACATTCAATTCTCCTACCGCTGTCAGCACAAGTCTGTGCAAACCAACTTACCTAAATGTCTTCTCTTACCTGCTACCACTTTCTTTTCCCATCTATAAAAAATTAACCCTTTCTCCGCACCAATATCTGATCGTCCTTCTAAATCTCCTTGTAAACTGAACTGGATTCAAACAAAAACAAGCATACTCTCGAGGCAGAATCTAACATTTTAGACAAAAATGCCACTGACTCTCTCTTACTACATATTGTAATTTCTAACTCATCTCTGTAACAATTCCTAAAAGGGCAGTAACTTGTGCTGCTAGCAAAAAAACAAACAAACAACAATGCTATATGATGGAGCACCTAAGCATTCAAAATGCACACAGACATAAAGACATTAAAATAAAACAAACAATCTAAACGAGGTACTTTAGATCAATGCTCTGAAATATATTTGGATCAAACTTTAGCTTCAATTCTCTGCCTTTAGTAAAATGCAAGTCAGATTTAAAAAATCTTTCAAAATCATTTCTTTTATATAGATTTAAGTAAGCGTTTTAAACCTCAAAAATTTCCAGAAAAAAAATAAAATCAAAATTGTATTCAGAGCAGAAAAGCTTTCATATGCAAATTAAAGAGACCAGCAGCAAAACCGCATTAGCCGGTCACACACTTCCCCCTCCTTTCTCTGCTCTTTCAGCAGAGAGAGATGCTGTCCGCTGAAAAACCCCTGCTTCTCTCCTCCAAAGGAAGGGGGGGAGAGGGAAAAAACGTTTTACAGCAGGCAACCAAGCCTCACTTCCCTGCTTCATTCAGCATTCTTCCAACAAAGCAACACGTTCTGCATTTCTCTCTAACTTCCATAATTCACAGACATTTCCCACAAATTATATGAAGGGGAATTAAAGTGCATTCACAGCAACTTTTACACTCAACACACATTCGCGCTACAATCAAACTGCTTGCATACACCAATCTCACACGCAAAAATCTCACTTCATGCAAACCAATCATTACAATTATTTAAGCACAAGTTTACTTAATTTGCTGGCCAGCCAAACATATCACAATCAATTCAATTCCATTCAATTTTACACACTATCATTATATATATATATATTTAACAGAAATCACACCAAATTGATCAAGTCAAATTATCTGACTCTTCCCATTTAGACAGGCTTTACCTCTTTACTGCCTGCTAAACCCCGGGTGGGAAGAACAGTAAACAATGTCTTCTTTATTCTTACCATATTTTCTGGTGTATAAGACGACTGGGCGTATAAGATGACCCCCTACTTTTCCTGTTAAAATATAGGGTTTGGGCTATACTCGCCATATAAGACTACCCCTCTTCCAACGCACACCAAATAAAAATTAAAAAACATCAGATTTGATTTCAATATGGTAATTTTAATTCAAATGCTTATGACACGCAGGTACTTAGCAGGAAAACTGTCACTTATAAACATAAGGCTGTTTGTCATCAAACATGTCAACATAAAACAGTGCAATTGGATTAAACTTTTCCTAATTCACTCTAAAGCTGAAAGGAAGGATAAGACAATAAACCCATGGGAGCTGTTTTCTAAGCTGTCAACCAAACTGGAACTGATGATGATAGGAGGAAGATAACAAACAATAGAGAGCCAGTGCCGGGCAAGTCCCTGGCGAGTCAGCAACGCTCATCATAACTGCAAGCTATTTTTACAGGTTTTGCTGGCGTGACAGTTTCCCTTTAAAAGCCTTCAAAATCCTCCTGTTCGTCATCTGATATCATAAGTACATCAATGACATCTTGTGATACATTTGTAAGGCAGTCATCATATGGATCTAATTCCGTATCAGATGGTGTGGTCTCAGCTTCGGCTTCCTCTTCATCTTGCCACAAGTAGTCGTCCTCCATACCATCTAATGAATTTGATATGCCACACTTCTTGAAAGACTTGATTACTGTTTCTGCATCAATATCATTCCAGGCTTTTATGACAAACTTGCACAAAACATCCAACTGTGGAGCATGCATGTTTCCTCCTTTTGTGAATGACTTTTCACCGCTAACCATCCACTCATTCCACTGTTCTCGAATGCGATCTTTAAATGGCTTGTTTAGGCACACATCCAGTGGCTGTACCAACGATGTCAATCCTGCAGGAATAACTGCCGCATCTGTGTTTATTCTTGCAAGCCTTTGCTTGGTGCTGGGAGTTAAATGAGCCCTGAACATATCCCACACCAATAGACTAAGTTTTTGAATAAGTCCACCTGGTCGCCTGCTCCATACATTATCAAGCCATAGCTTTACCCCTTCTTCATCCATCCAGCCTTTTTCATTCACATGTACAAAACAACCAACAGGGAACTTTAGTTTCGGCATTGTTTTTCTTTTAAAAATAATCATTGGTCTCAGTTTGGAGCCATCAGCTGTGCATGCTAGTACCACTGTAAAACTGGACTTCTCATGTCCTGTTGTTTTAATTAAAATTGTTTTTTCACCTTTTGGATGGACAGTTTTATTTCCAATCATATCAAAATTCATTGGAGTTTCATCCATATTTCCGATACTACTTAACACATAGCCATGTTTCTTGCGCTGTTTTATTACATATCGATGGAAACTATTTACTTTGGCATCAAGATCTGCAGGTAATTTTTGTGTAATTTTTGTCTTTTGCCTCAGAACCAAATTATGCCTTTCCAAGAATCTAGTACACCAGGATACAGTGGCCTTAAATCTGTTGCTGTGATCTGGGTTAGATTTGGTCCACTGAAGTGCAAACAAACGTATTTTATTTTGTGTCACTACATAACCGTTTTGGCGATGCTCATTCGCCATGTCTGCTACATGTTTTTCGAGTTCTGGCCAATGTGGGGTGCCTCTTCTTAATGCACACTTACCCCTTGGCATACTCTTTAATACTTTTACATTTGCTTTCCAGTCCCGAACCATCTTTTCTGTTACTCCATATTGTCTTGCAGCAGCACAGTTATTATGTTCCATGGCAAAGTTTACAACTTTAAGTTTAAAACTGGCTTCATATTTCTTTCTTCTTGCTGGTGGAGCCATGATGGGGTCTTGACTGTTATATTTGTATACTATACTGTATGTATTGTTGCTGTACTGTATGTATTGTTGCTGTACTGTAGAGAAAGGTAATGGGCTACGCTACGTGTAGTGTCAAGAGGGCTATTTTGTACCAGGTTTTTTTCCTTCACCCATGCAGCCTTGTCGAGATCGGCACAGCTTCATGAATCTGAGTTGCTGGCACTGACTGATGACGCTACGGGAGCGCCGGCAACATTGACAGGAAGCTGTGCCGATCTAGTCAAGGCTGCATGCTGCTGAATGCTGGAACCAGCTGGTTGCTGAGCGGAGCTTCTCCCAGGCATCTAGGGGGATATTACCGACGCTCCGACTTCCCCAACTGACCCCCACTGATGGCGAGCCCCACCGGTCTGGGGAAGTCAGAGCGTCGGTAATATCCCCCTGGATGCCTGGGGGAAGCTCCGCGCAGCAACCAGCTGGTTCCAGCATTCCAAGGCCATTCCAAGGAGATCCATGGTGAAAGCGGCGCCACGGTCGACCTGGGCCAGCGCCTTGCACACCTGGCTCTGCGTCTCCATTATGAGAAGCTCCATGCGACCTCGCATGTCTCCGCCCCAGTCGCGCAGCTCTCGCAATCCGCTCACCGGAGGAGACATGAAGCGCTCGCACCGCCTTGCCAGATCTTCCTCGTCCTCCTTTCCCCACGGCTTTTCCGGTTGTAATTGCTGTTGTTGCTGCTGCTGCTGCCGAGGCTGCTCCTTCATCTCCACCCGCCGCACCAGACCCAGCCCAGCCAGTACTGCCGTGGCTCCTGCAGTCCAAGCGACGCCAATTGCTGCCACCCACCATCGCCCCAACGGGAAGAACCACCCAGCAGCAATTCCAAGGAGCCCGAAGTGAACATCCTGGAGCAGCGCGGGCCGGCCCAGAGGCTTAAACCCCGGGAGCCCAGGTGCCGAACCCCGCACAGCAGAAAAGACACGACAGCCGGTGCCCAGTTCCTTCTGCAGCCGTCCAGATCAGCGCCCGGGCTCGCAGGCGAAGGGTGGGAGTGCACAGAGCACTTTCCTGGCTTGGTGCCGAATGTGCGGAAGCAGATACGCTAACTAAAAAACTACAGGATAGAGAGCAAACACAAGTAGGTTTGGCATGGGACAAATTCTATAAATGGTTAGAAAAGAGGAAATTATAACCCACATTAGATGAGGAATGGTATTTAAAGAGAAATTTATATTATATAAGATAAGTGTGATCAGATAGACCTAAGTGATGTACTAAGAAATATAAGCTGTTCTGTCTTCTCTGGAATATAATTTAGAGCTATAGTACCGAATACTTGTTCATTAAGGTACTATATGGAAGTAGGAAGTACGTATGTTTATTGTTGTATTGTGTTTTGTGTTTCATTTTATGTTGTGTTGTTTTTTCTTTTTAACTGAAATGTAAATAGATTATTTAAAAAAAAAAAGAATTTCCTTTGTCTTCCAAGGAGACAACGTCCATTTCACTATTGCTTGTAGTGAACGCTTCACACTTCCAGAATTCTCTAATAGTGTACAACATGCAGTTCCCAGACTGATACCGTAGTTTGATCCAATGAGACAAAGTCCCACTTTTCTGGTGTTGCTCATGGCGAGTTCTTCTCCCAGAATCTTCCCATAGTATGCAAGGATTCCTAGTGAGGCAGTTCCTTGACCATTAGCTACATCTGATAAAATGAAGTCTTACTCCTTTTTTGCTTGCATTGAGCATCTCTTCACACCCCAAGAATTAAAATACCCACTGGTAATATGCAAATGCTTCCAGTGAGGCCTTGCAGCTGGTATATCGGTACTGCACCCTACAAAAAAAGAAAAGAAAAAGACAGGAGCTCTCAGGCTGCACAACACCATGCTGGAAGCTATTTGTCATGCCCCAGTCAGAGTCTGAATCTGTGGGGGAAGCTGGAACAAGAACCGACAGCAATTGAGGCGGCAGCTCCATTGGCCTTGGAGGAAACTGGGGAAGGGCATAGTCAGGCAAGGCTTTTTGGAATTAGTAAGGCCTGCAGGCAGGGAGGAACAGAGGCAGGATGAACAAGAGAGATGGAGCTCAGACGGGAAGCAAGAACCACTCCCTCCTAATGCAAGGGCTCGGAGAGTGCAGAGAAGGCATGATCAGCGCAGTTGGAGCAAGCTACTCGAGAGGAGAATGCCTTGCCCATCTTCACCAGGCACATCTGGGGAATGAAATTTAAGGAGACGCTGTGGGGAGGGGCATTTTTTCGGGAACAAACACTGAGTTCCTGAAGTGTTGTGTGCCAATGTTTGAACTTGTCAAGAGTTCTTCCATTCCTTTTGGCATTCTGGACTAATTACCTGGATCTTTTACTCCCCGAACTCTTGTTTTGCTCTTGTTTTGCCAAATACATTTGGGATTTATTACCATGCAGCCTTGGTGCAGACAGCGCTGGGCTGGACTAATTGCAGCC
Source organism: Pituophis catenifer annectens (assembly GCF_029215685.1). Classification (NCBI taxonomy): domain Eukaryota; kingdom Metazoa; phylum Chordata; class Lepidosauria; order Squamata; family Colubridae; genus Pituophis; species Pituophis catenifer. The sequence goes on along the minus strand of NW_027256883.1, from coordinate 108,862,420 downwards.
AGAGGCTTCTTGAGGTTTGTGGGGGGGTTTGTTATCATTCTGCTCTAGGACTTGCCAGAAACGTGGAAGCGTTTGGGGTAATTTGGAGCAATAAAGGGGCGGTTTGAACTGCCAGCTGTGTGTTAGCTCTGTGCCGTGCCCTGGGTCATCACACTATTCCTTAGATTCTGTGAGCTTGTTCTGGCATGTATCTGGCCAACAGATCTCTCTAATCAAACGAAACAACCAAATGATTCAAAGGAAAGGAAAAGAAATAGGCAACATTAGCTCATATTAGAGCGAGGAAGTGCTAGAAAACATGATAAGAAATTATCATAGAAGTCCAGTCTTTTTTGAGCTAAAAACAAAATTATGCTAAGAATTTATGCCAGAAAACAGGCTTTGAAAGAAGGAATGGAAAGGATTGGCCAGGCAAGAACAACCCCCTATTCTGTTTGGAGAACTGAAAGGAAAGTCTTTGATTATTTGATATGCTGGAAGTGGTCTTGTTTCAAAACTGGTTTGGTTTCCTGGCTATGGCCTTGGACTGGAAAATTTGCAGTCCTTTATGGGTAGCCATCCTGGTGTTGAAAGTTTGGCATTCCAATAATTGTCAAGGGTTTTTTGGGGAGCATGTTTATTTTTTATTTATTTATTTTACTTTTTAATTGCTAAGGTGCTAAACTAGAGACCTTGAGTTCTAGTTCTCCCTTAGGTAAAGAAGCCAGCTGGGTGACTTTGGGCTACTCTCTCAGCCAGGTCCATGTCATCTGGTGGTTATTGTAGAAAAAATAGGATCTGGGAGCATTATACATTGAGTTGGCCAAAAATAATGGGATAAAAATTAAATAAATAGATAAATCTAATGAATGGAGGACACAGAGAACTTAAAATGAGGAACAGTGTAAGTCAATGGATACAGTGGTTGGAACTCTGGTAGCCAAGCACTTCTGGTAGATTTCAAGTTGATGGAGGTTGGCATAAATAATGAGGCCCTGGCTCCTACATTCCTTCTCAGTGTAATGAATTCTTCTAGCAAATGACCAAACCTCTGGTCCTGCAACACTTTCCAGAATAAAAGGATATCTTACACCAAGGTGTCATAGTGGGAAATGCAAGGCTTAATTGTACACTAAAAGAGTTAACACCTCAGTGCACAAAGATACTGCTTCCTTGACAAAGCTGTTCATTGTGCTAATGGAGCCAAGGATCTTGCTGCTAAGGCAGAGTTGTGCAAATGTGCATTGGGTTCTAATACAGAAAAACAACAACAACATGTAATAGTGATGCAATTGTAGTAATGCAGCAAAGTACCATATCTGACTTTAGCATTAAAAAATATAGGTACTGGGTTATGAGATTATAACTTTATCACCTCTTGTTTTCAGTATCCTACAAGTGTTGCACAATTACTATGCCAGGATGACTGGCTTCCTGTGTGGTTTGCTACACCCTGTTATGCCTTGTTTTGCTATATGGCATATGTTTCATTTCCTCCTTTTTGCAGGATCCTTCCATTTCTATTAGCCCATGACCACAACTTCACCATACGTAAATTCCCCTAGAATTTCCTATAGCTTAAACAAGAAGAGGAATTTTTGAATTCAGATATTTTTCATTCCTTTTGGTCCTTTATAATGAAGGAAGAGAAGGAGGAGAAGGAGAAGGAGAAGAAGAAGAAGAAGGAGAAGGAGAAGGAGAAGGAGAAGGAAAAGGAGAAGGGCTTTCAAAATCTAAAACTACAAGAACCAAATAGATCACATTATACCAAACTTTTCAGCACTGTTCAAAAAAGTATTGCTTTGTTCTCCTGCTCTTTTCTGCAGGACCACATGAGAAGTTTTTGCCTGAATTTCTCCTTTTAATACAGATGTCAAGGTTCCAACTAATGAACCCAACCAAGACAGCAAATCAAGATGATCAGATCTCTTTAAGTATAACTTTATTGAGTACATGCATGCTTCAGCATGCATGAAGCAAAACCAAATCTAGCTAGTTGCTGTGGTGTTCACCTAATTAAAGAATCAATTCTTTCCTCCCTCCTTTGGCCAAATCACATTGTCCAATTAGTTGTTATGGTGTCTCTATGGCAACTCCTTCAAGTTCTTGCCAAACATCTGTTGAGATGACCTTGGTTCCCATGGGATGATTTCTCATTGTCATCTGGGACTAGCATTCCAAAACTTTCCCTCCCCCCATAGACTGTGACAAGCTGAGAAACGAAAAGATAGCTGCGACTGCATAGGCACATTTCGAAGTTGACAACAAATATGTAGACAATGTTTTCAGAGAAGGAGTCACATGTAAATAGACCTGCTTTTCTCTTGCTTTGACCACCAATCTCCCTTGCCAAGGACCCTCTCTCAGGCAGTTCTTAATTCTTCCACCCTTGCAGTGGGAATTTGAAACTGAAAGAAAATCTTTTGGGTAAAAAAACAAATATATTATGTTTTTTTCTGAGCTGGCTTGGATTTTCTGAGTTTTCTTCAAACCTAAAGCAGGTTTTAATTCAAGCCTTTAAAACAATTTACATACTTTTCAATGTCAAAACTTACAAAACAAAAAGCAAAATATAAAACAGATAATGGAGCAAATATATTCATAATCATTTGACATTCCAGGTGACTCTATTTATGGAGTTGCTAATAGTGAAAAATGGTTTGATGACACATAATCAATCAATCTATCAATCAATCAATCAATCAATGGGACATAGCTGGGACTTGTTCCTGTTCTGCATCCTATGAAAAAGTGCAGCCTGAGTTTTGAGACTTTCATTACCAATACATTACCCAAATGTGTGCTTAGGGCAGTAGTGAGTGGCAGCAGGGTTCCCTAGAGGGGAGACAAGATTATGGCAATCAATTTTAATTATGACTAAAGAGGAACCTGGTTATGTCCAGGCTGATTTTTCTAACCATACATGATAATTTAGGTACACAGGGCTGATGTACAAAAGTAAAATGTTCTGCTAATTTGGAATTTGGATATGGTCAAGTAATTAGCTGGTAGATTGGAAATACAGAGCTGCACAATGGAGCTGAGCCTTATCACAAAAATGTCTTGACTCTTAGAGGAATACAGAGATTCACACTTGCCATATATTTGTGTTATCTTACTTAGTTCTACTGTAGATGGGCCTTTATTAGGGCTCTCTTCAGTTACCTTGGAGAACGGATTCCCCCCAAAAATCTAGTATTACAGAGGCAATGCCCATGTAGATCATACTGGGGTGTGATTTTTAAAATATCTGTTACTCTTATTTGAGCCAATGGCTACTGCAGCCTTTTACAAATAATTTTGGCATCATACTTTTACATGAGTTACCTTATATCTGATAGAAATCCTAAAATCACTTAGTTTGTGGCAATATTTGTTGGGAAATTGCTGTGTGTGATTTCTAGTTGTAAAACTTGTAGTTGAGTGAACACACTCCCAAGCATTCCTTATATCCAGATCAGAGCAAGCACACATGCCTCTCATTTCAGCCAGCAAAAATGTAGGTTAATGCTTATTTATTACAAATCAGCAAACATCAAAACAGTTAACTGGCAAAATGGGACAAAAGACCGGCAAAACCATTGAAAGAAAGAGAAATTAATGCCAAGCAACAATTTACATTATCAAAAGGCACACTGGGATCATTGCAAACAGTAATTGGCACGGAGAATCACAAAGTGGTGAAATGACATGAAGATTTACGGCTTTGAAGAAAGATGTAGATAAAATGAGGGACAAGGGGGATTTCTATAATATCTAAAAGGGAGGTTGGACTATTGTAACTGTGAAAAAGAGGGTCATACGTCATATTGATTTGTCTGTCTATAGGCCTTTTAAAAAATAAAATATTTTTTTTAAAAAAGTGTGTGAGTCCCAAAGTAGGCCTTAACCTTTCTATGCATGAAACAGCAGCAGTAAATAGGACATCAGATGATCCTATCATGAAAGAAACAGTTTTGTGAATGGAAGTGATATACAGGTAATCTTTCCCAGCATTACACTCTTCTCCATTGAGTCCTTCCTTCTCATTAGGTGGCCAAAGTATTTGAGTTTCATCTTCAGGATCTGGCCTTCTAAAGAGCAGTCAGGGTTGATCTCTTCTAGGACTGACCGGTTTGATCGCCTTGCAGTCCAAGGGACTGAGGTGGCTGGATGGAATCACTGAAGCAGTAGGAGTGAGCTTAAATGGACTCCAGAGGATGATAGAGGACAGGAAAGCCTGGAGAATGTTTTCCATGGGGTCGCAATGGGTCGGACATGACTTCGCAACTAACAACAACAACAGGTAATCCTTGTCTTATGACCACAATTGGGACCAGAACTTCCATCACTAAGCAATGCAATCACTGAGCTCTGCCAACTTTATGACCTTTTTTGCTGCAGTTGCACTGTGGTCATTACCCTCAATTACCCTCAAAACGACGCTATAGAGCACTGCACACCAGAACAACTAGACACAAGAACAGTTTTTTCCCGAACGCCACCACTCTGCTAAACAAATAATTCCCTCAACACTGTCAAACTAGTTACTAGGTCTGCATTATTATTAATCTTCTCATTGTTCCTATCACCCATCTCCTCCCACTTACGACTGTATGACTGTAACCTTGTTGCTGATATCCATACGATTTTCCGTATTTCCATATTTTCCGTCTTTTCGTATAAGACGACTTTTTAACACATGAAAATCTTCTCAAAAGTCGGGGGTCGTCTTATACGCTGGGTGTCGTTCTCCTATAACCAGGCAGACCAACCCGAAAGGCTCTGACGAGCCAAGCTCTGACCATCCCAGCTGAGTTGCCTGCTAATCAGGCAACTCAGCTGGGATCGCCAGAGCCATGTAAAAGGAAAAAAGTTTCCCCCTCCAGCTTGCTTATTTTAGCTGCTAGTCGCAACGCTTGCCTTGCTTCGCTTGCCTGCGATCCATTCCATCCGCAAGCAACTCCCTGCCTGCAATCAAGCAGGCAGGGAGTTGTGGACTTCAACTCCCAGAATTCCTCAGTCAGCAAAGCAAAGCTGGCTGAGGAATTCTGGGAGTTGAAGTTCACAAATCTTAAAGTTGCCAAGGTTGGAGACCCCTGTTCTTTTGGGTAAGTTTTTTCCCCTTTGGGAGCTTTAAAAAAATAGTTAATTGGGGTTTTTTTAGTTGTTCTTTTTTAGACCTAGCCATTTAAAGTTTAGGAAGTTTTAAAATTAGCTTTCATATAAAAATAAAATAAAATAATATTTGTGCAGCTTTCTGAGATTTAGTGTGTTTCTGTAGTGTTTCACTCTAACTACACAAACACACAAAATCTCACAAATCTCACAAAATCTCACTAACCCAACTTTCACACTTTACACACAATGGAATTTTGTGTGTGTAAAGTGTGAAAGTTGGGTTTTTGGGCTTTTTGTAGCTGTGTGAGGTTCCTGCTTGTTACAGGGGCCATTTTGGGTCTAGCACAGCTGCTTTTACATTGTGGGTGAGCCAGTTGTGTTGTGTGTGTGTAAAGTGTGAAAGTTGTTTTTTTGGGGCTTTTTGTGGCTGTGTGAGGTTCCTGCTTGTTGCAGGGGCCATTTTGGGTCTACCACAGCTGCTTTTACATTGTGGGTGAGCCAGTTGATGTTTTTTAATTTTTATTTGGTGTGCATTGGAAGAGGGGTAGTCTTATATGGCGAGTATAGCCCAAACCCTATATTTTAACAGGAAAAGTCGGGGGTCGTCTTATACGCCCAGTCGTCTTATACGCCGGAAAATACGGTATATTGACCGTTTCCCTATGACTATCATTAAGTGTTGTACCTTATGATTCTTGATGAATGTATCTTTTCTTTTTATGTACACCGAGAAGGTATGCACCAAGACAAATTCCTTGTGTGTCCAATCACACTAGGCCAATAAAAATTCTATTCTATTCTATTCTATTCTATTCTATTCTATTCTATTCTATTCTATTCTATTCTATTCTATTCTATTCTATTCTGCGAATCTGGCTTCCCCTGACTTTGCTACACAAAGAAAGAGAGTATGAGCAGGCAAGGGAAACAGTCGGCTTTCATTTAGAACCTAAATTTACAGAAAAGAGCAAAAAGTTCATTTCCTCAAATTGTGAGTTAGCACTGACAGTTCTAAGATAGATGGGTGCCACCTTCTTTTGTCCTGTGCAATCATTTTTATGCAATTTTTAAAACTTCCTCTCTGCCAATTTCAGATTTCATTTTTTTTCCTGGCAACTCTTGTTAATCCCCTCTCCCCCAACCATTGCGTGTATGTGTTTGTTTTTTTAAAATAATCTTTATTTACATTTCATTTAAAAAGAAAAAACAACACAACATAAAGTGACAGACAAAACAGTACAACAGTAAACATACATACTTCCATATAGTACCTTAATGAACAAGTATTTGGTACTATAGCTCTAAATTATATTCCGGAGAAGATAGAACATCTTATATTTCTTAGTGCATTACTTAGGTCTGTCCGACCACACTTATCTTATATAATATAAATTTCTCTTTAAATACCATTCCTCAACTAATGTGGGTTATAAATTTCTCTTTTCTAACCATTTATAGAATTTGTCCCAAGCTAAACCTACTTGTGTTTGCTCTCTATCCTGTAATTTTTTAGTTAGCGTATCTGCTTCTGCACATTCCAATTTTTTTTTTATAATAGCCTCCTCTGTTGGAATATTTTGATTTTTCCAAAATTGCGCGTATGTCAGTCTCACCGCTGTAATGATATGTAATGCCAAATACCATAAGTCCTTTTTTATATTTTCCGGCTTAGAGCCGAGCAGGCATGTCTTTGGTCCCCAGTCGATTTTTAACATTAATATCTCATTGAACCATTTTTTAATTTTCCCCCAAAATATCACTACCTTCGGACACGACCACCATTGGTGATAGTAGGTGCCATGCTCCCTCCACATTTCCAACAATCCGCCGACTGCCCAGAGAACATTTTAGCTAGTCTATCGGGAGGCAGGTGCCACCTATATATCATTTTGTAGATATTTTCTTTGTAGGCCGTAGATACTACTAATTTCATATTATCCCACCAAATCTCTTGCCATTTATCTAGGTGTATTGGATACCCAAAATTCTTCCCCCAAGCGATCATAGAATCTTTGACTATTTCCTCACCTATCTCTAATTTTATAAGCAATTTGTAAGATTTTGAAATCATACCTTTTTCTTGGCCCATCAAGATTTTATCTAGTTCTTGTAATTCTCCATCAATCCCTCTTCCATCCCTATCCTTTTGGTATTTAGACTGAATCTGCAGGTAACTCCACCAATCCATTTGCACTCCTTGGGAGGTTAATTCCTGTTTAGACTTTAATCTCCCTTGTACGTTCAGCAAGTCTTTATATGTTAATTTTTTAGCCACATTATATAAATTGGGATATGTCACTGCTTCTAAAGATGCTAACCAACAAGGCATTTTAATGTAGTATTTTTTACTGACTTTTTCCCAATTTCGGATTAGAATCTTTCTTATATAATGTTGGGTAAACCATTTACTCTGTGGGGTATTCTCACGCCAAAGTGCCTTATGCCAACCCTGTTGTATATCAAAACCTTCTATCTTAAGGAGACGATTATTAGATAAGGTAATCTATTCTTTTACCCAAGTTAATAAAGCAGCTGAATAATAATTCTCCCAACATGGTAATCCTAAACCTCTTCTTTCTCTTACTTCTTGCATCATCTTTCTTTTGATCCGCGGTTTCTTCCCCTGCCAAACAAATTTTTTTTAGATAAACTCACTGGTGCAGTCTGAAATAAAAAATTGAACTTCGGTAAAACATAGGATTTCACTGTTGTAACTCGTCCTAGTAGTGAGAGTTGTATTTTACCCCATCTATCTAAATCTTTTTTAATTTGAATTAGTAATTTGTTTTAATTGTCCTCCTGTATACTCGAACATCTATTAGTTAGCCAGATTCCCAAGTATTTAACTTTATTAACTACTTTTAGTCCAGTTACCTCCTGTAGCTCTCTCTTAGGTTCTTCTAGGATATTCTTAGTTAATATATTTGTTTTGTTTTTATTAATTAATAACCCTGCTACAGCCCCAAATTCTTCGATTATCTCTAATAAGTATAAACAGGATTCTATGGGCTCTTCCAAAATAAAAACCATATCATCAGCAAAGGCCTGGGTTTTATATACCTGTTGTCCAATTCTAAGGCCTTTAATTTTTTCTTCATTCCTTATTTTACGTAATAAGGTTTCTAATGATAAAATAAAAAGTAAGGGAGATAGGGGACATCCCTGTCTTGTGCCTTTACCAATAGCAAATTCTTCCGTCAAGTCCCCATTTATCAATAATCTGGCCTCTTGTTTAGAGTAAATAGCTTTAATCGCATTTATAAACCTCTGCCCAAATCCCATATATTTTAGTTGCACTATTATAAAATCCCAATTAACTCTATCAAATGCCTTCATGGCATCTATAAAAACTAATGCAACCTGTTTGCCTGGGTGTTCTTCATAGTATTCCAATGTATTTAACATAAATCTCATATTATCCCATAATTGTCGTGATGGTAGGAATCCATTTTGATCCATATGTATAAATTCATTCAAAAACCCTTTTAATCTATTTGCGAAAATTGTAGTAAAAATTTTATAATCTGAATTCAGAAGGGAAATTGGTCTGTAGTTTTTTATATCTGATGGGGGGGATCTTCCTTAGGAATCAAACTAATATTTGCCTCTCTCCATGAATGGGGAATTTCCGCTTTTCCCACTACTTCATTAAATAGATCCTTCATATGCTCTCCTATAACCTCAAACATTGTTTTGTATAGTTCTGCTGGAAGTCCATCTGTGCCAGGGGTTTTTAGATTCCCCTGTTTCTTTACTGCTTTTTCAATCTCCATTAAAGTAATTTCCTCCTCTAGTATCTCTTTCGTTAAATTAGATATCTTGGGTAAGTCCGAATTCTCTATATAATTTTTTATTGCACCTGATGAGATCTCCTCCCTTTTATACAATTCTTTGTAGAAGTCCACTGCAATTTTTTCCTTTCCTTTTTTATCTTTTAATAGATTCCCTTCCTTGTCTTCCAATTGGTCAATTCGTCTAATCTGTTTTTCTTTTTTTAATCTAAATGTCAGCCATCTTCCTAATTTATTAGCTGATTCAAAGTGTTTTTGTTTTGCTCTCTTTATCTTATCTTTCAATTTATCCAATTCCAGGAGATTAAGCTGATGCCTTAGTAGTATTATCTGTTCTTTTGCCCCTGCAGAGAGTGGGTTATCTTGTAATTGTTCCTCAGCTTTTATTAGTTTATTTATTAGCTCACCTCTTTCTTGTTCTTCTTTTTTATGTTTATTGGCCATATATTTAATGCTAATCCCTCTTATAAAAGCTTTAGCAGTGTCCCATATTGTTTGAAGTGACATTCCCGGTGTTTTATTCTCTTGAAAGAACAGGGGTATTTCTATTTTAAGCTTCTGTATGAACTCAGTCTCTTTTAAGATCTCTGACCTCATCATCCACCTCCTTCTATTTTTCTCCTCTTTCTTTAATATAACTAGTACTGGATTATGATCTGCCCAGTCATTCGGCATAATTCTAGTCTCTGCTACTAAAGAGTTAAGTTCTTGTGTCAACCAAATCATGTCCAGCCTGGACCACGATTTATGTCTAGATGAGTAGTAAGTAAATTGTTCTTTGGTCGGATTGTGCTCACGCCATGTGTCTTTCAGTCCTAATTCCTTTCTCATTTCATTGCAAATGACTGGTAAGATTATCCTATCTTGTCCTCCGTTTCTTTTTTGACTTTCCCCTGCTTTGTAATCCTGTGTCCTATTAACGACTGCATTGAAATCGCCCAGAAGACATACCTGCTCATAGTCCAAGTCACGGATTTCTCTTTGTATTTTCCGGAAGAACAATGTATGTTTAGTATTTGGGGCATAAATTCCTATCAATAAAACTTTACTCTGAGATATTTCCACCTCTAACATTAGTATTCGTCCCTCTTCATCTGCGAAAAGTTGTTTTGGGGAGAGATATTCCTTTACATACATTGCAACGCCTCTCTTTCTCTCCTTTGAGGCCGCTACAAACAATTTCCCTGCTTTAGGACATTTCAGTAAGTTAACATGTGATAATTTGATGTGTGTTTCTTGCATACAGACAATATCCACATTAGTTTTCACAATTTTAGTTAATATACGTCTCCTCTTTGCCGGAGCATTGAGGCCATTGACATTTACTGTCAATGGTCTCACTCCTTGGTCCATCCCTATCTATTGGTCCCTTTAATTTTAGCTGCTAGACGAGTTTCAACCCCGTATTCTTCTATTTCTCCTTCCTCCCCCTTCCTCCCATTTCGTTTCCCCTTTCCTTGGTATGCTTGTATTCCTCTCTCATTTCTCCACTCCTCTTTCTGGTCTTTCTGATTCTTTTTAACTATTTCTTTCTCTCTTTCACCTTCAGTGGGTCCAAAGAAGTTTTCACAGAAATCCTGTGCATCCTGTATGTTTTCAATTTTAATCTTTCTGTCTTGCCAGGTCACCAGAAGTCCTTCCGGCAATAACCATCGATAAGGCGCGTTGTGTTTTCTTAATTGCGAGGTTATAAACTGGTAACTCTGTCTCTGTTCTCGCACCCTTCTAGGGATCTGCTTTAAAAATGTAATTTGCCATCCCTTATATGTAATGTTCTGGTCCCTGGCCTTATGAAGGGTTTCATCCCTGAGCGCCTTTTTAGTAAGTCTTATGTGGATTTCTCTGGGCAGATTATGCCGTCTCGCATAGTTGGTATAAACACGATAGGCCTCATCTATCCCGCCACAGACTTCTTCCTTCTTCCTCCCCACTACTTCAGCAATCACTTCTCCCACAATTTCCTCCAACCGTTCCTCTCTGTCCTCCGCCACATTTTGCTAACGTAGGAAGAAAGCAGACTTCTCCATCTCTAAAAATACTACTTCCTCTTCGAGTTTCCCGACCGCTTGAGCACATCTCCTTTCACAATTGTCTATTTGAGTTTCAACTCTTTCAGTAGTTTTTTCAACCTCAGTCAATCTCTCCTCGTGTTTCGTCAGAGTTGATCTCATCTCTCCCAATGTCTCTTTGATTTGTTTCATCTCTCCTCTTAATTCACTCATCTCCGTTTTCAGGTCCTCGAAATTTTTAGATGTAGCTTCTTGGTTCTTTTCAATTAATTCTTGGATATTTTGGAACATTGTCTGCATTCCTTGCATTGTGATTGGTTTCTCTGCTGTTGGTAAATTTTCAGCTGATTTTCTTAGACCTGGAGGCGTTGTGATCGGTGAGGATGCCACTGTAGAAGCTATATGTTTTTTAGTCACTTTGGTGGAGGTTACTGTGGTTGACATGTTTGCTAAACAAAGAAAGCTTTTCCAGATTATCATACACTACTATTATTACGTATTATTATTATTAAATATTATTATGAAGTCTATTTAAATATGCACATTCAATCCACTTTCTCCCTTATTTCATTCCTATCAAAATACACTCTCAAATTCCAATATTTATAACCATATGTCAATTCAGTCTTATCTTATATATCTATAATTAAGTAAAATCTATATGACTATATATGCAAATTATTATATCAATTTATGTTAAGTAATAAATAAATCTAAATAAATAATTAAGTACTCAATCTATTAGATCATGATTATTATATACACTTATACTAAGAATTGATTATGTCTTCAAAGAAAAAGGAAAGCTTCTTTAATCCCCACTCTTATTTCCGTTTGTCCAGCTGATTAATATAAACAGGAAAAGGGCTCACTATCATGCTAAATTCCTAGGGAGGAAGGGGGGGTTCGGAGAAAAGAGATTCACCCCCAAATCATCCTTGGCTTTATAAAGTTGATCGTTATATATTGCTCCTTAATCCACTGAGTTTTAGTTCTTATCCCAGCTAGGAGTTTTCACTCACTCCAATAGTCACCAACACTTAGTCCAATTCACTCGCCCTTCCATTTCTCTCCAGTTCCTCAGCAGCGAGATTGCCAAAAGTTTTGTAAATAAAAACTTCCTTCCTTTCTTATCTGGGCTGCCGCTATTCTCTCCAGTCGCTGTACAGCCCTGCGATTCTCAAATCAATCTCTTTCTTCTTCTTCTCCCTTCACGTTCTGTCCTGTCTCCCCGTGCCGGTCAAAACCGTAGTGTCATTGGCTTCGGGGCCGCTTATACGCGGCCTTCTTCTTGATCTCCGGATCCTCGGGGCTCACGTTTCGTTACAGCGAGGGGGTCGCACACCCTCTCCTCGCCTCCGAAGAAATGCCTCTCCGGGGCTGGAAGCGGCTAAAAAAAGCCGTGGAGCGTCAAGAAATTTGATCGGCACAACGGAGCTCGCGCCGATCCTCCGCCTTGACAGCTGCACCGGAAGTCTCCATTGCATGTATGTGTTTATACTCTATAGTTTAAGTGGCTCTCTATAGAAATGTTTGAGTAGGCAAGTGTTAGCTGATACCAAACTATCAGCATTACATATTGGAAGCAAAGCAAAGACCTGGACCTGACTCTTTGCACTGAAGAACCTTTCATTTATGGTTGCCTACAAATAAAAAGATATTACAGAAAAGTCATAGAAGAGATTGCAAACAGCTTCCCCAAACCATCTAGCAATTGGGCAAGAGGAGAAAAACAAAATTGCAGTTTAGCAGAGGATATTTTTTTAAAAAATTGACTTTGTTGCTGACTCCAAACTGTCAGCTCCAAACTGACTCTGGGCAGCAAACAAAATTAAAATAAACAAGACAAAAGCCCAATAATGAAAATAAAAATGTATTTTCTTATAAAGAAAATAAATAAATTATATATATATATATATATATATATATATATATATATATATATATATATAAATAAAAATCTGGACAGCTAAGCCAGCAATATGTGCAACAGATGTCAAACATATCTAACAAGGGTTCCACTCACTCTACCACAAGGCCATCAGGATCAGGATCTCATAGGGGACCTCATTCTGGAAGGCAGTTGCTGCAAAAGAGGAGTGCTTCCCAGGTTGCAAAAGGTGATGTTTTTTAATTGAGGGGACTTGCAGCACGTTGATTCCATCAGCTTGTACCGGGTCGGCAGAAATCACAGGAGATAAAGTGGCTCCTTAAACAACTAGGCCCTTGTGGCAACTAGTGCAGCTTGAATTCTTCATTCTGAAGCATGTAAAAAAAGTCAAACCACAGAAATATGTTTGCAAATGTTCAGTTAGAAAGTTTAGCTCTATTTAATGAGACTTACTCTGAAGAAAGATTACATTGTATTTGAAGCTTTTTTTTGCATGTCTCTACACATTAGGTCTCCCCAGGTGGTACCTTTTGAGTAAGGCTGTTTTCAACTCATATCATTACCAGCAGATCTATGTGTTCAGTGTTCTTGAAATGCAGACACTAATTGTAAGCATATTAGCTGTTTTTAAAGAAAACTAAGGATAATTTGAATGCTGCCCAGGGCTTTATATTTATGTGGCTATTACTTATGATCAAGTACAGTTTGAGGTTTTATAAGAATAAAGCAGGGGTGAAATGCTACCGGTTTGGGTAGTGAAAATGCTACTGGTTCACACAGCACAGCTGATTTTCTGAACTTTTAAAGAACTTTTTTTCAGCATTTTTTTAATACCGGTTCGGGCTAATAGGTAGTAAAAAATGCTGAAAAAAAGTAAAAAAAAAGGCTCCGACAATCAGCTGTGACGATCAGCTGTGCTGGGCAATGGTCAGAACTTTTTTTAACCATTTAAAGCATTTTTTTACTACCTATTGCCCAAACCGGTATTCTTGTTTTCCGGTAGGGAAAACTTTTGAATTTCACCACTGCAATAAAGATGTACATATCTGATTCAATAAAGTATAATGGAAGACTAAATAAGTGTATTAACTTACTTACCTTATTTATAGACTACCAACTTAAACTCATGGCAATTTCAAGCATTAAAAAAAATCATCAAATAGTAATAAATTGTCCCAAATGTAAAGCCACATCCTAGTGTCCAAAGTATGGACATCAAAGGCACTTCAAAAGGTTTGGGCTTTCTTTACTGCTTTCTAGAGTGAAATTTGGGATCTGCAGGAGCATCTTGTTTCATACATGTGAGCATAACCCAAAACCCAGTGTACTCTATCCACCCACGCTTCCTCCAGTCTTCTTAGCATCTCCTTGTAGCTGATCACACCAGACAGGATGGTCGTCCCTGAAGAGGCAGTAGTCAAGCAGATACCTATGGTAAATCATAACTTTAAAGAGAGTCTCTATTTTCATCTACATCCCTTCCTTCTTCTCTGTAATCCCAGCCTGCAAAGATACAAAAAAATGAACCAGTGAGAAAAAAGTACCTGAACTGACTCCAGGAGATGAGAAAAATTCAAAGGCCTTCATCCATACCCATCCTAAGAATTACAAAATATTTCACATTTGTTGCATCACATTTTGTTTCCTTATCACATATAATATGCTGCTAGAAACAACTGAGTGTCTACTTCCCAAGTCCATTTGAATGCCCCCATCATTTATAACTATTTTCATTCTCTGTCTTTCATCAGCTTTTTTTTCTGTTCTTGCTCTGAATCCAAACAAACAATCTTTATGGAGAATTTCTGTCTTCCTTGCATATCCTTTGTGTCTGGTCTACTAAAGACATCTCTAGAAAGCACATTTAAACGTCACTTCCTCCTTTTGTCTGCTCAAAACTAATTGAGAATATCGGAAACATGGTTGTTTTGTTTTAATTCAAGTGGGCATTGCGTCTGGAAAAAATCAGATGAATCAAAGAGCTTCCTATAGAGCTAAGGCATTTCAAGTGAGGAAAAAATAAATTGGGAAGAGTCATAACAAGCTAGATTTTGGGTGTGTTCCAGCATTATTCTGTTAAAAATTATCCCCATCCTAGAAGCAATAATAATTTTTGGGACTTACTCCAGACACATTTTCCATGAAAGGAACTATTAGAAAATGCATGGATTGTTGTGTTCTAAAATGTACCAGCTGAACATAAGAAAAATATTCATAGCATTAACGCTCCAGCAAATTATTTGATTTCTAAAGAAATCTCTTGTTCCAGAAAATTTGTTGCAGAGGGCAAAATGAACTCATTCCAGCACAAATTCATTTTCTACAACACATACCTATGTAACTATCAAGTCTTCTTAATCAGTGTTGTAACCAGTCCTTACCAATTCCTATCCTTTTAACATTTCTTCTACTACTTCTCATGTAATTCGTTGAAAATGAATTTGCTTTAGAATTATTTTGTGAAAAAAAGAGAATTTCAGCAAGTACTTAAGTTTTATTGCAAGGGAAAAACTCCCTTCTTTAGATCGTGCAGTATGAGTAGTCAGGAAAAGACAATAATAACAAGCAACACTATCATTAGTAGAACTCTATTTCACTGTACATTTGTAGGAAAATACTGGCTGTTTTAGATATTGCCCACGTGATTTCAATATATCATTAACTGAAAGATCATCAGTTGCTTAAGAGCAACTATTGATTGCTCTTAAGCATGTCTTAAGAACTATTCACTCAAGGGTATCTCTACTTTATTCAAAGAGTTCTGAGACGAAAGAATTATAGAATTGAAGCAATGCTATAATATTGGGGTCCCAAATCTTGTGTCCAAGAATATTGCGTCTACCTTGTCTAAAGGCACCTGATCCTTTTCACCAGGTATGATTATTAATTATCTTAGGTTTAAAAAACTACCTGCAATTTTTCTGCAATCTTAGAAGTGGGTTGAATGGGCCATTTATAATAAATAGACAGACAGACAGACAACAGTATGTGTGTGTGTCAGTGGTGGGTTTCAAAATTTTTTACTACCGGTTCTGTGGGCGTGGCTTGGTGGGCGTGGCTTGGTGGGCATGGCAGGGAAAGGATACTGTAAAATCTCCATTCCCTCCCCAATCCAGGGGAAGGTTACTGCAAAATCCCCATTTCCTCCCAATCAGCTGGGACTTGGGAGTCAGAGAATAGATGGAGGCGGGGCCAGTCAAAATTTTTACTACGGTTCTCCGAACTACTCAAAATGTCCACTACCGGTTCTCCAGAACTGGTCAGAACCTGCTGAAACCCACCTCTGGTGTGTGTGTATGTGTGTATGTGTGTGTGTGTGTGTGTGTGTGTGTGTATACTCACTGAACAACCATTTGTTTAGTGACTGTTTGAAGTTATGACAGTGCTGAAAAAGTGACTTACAAGTATTTCTCACATTTACGACCATGCAGTGACCTGCTGTCATACGATCACCATTTCCAACATTTCCCGCTTCTGACAAGCAAAGTCAATGGGGAAGCCAGCAGGAGATCATGGATGTCTTGCTTAACAACTGTATGTGATTAGCATAATGGCCTCACGCAATGGTGGGATGCTCACTAAATGGGGTGGTTTTGTGATGTTTTACTTAATGCCTGCTTTACATAATGCTTATCCTAATTAGAGGACAACCTGCATTAATGTTTTGTTGTTGGCCTTAAAAATAGCAGTCCTTATTTGGGATAGTAAATCCTTCATCAAATCATGTATTCAGCTCAGGTTTCATCTACCTAAGCAGATTGTACCCAAAGATATAAAGACTGTATAGGATTGTACCCAAAAAAAAGACTGTCCACAGGCAATCCAAGCCAATTTTCAGGAGCTCTCTGCAGCTGGGAGATTTGAGACACACAACCCTTCACAGGGCATCCCTCTTCCAGCAAAGCTTAACAAACCCAGGTCGCTCCTTAAATATCAGCAGCCTCTGACTACCACTTAGGCCTGGTTTCCTTCAGTAATTTACCTGTGAGGAGTTCTGCAAAGTCTAGTGGTTTCTTAGTGTAGTCCAGCACTCTTTTTCCTCTTGTCTTTGGATCATTAGGTCTTCTTAAGTCTTAAGTCTTCTTGCTGAAGGTTGGGGGGAAAAGATTCCTGGTGTAGATTAGAATCAGCTGGATCCCAGGCATGTATGCTTACAGTTACAGTCTGCTGAATCAATGGCAGGGACAATAGGCCTTCTTCTTGGTTTGTTATAATGTGGCAGTGCAGGGTCCAAATTCTTGCAGTGAGTCCTCCTGGTTCTCTTCCTCATTCAAGATCCCTTGAGATCCACCCGTGATAGAACCATAGACATTAAAAGAGATTGTCACCATATTAGAAAGAAAGAAAAATAAGAAGTTGACTTGTCTAAGTCATCTATTAGGTCTTGCCAGAATCACAAACAGAGGTTGCAAAACCATTTGCCAAAGCTGTACCAATATGACTCAGAGGACTTTTTTGCCAATGCCTTTGGTTTATACTATATTGAATTTTGTTTCTATTTTAATCCTGTTTGTTTTTTTGGTGTGTGTGTGTGTGTGTGGTTTGTATGCATGTATAATATACATTGATGTTTCCTATTGGTTGCAATAGCACAACAGTTTGCAAAGAAGTACAAGTGATCAGATCTAATTTGCAAAAATCTCTATCACAACTAGATGATAGCGAAGAATTTGTTTCCTCTATGCCTTTACTGTCCTCTAACAACATCTATCTTTCAGATGTAGACAATCCAGATATGTAAGCTGTAACAAATGTAGGAATCAAACACAATATAAAATGGAAGATTTGTAAAATAGTATTGAATTAAAGTTCTTATTATGAGAACATTAAGTTTCAAGTGACAAATGCAAGCCAAAATAAAGTGACTTCATTGGACTCTTAATTTTTTATCAGAATATTTTCTGTTAAATATTTTCTTCCTACAGGAGTTGTAGATGTCTGCACCATCCTTATCACAACATGGAATTGTAGGTGGATATAGAATTATATTTAATTTAGGTGTAGGCCTAACATTCAAAGCATATTTAGGATTGATCGCATGCCTCAATATAGCTGATATTTAAGCATAGAATAATGAAGATGTCAGGGTTCCAAGTAACATACCCATAGCAAACAAAACTCTTGAGGCAGATAGATTCCTCAAAGAATAAGTTTATTGGATATGTCATATTGGCACAGGCTGGTGAAAACCGACTCTGATTGTTCCTGCGATTTTCACCTAATTAAAAATAAAAGGTTTTCACTTTCTCAAAACAATCAGTCACATGATTCAATCAGGATACTGTCCAGTTGCTAGGTGACTCCAGTTCCCTCCTTCCAAGCACCTGCAGGAATGCCCTTGGTTCCCAAGAGAAAGTATTTTGTTTTGACTACAACACCACAACTATCTCTATTCCCCCCTCCCCGTCCCTCTTCTCCAATGTGTCAGCACTGAAGTCTCAAAATGGCTCAGTCAGGCCAGCTTCAGGGTTTCTAAACATGCAAGCATATTAACTCAGCACTTAGTTCTAGGAATGTGTGAAACAGCAGAGAAAAGAGCCCTAATAAAAATATTACTTTGAAAAATATCATGCATAGTCCTCCAGTGTTGTCGTCCCCAATTTCCAAATCCCTTAAGGGTGCTGGATTTCAATTGCTGCTGTTCCCTTTGGTTTGTAATGAAAAACTTCAGGATGTTGTAGTTTTTCATGAACTAATTAATTGGCAAAACACATAGCACTGGGCTATTGTAAACTTAGACAACCTTTGTACTTAGTATTAAGGTAGCAGAGAAACTTATAAAATAAGTGCCTCTTACAATTTATTCAAAATGTTCCCTTGAATCTACCACAACATCTGACTAACCCTGGATTTTAGTGGCTTCTCTATATATAAGCATATTTATGTGTAGTCCATGAATAGGTACTCTTACTGCTTTCAGGTTCATACTATGCCTACTATTTGTTATAACAGCCTTAAAAGTCTAAAGTATATCACCATGTGGCTAGATTTATGCCCCAATCTGAGAAAAGCAGGGTTAAATATTCAGGCCAATAGCTGGCAAGGAGTTAACTGTATGTGGCTGTGGCAGGGCGGTCCAGTGAAGAAGGCAATAGGAAATCAGCAATCAGCTTCGAGGCACTTTTAGAGGAAGTGCTGATACAAGAAGCTACATAAGGAAAGGTGTATAAGAGGAAATCAAAGAGGGAATCTCCATTGAAATGGTAGGTGCTCTTTCTTCCTAGGTAATTAACATAGCCCCAAGACTATGGTTAAATAGTCAGGGGATGGTGTAAGCTCTCCTCTCTGCAATAGCACTGCAATTGGGAAAAATCAGCGTATCCAGTGTAAAAGTACTCATTGTTCTCATTAGAAGAATGCATTACAGCATTTTGTCTAGATACATGCAGTCAACTCTGCGACTATGATTCTAAGGATATGAAATAGGGGCAGGGGAGAAGTGTGGCTGAACTATGACTATCTTAAACGGCACAAAGTACTATTATAATTAGCCAGATGTGTACTGGCATGGACCTCTAGGTTATACAGCTGGATGGGAATCAATATGACTTATGTGTTTATATGCATAACCAAATGATTTGATCCAACTTGAAAAGGTTGTACTAGTTTTAAGTTTAAAAATCATATTCAAATTCATTAATAATAAATATAGTTTAATTCTTATATTTTACTGCAATTCTAGGGAGTCTCTAATGTTTTTACCATTTGTATCTAACTATTTTAGAGTATTAAACTATTTCCTGCACAAGCCCCACTGTAATCAGGATCATGACTCAACAGGAGAATCACTGCTTTGCATGTAGTGGATCCTGAAATCATTCCTGTCTGAAACTCTGGAACATCACTGTCAGTCTATAACATCACATTGGATGGATCATGGTCCAACTTGAAATGCATAGAAGGAAAGCAGTGCTAGTATACCTTCCACTTATCTGTTTGGCCCACCTTAACTAACTAATGGTTCTCAAGAGTTATAGCAGGAGAACAGGAGTGGGGAAGTGTCATTGTTTTCGTGTCTTTTTTGAAGCTTTCTCATAAGCATCTGGTGGGCTACTGTGGATAGAGTACTTTCAGACAGATGCCTCCAGCCCCTTTTTCTGTTCTGTATTAACTCTGTAACTTTGTAGGGGATTATTATATTCTAAGACAAGAGATATAAGAAAACATATCTGGAAATTTGTGACAAAGAAGTTTAATTCCTTAAATTGCTGATTTGGGGGTTTGCTTCAGCTGAGTACTCTTCCTCTCCCATTCATATTGAAGCAATGGTGCAACACATTAATAATGTCAAGAAATATTTCTTTGATATATAACTGTATCTCTTTAAATAACACTTTGATTAGATTTGACATGTTTTTTCCCTTTTTCCCTTGTTACTTTGTCCAAAGATGAGCTTATTCTTTAATAAACTCTACTCATTCCAGTGGAAAAAGTCTACTTTGGATCCTGCCAAATTTTGGCTGGTGGGGCCCACTAGAAGAGACTTTTCTTTTGTAGTCCCCATTCTCTGGAATATTCTCCTGTTGGAGGTGTGGTTGCTTCCATATTCCTGGTCTTCCAGAAAAGCCTGAAAATTTGGCTCTGCTGCCGCCTGGCCTGGGGGCCAATGGCCTGCGACATTGGTTGTGGCTGATGGTGTAGAGAAGTTCCTCAGAGATCTGGAGAGGAAAACAGTAATTTCTTGACCAGAGAGAACTAAAATTTTTAACAGTCTGGATTATGAATGCCAGATACCATTGATAGTACAAAGAGCAGTGTAACAATACACAGGAGACTGACTCAACCTTTATATTGGAGCAAACACATGGTTACTTTATGGGAAAGTATATAGCCTACCATGTTTCCCTGAAAATAAGATCCTGTCTTATATTTTATTGAACCCTGAAATAAGCGCTTGGCCTTATTGCCATGCACTTATTATCAGGGGATGTCTTATTTTGGGGGAAACAGGGTACTATCTCCATAATATGAATAGTACATCAAGTTGAGCTTGAGTAAAAAAAAACCTTTTTTAAACTTGAATCTATAATTTAAGATGTTATAAACTATGAATTGTCCATTATGAACCTGCAATCACACCATAATGAGAGTGGGTTATTTTGGTCCTGTAATTTTGAAGTTCTAAATCCCGAATCCTCTATTTAAATTACATTAATAATCTATCTGGGTTAACTGATGATGTTGCAAGAAACACAAAGCTATAAGAAGCCAGAGTGGAGTCAATCTTGTGAGGGATGAGAAGACTTATCCAGCAGGTTAAAGTAAACAAGAGGTTCAGTACACAAAATTTGTTTCAGACAACATCTGAGCTAGCAGTGTTTCAGGTGAGATGTAGCTAAACTGTTAACTGAGTAAGGACATTTGAAGTTGATTGAGGCACACTACGTTTGACTTCTTGAGATCTAATAGAACTCATTCAATGTATTATTCCAAGGGATATTAGAAGTCAGTACCTAGATACTTTAGGTCCTTAACAGACTCTGCATCACAGAGGTTGATATAATAAAATTATCAAGCTGAGAAGACTGATGGTCAATAAATATTCTGGCTAATTTATTGCAGAACCTGCCATGAGGGATGGAGTGAAAGACCACCTTTAAATCAGTAAAGGCAACATAGGCCACTTTAGAAGTGCTAAAGTATTTTTCAGCTAAATAGTATAGAATTGGACATTGCTCCTCGGTAAAGCATCCTGATCTAAAGCTTGATCGTTCAGTAGCCAAGATATTTTCTGAGTGTATCCAATCAATGGTATAGAAATCTATAGTTTACTATTAAAAATGGAGGCTGTTGGACTTCCATTAATTTATTTGGATCTAAAGGTCATGACCGAATAGTACATATTTATTTTTCATCCACAGGCTTTGGTCAATGGGCAGTTCTGGTACAGATGGGTACATGACTGCTTTTTGCTTACTATTATTAGTTGGGGTAAGTAAGTAATCTTTAAATTTAGTGAAAATAACTTTTTGGTTTTATGCAACGAAATGAACAAATTATGCAGTAAAAAGAGAAGCAACTCTAGATTAAACGGTTTGTAACCAAAATGTATTTGTGGCTGGCTTCATTCTGATATGGGCACCATTCCAGAAAAAAATTAGTATATTGCACTGGAAATCATGTTAAACCAGATATTTTACTTCTTATTATCAGGGACAATTTCCTGAAATGGTCACAATTGTGACATTTTGCTTGTAGCATGCAATCTTTTAGAAAGCAAAGTCTTCTTTCCTGTAGTTATCAGAAAAAAAATCATTAATGCAAAATCTTATATGTTATTTTCTAAGTTCAAAGTGGTCTTGATAAGAATAAAATGATATTTAAATCTCAAAAATTAAAAGTTTACAAAGAAGTTTACAAAGAAGTAGTAACCAAAGAACTGCTTTGGTTAAAAAACAGTGGTCTCTGAGCTTGCTTTCTTGCAGACATTCCATTAT
This sequence comes from Pituophis catenifer annectens, assembly GCF_029215685.1. Lineage (NCBI taxonomy): Eukaryota > Metazoa > Chordata > Lepidosauria > Squamata > Colubridae > Pituophis > Pituophis catenifer. The sequence continues at coordinate 108,840,213 of NW_027256883.1, read as the reverse complement.
CCAAATTAACAAAGTAATGTCATCAGTGCAAAATAAAGTAAATTAGTAAATTAGTTTCATTAGTAATGGTTTCATAGGAGTGTTAAAAATCTATATACTAGTAAAAGCCCTTTCTTATAACTTTTAAGTGGGGAAAAAAGTGCAACACAGGACAAAACATTTTGAACCAACGTATGTCAAATGGGCTAACTTACAGAATGCATCAAAAATTTGAGTTCCAAGACTCCTGTGGAACCGAAATCTGACAAATTTAGAAAACATTTTATGACATAAAAATGACCATAAAACAGTTTTTTATGTAATACAAGATGTCATAAAAGATTTTCCAGCTCTGATGTTTTACTGTGCTGTATAATTCAACATGAGCTATTTTAAAGGCAGATACATCTCTAAATGTATCCTAGCTTTTCCGGTGATTTCCAGTACTACATTAGAAGTGCTCTTAGTGTTGAAGGCATTGAGGAGAGAGGAAATATCTCTGAAAGGATGACTCAAAGAAGGGGTTAAGGTTGTCTAGTTGACTAATAAAAATAGAATGCTTATTTATTTTATTCAGAAAGAAACTGATCTCTTTTCTCTAATAAACTAAAGATAGTCATTTTACTTTATTTAAATAACATTTAAAATCATATACAATTGATTGTAGATTTCATAGATTTTGACTTGTCTAGTTACTGAATTTTTTTCAAGTCTAAGGAAGGTTATGAAGAACCAATATAAAGGCACAAAAATGAAACATTACACAAACCTGATCTATGGTTAATCAGAGATCATTCCTTTGTAAGTGATGTGTTCCTCCTTTAAGAAGTTTTAATTGCCAGAAAGTATTAACAGCAATTTTTCTATATTATTTCAGAAATGTTTCACTGGTTGAATGTCATTTAGCAAGTGTTAGGATCAGAGAACCTCTCTCTTATTATTAAACAGGTACTACAAATCACTCTGCCCTTTTCAGGGTAAAGACAACCTTGCAGTCTTTAAATGGCCTGGTACATTATTATTTCCGATAATATTAATATAGTTGTAATAACTGAAGCTTCTTCTTTCTTGATGCTATTTATTAATCTGGCAGGACTCCTCTTTCATGTGGATGCCTGGACTTACCACTATGGGGCCCAATCAGACCTAACCTGGGAAGATGCACGGACATTTTGCAAGACCTGGTATACTGACCTGGTTGCAATCCAGAACAAAGAAGAAATTGCCTATCTCAATGACTTCTTACCAAAACATTCAAAGTATTACTGGATTGGGATCCGGAAAATAAACAACACCTGGATATGGGTAGGAACCAGAAAGGCCCTGACCAAAGAGGCAGAGAACTGGGCTTATCAGGAACCTAACAACAGGCGATCCAACCAAGACTGTGTTGAGATTTACATTAAGAGGGACTATGAAGTTGGAAAATGGAATGATGAGCCTTGTGGGAAGAAGAAACGGGCACTCTGCTATAAAGGTAGTGAAATATTCCATATTGAGTAGTTATAAGAGTTTCTTTATACTACTAGGCACTGTTTGCCTGATGTTCTAGCTTGAGATTAGTTTGGGCATGATTAACCCAACTCAGTTTTCTAGGATTGTTTGATGTGTTGAACTATAAATTGACAGCATAACCTGGGTTCCCCAAATGCTAGGTCAACATTTGTTTGGGTAAATTTGTGGTGCAGGGTATTGCATGAATGTAACCTTAGCACAGGAAGATAGACTGCAATGAAACAAATTATTTTGATGTTAAGTTTGTCCAAAGTTGGAACTGCAGCTTCAAATAATCCACCAAGATAAGATTAAACAAATACGATTTTAGAACATTACAATTGTTCATATCTAAGTGACTTTTTTGTTCAAAGAGAGAGATGCAGAGTTTCCTGTTATCAGAATTATAATCAGTCCTATGCTTATCAGGTTCCTCATGCTGCAGAAAATCCAATTACAGGTAACAAGATAATAACTGGGAAATTAGAATTTGCAATTCTGAAGTCATAGAGTCCTGGAAAAAAAATACTAGGGATACAGAAATCAACTCTGCAGTCTCTTATATATAAAAATGATGATATGAAAAGAATCAATAATTATTATGCACCTTTGCTCCTAGGGCATATTTGCACTTACGATTGAAGCTATTCCTGTATTGTGCTTATGGCCACTTAAATTTAAGATGGATCAAGAAACTTGTCAAGACTGAAAGACTCTAAAACAGCTTGCAAGCCATTCAGCCCAGCTGCAGGCTGTCACATCCTTCTAAAAAGCAATTCTTTGGCTGCTGTGTTATCTCCCTTTTGATTCAGGGGAATTTTCCTTCCTGGGCATATTTTTATATGTTCATAAATATAAACAGAAAGAGATGCACATAAGTAAAATGTAAAAGCATGTATATTAAAAAATTCAAAATTAAAAGGTAGTGCTCAAAACAGCAACTTCTTACATACTAACTAGGCAATGCTCTTAGCCACTATGCTATTTTAATACTAATTGTGAAGGTAGGAATACTCTTAGATTAGAGCAATTATTGCCTCAGTTGAAGGAGCATTTCTTCCTCTGGGAGTGCAGTAGCCAAGGGACTGTTGAAGTTAATCTGTAAGGAAGCAAAAGGCTCCACTAAAGAGAAGAAAAGCAATCAAGGGGACCTACAAGGAAAAGACTACTTTTCAGAGGAAAAGACTGCATCAGGAAAATACGCTTGGTATAAAATTTGCAATGGGAGATAGGTAAAGCCTGGCACTGTCCATTTCTGTCCTCAAAAAATGGTCATTGTCTTTTCTGGCAATGGAACAACTAGACAATGTAGATATGCCCATAACTTCACTGGAAATATTCTGGAATGGTAACTCTGCCCATTAACAATCACAACAAACAGTTCATGAGGGTCATAAGAAAATCAATATAATGCACAACCAAACTAAATTGAACTTTCTTTTGTGGTTACTTCCAGATAAATACTGCAATCTCTACAGAAAATGCTAGCAACACTACCTCATTACCAGCCATTCCATCTTCAAATAATTGCTGAATATATTTTGTCCAGTAGTCTTAAAAGCACCCTTTTTGATGTGCTTACATGGAATAGTTGCAAGGAAAGAGTGATTTTTGAAACTGTTAGCAACTGTTATAACATTGAGAAGTCAACTTCGCTCTATGAGGCTAGATTGGGATTGTGGGCAGGCTCTGTTATTCAAATCTTGAAGACTTTGTACTGGAAATTTATTTCAGGGTTTCTTCTGCAATAGGCTAATAGAAATGGATCTGGAAGTGATAAGAAGTGGAAGATACTTTTCCAAACAGAAAACAAATGTACATGAGTAGAACTGAAGTGAGGGAAGAAAAAAGACAAATTTATGAATTATGAATTTTGGATTTACTTGGATTGAGTTGTTATAATGCAATCAACAGACAAAAAGAGGAAACATCATGTCATAAGTCTCTAATATTGTTTGCCTTTTGTTTCACTGGTCTTGGTCCCTGTTTTAATAGAAGCTTCTCTCCTGGGAACTGAGCAAATATGTTGTATCCATTAATGAGGATGGTGTTGGAAATTATTTCTGCAAATAAAACAAAAGGCATTTTTGAATCAAAGAAAAAATTGACATTGAGAATTACCTGAAATATATAATAAAATATATTGAATGTATGATAAATTTGACATCTAAAGAAATAGAAATAAACAGCAAAATAATTCTAGATCCTACAAAGGTACCACAAGATAGTTCAAAGACGAAAGTGACTTTCAATGTTAAGGTTTAAATAGATGTATTCTTAGCATGAAAATTATAGACATAGTTTGCCTATTATTTGGAGGTGCTTCTGACACAAATAAAGAAGTATGAAAATGCTAGCAAGAGTTCAGTTGCTAATGTAATTTTCTAAAGCATGTTCTTGAACAAAAACATTCTGTTCTCAGGACAGAGAAATTAGTGAGGGTTTAAAATAGTAACATATTTTACTTTTTGTGACCGCCATGTCAAATATTGTCTTTTATACCATAGTTGTGTATTCATGCAGTACATTAATCTTTGATAGGTGCAAGACTAGCAGTTCCACATGGGAAGCGAGTGGAAATGAAACCCAAAAATTGTCACCTTTTGATTTTCAGATGTTACTAATTGAGAATGATGATTTTTGTGGGTAAAATACTGGTAATATATGCTGAAGTCCCCTGTTTATCCTAGTTTACCATCACTTTTGATATGGCAGCATTACAATGGATCCCATTTGTGAATGATCACATGTTGGATTGAATGCAAGAGATATTGGTCATAAGATTCTTGTATCTGTCTTACAGTCTGACATAAGCCGTTTCCCCTTTATTGACATGGCTTTTTCTTCCAAAATAAATCCTGTAATTGGAAGAAGCCAAAAAGTTCTAAATCTTTAGTATGTTCATGACAAGAGACAGTTTGGCCTCAAACTAGAGAGTGGAAGACTGTGAATTCTAGTCCCTTCTTAGGCACAAAGCCAGGTGGGTGACCATGGGCCAGTCACTTTAGCTCAGCCCTAGGAAGGAGGCAATGGCAAATCATTTCTGATAAACCTTGCTAAGAAAGCTGCAGGGACATGTCCAGAAATTGGACATGGTTGAATGGAAGAAAAAAAGCTCATTGCATAATTCTAATCCAATTCTATTTTTTATGCAGCTTCTTGTGAACCTTCCTCCTGCAACGAACGCAGTGAATGTGTGGAGACCATTGGGAATTATACCTGCCAATGCTACCCTGGTTTCTATGGCCCTTTGTGTGAAAATGGTGAGTCTGTTGACATTTTCTTTCTACTGTGATTAAATAGTATAGAAGCAGTGACTATAAGGGGAGGGAGGCATATTCTCAGCAAAGATAACATAATTATTTCAGTTTCCATGACACAGTACTGATACAATCAATGTGATTCCCTCATGCAAGAGCAAACTACATGAAAAATGTCACGTCCACTTTGGTCCTCAGCCTTTAAAGCATTACAAGCATTTTATTTCAGTGCTATTATTTTCTCTGGGGGATAGGCTGAACAGTCTCCCAGTTATTTTTCCAAGAAGACCTTGGTCACAAAGGAAAAAATGTTTTCTCTTTGGTGAGTGGGAACTCCTATGTTATGGTTTTCGTTTAGTGTTGATGAAACCTATTGATTTTATTTGAAACAATATTTAAAGGAATTCACTGTGCTAACATTCCAAAAAACACCGCAAGTAGCATCAGGCAAGCTGCATCGGTTACATCATAGGGATGCACTGGGGGAAGAGAGCATGGTTAGCACTGAATAACCAGTTGAATTTCTTTTTAGAGATCTTTAAGTCTGATAATACATCAAAACTTTAAAATATTAAATGTAATAACAACATCTGTTTTTCTATTAAGTTATTTGCAAGCATAATGAAAAATATCAGTGACTTAAAGAAATGTCATTCTAGCAATACACTGAAAACAACAGGACATTTCAAGCAGTTTTTTCTTAGCAATGTGGATTGTGCTTTCTCATACTGCAGGTTGGGTTTATATGCTTAGGATAAAGGTTTGTCAAGAAGTGCCCTAAGATATTTTAGATCATAAGTGTCTTTCTTTCAGCAATTTTATTCAGCAGAGGAAGTGATGAGCCCATGTTTCCATAAAATTAAATATCTTGCTATTAAAACAATTGCATTATTCTTTCAGGAGCTTTTAAAATAGTTGAGGTTTTGTGTTAATGGACAATTTAGATGCCAAGCCCTTGAATTCATCAGAATTCAAGAACTTCCCTATCTTTATTGCAATATAGGAAAAACAGTTTTGTTCGTGATGATGATGGCTTAATGTTATATTTTCATGTCTTTGTTTAGCTGTAAAATGCAACAAGTTTGGCCCTCTCCATCAGGCCCTGCTCATGAATTGCACTCATCCGCTGGAGCAGTTCAGTTATAGATCTCATTGTAGCTTCAGATGTGATAAAGGTTTTATAATAACTGGCCCAGTCAACTTGCAATGTTTGTCATCTGGGCAATGGACAGCAGAAGAACCTCAGTGTACAGGTATGACCTAACTTCATTGGTACCAAGTGTTGGCATAATGGATCCTTGCCAAGACCATAAATTGGTAGTGGGTTAGCTGAGCAAAAATGGATGAAGGCTTTTACAACCTTGCCATGTTTGGGAATCAGGTACAATTTTCATCTGACAATTATCCTTGTTACTTTATTATTTAGAAAATAAGTAGCGATGAAAACAAAATTTATCCAGATTGTATGGGAAAATTTGAATCTTAACCAGTAATGAAATTCAAATTTTTTTTACTACTGGTTCTGTGGGTGTGGCATGGTGGGCATGGCTTGGTGAGCATGGCAGGGGAAGGATACTGCAAAATCTCCATTCCCACCCCACTCTGGGGCCAGCCAGAGGTAGCATTTGCTGGTTCTCCGAACTACTCAAAATTTCCACTACCGGTTCTCCAGAACCTGTCAGAACCTGCTGGATTTCACCCCTGATCTTAACCATATTTCCCAAACTACTATATAAACTAATTTGCTGTTATCTTTTAGATCTGTACTCCTCTGAATTCAGTATTAAACTATAAATAGAAAGAGATATAGTAGTATAAACATAATACATTAGGGCCTTTTGCTTATCAAAATGTATTTCATAGGAAAACTGTGTATAAAGACATATGTAATAGAAGAAATATATTGACCATGTATTTTGATTTTGATAATAGGCTTTAAAAATTACGTATCAATGCATAATTGAAATAAAACACTCTTAAAATAATTGCTATTTATTTATTCCATTTTCTTATTTTCCACCATTTTGCAATTCATCTTTAGTTCCTGTTTTTCTAGCTCAGATTCCTAGTTTTTGCACCATGTTCGTAGATGTGTGAGAAATCCAGTGTTAGCTGTTTACCTACCTACTTTTCCTAAACGGGCTGTACTAGATCCTATAAAATTCAACAGTTTGCAGCTTCATTTGTGACAACAATAAGAAATAATTATAATTATAAAGTTAAACTTATACTAGAATACTTTTACACACTAATACTTTATAAAATAATAACGTATATGTAAAATGTGGTAAAAATAAGTGCTCTGTATATTTCAGTTTGTCTCCAGTTTTCTATGTTTTCTAAACATTTTTCAGCACTTCAAATTTTCCAGAATGTTTACATCTGTTGAGGTGTATGATGCATTGTACCTGATTTCTTTCTTTCCTGCCCTTAGCTATCCAGTGCCAGCCATTAAATATCCCTGTAAATGGAAACTTCAGCTGCATTCATATCCATGGGGAATTTCATTACCAGTCTAGTTGCAACTTTAAATGCAAAGAAGGCTTTCTGATCAACGGAGCAGAGACCACTATGTGTGAAGCATCTGGAGCATGGAGTGCTTCAGAGCCAACTTGCCAAGGTTTGAGGCTTTCTATTTTTCCTCAGTTCCAAGATTCTGGTGTTAGTGATGACAACTGAGTAATCATTAGTAGGTACAGCAAGAAGACAAGGAAGTTTCTGACTGATTTATCACATCCCCATTGTTACAAAATTTACTAGTTGTTCTGATGTCAGGTTTCAAAAGCCAAGATAGACATGTTGCAATTCTTTTAGAACCTGGAGCCTAGAAGTACATAGCATTACACTATGGTGTTACAGATAAACAAATAGTGGGTATATTAAGTTTGGAAAAGATCCTTTCCATAGGGCAGGTCTATGCTTTGAGAAGTCAATCAATTGATGCAATAATTTTTACTTCCATGAAAATGTGTGGCTATCCATAGGATTAAGTTAGATTTGAAAGATGTTCATTTGTGTCATGAAGACCTTTTACAATTTTGGTTCATTGAGAAATCATCATGCTGATATGAGAAAGGCTAGGAACATTGGGAAATGTAGTAATAATTTGTCATTCCCATTTACTAAACATATAATCATATGAAAGTATTGTCTTTTGCATAGTCTTTTTATATGTTTTGCTTTTATGTATAGCAATAGCACTTAGAGTGATATACCACTTCACAGTGCTTTACAGCCCTGTCTAAACTGTTTACAGACTCAGCATATTGCCCCCAACAATCTGGTTCCTCATTTTACCCACCTTGGAAGGATGGAGGGCTGAGTCAACCTTGAGCCTGGTGAGATTTGATCTGCCAAACTGCTGGCAGCTGGTGATCAGCAGAAGTAGCCTGCAGTACTGTACTCTAACCACTGCGCCACCACGGCTCTTATCCTATCTATCCTATGTATTCTAATTCCAATCCCATTCTTTCTTATTTTTTTTTAGTTAAGCAATGTCAGCCAATTCAGCCACCTGCAAGAGGAATTATGGATTGTGTAAACCCAATTGGTGATTATAGTTACAACTCCACTTGCAGCTTTGCTTGTGAAGTGGGCTTTGAACTTAGTGATTCCCAGCCTTTGATTTGCAGTGCATCTGGTCAGTGGACTTCTCCCATACCAACATGTCAGGGTATGCTATCTAATGGAATTGTATGAAATCTGATGTCTAAATTTCTGTTTAGACTATTTATTTATAACTTGAGTTCAGGGGTGGGTTCTACTTACCTTTACTACCGGTTCACAAAAGGATCGCGCGCACGTGATCGCTTCACTCACTCATGCACCTTGCTTCTGCACATGTGCAGAATACTGATGACGATATCTGGAGCAGTGGGCGGGGCCTCCCGCTGGTTTTACTACCGGTTCTTGTGAACCGGTCCAAACCGGGGGCAATCCACCACTGCTTGAGTTGTGTCTGAAGATTTTTGTAAGATCCATCTAAATGAGATTTCGATTAGTCATGAATAATTGCTCTCAGGAATTTCAGTAGATTTCAGTAGATATAATTGAAGTACAATGAATATTCAGTTAACCCATTCTTGTTTAGAATTAAACAAACCGTAACTCCTATTACACTTTAATATTAAGAATTCCCAGATTACAATTCACTTAAAGTTTATTAGCCTTCTGCAGCTATTTACATTATAGTTCAGTGGTGGAATTGATGTTGTGAACTAATTGGTGAGAAGGAGAAGACCAAAACCAACGGACTCATTACTGAACCTAAAAAAATCATGTTTGTGTTTAAGGAAATCCAGGTCCTCTTAGCACAAGTACTTAAAATGTACAGAAGTTGGTTACTTGGATAAAATGACATCAGTTTTAAATCAAGTTCTTACATATAGAATATGTATATCTTCATGTGATAGGATTGATTTAAAGTACAAATGAATTGGCTGAAAGACAGAGAACCAGAAAGCATCTGGTGGCACTTTTTCTGACCAATGAATTCTATTAAAATGAATATATTTTTGTGAGCTATACTCACCTCAAATACATAAAATGGCTAAAATAATGTACAATTTAAATTGGGGTGAACAGGGATGGGGTGGGGAGAGGTGAATACAGGCTGTGTATGCAGGTGCAAGTTAGAAGTTGCTCATGAAAGCTTTTTAATATTTGCTAGCCAGAAGAGCTGTTGCTATATTTCTGATTTTTGCCACCATAGACTAACATGATTGTCCTCCTGCAATGAAGGACAAAGATGAATTCTTTGGTTGATGTAGGATCCATTTTGCTATCATGTGACTCATCTTAAGCTCCAGATGAAACAGTATACGGGTGCATAAACAAACAAACAAACAAACAAACAAACAAACAAACAGTATCTCTTCCAAGCCATCTTCAACGCTCTTTAAACCTGTTATCTGTATTCATCCTGACTGACTTTTCTGTTCCCCTCCTTAGCTATTCAGTGCCAGTCCCTAGAGGCACCTGCTCATGGAAATACCACCTGCATTCATCTCCATGGGGAATTTCAGTACCAATCCAGCTGCACTTTTCTTTGCACCAAGGGTTTTCGGTTACGTGGAAAAGAGGTCACTGAGTGCACAGCTTCTGGAAAATGGACAGCTCCAGCCCCAGTTTGCCAAGGTTGGGAGTTTCCTTTTAAGGCCTTTCTTGCCCATGTAAAAATTATTTTGAAAAAACAGAAGCAACTCATTTTTCAACATTTAGGAAAAGAAATGGATTCTCTTTCACCCATTAGCATTTGCACTGAAGGAAAGAAAGAAAATAGGAAACCAAGAAAGAGGTAGGAAAGAGATTCGTGTGAATAGAAGTTTTATTACAGTCACAGATCAGAATTATGGACAGGAGCCTTGTGTATGCTGCATAGATAGCATAACGCTTCCCATGTGTCCAAATAGTGACAGGTCCAAAGGATGCTATACTACATACCAGTATATTATCTCAGTGAATAACAGTTAGCCGTTTAAAGGTGGATTTGAAAAATAAATTAGAATTGTTATAGGTTGATTCTCAGTATCCTCCCTTCTTCTAGACAAGCATTAAAATAAGCAAGACTTTCTTTGCTTAAGGTATTGGAAATAATAGTCCTGGCAACCTCATCCTAGAACCTGATACATCTTCAGGGAGACCGGAGGTGACCTAGCTGACTCTCCCACAATTTTTGGGGTGGTGAAAGCATTTTTGCCTTAGCTAATGATCATTAACTGATAGCCAATACATATCCTTTTATGCATATCAAGAGAGAGCAACTGACTGGTCTAGTAGTTGAAAAGTTTTTTATTTCAGGAAATTAAAAAAAATCTCTTCTTGAATGATTATCAGATCAAAATGGTACATTGAAAGCTTATGATAGAGTAGTATACTTTTATACCTACACTTACATGTCTTACCGCCCCTCTTATTTCTTTCTCTATGTACTATGACTATGACCCCAGGCTTCACTGTGTGTCTGTATCTTTCCCAACATGGCTGAAGTGATGCTGGTATTGTGTAAAATTCAACAGCTTGCAGTTCCATTTGTGACAAACATAAAAGATATTTATAATAATAAAGCTATGCTTTTGTGTTATAGGCTAAATATACTTCTGTGAAGTAATATTTTTATAGAGTAAGAACATAAGTTCTTTGTATATTCCTGTTTTGTCTCCAGTGTTCTGTTTTCAACATAATAAAAGTATTGTTAATGACTTCAAATTTTCAGAATGTTTACATCTTTAGTGGTATTAAAGCAGGGGTGAAATGCTCCTGGTTCTGACCAGATCGCCCGATCTGGTAACAATGGAGATGGGTGGTTCGGAGAACTGGTAGCAAAAATCCCTGCTCTCCCCGCCCCCCATGCCCAGCTGAGCTGCGTGATCATCAGAGGCTTTTTTTTATTTTTAAAAGCATTTTTTCTACAACCTCTTCGGCCGAAAAAAGCTTTTAAAAGTAAAAAAATAAAAAAGCCTCTGATGATCAAACGGCTCAGCTGGGATTGTCAGAAGTTTTTAAAAGCATTTTTTAACAACCTCTTCGGCCAAAGAGGTTGTAGAAAAATACTTTTAAAAGCGTCTGACGATCCCAGCTGAGTTGCCTAATCGTCAGAGCCTTTTAAAAGCATTTTTTATATTGATTTTATTGATTTAAAAACAAAAACAATAAAAACATATACACAGGAGAAAAAAAAGAAAAAAAACGTACATACAGATACAAATAAAACATACACAACATATATAACATATGCCGGAAGTCCGTATAAGCATTTTTTAACAACCTCTTCAGCCGAAGAGGTTGTAGAAAAAATGGTTTCAAAAGTAAAAAAAAAAAAAGTTGGCCACACCCACCCAGTCACATTACACTCCCCCCAAGTCACGCCCTCAGAACCGGTGGTAACAAATTTTAGATTTCACCACTGTATTAAAGCATTGTCTCTGTTTTCTTCCCTTAGCTGTTCAGTGCAAGCCATTAAATATCCCCGTAAATGGAAACTTCAGCTGCATTCATATCTATGGAGAATTTCATTACCAGTCCAGTTGCAACTTTAAATGCAAAGAAGGCTTTCTGATCAATGGAGCAGAGGCCACTATGTGTGAAGCATCTGGAGCATGGAGTGCTTCAGAGCCAACTTGCCAAGGTTTGAGGCTTTCTATTTCTTCTTAATCTCCATTTTAGGATTCTGGTATTAGTAAGGAGAACTGAGTAATATTTAGTAGGTACAGCAAGAAGACAAGGAAGCTTCTGATTGATTTATCACATCCCCATTGTTACAAAATGTACTAGTTGTCATGACATTGCCAATACGGTCTACTATATTTGTAATAGCATCCTATATAATGGGATAGCTTCCATGCATTGGAGATAATCTGTTTTGGAAGAAAACTCTTATCCCTGGCAATTTTCAGAGTTCCAGGCATTCCATAAGGCTTCTCCCTTCCAAAAAAGATGCTCCTCATGTAACATCATTTCAAAGGTTTTCACTTTCTCAAACTCTCATTTGATTTTACTTCTCCTCACTGGTCAGAACATACTGGCTACTTAACTACTCTCAAAGATCTTGTGTTTTGCATACAAATTAGGGATACTGCTAAGTTATTTTGTTCTCTTTTTTTTAAAGAGGAGGAACCTGTGGTTAGGTAGTAGTTATAGACCAGGGGTGGGTTCTACTTGCCTTTACTACTGGTTCGCAACGGGATCACGCGTGCACGATCGCTTCGCTTATGCATTCGCTTTGCTTCTGCGCATGCGCAGAATGCTGATGATGACATCCGGGGCAGTGGGCGGGGCCTCCCACCGGTTTTACTACCAGTTCTTGCGAATTGGTCCAAACTGGGGGCAATCCACCACTGTTATAGACTGGCAATCATGAATTGACTGGCTTCATCAGCAAGCCTCCCAGCATTTTCCAGCCACTGAACTAGAGAGAACATAATGTTATAAAAGTAATCCAAAAATTAATAATCCAAGCATAGACAGATGGATCTTGACAGACCTGAACACTGGGCCCTATCTAAGAAAATGAAATTCAGTGTAGAGAAAAGCACACATATAAACTAGAGAAAAAACAGGCTTAATAGCAGTAACTGTGAGAGGGATCTCGGAGTCTTAGTGGACAACCAATTAAATATGAATCAATAGTGTGCGGCAGCAGCCAAAAAAGCCAATGCAATCCTAAATTGCATTAACAGAAGGGTATAATCAAGATCAAGTGAGGTACTAATACTACTCTATAAAACCGTAGTAAGACTACACCTAGAATACTAGTGATACTAGAATATACTAGAATACTAGTGAGCCTGGATAGCTCTGCAGACTAAAGCACTGTAATTTAATACCAGCTGTCTGCAATTAAAGTAAGTTCGAATCTTGCCAGGCTCAAGGTTGACTCAGCCTTCCATCCTTTCTAAGGTAGGTAAATTGAGGACCCAGTTTGTGGGGGCAATAAGCTGACTTTGTATAAAATATACAAAAGTATGAAGGCTATTGCTTAACGCACTGTAAGCCGCCCTGAGTCTCCGGAGAAGGGCGGCATATAAATCAAATAAAAAAAAAAAATACTGCATCCAGTTTTGGTCACCACACTATAAAAAAGAAGTTGAGACTCTAGAAAGAGTACAGAGAAGAGCAACAAGGGTAATTAGAGGACTGAAGGCTAAAACAAACAATGAACGTTTGCAGGGACTGGGCATGGCTAGTCTAGGGAAGAGAAGGACCAGGGGAAATATGATAGCAGTTTTCCAATAATTGAGGGGCTGCCACAGAGAGGAAGGGGTAAAGCTATTTTCCAAAGCACCTGAAGGAATAATGGATGGAAACTGAACAATGAGATATTCAATAGCTCATTGATATTCAACCTGGAAATAAGGAGAAATTTTCTGACAGTGAGAGCAATCAACCAATGGAAGAGCTTGCCTTCAGAAGTTGTGGGAGCTTCATCACTGGAAGCTTTCAAGAAGAGATTGGACTGCCATTTGTCAGAAATGGTAAAGGGTCTCCTGCTTGGGTGGGGGGGGTTGGACTAGATGACCTACAAGGTCCCTTCCAACTCTGTTAATCTGTATCAGTATCTAAGCATTATTTCTTTTAAGAAAAATCCATCATAAAACTGAGCCATGCTTAAAAGTCAGTATCTTTATAAAAGCTATCCGTTTTTTTTTCCAGTTACGCAATGCCACCATTTGCAGAAGCCTAAAAATGGGGAGATGGCCTGCTCTCACCCATTTGCAGAATTTGCTTACCAATCCACCTGTCAGTTTGCATGTGAACCTGGCTTTCTCTTGACTGGAACAAATACAACCTTCTGCTTGGCAACCAGGCATTGGAGTTCTCCATTACCAGCATGCCATGGTAAAGTTCCTTCTCCTCACCTTGATTTTTGTTGCTATTTTCTGCAATGAAGTTTAATGTTTTTCTGACATTGGTCAGCTCTTTCAACTTTGGACAGTTTCAATTTAAATACAATATTGTAATCTGGAAATTTCCACTTTGGAGATTTGTAGAAATCTCCACTTTGAAGAGCACTGATTTCATTCTTGGACTTTCTTTTGGAATGATTGGGCTGGCTGTCGTAATTCTTTCACCAACAATCTCTTTCATTCTAGTCATTGAATGCCCAAACCTGGCATTCAAGGTTAGAATTAAAGTGTTCCCATCCACATGGAAGTTTTGCTTATAATTCCAGTTGTGCCTTCTCCTGTGATATGGGCTTTGTACGCATTGGAACAAGTCAACTTCAGTGCACACATTTGGGAAAGTGGACTGCAGCCACACCCAGTTGTGAAGGTAAATAGAGAATACAATCTTAGCAGTTAGATAGAGAATCCAGTGCTGTGTAGATGGTAATGTAGAACAAGAAACAGACTAAACTAGAAAGAAACTATTATTTTATCTAGTACAGATTTTTATTACTGGAGGAAAGAGATGGAAAAGGGAGGCTTGTGACTTCAGACTTCCCCTGCCTCATTGCTTCCTAGACAGCATCTCTTCATCTTTTTCCGCAAGGTCATTCATAATTCCATTACACCTCTCATGTAACTGCAACAAGAAAAAAAATATCCAGGTGACTGAATGGACTTGACATTTTCCTTTTTGAGTTTTAAAACATCAGCTAGTTTCTTTTGTATACCCAGTGAGACATCCTTTTCCAAATTATTCTTTTGCTCTGTCATTTGTAAATCCACTTTCAGTACCATCTCTATCTTGTTAGATAAAATTTGTTCCATATCTTGTCTTTCAATAACATCTTTTGGACAGAGTCTATCCATGGAGGCAGGCATAATGACTGACACTGTGGACATTGTGTCAGCCTTCCTAATCTCTAAAAAAGATATATTTATCACGAGAAGCTTTATGTTCTTTATAATTAATTTCAAAATATTATTGTAAAAGTTTCTATATTCCAAATTTACCTGACCCTTAGTCTGTTTATAGCTTTGTAAGATCACAATCTTGTTTAGTTTTTGGTTGTTTATTTTAAATTCTTTAAATTCTTAAGTTTATGATTAATATTTTCTTTCATTCAGAATTGAAGGCAAACTTATCGGGTATTTTTCTGAGGGTTTCTAATAGCCTAAAAGTAATTTCCAAAAGTCATTAGAGAGTGAATGTTTTTTATCAGGGCAACCTGGTCTACCCAAATACAGTCAGGTCCAGAAATATTGGGACATCGACACAATTCTAACATCTTTGGCTCTATACACCACCACAATGGAGTTGGAATGAAACAAACACAATGTGCGTTAACTGCAGACTGTCAGCTTTAATTTGAGGGTATGTACATCCAACTCAGGTGAACGGTGTAGGACTTACAGCAGTTTGTATATGTGCCTCCCACTTGTTAAGGGACCAAAAGTAATGGGACAATTGGCTTCTCAGCTGTTCCATGGCCAGGTGTGTGATATTCCCTCATTACCCCAATTACAATGTGCAGATAAAAGGCCCAGAGTTCATTTCAAGTGTGCTATTTGCATTTGGAATCTATTGCTGTCAACTCTCAAGATGAGATCCAAAGAGCTGTCACTATCAGTGAAGCAAGCCATCATTAGGCTGAAGAAACAAAACAAACCCATCAGAGAGATAGCAAGAACATTAGGCGTGGCCAAAACAACTGTTGGAAACATTCTCAAAAAGAAGGAATGCACCGGTGAGCTCAGCAACACCAAAAGACCTGGGAGACCACGGAAAACAAGTGTGGTGGATGACCGAAGAATTCTTTCCCTGGTGAAGAAAACACCCTTCACAACAGTTGGCCAGATCAAGAACACTCTCCAGGAGGTAGGTGTATGTGTGTCAAAGTCAACAATCAAGAGAAGACTTCACCAGAGTGAATACAGAGGGTTCACCACAAGATGTAAACCATTGGTGAGCCTCAAAAACAGGAAGGCCAGATTAGAGTTTGCCAAACATCTAACAAAGCCTTCACAGTTCTGGAACAAGATCCTATGGACAGATGAGACCAAGATCAACTTGTACCAGAGTGATGGGAAGAGAAGAGTATGGAGAAGGAAAGGAATTGCTCATGATCCTAAGCATACCACTTCATCAATGAAGCATGGTGGTAGTAGTGTCATGGCTTAGGCATGTATGGCTGCCAATGGAACTGGTTCTCTTGTATTTATTGATGATGTGACTGCTGACAAAAGCAGCAGGATGAATTCTGAAGTGTTTCGGGCAATATTATCTGCTCACATTCAGCCAAATGCTGCAGAACTCATTGGACGGCGCTTCACAGTGCAGATGGACAATGACCCAAAGCATACTGCAAAAGCAACCAAAGAGTTTTTGAAGGGACAGAAGTGGAATGTTATGCAATGGCCAAGTCAATCACCTGACCTGAATCCCATTGAGCATGCATTTCACTTGCTGAAGACAAAACTGAAGGGAAAATGCCCCAAGAACAAGCAGGAACTGAAGACAGTTGCAGTAGAGGCCTGGCAGGGCATCACCAGGGATGAAACCCAGTGTCTGGTGATGTCTATGCGTTCCAGAGTTCAGGCTGTGATTGACTGCAAAGGATTTGCAACCAAGTATTAAGAAGGGAAAGTTTGATTTATGATTATTATTCTGTCCCATTACTTTTGGTCCCTTAACAAGTGTGAGGCACATATGCAAACTGCTGTAAGTCCTACACCGTTCACCTGAGTTGGATGTACATGCCCTCAAATTAAAGCTGACAGTCTGCAATTAACACACATTGTGTTTGTTTCATTCCAACTCCATTGTGGTGGTGTATAGAGCCAAAGATGTTAGAATTGTGTCGATGTCCCAATATTTCTGGACCTGACTGTATGAGACGGAGCATACTGCTTCCAGCCCCAATGATTAGAGAGTGAGTTATAGGCAACTTAGTGTCCTTTAAAAGGCACCAACTATGGTTACAAGTAAGAAAGCTATTCTTGTCATTTCCCAGTGTTCACACACATAGGAGACCACTATCCTGCAGTCCTGCACTCCCCTCATGGGAAGCTGCTGTCCAAAGCATATGTAGGCAATCTCCCATTCTCATTTAATCTGTAGAGGTTCCAAATAATTGGTCTACTCACAGGTTCTTTGGTCATTGCTGTAATCATCACAAAGACCTCTTCAGTCCACTATTCCTCCAAATTTTTAAAAGCAGGAAAGGGACCCGAGAGCAAAACCTTTAAGAAATATTGCTGTAATGCAACACTAATGAAATAGCAGTAGCAACAACTGGATTTCATCCCTCCCGCCCCACATATTTCACCCAAATCTTATTCAGAATTTTGGGAATATAGCAACTAACTAAGTGGCTCCTTGGGATATACTTTTCTATGTCACAAGAATATAGCTTGGATACCAGTAAGTTCTAGCTGTTTATTCTGAAATAAGAGTGAAGTTGCAAAAGTCAGAAGATTTGGATACGTGTGGATAAGCAATTCCCTATGTGTGTAATATAAACACAGTACTGAAACTGTTCACATTTGAGTATCCTTGAGGCATGTCAGATGCAATTTGTGTTAATTCAAAAGCACAATCACTGAGAGATTTTAATCTAACACATCTGAAAGGCATCAGATTAGGGAAGCATGAATTGTTGGCAAGGTTGCATTCTTTCCTTTCTTCCCAATATACATTCATGAATACCAGATTTAGAGAGAGTGAACTATAGTGGCTGCTCATCTTTAGTGTAAAAGCAAGGGATGTTTATGCTGGAATAATTCTTGTGGCTGGAAAAGGTATTCACAGTGGCCATGATCTTAATGATAGTGGTATTTGACCATTGTCCCAATAGGTATCTCTACATTGATAGCATAATCAATGGAAGAATGGCTCTACACGGATGATTGTAACTACTGTGGGGACAAGTGAAATAGTTAGAATGTGTGATTTTTGCTTTCAATCATCTACTTCACCTCCCAACAATGATAAGAAATGGAACATAATCATTCAGAACTCTAGCCATTTTTCAAAGTGGTCTCTTATATAAACACTATGTTGAAATGGAATAGAGCTGATGTTTTGCCTGCTGAAACCAAGGTCCTATTTTCAGTAGATATATTTCTTGTTATAAGGATCTTATTTTAGTTGAGAGGAATGGTACCTCTGCCTGAAATTTTGGAGAGCAATTCTTTATCAGTTGTATTAAGCTCTGAATCATGTACAATATAATGAATTCTACTTTCTTCATTTTAAGAAAACATCCTCTGTGCTACATATTTCGTTATATGAGTACTGTGTGTGTGTGTCTGTGTGTAAGTATACTGTATGTCTATGTAGTATTTGTACCTTGTAGTCTGTTTCCATTGCTGAATGCCTAATATTACACATATTACAGATAGTTCTCACCTTACAATGGTTCATTTAGTGATTGTTCGAAGTTATAAAGGTACTGGAAAAAGTGACACAATTGTTTTTCAGAGTTACAACCTTGCAGCAGCCCCATCGTCATATGATCTAAATTCAATCGCTTTGCAACTGACTCATATTTATGACGGTTGCAGTATCCTGGGGTCATGTGATCCCTTTTGCAAACTTCTGACAAGCAAAATCAATGGGGAAGCCAGATTCATTTAACAACTGTGTTACTAACTTAATAACTGCACTCAACACCTGTGGCAAGAAAGGTCATAAAACAGGGCAAAGCTCACTTAGTTGTCTCATGTAGCAATATAAATGTTGGGCTCAGTTGTGATCTTTAAGTTGAGGACTACCTGTATCACCTTTGTTAAACACCCATATATAAAGTATATGTACAGCTTATTGTATTTACAGCTTTGTTTTGTTCATTTCAGCTGCCAAGTGCCCATTTCTACACAAGCCAGCAAATGGCCATTTAAAGTGTCTTCACCCTCATAGCCATTTTGCATATGGCTCCAGTTGCAACTTTTCCTGCAATGCTGGTTTTCAACTAGTTGGGCAGGCAACACTTGATTGCACCGCATTAGGAAACTGGACTCAAGAAATGCCTTCCTGTAAAGGTCAGTATTAAGTACACTTTCTGGTAAGGGATGCAGAAACTATCTGAGGCCAGCTGAGAAATGAATTGTCAAATGTAATGCTTGGCACATCTGTAAAGAAAAACTAGAGTGAATCTGATCACGCAGCCTACACTATGATAAGGGAGGCAAAGTGGGCTCACTTCTCCTTATTGCATTATCAAGCTATCATCAGCAACCTTGTTTAAGGTCACCAACTCCTGCCTGAGCATTTTGACCAATCTGCCTTAGTGTTATTGTCAACAGTCACTCATATTCATCGAAATCTTTTCCCATGGGCAGAGTTTTTTATGGTGACTAAGCTACCATATTGCCATATTATCTGGGGCTCCTTTTGGTTCATTGCCTTCAAAGAAGTGGGTAGGGTTTTTCTAGATTGTCCTTCAAACATATAATGTGGACCTCTGTTCATCCTGCCTGTGGCAAGGAATAAGTAGAAGGGTGACCACTTGAATATGTTAGTTTGCTAATTCCTCCCTAAGCGAAGAGAAGCTGCCTGCAGCTTGAAGGAGCCTATGAAGTGCTCTCTTTTGAAAAGGCTACATTATTCTGTGATCCTAGAAAGCCCTCCTTTTTGGAAAAGGTGTTGAGACAGTGGCGATGGATCAAGTACAGTACATAACACACTAGAAGAAGCAAATTTTCTGTATTCTTTTCAATCAGGTTCAGGCCCAGATAGGAGACAAAGATGACTTTTGTCGCTCTTCTAGATGACCTTGTTGGAGATAGTGTTCTTCTTCTGGTCCTTTTAGAGCTCTTTATGGCTTTTTATTTGATCTGATGATACCGAATTATATATTGTGCTACCCCAGACTATAGGAGAGACACTGATGTTTTATCCTGGTGTTTAGAGACTGCAAAGGTCAGGATGGGAGTAAATGGGCTAAAGTTGAATGGAAGCAAGACAGAGTTGCTGTTTGTACATTGGCTTCTCCACCAATCCCAGTGGTACCTCTGGATGGGCAGGTGCCACCTGTGAAATAATAGCTTCTGAGTTTGGGGATTCTTCTGGTCTTATAGGCAGGTGCATGAGGTGGAGATGTAAACTCTTGTCTAGAAGGATTTTGCCTAGCTATAACTGGAGCATCATCTCCTGTATCTTACATGGTACAGGAGGACTTAGGTGCAGTAAATTATGCCCTCATCACCACTTGTACAGACTACCTCAGTGTGCTTTACTTGGGGCTGTCTTTAAAGACCACTTATAAATTATATCTGATCCTGAATGCAGCAGCCCACTTGTTAATCTCCAAATGCTGGGAGCATTTAACTCCCATACTACAGGCGTTGGTGTTATTACTGATTCAGTTTGAATTATAACTGAATTGTTGGTTTTAATCTATTAAGCCTTTAAAGACTTGGTATCAGTTCCTTTCAATAAATAATATCTTCAAAGTTTATTTGAGTAGTCAGCCTAGCCAGTCTTCATTATGTCCACCACATCATATTTGCTCTTCTATGCTAAGAGATCAAGTTTATTCTATTTCCATGCCAGAAGCATTAATGCATAGACAATGAAATCCATGGAATTTATGAGCCAATTTTCTTTCCCATTTTCATTGAATGCTTTGGGAGGAAAGGAGGAGGTCCCACTTCAACAACATTCCACCTCTTATAGTGTGCATGTCTTAGTGGCTTTAACAGCTAGTTGCCGTCTAGTGATTGAATCAATTGTCATCTATCTAGGTGAGAGATGAAATAATTCATTTGATGGAACGCACACATACTGTATACACACACAAAGATGATAATTGACCACCTGACTGGGAAGCATTAGCTAGCTTTGTGAGCCTTCAAACACTGTACTGGGCTTACTTTCAGAAGAGGTGATATAACTTTAATAATTAGTCTAAATTTCCTTCTACTCAACTTGCAAATTAATAAAAATAGTTAAAATACAATAAGTCTGCAATGCTGTATCTTCAAAAAAAAAAACCTGACTCTATTAAAGTGTGATTTCAAAAACACTTATTGTTGATAAAAGACAGGAGCAGAAAGTAGCATAACTGCCTTTTTACAGTATGGAACCTGTGAGAACATAATTGAATGATATGCATTATTTGATTCATCCAAGATGATATAGTTTATTTTAATTTGTACTTGTACCTGTTTTAGCTGTTCAATGCCCACCCCTGAAAAACCCAGAGAATGGCAAAGAAAATTGCTTTAATCCTTATGGACATTTTGCATATTACTCCAGCTGCACCTTCTCCTGCAACTCTGGGTTTGAATTAGCTGGATCAGAGAAGCTGAATTGCACAGATCAGGGAAACTGGACTGGAGAGACACCCATCTGTGAAGGTAGGTTTTAGGAAAAAATGTGGGTTGAAGGCTAGAAATTCTTCATCTCTATCATGGTGGTTCATCTCCAAATTGAATGTAGCCTTAGAGCTGGTAAAGTCATAGGAGCTTCAGAAGATGAAAAATATATTCTTTTGAGGATTGCAAAAAAAATGAAAGAAGTATTTAATTTTCAACAAGTCAATTTTCCTGATTTATAGAATGCCTTTGGTTTATTTTTGTAGCCATTATATGACAGATATAAAGATACATAACATACCGGTAGTTTACTCTTACAGCACACTGCCTGTTTGAGTAAGCTTCTTGGTTTATAATTCCAAACAAGCAGCAGAAATAACAAATTTGATACCTTTCCACATCTTAACAACAGAAATATTTTCTGTATGTTTAGTTTATTACAAGCATATACAACAGCATTTTTATTTTCGTTTATTGGATTTAGAAGCCACTCAATTCCCAGTGACTCTGGGTGCCTGACATAGTAAAATAATCAAAATCAAAATACAATATGAAGTAATATACCATAGCACATATGCAAATGCTCTATGCAGATCACAACATTTATTTTTCATTTATTGTTTTTTTTCCCTCTCTCTCTTAAAGGAACAATCCTGGTAAATAAGCTACAGATATACTAATTGAGACTTAAGCATTTAGCATCGAAGAAGCAGTGCTCTTCTAAAATCAAATTAAATATATTCCAGTGATAAATGATAGGTAGAATATGAACTTTCTGCAGAAATGATGCAAATAATTTAAAAAGCTTAAAATAAATGAGAAAGTTTCATACAAGCTTAAAGCTGTTGTTTTTTTTGGCCTAGCGTCTAATATTCCCAGATGTTTCTAGTTTGTTAATTTAACATGCAGTAGCTCATCAGTCGCTAAAGGCTTCTCCTTCATTCGCTCTTTCTGTTATTTATTTTATTTATTTATTTTGTCAAACATTTACAAGATAACAAGTATATGTATGAACATAAACATAAACAAAGGAAGTAAATACAAATAAATGGGGACAGTAAGACAGGGACGGTAGGCATGCTGGTGCACTTATGCACGACCCCTTTATGGACCTCTTAAGAAAGGAGTGAAGTCCACAGTAAACAGTTTGAAGTTGAAACTGTCAGGGTTTGAGGCTGTAACTATTAATTGCTTAACATTTTCTTCCTCCTGCCTCTTTCTGCAACATTTGTAGATCTTTCTCCTAAAGGTTTCAATTTGTTTTTTTGCCAGCTCTCAAGTGCCCTGAATTGCAGGCTCCAAAGAATGGACAGCTCAAATGCTCTCAATCTTATGGAAACTTCACATATGACTCCAGTTGTGTCTTCTCCTGTGATATGGGTTTTAAAAGAATTGGATCCAAAAGGGTGAACTGTACAGCTACAGGAGACTGGACAGGATTTGCACCATCTTGTGAAGGTCAGATAACTTACCACATTGAGTGCTATACACTGCTTGAAATGCAGGAGGGAAACATCTGCAAGCAAACAACTAAGCTCAGAGAGCTTAAAGAATTCCACAGTTCAACTACATATATTCTCTTCTATTGGAGAAATTATTTAATAAATGAACGTACATGAACAAAATATATTAAAATGGTTTCCTATTCCACTTCCTGTGATTTATGGAAGACTTCTGCTCCTTCTTGGTTTTATGCCACGTGGCTGTAATGTGCGTAACTGTGAAGGAAAAAACCAGGAGCCTGGTAGTACCTTTTCCAATTAACAAATATTATTAATAGCCACATGATTTTGTGAGCTCAAGCTTATTCAGCAGAAACACAAAGTGGCCAGACAGATGTAGGATTTAAACTGGGCTAAGTTTGGGATGGGCGAAAGGAAGACAGATTATACATAAAACAGGTTACAGGCAATTCATCATTGTTGTACTGTATTAAAAATCTAAAGTTAACAACCCATTCTGAAAATGGCTGAAACTTTTTGATGTCTGTGAGTACAACACTTTCTCGCTCAATGATTCTAAGAATAGCAGACCTCAAAATGACTATTTTAGAAAAGCTTCATTCAGTTTAAATCCTACATCAGTCTTTGTGCATCTGATAAAAAGAGCTGTAGTCCATGAGAAAGGTGCTATCAGACTTCTGATTTTTTTGCCACCATATAACAACGTGGATCTCCTCCTATTTTAATTGTGAAGGAGCATCTAACCCTTTTTAACTTCACCTTGCAGTAAGACCATCTGCAAAAACCCTCCTTCAGTACGTTCCCAATCCTGGGTAGGTTGGACAACACTGAAGAAGTATTGAGAGGGGTTTTTTTTTTGCAATAATATCCCAACTATAAAATGCCCTTTCCAAGAAGCTTGCCTAATTACGGGTACATGTATGTTCAGGTAAAACCGTAAAAAGAGGCTTCCTGGATCAAGCTAAATGCTGCTACCACCCAGCAGTCTGTTCCTATATTTGATCAACTGGACATTAACATGATAGGAATACCTTAGGCTCTGTGGTTGCAAGTGGTGGTCCCTGGACCCAGCCAAGTGCAATTTGAAGGAATTGGTGGCATTGTTTCCTGAAATACATATCCACCCATCCACTTGTTCATCCTGAATCTGCCAGCAGTCAGGGTCATAGGATGACCTTGGAATTCAGTAGTACACAGGAGGGAGAATTATTCTCTCTTTCAATAATAGAATCCAAAGTCTGTACACCAAGTTTTCAGCAGCAGTAATTCTCCCCGCCCCTCCCCCACACATTTAGATGCTCCTGCACATACAAACATCATGTACCCATTACTCTTTTTCTAATTCCAACATCACTATCACTACAACCAATATTGTGACCTTTCTTCACAATGTGATTCTTTGATCAGCCTTTGTCCAGTTCTAAAAGATCCTGTGATGTACTTTTCTTAATTTTAATTCCTGCCTGCCCTACAGCCATAAAGTGTTCCCCCCTTCAAGAGACAGAGAACATGAAAAAGAACTGCTCCCACCCCTGGGGCCACTTCAGCTACAGCTCCACATGTCACTTCTACTGCACTGAGGGCTTCATTCTCAATGGAACGAGTAGGATGCAATGCCAACCTGATGGCCGGTGGTCTGCTGAGATGCCTGTTTGTCAAGGTACCATGATCTCTTTCTATGCAAATTGCAATCATCTGCTCCATTTTCGAAAAACAGTTGCAAAACAGTTCTATAGAGAGTAGGGTAGGACTTTTGCCAAAGAAGTGTGTATTAGTGCTGCCCTCTGCTGATTTACTCTAATTTTTTTTCAGAGAAAAAGTAATTTTCATAAGTCTCTATGCTTTACAGCTGTTGTTATTGTGTCCTCCTATCTTAGAAATATAATGAAGCACCTAGACAACATTTCAAAACTGAAATATTTAATTTATAAGAACTTAACATGTTTCTTTTGACATAGTAATTGCAAAGAATAACTTAGAAAGCACTAATTACGGTAATATGTTTAAAATCATTATTTTGCTGTAATATTTATTTCTCTAAAATGACTCATAAAGGAATGTTGAGGATTTTTTAAAAACTCATATCCTCCCCATTTTCTAAGAAAGTTTAGCTTGGCACATTTCCTCATAATGTTACTTCCAAGTGTACAAAGTACGTGAGATTTTGTTCAGAGTCTGAGGTCAAGGGCGTTTAGTTCTGATGTAAATGGATGGAGATCTGTAGAGCTGCAGAGCCAATATTAGGATATTGGAGTCTTATAAGAGAAGAATGTACTTTCTAGTTGACTTATTTCGTTTCTAATATATTGAATTTCAGAAAACGCTGCCATTTACCTAAAGCAAGTTTTGCTCTATACTGGTGGAGTCACAGCATCCCTTGTTGTTTTAATGATCTCTGGGGGTCTGATAGTTCTAGCAATTAAGCGTCTCGGCAAAAGAGGTAAGGAGATTTACACCATCTAATTGGGATCGCCCAGTTACTTGTGATCTCATCCTCATGAGCATGAGAGTTCACATTTTTTAGCAGATATAATTATAATAGTTAAAACGGAATACAACTTCCCATTCCCTCCAATTTAAATGCCTTTCCAAAGTACACTTTATACCAAAAATGTATAGTACAGGTAGACCTCGACAACCATTCATTTAGAGACCATTCAAAGTTACAACAGCACTGAAAAAAAGTGACTTATAACCATTTTTCACATTGTTGCAGCATTCCCATGGCCACATTATTAAAATTCAGAACTTGGCAAATGATTCATACTTATGACAGTTGCAGTGTCCTAGGGTCATGCGATCACCTTTTAGACCTTATGACAAGCAAAGTCAATGAGAAAGCCACTTAACAACTGGGTTACTAAATTAGCAACTGTAGTGATTCACGTAATGACTGTGGCAAGAAAGATTATAAACTGGTGCAAAATTCACTTAACTCTCATTTAGTAACAGAAAGTTTGGGCTAAGTTGTAGTCGTAAGTCGAAGACAATCTGTAGTTCAAAGCCACATAATTTTAACTTCACAAAAATAGCATTGCATTGACCATAAAAAAAAATCCAGCCTTGACATTGGAATAACGCTTTTAGTGAGCCAAAACAATGTATTCAAATGGCCAGCCAGAATTCTTCAGAATTTCCTGTAAACAAGCAGCATAAAGTTTTTTTTTTTATTTTTCTTATTTTTTATTTTTTATTTTTTTTTTTAATTTGATTTATATGCCGCCCTTCTCCGGAGACTCAGGGCGGCTTACAATGCGCTAAGCAATAGCCTTCATCCTTTTGTATATATTTATACAAAGTCAGCTTATTGCCCCCACAAACTGGGTCCTCAATTTACCTACCTTAGAAAGGATGGAAGGCTGAGTCAACCTTGAGCCTGGTGAGATTCGAACCTGCAGTAATTGCAGGCAGCTGGTCTTAATAACAGGGTGCTTTAGACCACTGTACTACCAAGGCTCTTGGTTAAAGTTGCTTAGAGAGCCATGGTGGCACAGTGATTAGAATTGAGTATGACAGACTAACTCTGTCCACGGCCAGTTTGATCCTGACCGGCTCAAGGTTGACTTAGCCTTCCATCCTTCCAAGGTTGGTAAAATAAGGACCTAGAAGATTGTTGGGGGCAATATGCTGACTCTGTAAACTCCTTAGAAAGGGCTGTAAACCATAACGGAGTGGTATATGAATCTCAATGCTATTGCAATTAACTTGTTGTGGATTTAATAAGACCAACACAACTTTCAGGGTTAATCAGAGACAATGTATATTGTGCAATAGGTTCAAAGCTCTGTACATGAAGCGTTGAACAAAGACAGAAATTAGGTACAATGGTTTTTATACCCTTCTAGACAAAGGATTCTGTTAACTCAGCAGTTTATGTGATCATATACATTTGTCATTTTTAATTGACACTTCCCAATTACCGTTTCATTTTATTCTTTGCCAACAGTCATAATTCTTTTTGCCAATTACAGAAGCATAGATTCAAATTATCTCTTGTTAATATTACATGTGGTCATACTTGATCTCTTTAACCTTCATTCTGTATATCACCAAATGTCTCTTATCTCTGACAACTGAGGGGCCCCTCTGAATGTTTCTACTTCAAAGGAATTCTCTCCTTTCAACTGGCTTCCCTCAAACAAGCACATTTCCTTTCTTAAAGAGGGCCCTTCAGTGATCATCCAGCTGGACCCGCATTTACCTACCTATATTATTCCCCCCTCTGGAAGTTTTTCTATGCATAAACTTCCACTACTCTATTATAAGTGTAACAACTGAGTATACAAGGTTCCAATAAACAAATCTACAATATATAAGTTCTAACAAAATATAAGTAATAAAGGCAAATAACAAGTTGATTAAGAAAATGTTCTGTCAAACCTAGTTCCTTCTCAACTTGAATTTCCTTTACTGCTCTTATTGATAGATGTTTCAGCATAGGGATTGCACAAGGAATAAAAGCTACGCCTGCCACAGCCATATTAATCCACCCGGATCCAGGCAACCAAGAAAACCACACGTCAGTAGTTTGTAACCTCTGACTTATCTTGGATGCCCTATCCTGCAATTCTTTGGCAATTTCTCTGACCGTCCTTGATTTATTCATATAGAAACAACAGTCTTTTCCCAGGAATACACACATACCTCCTATGTTCATGGAGAAAGCATGGATCTTATGGTAGTTGTCATTAGTCCAGACCCCCAGAGTCCCTGCCACAAATATTCCTGCCAGTGGTTGCAATGGGACTTCTAGTGAAGGGTCCTTTTGTTTATCTCTGAGAATTGGTCCTTCAAACAGGGGGGAAGAAGACACATAGACCTTCCATTGGTTTGAACCAGAAATTGGGTTTGAATCCAGTCTCCACTGAAAGTCAGCACAGCAACCAGAGTGGAGCAGACCTTCCCAAGCCTGACTGACCAGCCTTACCACCAAGCATTCTACCAGAAGACATGAAAGAAAAGACCCTGAGATGTACAAGTAAAGACCAAAAGACTCTTTTCAATCCTCAGAAGACAGCTGGAAAGACTATGGGGGGAGGGTGGAAATTCATTGTAAGGTTTTCTTTCTTGTCTCATTTATATTGTAATCAGTTTATTGTAAGAATTGTATTTGGGAGTAATTGCCACAGCAAGTTATGTACACTCTAGATTTCTGTCTGGTGGGGAGGAGAAATATGTCCAAAATGTTTGTATTGCCTGTATTGTAAAAGTAGCTGCATACACATGCACACACAGAGAGACACACCATTCAGAATTAGACTGAAACTATTCCCTTCACTTACCTCCACACAAAGCTTCTCCTAGGTTCATTTTTGCTCTGTGGCACTAAAAGCCCAAGGAGTCATATCTCCCTGTTAATTCCATGGGGGAGGGGGCAATCCCCCTCAAGCAATTCCCTTACTTGAAGAGATAACAGAAAAAGTGATATCCAAAACCCAAGCCCTGACTGTGACTCACAAATGATGCTGCTCAGTTGCCCAGTAAAGGAAGATATATTGCACTGGTGGTCTCATGAGTAGAAATCCCAGGGCTCATTATGTGTAACACCAAAAAAAAAAGAAAAAAAGAAAAAAAGAATGGCTATTGTACACTGGCTAACCTCAATTTGGACTCACAAATCCTGGATGAAATAAAGTAAGAGCTAGGGCAGGTTCAGTAACCAACTCATGAAATGGGCAGCCTGTAATTTAAAGGAAAATCATGGCTGTGAAAAATTTTGGGACATGTGCTTGCTTAAAACCTGACTGGAAGCTCACAGAAAGTAATATCCGAAGTCTGAAATTAATTGGCATGGAAAATTGGATACTGTAAAATTCTTTTCTCCTGCAATACTTTTCTCCTGGCTGCTAGACCTTCATGGTTGAAAGCTTTCAGGAGCCACTGAAGGAATCCTTTTCTGTTGCCCCTAACAATGCCTTCCCCCTTTGCATCAGAACAATTAAAAGCACCCATCAAGCCTCCTTGACCTGATCAACTTTAATCTTTTGCCAAGAACTTGTTTCAAAACTCATGTTTTGAAAAAAAAAGTAGGGATTGTAGGAAGTTAGCACCCACCCCTTTCCTGGAAGAGTGAAATATTTTAGGAAATATGAAAAAGGCAGAATATTATATTTCCCTGGATGAGAAATGGAAAAGCATATTTTACAGACAACGCAGCTCCCACCTTCCTGCCCCCCACCCTTTGTCAATGGGCCATTAAGGCCTGGGCCAGTCTATTCTACATAACAAAGATCTGCCTCCTTCAGGCAGAGCCATAGTGGGAATTGCCAAAGATCCAACAAAGATAGGATTAGCCCTCTACACAAAAGCAGCAGAAACTCACCAAATGTGACCTGGGAAGCACATGTGACCATCAGCCAGCCAGGCTAGCTAAGACCCCCACCCCCTGGGAGTCTGACAATCAATCAGGATACTCTTTCTGGGCCCCAAGAAATGCAGAGCCAGAGAGAGCATAAAAACCTGAGGATTTACTGTATCTGCCCCTTTTCTGTTCAGGAACTCAAGCCATGTGATCCTGTCCACCATTAAACCATCTTTCCAAGCAGTCTCCATGTCTCCAGTGTCTTTTTCCCCACTTGGAGCAGAACCTAGAAGGATGTTTCTTCCAACATGGTGTTGGTTAAGAACTGTGCTTGATTCAAATTGTGATCTGTAGTTAAAATCAAATCTGTCTGCTGCATTAAAATTGTTTCATTTTTGTTTAGAATCTTGAATCAGGTAACCACCGCTGAAGGATGGTTCTGACTTGATGTGGGGTGCTTACAATAAGGGCTCCCCCAAAGGTCAATTTCCTACTTTCTGAGCCAACACCTCTTGTGCAATTCAATTTTCTATGATTACAAAGAGATTGAATGGCTTTTCCAAATTTGGTAAACTTAATACAGGAGCCTTGGTTAAAGCTTGTTTCAAATTTTCAAGGCTTCCTCTTTCATGTCCCTCCCATTTCAAACTCCAAGGTCCAGATTCAATTAATTTTGCATAGAATTATCTTAATTCTTGCTTGTTTATAGATAGAGGCGGAGACGCCACCCCTCCTTTCTATCAGGAGTGATTTTTACTACTCCTGTCGGGGGGGGGGGGGAGTCTTTCCCTTTAAGGATTGCTGAAAGTCAGAGCTTTCCCTTCCTGAATTCAAAACTCCTGGAATCAGTTTATTGTTCCTAGTAAGGCAAGCAAGAAACAAACACATCTTTTATTCTTCCTTTGTTGTGGAAAATAAGGCGGCCGTCTCAGCTTCTTAATGGCCCATTGGTAAAGGTGGGGGCTGAACTCTGCCTGAGTTTCTGCTTATTTTCTTTAGGGGAATTTCCCTGCTCTTTTAATATTGAGCTTCTCAAATCTTCCAACACTCCCTTCACTGATTAAGTGTATTCAAATGCTTTGTTCACTTAATCTGATCTCTGTCAACTAAAAACACCACTTCTCTTCTACTTCTTACCACTTCCACATTTCTTTCTTCCAACCTCCATAACTTTCCAAAAACACATCACATACCTTGTCCCTTCCATCAATTCTACTTTCTCTAACTCCTTCTTCTTACAAAACATTCAATTCTCCTACCGCTGTCAGCACAAGTCTGTGCAAACCAACTTACTTAAATGTCTTCTCTTACCTGCTACCACTTTCTTTTCCCATCTATAAAAAATTAACCCTTTCTCCGCACCAATATCTGATCGTCCTTCTAAATCTCCTTGTAAACTGAACTGGATTCAAACAAAAACAAGCATACTCTTGAGGCAGAATCTAACATTTTAGACAAAAATGCCACTGACTCTCTCTTACTACATATTGTAATTTCTAACTCATCTCTGTAACAATTCCTAAAAGGGCAGTAACTTGTGCTGCTAGCAAACAAACAAGCAAACAACAATGCTATATGATGGAGCACCTAAGCATTCAAAATGCACACAGACATAAGGACATTAAAAATAAAACAAACAATCTAAATGAGGTACTTTAGATCAATGCTCTGAAATATATTTGGATCAAACTTTAGCTTCAATTCTCTGCCTTTAGTAAAATGCAAGTCAGATTTAAAAAATCTTTCAAAATCATTTCTTTTATATAGGATTAATTAAGTGTTTTAAACCTCAAAAATTTCCAGAAAAAAATAAAATCAAAATTGTATTCAGAGCAGAAAAGCTTTCATATGCAAATTAAAGAGACCAGCAGCAAAACCGCATTAGCCGATCACCCACTTCCCCCTCCTTTCTCTCCTCATTCAGCAGAGAGAGAGGTGCTGTCCGCAGCCCACCCTTTTCCTGCTTCTTTCTTCCAAAGGAAGGGGGGGGGAAGGAAATACAGGGGGAAAAAATGTTTAAACTGCATAGAATTCTCATCTTCCTTTCGCCTCTCCTTTCAACAACACAACCCTCTGCATTTCTCTCTAATTTCTCACATTATCAACACACAGGCATTCACATTTGCACTGCAATCAGACTTCTTGTTTAAACCAATTTCACATACAAAAAAATCCCACTTCATGCAAACCAACCATTACAATCATCTCAACATCTCCCACAGCCTCAAGCACAAGTCTATTCACTTTGCTGGCCAGCCACACATATCACAATCAATTCAATCCCATTCAATTTTACACACTATCATTATATATATCTATATCTATATCTATATATATATATATATCTATATATATCTATATCTATATCTATCTATCTATCTATCTATCTATCTATCTATCTATCTATCTATCTGTAGGTCTTTGGTTATTCGGGTCTTCTCCCATGTAAAATTGGAAGTGTCTTGGCGACATTTCGACGAAGTCTCATTCGTCATCTTCAGGCTGGTGTTCTCGGCTTCGTGCTTCCAGGAGCAATGTAAGATTGCAGCTGTCTCTTCCTTTTAACTGCTAGTGGGGGTGTGAGCTGATTGGGTGGGAACTTGGCTGTGTTCTGATTGGGTGGAGGTGTGTTCTGATTGGTTAGGGGCTTGGCTGTGCTCTGATTGGATGGGGGGTTGGTTGTGCTCTGATTGGCTGAGGGTGTGTTCTGTTTGGGTGGGGGCTTGATTGTGCTCAGCTTAGTCTGAGTTGCAGGGGGATTTGAGCTGGTGAGCTGCGTTGTTGTTGTTTGGCTTCGTGTTTGTGGCCGTGCGAGCTCTTCATGGTGGGTGTCAGTCTGCTTCATGTATGGATTGGAGGGGTTTAAAGTGGCTAATGATGCAGCTGCGGTCTGGCTTCTGGTCCTTGGTCGTGGCTCATTATCAGTGTGGGTTTGAGTCTGCTTTCTACGTGGATGTGTGGTGGTGACATCCTGTGTGGCTCTCGTGAGTGTGGGTCTGGTGTCATTCGTCGTGTTAGGGACTCGTTTGTCAATAAGGGCAGGTTTCCAAATGGCTGGTAGGCGGGAGGTATCGTCTCGTTTGTTCATGCTGTGTGGGCATTTTTCTATCTCGATGGCTTCTCTGATTATTCTGTTGTTAAAGTGTTCAGTTTTGGCGATAGTTCTGGTCTTTTTAAAGTCAATATCATGTCCTGTGGCTTTAAGGTGTTGCAGGGAAGAAGTTGGTTCCTCTTTTCTGACTGAGTTCTTGTGTTCTTCTATGCGTGCACTTATTCGTCTGTTGGTTTGTCCGATGTATGTGGTGGGGCAGGCGGTGCATGGGATTTCATATACTCCTTGATTTTCTAACTCAATTTTGTCTTTGGGGTTCCTTAGGATGGTGGATATTTTTTGGTTTGTGCAGAATGCTGTCTTGATGATATGTTTGTGGAGGATTTTGCTTATTCTGTCTGTGGTGCCTTTTATGTATGGGAGGAGGGCTTTGCCGTTTTCTTGTTCTCTGTCTTGGATTTTAGTGGGGGTTTCTTTTTGGATTAGGTTGGTGATCTTATTTCTTTGGAATCCATTGGATGTTAGTACGTTAGTGAGAGTGTGTAGTTCGGTTTTTAGGTGTTGTTCGTCAGCTAAGCGTTTTGTTCTGGAAATGAGTGTCTTGGCTACAGAGTTGATCTGGGCAGGGTGGTGGTGTAAGAGTGCGTGCAGATAGCGGTTTGTGTGTGTTTTCTTCTGGTAGATAGTGTGTCCTAGGGAGCCATTGGATTTTCTGTAGACTAAGACATCCAGGAAGGGAAGTTGGTTGTTCGCTTCTGTTTCCATGGTGAACTGTATTTTGGGGTGTAGGCTGTTGAGGTGTGTGAGGAAGTTGTCCAGTTTTTCTTTCCCATGTGGCCAGATTATGAAGGTGTCGTCCACATATCTGAGCCAGAGTTTGGGTTTGTGATCAGATTTTTCTAGAGCTTGGGTTTCAAAGTATTCCATATAGAGGTTGGCAATGACAGGTGAGAGGGGTGATCCCATGGGTGCTCCTTCTGTTTGTTTGTATTTCTGTCCATTATAGATGAAGTATGTGTTGGATAGGCAGTGGTTGGTCAGATCTAAGATGTGCTTGGGGGGGTTATATTTGTTTTGGATAACTGTCAAGGCTTCTTTGATTGGTACTTGGGTGAAGAGGGATATGACATCGAAGCTCACGAGTAGGTCACTGGGTGTAAGTTTTGTTGCTTTATGATGTCTATGAACTGGAATGAGTTTTTTACGTATGAGGTGATGGATTCTGCATAGGGCTGTAGTTGTTTGGCGAGAAATTTGGCTAGGTTTTGTAGAGGTGAGCCTATGGAGCTGACTATGGGTCTAAGTGGGGTTCCTTCTTTGTGTATCTTGGGGAGGCCATAAAGCTTAGGGCATCTGGATGATTTCTCTCTGGGAATGATTCTTTGCTGAATCTCTTCGCTGATGGGGGAGGCTTTTATTTTGGATCTGGTGTTTTTTTCCAGGTAGGTGGTGGGGTCTGTGTTTAGGGGTTTGTATATGGAGTCTTGGAGTAGGTTGGTTAATTTGGTTTGGTAGTCAGATGTGTTCATAACCACCGTGGCATTGCCCTTGTCTGCTGGTAGGATTATTATGCTGGTGTCTTCTTTCAGGTTAAGTAGTGCTGTCTGTTCCTCCTTGGGTAAGTTACTTTTGGGTGGCTTGCTGGTGCAGAGGATGTTGGTGATTTCGAGTCTGATTCTGTTTGCGTTGTCGGGGTTGATTTTGGTCAGGCTGGTTTCAACTCCGCATATAATGGTTTCAGTGGGGATGCTTTTGGGAGCGACTGCAAAGTTGAATCCTTTGGAAAGGACATTGGTTTCGGCTTTGGTGAGGATCCTATCTGAGATGTTATGCACTGTTTGTTTCATGTGTGGCTGTGAGGGTGGAGGGGATTGTTTCTGGCATTCTGGTAGTCTTTGGAGTTTGTTGGTGTGTGTGTCTGTCTTGAGGGTGGTCTGTGTTTCGGCTCTTCAGACAGCAAGTTGTTTGGATTTGTCCCAAAGTGCGGGGTGGATCTTGTTGCTGAGTTTGAGGTGAAGTGTGAGGAGATCCTTGTTGATTCGGTCTAGGAGGAATCTTTTTCTGTGGAGTTCATTTCTGATTAGGGCTAGTTCTGTTCTTTTCAGAATGCGTTTGGTGGCTGCAGAGTTGGAGTGGAATTTCAGTTGGAAGCCTGTGGGGATTAAATTTTGATCTTGGCAGTTGCATATATATATATGCAACTGCCAAGATATATATATATATATATTAACAGAAATCACACCAAATTGATCAAGTCAAATTATCTGTGTCTTCCCATTTAGACAGGCTTTACCTTTTTACTGCCTGCTAAACCCCGGGTGGGAAGAACAGTAAACAATTTCTTCTTTATTCTTAGTTCTTTCAGAGTTCTCTGGCTGTTTAAGAATGTCAGTTTATAACACTGCAATTAGTTCTTTTCTCTTACCACACATAAGATTACACAGAATACTTAGTTCCTTAATTCCAATACTTAAATACTTAATTCCAGAGACTTCAGGACGCCACCTGGTCTCCTAAGGGGGTGATGAGCCCCACTCTTCCACCCTTTAAAGGGTGGGTACCTCTAAACAGAGAGACTTTAACTCTCTGATTTATACTTACCTGTTTTCTTTTCCTTTTTCTTTCTTTCTTTTTTTATGTATTTATGTTGAGTCTCTGTGTCTGATTAACCTTCAAGGATTCTTGACTGGCCTGTTTTCGCCAGTGGGTCTACGGCACCTCCTCACTGAATCTCTGTGGACTTCAAAGGAGTCCTAATGGCCGGCCAGTGTATTTTCCTTGGGGAGGCGTCGATTCCCGCTGAGGCAGGCTGTCTGGTAGAACAAAAGTTCTTTGTTTCTTAGTCCCATTTGGGGTGCCATAAATGTTGTGGATTTAATAAGACCAACACAACTTTCAGGGTTAATCAGAGACTATGTATATTGTGCAATAGGTTCAAAGCTCTGTACATGAAGCGTTGAACAAAGACAGAAATTAGGTACAATGGTTTTTATACCCTTCTAGACAAAGGATTCTGTTAACTCAGCAGTTTATGTGATCATATACATTTGTCATTTTTAATTGACACTTCCCAATTACTGTTTCATTTTATTCTTTGCCAACAGTCATAATTCTTTTTGCCAATTACAGAAGCATAGATTCAAATTATCTCTTGTTAATATTACATGTGGTCATACTTGATCTCTTTAACCTTCATTCTGTATATCACCAAATGTCTCTTATCTCTGACAACTAAGGGGCCCCTCTGAATGTTTCTACTTCAAAGGAATTCTCTCCTTTCAACTGGCTTCCCTCAAACAAGCACATTTCTTTTCTTAAAGAGGGCCCTTCAGTGATCATCCAGCTGGACCCGCATTTACCTACCTACATTAAACTGACCCTCCAGTCAATGGGAGTGGCTAAGTTTAAACCAACTATGATGCCTCTACCATGTTCAGTTTATTGATATGGGTCAATCTGAAAGTCTATCTTATTCCTCCCTAACACAGATTGGTTAGTTAGGAGAGGAGCAATTGACACAATTAATAAAATCTTCTGGAAAATTGCCCTTCTGAAAAATTATGTGTTACCTAGCAGAGAGAAATAAGACTTATTAGAGGAATAACAGAAAAGTTCCCTGAACTTGAAGAAGAAAATACATGATATAAATACACTAATATTTACACCCTTGCTGCTATTTTTAACTAATGCTTACATTAATAATTTAATTGTAATATTGTAATCCATTGGAATAATCTATCTTTTTATCTTTTTTCACCATCCAATGGGAACTATGACTCCATCAGAAGAGAAAAAGAAACTGCTAAGTCATACCAGGTACTGACTGCAATATGAAATTACAGTACATCAAATTTCTTAAATGAAGCTACAAAATAATGCAAATATGAACACTAATTCATTTATCATTGCATATGATTTTATAGATTTTATTCTACTTCGTTAAATATATGAAACACTAAGTCAATAAAATGGCATGCCTGCAAAAGATAGGGGATAGAGGGGGACTTTCTGGGGGTATCTGTGGTAATAGATGGGTGAGAGGTGGATAAGGAGATGTCTTGCTGTGTGAGTGGCTGTCTTATGTGTAGCAGGTCCTCAACCTTTTTGGTTTTGTGGACTGGCGGTTGCTTTGGTGGCAGGAGGAATGGTTTTGTGTGTGCAAGCTAATGAAGCATGCGCAAATGAAGCTTTGCAAGCTCACCCACCACTTCAACAGCCTGGTTCCCAATGGGTTGCCACCCGGTAGTGAGCCTCAACCCAGGGTTGTGGGCCCCTACTCTAGCTAATCACCTCACTGCCCAAATTAATGCAAACATCTATTCACAAGCTAAGCCAACAATCAATGCTCTGGATGACCAGATTTGTAGGAGTTGCACTTGAACAGTTTTGTGTCAACTACTAACTTTTCTGTGGATTTTGATTAGGCAAATGTTACATGATATGAATGTGTTAGTTTTTAAGGTGTCAGAAAACTTGTTCTTGTTTTTGTCTAAAATGTTGTTTCTGGAAGCTCAGTACAAAAGATGTTGCACTACTGAGAATAGAAGCAAATTACAGGATGAGTTTTTTTTTTTCTTCGCTCCACATTTCAAAAAGCAATTTCAAGCACTAGGAACATCACATATTAAATTAATTCTGAGATTTTCAAAACCCTAATTGTAAAGTGTGCCTTGAGGCCTTCAGCTCTATTTTCCTAAGTGACATGAATTGTACAATGATAACTATTTATCTGTTGCCTTTTAGTGAGTTGGGGGTACCTGGTACATATTCCAATTCAGCATTTGACTCAGTCTCCTAAGGTAAGATAAAAAATGCTTTATTTTGTCATGTTGATTTCCAAGGAAGGCCTTTATTGTTCTTCTCCATTCTCTGTCAGAACATTTCACAAATATCTGGGACACAATTGACCTTTGGATGGGGAGCAGAAGGAGTGGGTTCAAGGCTGACTCCTGTCCCAACCTTCCCCTGGCAATTAGATATGCTATTTGGCTATGAGCCTGATCCTATGCAAGATAGTCCACAGCTATGAACTTGCAAACAATGAGGTGAGGAAGTTGAGCCACAGTCAAAATGTCTAAGCCAGGAAGTAGATGAGAAACTATGAGGTAAACTGCTCTGAATCACCTATAAGAATTCATAAGCATGAGAGAAGTTGACACAAATATGAGCTATGTTAGCCTGAAATCAAAACAGTCAAAAATCCAAGAACTCAGAAATCCAAGAGAAGTAAGGTGCTGGTCAAGGAAAATGGGTTTGTTGCTACAGAATTTGAATCTGCTCCTTAATTGAGTGTGAACCCATTCTCCCTCTCCGTTCCCACTGCTGGGTGATTCTGTGTGAAGAAGGGAAAAGCAGTGTTAGCACACAGAAACAGCAGCATGCAGGAACACCGCCCCTTCTTCCTTCTCCGTTCCTGCTGCTGGGTGATCCCGTGTGAAGAAGGGGGCTAGCAGAGAGAGGAAGAGAGAGGGGAAGAGTGCAAGGTTGCTGCTTCTGGGACTCAGGGATTTGGGAAGGGTCTGGGTCTGGCTCATCCGGTTTCTCTTCCTCTCGCAACCAGCTTTTCCAGTCTAGCTTGATGCAGGCTTCCTCCCCAGGCCCCCATCCATTTCCCCCCCAACAGCCGGACAAAGCTAGGCAAAAAGTCAGCCCTCACCAGCACCCAGCTTCACCGACAGCAGGTTTGCAAAGGGCGCGTTGCCACCTGCGTCAAGCTAGACTGAATGTGAACGAGCACTGAGGAGACCACAGAGGAGGGAAGCCAGGCAAAGGGGGTGAGCGAGGAGCATCTGCAGCATGCTGGGCCTGGCAGACTTTCTAAGCCTGCCTAAAGCAGGGAGGGAGGGAGAGAGAGATCCAATCTAACCTGTGTGTGTGTGTGTGTGTGTGTGTGAGAGAGAGAGAGAGAGATTCAACCCAATCTTGGAGAGTTATATCAGGGCTGGCGGCGGTGTGCTCTCTCTCTCTCTCTCTCTCTCTCTCTCTCTCTCTCTCTCTCTCTCTCACTCACACACACACACACACACAAAAACTGGTTGGATCTTTCTTTCCTCCCACCCCTCTCCAGCCCCACCCACCAGAGACCCCTGGATCCCCAACCCTGCTTGTCTCATGCAGGCATCATCCACATGAGTGACGTAGAGTTGGCCATGCCCACTCAGTCACATGACCACCCCTAGCCACGCCCACCAGGTCATTAGGAAGAACCTGTTAAATTATTTGAATCCCACCACTGGTAGTAAAACTAAGGTTTGCTGTGTTGGCACTTTGCGATAAATAAGTGGGTTTTGGGTTGCAGTTTGGGCACTCAGTCCCTAAAAGGTTCACCATCACTGCTTTAGCCTAATGGCTTATCCTTTCTAGAAGCTGCAGGGTTGTTGGATTATTCTAGAACTTGATACTTAGTCAAGGTCTGTGAATGACTCTTGACTATCAAAACTCTTAGTTGTGCAAGTTTCTACTCAACAGTTTCAACCTCAGTTGACTGAGAGTGTTCCCACAATAGATTAGCAATCCACTAGCTTTATAGTATGTCTTTTCCACTGCATCTGAAAAATCCATGACCTACCTGAAACCACCATGACACTCTCCATTGATCAGATGCTTCAAAGATTAATATTAGCTTTTAAAATGGGCTTTGACTATTTTATTTTATTTTATTTCCATAGCTGCCTATTTCAGCAAATGATATTTTGCATTGTTTCCATTGCTAATTGTCTTCCGTGCCCATTTCACTGCCCAATATGGAAACATATTACATATCCCATGGGAAAACAAATTATTGATTTAATTTATCACAAATTAGACAAGGTATATTTTTTATAAAAAGAAAATGCCCCCATATTCATAAACAAACATATCTCGATACCCTGACAATTTCTGTCTATGGAGATTTTCAGACATCTAGGTCATGGTTGTCCCAAAGGTGCTCAAGGGCTTGAGGTCATGAGACCAAGTGGCCTCAACGACTCTCGGAGAGACTGCCAATGACCAGATGACTGCAAAACATATAAATTCATCTCTTCTCTACCATTCAATCAGAACTGAAGAAGCTTCTTGGATGAGGAGTGAAACATCTTCAATGAAAAACAAAGAAAATCCAGTTGCCTTTTGAAAAAGCACCTTTGAGTCTGACAACTTCTGTGTTCCCAATGATTTTTTCCTTAAACAATTATTTCAACAATAAATCCAAAAATTTAAGTATGTCTTCAAACCCTACAAAATTAGTTTTAATTATAATATTTTGTATTGTGGCTTTACTCGAACTGGTGCTGCCCAATGGGTTGGATTTCACTTTCCATAAATCTCAGCCAACATAACCCAAACCTATAATTCCATAAAACATGAGTGTAAATTGAAATTCAACCTAGTTAGAATGTGCCACATTAGGGAAGCCTGATCATTTCAGTCCATATCAGATGTAATTGCATTCTTAATCACTAGTTTGCTTATTTTTTCATATTAATAAATAAACAAGTTATTGTTTCTTTATATCCCACAGAACTCATCCGGAACATGCTATGAAGAAAAATGCTGATGCAATGGAATATTCGTACACCTCATTCAGTTCTGTTAATATTATTGATTAGGATCTGGGTTCACTGAAGTCAGAGAAAATAAATTAATATTTGAAACATGTAGCTTTAAAAGATACGTTGCATGGAGCTTCCATTCACCATGCAGCTATAGCACTTAAAGGATCTCAAAACTTACCAGAATTCATTGTTATTTATCTTCTGGCAAGATGTTCTGAAATGATCCATGTTCTTCCCGTGTTATTGGACTTTCAACTACTTATAACATTGCTAACCATTATTGCTAAGAAGATGCTGTAGATATGCCAAGAAGTCTTTTTGGGAAATTGTGGCTGATTTTCCAAAATATACTAATTTCAACACTTAAAAAAAAGAAATGTAGATTTAAAAATTGTTTCTATTTTCTTGTATCAAGATACAGATGTAAAGACATAATAAAGCTTGCTTCTTTCAAAGCTTGGTTTTCATAATAATAATAATAAAAAAGAAAAATACACAGAAGACACCTGCGCTCCATATTTTTGAAGGAGAATATCCATCTTGTGCTGGATGTGGAGGTAGTGACAGATTTTATTTTCCTGGGCTCCAAGATCACCACAGATGGGGACTACAGCCAAGAAATTAAAAGACGCTTGCTCCTGGGGAGGAAAGCTATGGCAAAGTTAGATAGCAAACTAAAAAGCAGAGACATCACCCTGCCAACAAAAGTGCGTATAGTCAAGGCTATGGTTTTCCCAGTTGCAATGTATGGCTGTGAAAGTTAGACCATAAGGAAGACTGAGCACCAAAGAATTGAGGCCTTTGAACTATGATGCTGGAGAAGAATCCTGCAAGGCGTCTTGGACTGCAAGGCAATCAAACCGGTCAGTCCTAGAGGAGATCAATCCTGACTGCTCTTTAGAAGGCCAGATCCTGAAGATGAAACTCAAATACTTTGGCCACCTAATGAGAAGGAAGGACTGACTGGAGAAGTGCCTAATGCTGGGAAAGATTGAGGGCAAAAGAAGAACTGGACAAGTGAGAACAAGGTGGCTGGATGGAGTCACTGAAGCAGTAGGCGTGAGTTTAAATGGACTCCTGAGAATGGTAGAGGACAGGAATGCCTGGAGGAACGTTGTCCATGGGGTCGCAATGGGTCGGACACGACTTCGCAACTAACAACAACAAAAACAATCCAGCTTTTGCAGTGGCCCCTGAGACTTTACTAGAAATTGTTCACATACTGGAATTTATCTTTTTAAATAACGGCTAGAATCTTGTTTTCAAAAGCAAATGAAAGAGGACAACTCTAGGAAATTGTAAGCTGCAATCAATGACACATTCTGCACATGTAGCAAATACATGAAAACTCAAAAGTGCTGATCATATACTGTTCATTTTCAGGAGTCAAACATGTTTTATATTTTAAATGAACAATCCCTTTATAATAATTAATATGGCTAGTTATCAAAATGGTCTAAAAATCAATACTACCTCAAAAATACAGTTTGGTCAACTATCTTGTTAGGTATTGTTAGTTGACTTATTGCTCCAACACAGTCAAATATTTCAGACTCAAACAAGTCTCACTACACTGCATTGCTTCTTTCATTGTCCATTAGTATTTACAACTAGAAAAGACAACTTTCCTAGCATGCTAAAGTAGTAATATAACAGATTGAAATCCTCACAAAATTAATTTGATATTGTCAAATCTCAGCCTGATCTATCTCATAGTGATGGAAGATATATTATGATTACAATGGGAGGATGTAATAAAATTCATTATTTACAAATTAATGTTGTTTCATAAAAGCCGTATTTTTGTAACTTGAAAAAAAATAGGGGACAATATTATAAATATATGATTGTGATACGAAGATAGGAATTGACTTCTTTTTGTTTAAAACAAGCTAAAACAGCAGCAGTAGGAAATTGTAACTTTTAGGGATTAAAACATGTAATATTTTAAACTCTTTGCATGCATTTAAAACATTATTTATCAATTTTGTGCTGTAGTCATGTACCTACTGAGTAGCAATTGTGTTTTTAACAAACCCTACAATAGTGGAGATTCCCACAAAGGCTCCAGTATAGATCCTGTGCTGATCACCAAAGTTTTCCATAATGTTGCAAAAGATCTCTGGACAATTATTCAGTTCTTGCCATTTGTCAGAGAGATAGTTATACTATAAAATTGTTTGAATGGAATTTCTATTCATCTTTCAGGAAGTGTTGTAATTTTTTTTTCTTAGTCTGAAGCAATTTAGATCCTCTAAGCCTATGGGATATCTAGCCTTCTGAAGTGTTTCTCTCAAATGCTGTAACTGATTTTTTAATTTATATGTGTTTTGGCTTGAGTAACTTTTTCTGTGCATTTTGTTTCCAACCAATCATTGCCTAGAGTTTCCTTGATTTTCATTATTTTTCTTAGCCTTTCTTACATGTCTAATATTGTCAAGCCAATTTATGTTCCAACAGCTGAGAACAGGACACACTCACAATAAAAAGACAATGAGTCCTTTTATATATATCTCTATTCATCACACTATACTCTTTTGAAGTGAGCAATGTTTCTGATGCAGTTAAATCTAACATCAAGATTTCAAAGGCCACATTTCTGCTTCCAGAATGTTTGATTTGGGACTAAGAACACAGCACTTGGGCACCACTACTAACTTTAACAGTTCCTAAGTAGGATTGTTACAAAGGTATTGAAGAAAGTTAGCATCCACCACCCACCTAGAAGAATGAAATATTTTAAGAAATATTAAAAAGGCAGAATATTATATTTCCCTGGACGAGAAAAGGAGAAACATGCTCTTGGAAAGCAGCCTCCACCTTTGTTAATAGCCCCAGGAAGACTAGGCCATCTTATCTACAAGACAAAAGGCCTTCAGCTCCAGGGTGATAGGATTAGCCCTCACTCAAATCCAAGATACATTGACTATGCTAAAGCCTTTGATTGTGTGGATCACAACAAATTGTGGCAAGTTCTTAAAGAGATGGGAGTACCAGACCATCTTATTTGTCACTTGAGAAACCTATATGCGGGTCAAGAAGCAATTAGTGAGAACTGGACACGGAACCACTGATTGGTTCAAAATTGAGGAAGGAGTTCGGCGAGGCTGTATCCTGTCGCCCTGCCTATTTAATTTATATGCAGTTCATATCATGAGAAAGGTGGGGCTAGATGAATCACAAATTGGAATTAAGATTGCCGGGAGAAATATCAACAACCTCAGATATGCAGATGATATCACTCTAATGGCAGAAAGTGAAGACGAAATAATGAGCCTCTTTATGTGGGTGAAGGAGGATAGTGCAAAAGTTGGCTTGAAACTCAACATTAAGAAAACTAAGATCATGGCATCCGGCCCTCTCAATTCCTGGCAAATAGGGAAGAAATGGAGCTAGTGACAGATTTTATTTTCCTGGGCTCCAAGATCACTGCAGATGGGGACTACAGCCAAGAAATTAAAAGACGCTCCAGAAATTAAAAGAAGCTTCCTCCCCTGAGCACCAAAGAATTGAGGTCTTTGAACTATGGTACTAGAGAACTCTTGCAAGGCGTCTTGGACTGCAAGGCAATCAAACCAGTCAGTCCTAGAGGAGATCAACCCTGACTGCTCTTTAGAAGGCCAGATCCTGAAGATGAAACTCAAATACTTTAGCCATCTAATGAGAAGGAAGGACTCATTGGAGAAGAGCCTAATGCTGGGAATGATTGAGGGGAAAAGAAGGGGACGACAGAGAATGAGGTGGTTGGATGAAGTCACTGAAGCAATCGGCGTGATCTTAA
Organism: Pituophis catenifer annectens; assembly: GCF_029215685.1. Classification (NCBI taxonomy): domain Eukaryota; kingdom Metazoa; phylum Chordata; class Lepidosauria; order Squamata; family Colubridae; genus Pituophis; species Pituophis catenifer. The sequence continues at coordinate 108,796,645 of NW_027256883.1, read as the reverse complement.
ATGGACTCTGGGAATGGTAGAGGACAGGAAGGCCTGGAGGAACGTTGTCCATGGGGTTACAATGAGTCGGACACAACAAGAAGATTCTTCTTGTAACAAGAAGATCCAAACCAAGACAAAGCCATTAAGCCATAACAGGAATTGCCCAACACCCTTTCAGAACACAAGCCTCTTCATTACATCATCACCCAACAAGATTCAACTAAGCCTGGGACACAGACAGCCTACAAGTTTACCTGGACCGCCACATAGCCCTCTGGGAGTCTGACAACCAATAGGATACATTTTTGCACAGGAACAGGAAGCTCAAGGGCAGTGGTTCCCAATCTTTTTTTGGCCATGCCTCACTTAAGCATCTCGAAAATCCTGATGCCCCCCCTCCTGTGATATATAATTCTTACTATTCAAAAAGTGAACTCCTACTCACAGGAGGAAGCCTAAAAGGCCATTAACTTGGTTTAAACAAGGTTCCAATTGCCCCCATTAAAAATCAAATTGCCCCCCGTGGGGCATGAGCCCCACATTGGGAACCACTGCTCTAGGACAAGGCCCAAGAGAGGGTATAAATCTCTCTCTCTCTCCACTCCAGTGGTGGGTTGCCCCCAGTTCGGACCAGTTCACAATAACCGGTAGTAAAACCGGTGGGAGGCTCTGCCCACTGACCCGGATGTCATCAAAGTAGATCTGCGCATGCGCAGAAGAGCGCACCTGCACATGAGTGAAGCGAGTGCGCATGTGCGTGCACGATGCAAACCGGTAGTAAAGGTAAATAGAACCCACCCATGCTCCACTCCATGTGGTCAGTTACCCAGAATCACAACTGTTTGGTGGTTCTGCTTCACCATTAAACCATCCTTCCAAACAGTCTTCATGTTTCCAGAAAGAAAGTGTCTTTCTCCCCACTTGGAACCGAACCCAGGTGGCCATTTCTTCCAACAGCATCTAAAGCAATGGCAAACCACTTCTGAAATCTTGCCAAGAAAATTGCAGGGAATCATTATGCGCCGACGATGTTAACTAGTTGGATAATGAAACGCCCTTCAAGCAAACAACCAAGCTCAGAGAGCACCAAGGATTCCACAGTTCAAGGCTGGCTCGAGCACAAAACAGAACAAAAATTTTAAAGCCGGGAACCCACTTGAAATCTACAAGGCTGCAAATTCGATTAAGTTCTTTTAAGTTCCTGTCTTTTAAAAAGCTGACCCAGACAACATTATTGACAGAGGTGTCTTCCAGCTCCATCGCTGCCGCTATCTTCCGCAGGGGAATCGAGAGAGAGAGAGAGACTGCGAGATCAAAACAGGGAGACGCTTAACGTTGTTTTAACGATTTTGGTCCTTCGCGGCCCCCGTAATCGAGGGGGGCGGGGATTGCGACTAGGATGAGTGTACATACAACGTTTTTACGTAGCTCACGATCTTGGTGTTCCATCCCGGAAGACGGAGATGGCGGCGGCAATGACGGCTTCCATCGCCGGCTGGCCCTCCGGAGAGCCTAGCCTCGAATGGGGTAAGGCCGGCCGTGGGAGCGGAGAGCTCGGCGGCAACATCAAGCCGTACTTGGTCACCGTCTGCAGTAAAGGGGCTGGGGGGGTTTCACTGCGTTATGTATCGACGGGGGGGGGGATATTGCCCCGGGCAGAAGAGACTTAGTGAGAGTTACACCATGTGGGGCTGGTTTGCCCCTCGTTTCTTCAATTACTACTTCTAGTTGTTCCCCCTTCTTTTAAATTCTCTCGGGTTGCTTCCTCTTTTGCTCTTACGATGATCAGCCGAGGAGACAGAGATACGTTTAAGAGAGGATCTTGGCCAAGTTTATCTAGGCATCTTCCTACCGCCGGTTTTCTTGCCATGAATTTGAGCGTTTAGGGCAGGGGTCTCCAACCTTGGCCACTTTAAGACTTGTGGACTTCAATTCCCAGAGTTCCTCAGCCAGCAAAGCTGGCTGAGGAACTCTGGGAGTTGAAGTCCACAAGTCTTAAAGTGGCCAAGGTTGGAGACCCCGGATTTAGGGTATTTCCTATTACCTATGTCGCTGTAATCTTATAGGGCAGGTATTATTTTTATCCCTATGTTGACGTTTATTATTCCTGGAGGAAAAGAAACTTGTTAAAAGCCATCAAGGACATTTGTGACAAGAGACTGGTGGATTTCCTCTGTTTTTCTTACAGAAGGCTCTCTCTGTATAAGCACTCTGTGAAACTCTAATTAAATAAGGTTGGAACCTCACTGTTGTTTGAGCCAGAGCAAGGACTTTTATAAAAAAAAAAGCATGTATTTATTAGCTTGATTGATGTTTTTTATACTCTGTTCTCCAACTTGAAAGGTTTTTTGGAACAGTTTGTACAATCATTAAAAGCCTTGACAGTTTCTGCCCTCAGATTTATTTTCTTACAAATGCAGTTGAGAGGAGAAAGAGAAATTGGGGGGCGGAGGAAGGAAATATACAATATCTAAGCCAGCAAATATTAATTTTATGGTTAATATAATGGCTACTTTTAATGGAAATTCCTGCTCAGGAATGCCCAAATGACATTCTTGCCTCTAAAACTGATGACCTTGTTGCCCTTTTTGGGGGTGGGGAGAATGTGCTTAAAAATGGGGAAATGGCATGAGAAAAAAACATTGACATTATTGCACTCCTGTTATAATTGTCCACAGGTAGCTTATGACTCCATTTATAGATTGTGCAAAAATATAATAATTTTGTTTAATTACAAATAAAATACCTTCTGTGTGGCTCCTGTTAGTGGTGGAAGTGATAAAACATTCCATGATATCTGAACCAGATCTTTCTCTAGCTTTTCTTTCCCAAGGATGCTAAGAATTAGACATCTTCGATACATTATGGTTTTTGTATTGAATGTATTATGTGTTAGAAAAAAAAAAGAATTCCTAGTCTTTGAGTTTCTGTAGTTTATTTAACTTAGTGAGTGTATCCAAATTAAAATAATCATGCAATTTGGAATAGCATGTTGGAATTCTAATAAAATACCACATGCAAATATGCTACAGTATTATCTCATGGGCTGATGTAAGACCAGTGCTTGAAAAGTAATCTAGTTCACAATGTAACATTGTTGCTTACATCAGCAGTAGTGCTTAAAGATTTGTGAGCCTATATGAATTTTAAATATTTCTCAATTTTATATGAGTTGGTTGTTTTAAATTGGTGAAAGTTAAAAAACTGAACTTATGGATCAAATCAAGATCAAGTTTTAATCATTCAAAAAAAAAAAAGATAAAAGAACAGTAATTCCATTTGTGCTGAGTGAAATCTGACTGCTTTCTCTTGGTAGGTAGTTTTGTCCTGCCTCCTAGACCATCTTGCCTAGTAAGCAAAGCAGTTGGGTCCAGATGGAACTCCTAAAAGTCTAATCTTAACAAAAAGAAAAACCTCATTCTGTTTTCCATTTATTTATTTATTTATTTATTTATTTATTTATTTATTTATTTATTTATTCATTCATTCATTCATTCATTCATTCATTCATTCATTCATTCATTCATTCATTCATTTATTTATTTATTTATTTATTTATTCATTCATTCATTCATTCATTCATTCATTCATTCATTCATTCATTTATTATTTGAACTTGTATGCCGCCCTATCTCCGGAAGGACTCAGGGCGGCTCACAACAATAAAAACAAGCAAAATCAATGTTAAAAATACCCAATAAAATTATAAAAGACCATTAAAATCCCCTTTAAAACCCCTTCAGTCCAAACCAGCCAGGCGAAATAACCATGTTTTAAGGTCACAGCTGAAAGAGCGAAGGTTAGGGGCCACCCGGAGCTCCAGGGGGAGCTGATTCCACAGGGTAGGTGCACCCACAGAGAAGGTCCGCTCCTTAGGGGTCGCCAGCCCTAGGGGTTTTCCATTACTTCTCTCCCTGTCCTTTGAAACACAGCTACTCCCTGGAAGATACAAAACAACTAGAGCAGGACTGTCAAACTTGTGGGCCAGATGCGTCACGTGCTCGCCACGTCCATACCTGGTTTAGTGAAGGGGAAAATCCTGATATGTCACGTGATGCTGCTGTGATACCGCAAGTTTGATACCCCTGCACTAGAGAGACATTCAGCTTCAGATCATAAACATAGCGAGACTCTCTTTTGCAGCACTGGCACTATGCAGGAAGCATTATTGAACAGTCTGCTGGTTCCTTTGGTGCCAAGTTAGAGCAGTGCTTAAAAATAGGTCAAATCAACGTCCTGACCCTAATCCTATAAAAATGTTATAGAAAGACTTGAAACAGGTAGTCCATGCAAAAAAGCTCACCAACATCCCTGAGTTGAAATTGTTTTATAAAGAGGAATGGGCTAAAATTTCCCAAAACTGATATGTGGAACTGATCAATATTTTTGAACATGTTTAGCTGCATTTATTGCTGCCCAAAGAGGAACACACCAATTCTAAAGGAAAGGTTCACATACTTTTGCCATGCACAGATAGGTAGCTTTGGATTGTTTTCCTCAAGAAATAAATTAAGAACTATAATATTTTTTAAACTAATTGGTTTACCTGGATTCTCTTTATTTAATGTTAAGACTTGTGGAAAACAGATCACATTTCAGGTCATATTTATGCAGAAATATTGATAAAAGGGTTCAGAAACTTTAAGCACCACTGAAACAACTGGGAGAGGTCATCCATTGGGATGCTGTTGATCCCCTTCCAATCTCCAATCTGAGCCCAGTAAAAGATGCAACAGATGTCCTGTCCCAGGGCCTGGAGATTTTTCAGAAACTGAATGGGGAAAAGCAGGCCAGGACTTGATTCAAACAAGACAGAGTGACTCTTAATTGAAGAACTTTCTGATTCCAGAATTATACCATCTTTGACTCTTGAAAGGGTTGTGGTCCTTTGAGTTCCTAGTTTCATTCATAGCTCTGGGAAACCATGTGATCAGCAGAGGCTTTGCCCAGCTGGAGCTGGTATATCAGGTGACCTTATCTGAAACAAGATATTCCTGATTAGATTTCTGTAATTTGCTCTCCTTAATGTTGTCCTTAAAGACCACCTGGAAACTTCAGCTGGTCCAAAATACAAGCGCTAGCATGTTTGTTGACCAATCTTGGTATTGTAATGATGCACTATTATTATAATTGGTTGCCAGTGTGTTTGTGAATGCAATTCAATATAACGGTTGCTACCTTTAAAGCCCTCAGTGCTTAGGGCCTTGGTATCTAAGATATCATCTTTCTCAGATAGTCTCCAGTTATCTATCCCACATGGCTAGAGAGTATCTGTTAAGAGTCCTCATCTATCAGGAGGAGACCAAACATTGGATGTTTTGCTGACAACTCCCTCTTATATAACAGCTTGGTTCCTGAGGTGAGGATGGCCTGGAAGCTGGTAAATTTGCTTTTTCCAGAAGCCTTTGGGGGGCTGGGCTATGGGTGGGGTGTGCATATTTATGTCTGTTTTGTTATTAATTGACATTAACTGTTATAACTTTGTTATTGAAGCTTTAAAATTTATGTTTATTATTTTAGTAAACCACCTAAAGTCCAAGATGATTGAAGAGGTATATATATATATATATATATATATATATATATATATATATATATATATATATATATATATATATATAAACAACCACCTAATTTGGAAAAGAGCCCACTTCCTGAAAAGTAAATGTGCATTTATATATTTTAAACACTGAATCTTGGAATGGAAATAATTTGAAATAACATACAATAAAATTATGTTCTCCTTCTTTGTTTTGATACCATTGCAGAATTTGCCCAGTGGAATGGTCTGTACCTTATTTCTAGGAAATGAGGAAGGCCTGAATTATTTTGTTTGGTTTATATTCCTTATGTGTTTATTTAAATCCTAGAATCTCTTCTCTTCAGTGAAATTGGTGATCTCTTAGGAGAAGATGAACTTCAGCTAGATGTGGAGAATGAAACCTATGTGAGTAAGAGGAAAGCATTATTAACCTTAATTATTTTATACTGTGTACATATCCTGGTTTTTATTCTTTTCAATCCAATAAAATGCTGCAAAGAATTTTATGTCAAGGGATTTAGGATTTTGTTCAACTACAGAAAAGAAAACAGAACAGAAAATAGCCATATTTAATAGGTGGAGAGAAGTAAGTGATAGAAAGATCAACGAATGTACCAGCCTTGGTGCTATGAAATTGTTTCATGATCTTTCTGAATTTCAGATATCACTTATCACAAGAATGCTATAAAACAAGCCTATCTTAATTTTTCTGATTAGCAACAGATGGAACCTGCTGTAGATTTAACATAAGAAATCTGAAACAATCCGGCTATTTAAATAACAGGGAATTTGAGGGCTTCTAGTCCAAACCCCTGCTCAAGCAGGAGCCCTTAGATTTTTCCAGGTTGGCGGCCTGGAACAGGGGGAGGGGGGGAAAGAGAGGATGATTTTGTGGGAGGGATAGGTGCATGTGCACATGCAGGGGTGCCCGTGTGTGTAGTGGCGCTCGGACGAGTGAGGCCGTAAGCACCTGCAACGAGGCTCGCGCAAGTGGGGTTGAGACTGCCAGTGGTGATGCTCACGTGAGTGGGGCCATGACAGGCCACGACGATGCTTGTGCGAGTGGGGCTGTGACCTCCCATGACGCTTGTGGCAATGTGTGAGAGGAGTGTGCGCACCGGCCAGTCACTCACACGGCCCAGTGGCGATTAGGCCACGGCTTGATAGTGGGCCGTGGCCCACAAGTTGAGGACTCCTGCCCTTGACCATTTCAGACAAATGGCTGTCCAATCTCTTATTATTTAGCAAGCTTTAAAGCAGTGGTTCTCAACCTGTGGGTCGGGACCCCTTTGGGGGTCGAATGACCCTTTCACAGGGGTCGCCTAAGACCATCGTAAAACACATATTTTCAATGGTTTTAGGAATAATTTTATGGTTGGGGGTCACCACAACATGAGGAACTGTATTAAAGGGTCGCAGCATTAGGAAGGTTGAGAACCACTGCTTTAAAGGATCAAAGCACGTAGGTTGTAGAGGAGCCAATTAAATGTATTTACATCAGAAAGTAATTCCTGAAATGCTGATTATTTCTATATTAAAATATGGACTTGGAATTGGTTAAAGCATCTGATTATTGGGAATTGGGAGAAAGTGAAATATTAATTTGTAAAATAGTGTTATAGTGCTGACATGGCTAAGATGTTTTCTTCTGTCTCCATGAAACTTAAACTTGTTCTTAAAATTAAAAAGCTTTTTGAAATTTTAATTTTAAAATTTCAGGCAAGATATATGAAAAGCATATTGATGATATGTGAATTCTACTTGTACTAACATATGTAATGGACAGTAAATAAAATAGTAAAACATTTCTGTAGTGTAAGCAATTTGTATTCAATAATTACTGAGTTTTTAAAATACCTATATACCAATAACATAATAAATTAAATACCAGTGCTGTGGATTATTAAGGTAGTGTTTTATGAGGGATTATGCAACATTGATGGTCCAAAGTTTTCCATTTGTTATACCTTACTGAATGCTGGTGAAAAATAAGAGAGAACATATGTACTGCCATGAAAGATTACATTGTCAATTATTATCTTGGTAAACACTCTGTAACTATTAGACTGTGTCCTGGAAGGCATGGTTTGTTTGTGTTTGATATATGAAACATATTGTTTCAGAATTATAAAAGTAAGAAACAAAAGTGAGAAGGTAGTAAAATTGATCTCTTGATAGCGGCCTAGTATTTTTATCCTTTATTTTCAACCTACCTTCGAAGATAAAGTAAAGCAATACTGTAATTCTTTTGCAGCTGGCCACTTCAGTGTTTTCCATAATCTTGCTTACTGTCGTTTATAGGAAAGCAACCTTGGTGACCTTGACTTTGATTTAGATTTGATGTCTTGGGATTCAGATGCATGGGATATTATGAAGCATATCCCAGCAGGTAATTTTTGATTGAGTTGTTTATGATAGTAAGCAGTTGTAGAATTGTATAACTCTTTAAAAGATATTCTTTTCCTCAAAGAATTTAAGCCAGGAGAGGGAAATACTACGTATCAAGAGCAGTTAAACTAGGAAAAAATCAGTTGCTTTGGAGGCAGACTAGGTGATAGGTTGAAGTCAAAGTAGTTTGCTCTAATTGTTCCTGCTTTTTGACAATTAGAGCATATGAAATATGGATTTGTAAAAAAGTTAGCATTGTTAGATTAACCTTATATTATTTTTCAATTGCATGCATTCCTTGCAGTAGTAGAATACTTTTTATTTTACAAAGTAATTGACGAAATAGTTTTGACATTCTGATGAATAGGTTATTTATATATGGACAGAGTGGTGCACCAAAGTTGTAAATCTGTAGTGAATCAACAATCCCTTGTCAATCTTGAGTGAAGTACAGATAGTTCTCAATTTGATATGATATGACACAATAGCAGTGTTCCAATATTTGAGGGGCTGTCACAGAGCGGAGGGATCAGCCTATCCAAAGCACCCCGAAGACTAGACAAGGAATAATGGATGAAAACTAATCAAGGAGAGATTCAACCTAGAAATAACGAGAAATTTTCTGATTGAGAACAATCAACCAATGGAACAGCTTGTCTTCAGAAGTTGTGGATGCTTCATCGCTGCAAGCTTTCAAGAAGAGACTGGACAACCGTCTGTCAGAAATGGTATAGGGTCTTCAGCTTGAGCAGGGAGTTGCACTAGATGATCTACAAGATCCCATTATATTCTAATTTACAACACAATAGGGAACAGGAAATTCATCGTTAAGTGGTTCATCCTGAAGTGAGGCACCAGGCAACTGCACCCAGGTTTTTTTATTATTTTTGCCACTAGCATTAAGTGAATCACCTGCAGTCATTAAACAAGATATTACATGAATGTGACTTGCTACCTCCAGCTGATTTTTCCATTGACTTTGCTTGCCAGAAGCTGGCTCGAAAGATTGCAAATAGTAATCATGTGACCACAGGGGTCTGCAGCTGTCATAAATACAAGCCAGTCACAGCAACTGTTGTAAATGCAATCTGCTTCCCAAGAGCCCAAATTGAGATCATGTGACTGCATGGATGCTACAATGGTTGTAAGTGCGAGGACTGATCATAAGTAACTTTTTTTAGCATCATCATAACTTTGAACAAGTGCTAAACAAATGATCATTTAGCAAGGCCTACTGTATTCCATGTGGAGTTCTCTCCTAGATATTGTACTGTTCATTATTTTTGTTAATACAGAATTGAGGCTATAACTGATCAAAATACTACCAACAGACTAAGAAAATGGGCTTAAAATAACAGCATAGAATTTAATTGCAAAAAAAATTCTTTAGAAAAAAATCAAATGCTAGTTTGTTTATAGTAAGAGAAATTGTATTTTATCATACTGAGTAAAAGTTAGCAGTATGATTTCTGCAAAGTATTGTTTTAAAATCTTGGTAAGTAATAATTTTGCTCCATGTTGAATTCCTCAGACTCCATCTCAAGTACTTTTTCCAGTTTTGGACACCCCAAGGTTCTTTCCTCCAAAGTGGTAGAGGGAAGAGCAAATAAATTATAAGAATGATTAAGGAAGGGATTGGAAACTAAATTCAAGGTGAGAGACAGGGGTATTGTGTTTAAGACCTGAAAAAGCTATAGAGACACATACATTTTAGAACTGTAAACCACTCAGAGTAACTTGGTATAGAAAATGAATGAATGAATAAATAAATATTCCTGACTATCTATGGAAGTGTAACTGTTTAATCAACTTCAGATTTAAAAGGGCTAAAAAAAGTTGAAACCCTCCAAAATGAGGGAAAATGTCAGCTTGTTCAAAAAAGCTAGTGACGTAGTTTTAATCTCTCTGAAGAAAGCTCAGTCCAAATGCCCATATAAAACAAAAAAAAAGTTCCATTACTTTCATTTTATTATTAACTCAGCATTTTTTATATGAAGTCCATTCACAGTGAAATTTGCAGTTAGAGTAAAAAGATTCTGTAGGCGAAATAAATTCCAGATCCCCAGTACCCTATTTATGAAGGGAAGGCAGAGTGGCTGTGATCTAGAGATCGACCATTCAAGCACTATTCTCCAATCCCCAGTGTACTGAATGTGGAATATACCTTTAGTGCCATCCTTCTTGAGAGGAATCTGTTAATTTTCTTTAATTCTTTCTATTAAAGATATAGATAAAGAGTGCAAAGTAGAACCTCTCTCACCAACTGCTTCAACAGATTCAGTTCCTTCTCCTTTACCTGTGGACTCTCCAGTACAACATGTACCTGTAAGTAATTTCTTTGGGCTAGTTAGATGCAATGAGGTAATATTTAACCAATATTCAAAATAATCTTTATTGTCATCTACTAATCCAGATGCAAAGAAACAATTGCATTGCTAGTTAACTTTTCCTTTATTGCTGGTGCTGAGTTCTTTGTAAGTATTCAGGAACCAATTAGCATTCAGAAGGAATGATGCAAAGAGTAAAGTGCCAGTTTTGAAATCCAAGGTTAGAAGACTTGCCAGAGTCAGTGAGCAAGTTCTTGATGCCTAAGATAAATTTGCCAAATCTGGAAACTTAGACGATCCATTAGATCTGCAAGTTTGTGGCCTCAACGGCATTCCACATCTCCTTAATTTTGTGTTTCTGCCCTATTCTTTTATTCACGCTATCAGCTTCTGTGGTAGTTGGTGGACATGCATACATCGCATTCCCCACCATCCAGCCAGAGCTGAAGAAGCTTCTTGGATGAGAAGCAAAATGTCTTCAAAGAAAAACCAGCAAGTCCAGTTGCGTCTTGAAAAAGCACCTTTGGGACAACCATGACCTGGATGACTGAGAATCTCCATAGACGTGGACCTGCAGAGTTTTGGATGGAAATGCAAATGATTTTTTGCCCTACTCTGTTTCCCCCCAAAATAAGACATCCCTTATAATAAACCCAATCAGGTTTTTGAGGGCATGCCAATAAGACCAAGCACTTATTTCAGGGTTCAAAAAAATATAAGACAGGGTCTTATTTTAGGGGGAAACATGGTAGTTTAGAATTTTTGAGGTCTCCTATGTTATGCAAAAATGTTTTAAATGCATTGTGACTAAACCATAACTGGGAAAAATAGTTTTACCAGTGTGTATTTGTCTTTTGCTTGCTTGTTGTAACAAGAATAATTACAGTGTTTGTAATTTTTTTAAACATTGCCAGGAAGGTGTGGAGTTTGGCACTAATTCGCACTTATCCACTGCATCGTTATATGACAAACACAGCTCCAAATCATCATTACCTTTAGAGCAAAGTGAGAAGTCCCCACCTAAAACTACACATTCAGGTATGATTTTTATTTGCCCATTTTCCAATATGGGAATAATAACACTGATCTAAATTAGTAAGAATAGCTAAGAATTGTGTCTTTCACTCAGTTAAATATCAAGAAGGCATTTTCATTGGTTTGCTTAGATCTTAAGTACGTTATCATTCCTTGTTTTTTGATTATGTATGCTCATATAATAGATGGCATTATTATAGAAAAGATACTTCACCATAAAGACATAATCCCTATTGTTCACATTATTTACAAATAATGTACCGTATGTGATTCAGAAACTTGCAGCCTAATAAATTGGCACTTTTAAAAACTTTTAATTAATTAGTTCAATTAAACAATGCTACCATACTGCTTTGAGTATTAAACTGTAATGAAGTAGTGTTGAGGTAGTTGAGGATAATTAGGTGTTTGCCACTTTTCTTTCTGTAGTGTCTTCCTTACTTGCTTGTGATTTTTAAACAGAGGTATGCAGTGATACATCAGCATCTTCTTCAGCTAAAACATAAATGGTTATTGTAGTTAAGGCTATTCATTTATTTTCAAGTGTATAGAACCACTAGGCTGATAAGACTATAATGTTATTTTAAGTACACAAGCAAGAAAGGATATAAAAGAAAACCTGCCTTTGTGTGCTTCTCTTGTACAATTGAACTTAATTCGCTATTCCTTTCTGGTCTTGGCTTATCTTTCCATTTAAACTAGAGACTGTGCTTGAAAGCAAGCTGTGTTTAATAAATGGTGTGCCACTTATTTGAAGTTGGCCAGTGATAAGTTTACATCATCTTTTCTAATTTATATTAAGAATGAACCAAGATTTGAGCAAATTAAAAGCCAATACAGTTATTGCACGGAAGGAAGAGAAGGAGTGTGCAAATACCAGGCTTTACTTTGTTTGATCCCAGCTGATATATTTGAACCAGCCCATATATTACAAATAAGTAAAATGTGTAATCTTTAAATGCAGGTTTGATCCCAGGTTGTGTTTTACAATTTGCTTCATTTAATGAAGTTCCTCTTCCTGCCCTCCTTGTTGTCAGAACTTCTATTTCTATTGACCTGCAGACAATTGCATGAGGAGGAATATAACCTTAAAAAAAAACTATCATATCTTTTGGAGTATAAGACGCACTTTTTGCCCCCATAAAAGAGGGTGAAAATTTGGATGCGTCTTATACACCGAATGTAGCCCCGCCTACCCGCCGGCCCCCATCCTTTGGCCTCTGCCTCCCAGCAACTTTCCTTGTTGCAGCAAACAGCTCATTTCAGCTTCAGCACAGCCTGATTAGCACAAGCAGCTGATTGTCAGCTGGATCGGCCTCCCGACCCTCAGCTGTTTCAGGCTTCAGGGATTGCCATGGCCTATTGCCACGTGGGCCTCCGCTGTTTGCTGCAAGGCAAATTGCTGGGAGGCAGATTTTTTTTCTTGTGCTAATCAGGCTGTGCTGAAAATGAAATTAAAGCAGGCTGTTTGCTGTTTGCTGCAAGGAGGCAAATTGCTGGGAGGCAGAAGTAGATTTTTTTTTCCTTGTTTTTCTCCCCCCCAAAAAGGTAGGTGCGTCTTATAGTCTGGAGTGTCTTATGCTTCAAAAAATATGGTACTTCAAATGCAAATTCTCTTCTACAGCAAATGGATCGTCGATGACCCTTAAACGAAGTAATCCAGCAGCCTCAAAACCGTTAATTCAGCCCAAGCCTCTGTTGCATGCCTTTTGTGAGACTCAGCCCAGTCACCAGGCAAAAGCCATTGTCATTCCAGCTCTTCCCACACTCCTGACGCTGCCCAAGCAGCAGCCAGTTGTTACTATTCAGCCGGCACCTCCAAAAGGTATATGGGTTAAGGTTGCAGTGGGATGCATGCCAGGTCTGTTGTCGGGATTTAGCAAGTGATGTTGAATGTGTAATATATAATGTGTAATATGCAGACATTGCAATTGCCTAAGAGAGGATTGCTAAGTATTTTTACTGTAGAATTGCTTTAAATGGGTGCAGTTTTAATAGGTCCAACCTTCAAATTTACATTAGTTTTCTGTCAGCATCTAGTGGCAAACATTTCAAGTTCTCTGTCTAAAAGGGCTTTTTGGAGCAAAATTGAGATGAAAAAAATAATTTAATTTCCAAATGGCAGGATTCTTGACCTCTAATTACTGGTAGTCCTTGCTTACCAATTGCTCATTCAGTGACTGTTCAGAGTTACAATGGCACTGAATAATGCGACACAACTGACCCTTGAAGTTGCAGATGTCATACTGCCCAGCATTCATGTGATTGTGATTTGGATGTTTGGCGACTGGCACATATTTATAATGATACCAACATCACGTAGCCACATAATCACCACTTGCAACCCTCACAGTCGGCTTGTGATAAGCAAAGTGAGAGAAGCCAGCAGGGACTTGCAAGTTACAGTTAAATGATGTTGCGCTTAATGACCCATGGTGATTCATTTAACAATCACAGCTGGAACTGTAAAACTGCCATCATAAATTGGGCATGGTCATTTGATATTTCACTTTATGATTGTGGATCCCAATTGTGTTGAGTAAGCAAGGACTCCAAGATCACCGCACATGGGGACTACAGCCCCATGCTCTAATTGCTTGCTCCTGGGGAGGAAAGCTATGGCAAAGTTAGACAGCATACTAAAAAGCAGAGCCATCCCCCTGCCAACAAAAGTGCGTATAGTCAAGGCTATGGTTTTCCCAGTTGCAATGTATGGGTGAGAAATTTGGACCATAGGAAAGGCTGAGTGCCAAAGAATTGAGGCCTTTGAACTATGGTGCTGGAGAAAACTCCTGCAAGGCGTCTTGGACTGCAAGGCAATCAAATCAGTCAGTACTAGAGGAGATCAACCCTGACTGCTCTTTAGAAGGCCAGATCCTGAAGATGAAACTCAAATACTTTGGCCACTTAATGAGAAGGAAGGACTGACTGGAGAAAAGCCTAATGCTGGGAACGATTGAGGGCAAAAGAAGAAGGGGACGACAGAGAATGAGGTGGATGGATGGAGTCACTGAAGCAGTTGGTGTGAGCTTAAATGGTCTCTGGGGGATGGTAGAGAACAGGAAGGCCTGGAGGAACGTTGTCCATGGGGTCGCAATGGGTCGGACACAACTTCACAATTAACAACAACAAAGTGAGGACTGCCTGAATTAGCAAAAAATTCAGGATTTTTAATTAAAACATTGGGAAAGGATATTTTTTATTTTACTTAAAAATAGGAAGATGTGATTGCTATTCTTTAAAGCCTTTTTTATTTTCACAAGCAATTGTCTCCGGTGCCTAAGCTCTCAGTGTACCTATAAATAACAACGTAATATAATCGTAAAGGTAAAGGTTCCCCCGCACATGCGTGCTAGTTGTTTCCGGCTCTAAGGGTGGTGCTCATCTCCTTTTCTAAGCTGAAGAGCCAGCACCAGCACTGTCCGAAGACATCTCCGTGGTCATGTGGCCGGCATGACTAAACGCTGAAGATGCATGGAGCGCTGTTACTTTCCCACCAAATCGTCTCTATTTTTCTACTTGCATTTTTTACGTGCTTTCGAACTGCTAGGTTGGCAGAAGCTGGGGCAAGTAACAGGAGCTCACCCCGTTACATGGTGCTAGGTATTTGAACTGCTGAACTGCCGATCTTCTGATTGACAAGCTCAGCATCTGAGCCACTGAGCCACTGTGTCCCCTAATATTATCATAAGATACCAATAATAGAAGATTATAGGAAAGATGAGAAGGATTCTGTCAGAGTTTGCAGCAATCCAACCAGCACACAAGTAAATAATTCAGCAGGATTAGTTGATAGAAGAAACTTGCTTATATACAATAATATAAAACATGATGCATGTATACAATATCCATGCAGCTCTTGCAATGTGGTAACAAGTACAAGTACAAGAAGCAGAAATAGAAGCAAGGACCAGAACTAGAAGCAAGCTTATATACACAGAACAGTTAGGCTAAGCCTCGCCCAGGCTCCAAGCCGTCTCACATGACTCACAACAGATCTTGTTTCTTAGTCAGCAAACTTCCCATTGGCTGACTTGTTGTTATGGCTATACCAGCTTATAATTTCTTATACATTGACAGATTCATTATATCTCATATCATTATATTCATGATATCTTTCTGTTGCAAATATATCAAAATTAACAGTACATTGGAAGTGGAATGGCTGGCCATTAACCAATCCTGGGCGATCTACATGATCTTGTCTCCTTTGGAAAATGAGTAGAAACTCACCTACACAATATAAATAAGCTAAGGTTCGAAAGCAGTATATCTATGATTTTCAATTTTTGTTTACTTATAGCACATTGGTTGATAAGCAGCTCTGTCTAGATGTATTGCTTATGAACAATTTGTGGATATTTTATGTAGACATTATGTGAGTTGTTGGTAGTGGATAGCTTGGATTGATGCTGTAGAAGTGGCTCTCTGGTCTAATCTGCTCTTTTAACTATCGTATTTTTCAGAGTATAAGACGCACCGGAGTATAAGACACAGCTTAGTTTTTGGGGAGGAAAATAGGAGAAAAAAAATCTGCCTACCAGGTATTCATCTGGCTAGCGTCCTTAGTCTGGTCAGCTTCAGCACATCAGTTTGCTGGTTTTGAGAGAGCCGTGTGCTTTTTATCCCCTACTTGGGGATAAAAAACAGCTTCTAAAGCACAGCTGATCTTTGGAGAGAGAAGCAATGAGAAAAGCAAGCAGAAGATTGCTTCGCTTGCTAGCACATTGTTAGGGCTGAATAAAGGCTTCAAAAAAGCTACATTCAGAGTATAAAACGCACCCAAAATTTCAGCCTCTTTTAGGGGGGGAAGAAGTGTGTCTTATACTCTGAAAAATACAGTATATACTATTTTAAAATCTAATTACAGCCTCAAAAGTAGCAAGTGATATATGATATGCTTTAATGTGTGGTATTTAAATGAAGGAATCTTCAGTGTGCAAATGCAAGCCTTTAGGTATGACTAAAAGCAACATATTTGAATTCTTCAAAAATTACTGGTTGCCTAGGATAGAAATGTTCTAGGCCTATAATATGTTTAGTTCTATAAAGTAAAGCAATATTTTGTCTTCTTTGTACAACTATCATGAGGCAAAACATAGCATGCATTGAAAGTAACATTTTTGATAAGTGGTAAATCACTGTACCAAAACTTTTTGTTCCTGTCTTAGGTCAGCCACTAATGCTTTCTCAGCCTGCTGTGGTTCATCTTCAGACATCTGGAATTCTTCCTGCTTCAAATCCAGCCATTGCTGTTAATGGTGGACTAAAACCACTAACAGGTCACACCATTAGGGTATTACCACAATCAGCAGGAAAGAGTTTGACCAGTGGGAACCTAGCAGAAACTAAGCCTGTTCTTCACACCACTTCCTCAAACACAAACATGGATGTAAGTTCTTCCCAGCTTCTGTTTGTAATTAGCCCTTCCACCTAGAAAGTTTATTTGCTGCAGATCTGCTTTCCGGGTGCCAAAAATGTTTTAGCCACACACCACTAATGACATAATTGACAACATACATTGTCCAGAGAGGGATTTCACCTCCCAGCAATTTAAATTTTTCTATGAACTAGCAATCTTCTAGATTTTCTACTAAAGAGAATATTGGAAAATAAGTAAGGCTTGGAAATTCAAGGGGTGACATTTCAATTGGTGCTTCTTTGCCCTTTTTATTTCTGGTGGTGGAGATGGTTCCAAGGTTAGCCCCTGAAGTATTTGTGTGCACCTATGCGCCAATGGTGGGCTTCAAATTTTTTAACAACTGGTTCTCTGTTCTAATGACTGGCTGGGTGGGCGTGGCTGGGTGGGTGGCCGAGGCGGGACATGTGACTGAGTGGGCATGGTCAACTCTACATCGCTTGTGTGGGTGATACCTGTATGGGACAGGCAGGGTTGGGGAGGGAATCCAGGGGTCTCCAGTGGGGTGGGGGGTTGGGAGGAAAGAAAGATCCAACCTGTTTGTGTGTGTGTGTGTACATGTGTGTGTGTGTAAGAGAAAGAGAGAGAGAGAATGCGTCAAGCTAGACTAGGAAAGCTGGCTGTGAGAGGAAAAGAAGCTGGGTAAGATGGACCCAGATGCTTCCCGGGTCCTCACATCCCAGAAGCAGCAACCTCGCACTTTCCCCTCTCTGCTAGCTTCCTTCTTCGCACGGGATCGCCAGGAGTGGAGACGGAGAGGGAGAAGGGGGTAGCGGCAGCCGCTAGCTTTGAAGGAAGAGTGGCACACAGAAACGGGAGCCCACAGAAACGCCGTCCCCTTCTCCCTCTTCATCTCCGTTGCTGGGCAATCCTGTGTGAAGAAGGGGACTAGCAGAGAGAAGAAGAGTGCGAGGTTGCTGCTTCTGGGATGAGGGCCTCAGGACACATCTGGGTCCGGCTCACTTCACCGGTCTCTTCCTCTCACAGCCAGCTTTTTTGGGCCATTATCAGGCTGTTTTTCGGGCCAATTTTCGCCAGAAAAACAGCCTGACAATGGCCCAAAAATCAGCCTGAAAACTCCCCGAAAAATGGCCTGGTTTTTTGGCCATTTTTCAGGCTGTTTTTCAGGCCGTTTTTCACTCAGAAAAACGGGCAAAAACAGCCCAAAAATGGGTGGGGGTGGGCCAACTGAGGTCCGATTTACTGGTTCTCCTAACCGGTCTGAACCGGCAGCAGCCCACCTCTGATATCACTTTAACAGAAATTAAACTACTGATCAGCTCTGCCTTTACAACTTCACATTCTTTTCAGTATCAGATGGAGTGCCAGGGAAATGCCTTGTCAGACCATCTGGTGAGCATTGGGACAGTGAAGCTGAAATGAGTATAATTGATGCTTTATTTTTTTTCTCCAACAGCTAAATCAACATTGTGCTTAACACATTATCAATACAAGAAAAATGTCTGCAAATTACTCCTGTTAAGCTGGGTAAAAACTCACTTCAATACATCATCAGTATAGAGACCAAAAAGCTTTCTCAACTAATCCATGCATCCAGCAAACAAATTCTGTTTGACCTCCAGTGGCACTACTGTATGGCTGGAAGGAGAGCTTTTAGCAACTCTGTAAAAGAGGAAGAGAGGGTAGAATAAATAGGTTTATTGAGTGAATTCAGTGAGGCATAGAGCTACTCACCTAGCCTTCTCCTTTAATCTCTGTCCATTCCTGGGAGATGCAGGGTTATTCTGGCATCACTACCACCATTTCATTACTTAGAATGGGGAAAAACTGGAATAATTGTAGCTTAATTTTATTAGTGTGATGTGTTCAGGCTGCTTCCCAGGTATTACTTAACAATGGCCCAATAATAAACTCTAATTTCTCCTGGTGCTATTGTGCAATGTCATACGGATATGAGAAATTGCTAGTTCGAAAATAATTTTAAAGATATCTAATTGCTTGATGAGACAAGATTGTAAGTTTGTAAAATAATCTTAAATCTGACAGTTAAAGTACTGTCAAATACTCTATACAAGTAATCCTCAACATATGACCATTTGTTTAATAGCTGAAGTTACGACAGCACTGCAATGGTTACAACCATTTACAACTGGTCCTTGCACTCATGACTGTCACAGCATATCTATGGTCACATGGTCAAAAATCAGGTGCTTGGCAAGCAGCATGTTACTTACAACAGATTTAGCATCCTGGTGTCACATGATTGCCATTTGCTATCTTCTCAGCTGGCTTCTAATAAGCAAAGTCAATGGGAGAAGTCATATTCACTTAACAGCTTATGATTCACTTAATGGCCATGGTGATTAGCTTAGCAAAAAAGGTCATAAAATTGGGTGCAACACACTTAATTATGGCTTTACTGGTTAATGGACATTCTGGTCGCAATTGTGGTCATAAGTGGAGGACAACCTGAATATAGAATATTAGATTTAGAGAAAATTATATAAATTCAAGTAACAAGAGAAATGGGATCTTCTGGAATTCTTAGGAATACTTGTTTTTGTGCAATATAATGACATCCTTCCCCCCTCCCTTTTTAAAAAGAAAACCCTGTATTGTTGTCAATCGCCCTATGTTGCCTCTGTTCCGTTGCAAATTTTCTGAGCTTTGAACAGTTTTTTTCCCCATCATCTCTATTATTCCCAGATGAATGTTCTAAGACGGCAGCAGCGCATGATAAAAAACCGGGAATCTGCCTGTCAGTCACGGAGGAAGAAAAAGGAATACATGCAGGGTTTAGAAGCTAGACTGAAGGCTGCTTTGTTAGAAAATGATCATCTTAAAAGAGAGAATGGTTCACTGAAGAGACAGTTAGATGACCTGGCGGTGGAGGTAAGCGCATTAATTATGAAAAAAAAATTATTTCAACTTTCCTTTGCTTTACTGCAAAAGTTGTAAATGTGAGGATTGGTATCACCATAGTAACTGCAAGCAATCACTAAATGAATCAGTTACTAAACAGGAATTACCTGTAAATCTTAATAGTCATGAATAAAATAATTTGAGCAATTCCTGCTACCCTTGTCATCCAATTCACATACCTTATAGAGCACTCCTTAGAACATTGATCACGACGTGTACATTTTATGATGGTTTTATAGGCATATACTTTCTCCTGTTCATTGAGATCACAAATGACATTTGCAATAGTGGCAAAAGGATGAGAAAAACGAACAATAGTAGCTAGTATTGTTATTAACCAAGGCTGCTGCCCCTTTATGGCCCTTTCAAAGTTGAAAGTGAAGCTACTTGATTATTATTTTTTTCATTTTCTATCTAGAATCAGAATCTCAAAGGCTCCCCTCCAAAAAGAAGAGCGTTCTGCGTGATGGTGTTGCTTGCTTTTGTAATGTTAAATTATGATCGGCTAAGGTAAGGTTCATAGGGAAGAATATATTTGGGGGTAGTTGCAAAATAAACACAAAATATGAGCTGATAATTTAATTCTTACTTCAGTAGTAGTTTCTTGGGATTAGCTGGTAAAATTCTATTGATTACACTGACTACTTACCGATCTTCTACTGGAAACTCCATCTGCAGGCAAGCGAATGACAATGATATCAAGAGAACCTTCTGGATACTCCAGCAGAATCTTCAACTACATAGTGATTATATGATATACAGAGAATATTTGTTTCATTTTTCAAATGTATTGTGTTCTGGTTTAGATTATGATAGGATTGGGAATTGTAGGGTCTGAATCCAGCAAGGTTAGAAATAAAGTCTGAGACAAGAAAAGATTGTTTTCAAAACACTGTACAGATACTCAATATCCAGGACTGAGAAATGGGCAACAAAATGACTATTACTGTATAAGGATATGAAAAAGTGACACAGGATTTAAACACTGGAGTCAATGTTTAGGTATGGCTCTATTTCTGGATTCTGCTATACCTGCTCTTCATCATTAATAACAGCTTATTTTAAACCTGCGGTAAAGATAACTTATCTAAGTCTCATCCTTGAAT
Organism: Pituophis catenifer annectens; assembly: GCF_029215685.1. Taxonomy (NCBI): domain Eukaryota; kingdom Metazoa; phylum Chordata; class Lepidosauria; order Squamata; family Colubridae; genus Pituophis; species Pituophis catenifer. Next base: position 108,775,963 of record NW_027256883.1, on the reverse strand, counting down.
CTTCTTCCACAGAGAGATTCATTGCTATGCCCAGGCTAAACTGTTACAGGAACAAACTTTTCTTATAAAATAGAATTTAAATATTTGTGAAAGACATAACAGTGGAATTGAGCATTGCAGGAGAAACATAACACATTTAAAGAATAGGGAGAACAGTTTTTGGCATTCAAGAAATCCATATTCCCAGTGTCACCGGAAGAATTGACTAGGATTTCTGCAGTGCTTTTGTTGGCCATTTTCAGAAAGTTAAGATTATATGAACAACATCACCAATATTTATTATGGAGAGGTTTTTTTATACTATTCCCTGTACCTTTAGCATTCTTTCATTGTTCTTGTTATTCTTTATATGTATATACCTTACTGAAAATCTTACAACCACTTCAAAGAAAGTAATTGTAGCACTTCAGCTAAAATTGTGCAAGAAATTTGAAAATATCCAAGCTTTAGAATAATAGTTAAAATATAATTGATTTTTATAAACAATTCATGATCAAGATCACGTGAAGTGTTAATGCCACTTTATAATGCCTTGGTAAGGTCACACTCGGAGTACTGCATCCAGTTTTGGTCGCCATGCTATAAAAAATATGTGGAGACTCTAGAAAGAGTGCAGAGAAGAGCAACAAAGATGATTAGGGGACTGGAGGCTAAAACATAGAAAGAACGGTTGCTGGAATTGGGCATGTCTAGTTTGATGAAAAGAAGGACTGGGGTGACATGAAGCCATATTCCAGTATTTCCCTCAAAGAAGAGGGAGTCAAGCTATTCTCCAAAGCACCTAAAGGCAGGACAAGAAGCAATGGGTGGAAACTAATCAAGGAGAGAAGCAAGCTAGAACTAAGGAGAAATTTTCTGACAGTTAGAACAATTAATCAGTGGAACAACTTGCCTCCATAAGTTGTAAATGCTCCAACACTGGAAGTTTTTAAGAAGAGATTGGATAACCATTTGTCTGAAATGGTATAGGGCAGTGGGTCTCAACCTTCCTAATGCTGCGACCCTTTAATACAGTTCCTCAGGTTGTGGTGACCCCCAACCATAAAATTATTCCTAAGACCATTGAAAATATGTGTTTTCGGATGGTCTTAGGTGACCCCTGTGAAAGGGTCGTTCGACCCCCAAAAGGGTCCCGACCCACAGGTTGAGAACCACTGGTATAGGGTTTCCTGCCTAAGCAGTGGGTTGGACTAGAAGATGTCCAAGGTCCCTTCCAACTCTGTTATTCTATTCTGTTCTGTGCTGTGCTATGGTATTGTCCATTTCAAGGCTTTTGTGGAAGGTTTGTCTGGAAAGGGAAAGATCTTTCTCCTGGCATTTGTCTGCCTCATCAGTTTTTCATTTATACTGCTTAAACTTTCCAGCCCCAATTTCAGGATTGTTTTGTCCCTAGAAAACTTTTATAACTAACATGTGTTTAGGATGATATCATTGTTGGCGGGAGCAAAGTAGTTACTGTACAATTTAAATGAAAAATACCGTATCTGGTTTTTTTACTTGAACAGAGCTTGTTTTTAGCCAGATATAGAAATCATAAACCAGTTCTGCTAGCTGGAAATATAGCCTTCCAATTTGTCAAAATAATATGTGGCCCAGAGAAGGTAGAGTAGAACTAAGCACTGAATGATGTTGGGCAAATGAGTATGTTGCTGATCAGGCTCCTTGCTGTGGGTTCTTCTTTTCCTCTTTCTATCTACTCATTCCATTTTGTTGCTAAGCATGACTCAGTGAGCCATATAGCTCAAAAGGAGCCCTGAAGTTGGTCCTTGATTTGCTGAATTTGACTTTCAGGAAGTCATTGTTATCTCTTCTATGTGCTAATGTCAGTAGCAGTACAGTTGAACATACTTTTTTATGTGCAGTATCTGGGGGGAAATTGTCTTTGCTGCTTCTTCATGTTTGGCTCAAAGTTAACTTCCATGTTTAGTATAATAGAAAGTTTCTTGCTGAAGAGGCTACAACTCTTGTCAGGAACTCTCTTATGTGGTGAATGAAGTCATTGACTAGGAATCTGGAATCCTGTCTGAGGCTCATGCAAAAGATTTGTTCCATTTCAAGAGGGACAACTAGGTTTTTGACCATATAAGAAATTTTGTGAATAGTTCCAAATAGACTTTATTTAAAGAACAAGAATGTTTTTTTCAATGTACTGGATTATTAAAATTAAGTGCAAGGGATAACACACTGTCTACACACAATAATTAAAGCGATGAATATTATCCTCATAGATTACAAGGACAATTGCGTGCTTTGTTGAGTTTTTTTTGTTGTTGTTGCTGCGGTAGCTATGTCATCCTGGCAACAGAGCCAGTTCCCTATTGAATTGCAGATAGATGATATGTTTGCACTGCCATATGTAGCAGGTAACAGAATAACAGAGTTGGAAGGGACCTTAGAGGTCTTCTAGTCCAATCCTCTGCTCCAGCAGGAGACCTTAGATCAGGGCTGTCAAACTCCTGGCCTGCAGGCCGGATGGGTCACGCGCTGGCCACACCCATGGCCAGTTTAGCGAAGGGGGAAAAGTTCTGATATGTCACATGATGCCGCTGTGACAATGTGAATTTGACACCCCTGCCCTAGATCATTCCAGACAAGTGGCTGTCCAGTCTCTTCTAAAAAGCCTTCAGTGAAGGAACCCACAACTTCTGAAAGAAAGCCAGTTAATTGTTCTCACTGTTAGGAAATTTCCCCTTAGTTCTAGATTGCTTCTCTCCTTGATTAGTTTCCATCCATTCTTTCATGCCTTGCCTTCTGGTGCTTTGGAAAATAGATTGAGCCCTTGTTCTTTGTGGCAGGCCGTCAAATATTGGAAGACTTCTATAATGTCACCTTGGCCCTTTTTTTTTTCACTAGACTAGATAAACCCAATTCCTGCAACTGTTCTTCATTTGTTTTAGCATCCAGCCCCCTACTGTAGTATTGGATTGTTATTCCCAGAAGATATTCAGCTCCAAGATTGTTCTCATGGCTACAAATATAAACTTGTTCTTTTTTTAAAATTGTTTTTCCTATGTTTATAAAAGGAAACAGGTTATGCTTGGTTCTGTATATGACAGATTTTTAAAATAAGGTGTTCACTTTTGTGAATATATCCTAGAAAGCTTATGGTCAAATGCCAGCTTTGTCTTCCAAAAATGGAAGACAAGTTAAGTTATATGAGTCTCCCAAAGCCTTAATCTAGCTATATTCTTATTGCCCTCAACTTCCTTTGGTTTTGTTTTTTAAATAAAAATCACAAAATGTTGCCTATTTCTGAGCTGCAAGACTTGGGGAAATTAGCTTGGGCTCAAAACATTGGCCTAGATTCAACAATAAAAGGGGAGGAGAACTCTCCCTGGACCTCTCTTCGTTCCAGTGGAAGCTTTGGAAACAATAATGTTCTCCCTGAAGGACCAGATTCATAGCATGGGCATCCTTCTCAATTCACAACAACCCTTTGAATAGGCAGATAAAGGCTACCAATTGGGGGGGGGGGGCGTTCAGTGCCCATTTTCAGATGGTATTTCAGTTGCACCCTTTCTGGAGAATCAGGCCCTGGCAACAGTGATGTACATGCTTGTTTCCCCCAGGTTATATTATTGCAACATATACTACATAGGTCTGCCTATGAAAACTACTTGGTGGGTCCAAAAACGTAGCAGTCCACTTGTTAACAGAAAAGCGCCACTGTTTGCACATAACTCCAGGGCTTTAAGTGGCTACCAATAGGCTTCTGAGTAGAATTAAAAATCTAGACATATGATTGGTACCCTGGTACCTTAAGGACTACCCACTTGAAGTGGATCTCACCTGACCAGTACATAAACCTCACATTTTGGTTTTTTCATGTGTACCACCATGAATTTATGCAGGATGCGACATGAAGATGTACTGAATTTAAACTACTATGTCTCTTTCTTTCAGTGGGTTTGAATGGAGACCTGATTCTGCTGAACATCTTGCCAGCACTAGCTACCAAAGTCGACATCTTCTTGAATTTTCTGCAAGTAGGCCTCAGGAAACAGATGGCAAGAATAATGACGGGTAAGCATAAAACTTTATACTTTAGTGTCTTCCAGTTTGCAATAGTCTACATATACAAATGTAACAAATGGCTAATGTGTTGCTTATTACTACTTAAGGGTCCATAATTGGTTTTTTTAATGATACAGACTATTTTCATCTGTTAATAGCTCTCTCTCTCTCTCTCTCTCTCTCTCTCTCTCTCTCTCTCTCTCTCTCTCTCTCTCTCTCTCTATATATATATATATATATATATATATATATATATATATATATATATATAGCTAATAGCTGTGTATATTATGTCTCAGAAATGTTGTAAAGTAACAAGACACAATTTCCCATCAGTACTATGTGCCTTATCCCAAAATCTGATCTTACAAGTTGGGGAGTATTTGTGCTGCTGTGAAATTCCTGTTCTCACTACTTAACAGAGAAGTGCTGTCTGTTGATATCCTGCATAAAACTGATCTTGCCATAGTTCTGTATGTATTTGTCAGATCTAAAATATGTGCTAAGAACCTTCAGCTGCTACAAAATGCTGCAAGTTTTAACAGGAACTGCTAAATACATAGTTTTAAAATAAAATGACGTTGCATATTATTTGATATTGTGTTAATGGTTTCACTGAGCATCTGAACTTGCTGCTTATCTAGAGGAAAAGATAAAAGGGGAGAGTGTTTTGGTTAATACACGTAGTCCTCCACTTACGAACACAATTGAGCCAAAAACTTCTGTTATTAAGACATTTGTTAAGTGAGTTTGCCCTATTTTACAACCTTTCTTGCCACAGTTGTTAAGTGAATCACTGCAGTTGATAAGTTAGTAACTTAACTTATCAACTTATTAACAGTTGTTAAGTGAATCTGGCTTTACCATTGACTTGTCAGAAGGTCGCAAAAGGTGATCACATGAGACTTTGGGACACAGCAATGGTCATAAATATGAACCAGTTGCCAAGCATCTGAATTTTGAACACATGGTCATGGGGATGCTGCAAAGGTCATAACTGAAAAACAGTCATAAGTCACATTTTTAGTGCTGTGGTAACTTTGAACGGTTACAAAATTAACTGTTATAAGTCAAGGACTACCTGTATTTTGTCTGGGGGCTGAAAGCTAGTTTATAGGTACAAAAACTATCATTCAATTCTTCAGCTTCAGTGTAAAGTAGGGCTTTGTATTCTGTGCTTTTCCAATTGTTGTTGGGCTACAGTTGTAGAAGTGGTCAGTGGAAAAGTACGTGGAGTCCAGAAGTATCAGGAAGGCTTCCTGTTCCTTACTCTAATGCTTCATTCTGCAAAAGGACAAATATATTTCAGCAGAAATCTCTTCTAGTTTTAGTTGATGTGCATCTTAGAAATGTTTGTGTCCCAGCATCTTGCTGTCTCCCTCATTTTTTATGCAACAACTTTGTTTTTCCCAGATGAATCAGTCTAACATTATTGGAAACTTGACATCTTCTGAGATGTAGGCTTTTCCCATTCCAAATAGGCCTGTTCTGAAGCATTTTGCTCAAATAACCAAGATTTTTAAAAGGGCATTCAAACTGCTGGAACCTTTGTCTGAAAAATAATCTTATTATTTTCTTTGGATATAGCAAGCATTCTATGTAGTGAACTTGGAAAAGCATTGGGAGTTTTCTTTCTGTGCTGAGACAGATCCATATCAATTTATAGCCTGGAAAACAGTTCATCTTTTGCTGTTTAGAGCCATGATCTAAGAAGACCTTCTCAGGGCAAGTCTGGGTTTACTGGCATATACTTTTGGAATGGGAATTCATTTTACTTTTATTTTAATATGCTTTTTAATATGCTTTTTCTAGCACAGAGTTTAAGATGAATATGAAAAGCCAATGGAAAATCCTGCTCTTACTTGCCAAGGGAATAAGGCATGCCAAATGTAGAGGCATTTTATTGTTTGTTTTCCCCAGAGCTTTCCCAATTTGCCTGGGCAAATTGTTCTAAGCAGTTCAGAAGACTAGGCCCCAGGGTTGGAAGAGGATGATTTTTCTGTAACATGCTGAGGGAGAGAGAAACAGTATTGTTTAATTGTTTAACTGGCCTTAATTAAGTGAAGAAAGAAATTCTCCTCATGAAGAGTGAATCTATGCTGAATTGCTAAGGAATGCTCAGAGAATGGTTTGAAGCAAAGGGTTTCCTCTTCCTATTATATTACTTCACAGAGAGTAATAATCCAGTAGCATTATATGCTACAGAGGATCAACACTGGGTATAACAGTGGGGAAAACAAGATGCAGTCTGTTCATAAGAATTTACATTGTATATTTACAAAAAATAAAGGAACCCAGCAAAACCTCTAGCAGGAGGAGTGCTCAGCTATTTGTAAGGTAGAAAGCTGTATTTGAACTTTTAGTGACAATTTGGAACATAGTTCAAAACATAGTTGGCCTGAGATGAAAAGTAAATTTTGTTTAATTTTAAGCCATATTTCAACGAAATTAAATTAATTAGTTAATTTATTACATCATTTTAATTTTATTACTTTGAAAAATTTGAAAGTATTGGTACTTTTTGGAAAGAAGTTTGCTGGATTGGAAATTGTGTGCTACTCTATTATAGTGTGGATAAAACAAATACAAAGGAAATGTGTCACAACAGCCATACAAGGAGTATTTATCAGAGAAGGAATATATAAGGAAGTAGTAGTAGTAGTAATCATACCCTTTTGGAAAATGAAGAAATGATTGGGGGGAAAGGAAAAACAACAGAAAAGCATGCAAATATCTATTTGAATGTTCCAAAATGCTACCATCAAATATTTAATGTTGATTAAGATCTTAATCCAAAATGTTTTAAACTGTACATTTCCCTTCCTGGTGCCCCTCAGTGCTATGGAGAGAACACATGTAACTCAGGTTCTTGGCATTCTTTTAAGCTTGATTGTTTTGCAGATATTTCATTATCTGTCAGCTCTTATGATGATGATTGTTACCTCGGCTGGTTATGGAATAACTGCAAGAAAGCCACCAAGCTCAGAGAGCATCAAGAACATAATAGCTTTGTTGGTTTCAGGCAATTCAGGTAGTCCTTGATTTACAACCATTCATTTAGTGACCATTCAAAGTTACAATAGCTCTGAAAAAGGTGACTTATCGTTTTTCACACTTTTGACTGTTGCAGCATCCCCGTGGTTATGTGATCAAAATTCAGATTCTTGGCAACTGGCTCATTTATGACTGTTGGAGTATCTTGGGGTCATTTGTTTACCTTTTGTGACCTTCTGTTAAGCAAAATCAGTTGGGAAGCCAGATTCAGTTAGCAACCTTGTTACTAACTTAACAACTGTAATGATTCACTTAAAAACTGTGGCAAAAAAATAGGGCAACTGTTGTAAAATAGGGCAAAAATCACTTAACAATTGTCTTGTTTAGAACAGACATTTTGGGCTGAATTGTTGTAAGTCAATGACTCCTGCATTACCCCAGAGATGTCAGTGTGACATTAGAGTGCAATTTCCACTTGCAGCTCAGAAGAAGATCCCTTCCTATGGGTGGCTACATGAACATTTCTAAAAGAATAACTCTTCCGATCCTGAGATTTTTAAGTGTGCCTGTGGTTGCTGTCTGGTCCCTCAATTGCCTAGGATGATGTCCATTGATTGTTTGCAAATGTTCTTGTTGGCTTGTTGCAGAAGTGTACTTTAGGCATTAAGTAAATGTGCACTTAATCATCTTCTGATTGAAATTTGGCATTTTCAGCTAATAGGTGATTCAAATCTAACAGAGTCTTTCATTTCCAAGATAGCTACAGATGTGCCAAAAGCATAAATAGTTGTAAATAGGCAGTAAAATGAGACTGTTTGTAATGTCTTTACAATTAAAATTCTGTATTGTAAACTATGCACAGGCATGAGTGTTGAAAGAAAGCCAATATTGTTTGTGTTTGAACTTTCTGAAACAGGCCTTTTGGGGTTGAAGAATAGAATTTCCCATTCTCTCTTCCTCACATGTGTAATATCAGCATACTTCATGGCTAAATTTGTAATATTTTGGTTCATTTGATTTGACTATCTACTCCCTGGCCTACATCTTAGATTCCAGGTGCTGGTTAGTACTTCACCAACAGCTACTCTTCTGTTTAGAATAGCCAGCTCACTCTTTTGCTAATGCCTCATCTGTTTTGCATCTTTTTCTTTTTCTTTCTGTGCTTGATTCTGAGAGCTCATATTGCACTGCTGTGATGTATTTCTTTTACACCCACTGCCTCATTATTTTCTTGACTATGTTCCACCTAATCTCAGCTCTGATTCCCTCATGTTCTGTTTGACTGAGCCTGCCCTTCCTAATGTTCCAAGAATTCTTGTGTGGTCATACACGTGGCTGATTCTCAGTCCAATTTTTTTAGCCAGGCATTGTCTTTTCCTTTTCTTGCTCACCCTTTTGAGCTTTTGCATCCTTGCAGACTGTGTCTTGATATTCTCAGTTATTTCAGACTTGTATACTGGCTTCTGGTAAACTGTAGGAATTGCCCTTGCCTTGCTGTAGCTCATACAGTACTTCTTCCAAACTTCTCGCTTTTCAGGTAATAGTGAAAAACATTTCCAAATCTATTTTTCAGTTGTTGTTGTTTTGCCAGTTTCAAATGCTGGATTCTTGAAATAGAGATACTTGGAGAGGGGAGTAATAACTCTCCTGTAGAATTTTCAGCTGCAAGGGTTTATGCAGTGAACATAGACACATTCTTTGCATAATCATAATGTTAGAAATGGGCTCAGACGTCATCTTCTCCAACAACGTAGAATCTATTAGAATATCTCTGACAGACGGTCATTAAAGGCTCTGTTTGAAGATCTCCAGTGAAGAACTCTGCACTTCATACAGCATCTTACTCTACTGGCTGAAAGTTCATATATTTATAAGTTGTAACCTGGACCTACTTCCTTAGAGGTTTTTTAACCAATTGATTCTGAGCCTGTCTCCTGTGGAAATAAAGAATAAGTTTATTCTTTATTTCCACAGTCACTCCTTCTGTGTGACTGTCTTTCAGGTATTTGAAGACTGCTGTCATATTTCTGCCTAGTTTTTTATTCTATAGGCTAAATATACCCATATGTTTTAAAGGTTCCTCATAGGGCCTGTTTTGAAACCCCTCACTATCTTAGTAGCTTTCCTCTGAACCTGTTCCTATTTGGAAGAACACCATCCTTTTCAAGTGATGGTGCCTTGAACTAGATACAGTGCCCTTAGTGGGGTTGACCAAGGCAGAGTAGACTGGAACAATTACTTCTTATGATTTGGATTCTGTGCTCCTGTTAATGCATCCCAATATATCATTTACTTTTTTAACAGCTGTAATGCATTGCTACTTCATATTTAACTTGTGAGTACCAAAGGTATGCAGAGTCTTTTCACATGTACTATTGCCAAGATAGGCCTTCCCCATCCTACACGTGGCATGTGAAAACTAGGGGGTTGAGGGGTCTTTTATTCAAATTTTTAGTTAATTTTATTTTAATTGAAAAGTTTTACAAAAAGAAAAAAAATTCCCCCCAATATTCCCCCCTCCCTTTCCTTCCCCTCAACCCATCCTCCCCCACAGACTTCCCAGAGCAAAATACAAGGTATTTCAATTAACAATCATAAGCTAAATTAAACTATCTATCCTTAGACTACTAGATCCCTCCCTGAAGCCTTAACTCCACTATAGATAACATAATACTTCTAGTACTTAGCATTCATTCATAAGCTATTTGATATTTTCTTGTCTGATACTTATTTTGAATATAATCAATCCACCTTCTCCATTCCAATACGTATCTTTCTTGTTTATAGTCCTTCAAATTCGCTGAAATTTTCGCCATTTCTGCCAAATTCGTTACTTTCAGTATCCACTCTTCAATAGTAGGCAAAGAGTTCTTCTTCCAGTATTGCGCTACCAACAGTCTGGCTGCTGATATGAAGTTCAAAATCAATTTAGTCTCTAATACTGTACAATCCGTCATTATGCCCAATAAGAACAATAGAGGAGTAAATTTCAACCTTTTTTTCAGAATGTTCTGCATCACCCACCAAATTTTATCCAAAATGCCTTGATTTTTTTACAAGTCCACCATATATGATAATAAGTTGCATCATCACATTCACATCTCCAACATTTAGCTTGCAAATTCGAATACATACATGATAATTTCTTAGGATCTAAATGCCATCTATAAAACATTTTATAAAAATTTTCTCTCAAATTTTGTGCTTGCGTAAATTTAACATTTCTAACCCAAAACTTTTCCCAGGTTTCCATCATCACTGGTTCCTGAAAATTTTGTGCCCATTTTATCATACAATCCTTAACCAATTCCATTTCTGAATCTATTCCAATAAAGCATTATACAACCTTTTAATATGCATCTGACTTTGATCTCTAATCTGTTTCACAAGATTTTTCTTATTTTGCATAACACCAATTTTTTGGTCTTCCCTCCATCTAGCTTGAAGCTGACCATACTGAAACCAAGTATAAATTATTCCTTCTTCTTTTAATACATCTAAAGATTTCAATTGCAGTTTACCCCTTTCCAAAAAAAGAAGCTCTTTATAAGTAATCACCTCTGTTTTTTGCTCTATACTTATATTTTCTATTGCATGTCTGGGATTTGCCCATATGGGTATGTTATAATTTAACTTATATTGATACTTTTTCCAAACCCTCAGCAACGCATTTCTAAGTATATGACCCTTAAACACTTTATCCACTTTTTTTTCATATAACAGATAAGGATGCCATCCATATAACAAATCATAACCTTCTATATTTAACATTCTTTCTTCAGTTAAGTTAAATCAATCGCTAATTTGAGATAAAACGGCTGCTTCACAGTACAATCTTAAATTAGGCATTTTAAGACCTCCTCTCTCCCGTACATCCTGTATAATTTTCAATTTCACTCTTGGTTTCTTCCCACCCCAGATAAAGGTATTAACCCCTTTCTGCTATTCCATCAAGTTTGCATCTTTCTTAAGCACTGGTATCATTTGAAACAAAAATAAAAGCCTAGGTAATACATTCATTTTTATTACTGCAATCCTTCCCAGTAATGATAGTTGTAGCTTTTTCCAATTTTCCATTTCTTTCTACACTTTCTGCAAATTTTTAGTTAACTTTTTAAGGGATTCTAGGGAGGGGGAGGGTTTGATTGGAATGCGGGTTGTGGGCATGGGGGATAGCCCACTAAGGGGAGGGGCGGGCCTGGCAAGAAAGCACGGCGTGGGAGGTGGGGATCCTGGGGTCGAGGGGGGAGTCAGAGTTTGTCCAGATAGTGCTTTGAACATTACTACCGTGAGCGGGAGGGGTAGATATGGCGGGAGCAGGGGGCCATATCGAGTTAGGGGAGTGCACACCCGCTGTTTACGAGCAGTGGTGCGCTCCGGCCCCCAAGGCTCCACCCGTTCCCCAGGTTGCACAGACCCTCAGGGCCCGGCTCTCCGGCTGATGCTGTGCAATGCCAGGTAAATAAAGTAAATAAAGCCTCCCTCATCTGTGACTTAATTGGTGAGGGGGGAGTGGACCTGGTTGGGCCAGGAGGGGGGGTTCCCCTCGTGGAAATGTGCCCGCCAGGTTTCCTTGCATTCCATCGGCCGAGGTCACAGGGCAGGGGCAGGGGAGTAGCGGTTATTATTAAAGAAGGTCTGAGACCGAGGGAGGCCACTGTTCCTCAGACGGCTGGCTGTGAGTCCCTCCTTGTGAAGTGGGGTCATGGGGTTCAGATGGGCTTGCTGATCATGTACCTGGCTCCCTGCCACATGGCAGCAGCCCTGCCCGAGCTCCTTGACGTTATCGCCGCGGTGGCGGTTGATACCCCCAGACTTATAGTCATGGATTTCAACCTGCCATCTGTGGGTGAGATGTCGGAGGTGGCTCGGGAGTTCATAGCTTCCATGACAGCTATGGACCTGACCCAGTTAATTCATGGCCCTACCCACACAGGGGGAAACACACTGGACCTGATTTTTGTCTCTGGACAGTGGTTGAGTGATCTTGATATAGGGGATATAGTCACCAAGCCCTTGTCATGGTCGAATCACTCTCTCCTTCGCCTTGACCTTCGAACCGCTATACCCCGTCGCAGGGAGGCAGAGCCGGTAAGATGGTTCCGCCCCAGGCACCTGATGGAACCTGATAGATTCCAGATGGAGCCTGGGCCATTTCCTGAGGCTCTGACACACACCTCGACTAGGGACCTAGTGGCTGCCTGGGATAGGGCGGCCGCTGGAGCTCTGGATCGGGTCATGCCTGTGCGGCCTCTGACCTGGCGCCGATCTCACCTAGCTCCTTGGTTCACTGAGGAGCTGAGGGAGATGAAGCACTGGAAAAGACGCTTAGAGAGTAGTTGGAGGGCCAGTCTTTCTGAATCCGACCAGATACTGGTAAGATCTCATATTAAGAATTACCTAGTGGCAATAAAAGCAGCAAAATGTACATATTTTGCTGCTCTTACTACTTCATCAGATAATCGCCCGGCTGCTCTGTTTAGGGTGACCCACTCCCTGATCCACCAGGAAGTGCGGGAGGACCCCTTGGAGGGGAGAGCCGAGGATTTTGTTCAATATCTGTATGACAAAATCACTCAGATTCGGGAAGATCTGGACTCCGACTGGGTAGTTCCAGGGGGGTTGACTGAGGCAGGTCTTGAGAATGTTATCTGGGATGAGTTTGATCCTGTGACCCCTGATGACATGGACAGGATTCTGGGTGGACTGAACGCGACCACATGTTTATTGTACCTGTGCCCCTCCTGGTTAGTGCTGGCTTCCCGGGAGGTGATGTGAGGCTGGCTCCAGGGGATTATTAATGCTTCGTTGGGTGAGGGTGACGTCCCCGCCACCTTGAAAGAGGTGGTGGTGAGGCCTCTCCTCAAGAAGCCTTCCTGGACCCAGCAGTGTTGGCTAATTATCGTCCGGTCTCCAACCTTCATTTTGTTGCGAAGGTTGTTGAGAGTGTGGTTGCGCGACAGCTCCTCCAGTACCTGGATAAAACGACGTATCTGGATCCGTTCCAGTCGGGCTTCAGGCCTGGGTACAGCAGGGAAACGGCATTGGTCGCATTGGTTGATGATCTCTGGAGGGCTTGGGACAGGGGTTGTTCCTCTGTCCTGGTCCTATTAGACCTCTCAGCGGCTTTTGATACCATCGACCATGGTATCTTGCTGCACCGATTGGAAGAGTTAGGGATGCGGGGCACTGTATTACAGTGGTTCTCCTCCTTTCTGTCTGACCGGTTGCAGTCTGTGTTTGGCAGGGGGGCAGAGGTTGACCCCGAGGCCCCTCATATGTGGGGTGCCACAAGGGTCGGTCCTCTTGCCCCTTGTGTTCAACATTTATGTAAAGCGGCTGGGCGAGATCATCCGTGGTTTCGGGGTGAAGTACCACCAGTACGCTGATGACACCCAGCTGTACATCTCCACCCTGGACCACCCCAACGATGCCCTTGAAGTGATATCCCGGTGCCTGGAGGCCGTGCGGATCTGGATGGGGAGGAACAGGCTTAGGCTCAACCCATCCAAGACCAAGTGGCTCTGGTTTCCGACGTCCCAATATAGTCAGTTGATGCCATTGCTGACTATTGGGGGCAAATCGCTGGCCCCCACAGAGAGGGCTCGCAACTTGGGTGTCCTCCTGGATTCACGGCTGTCTTTAGAAGAGCATTTGACGGCCGTGACCGGGAGGATTTTTCATCAGGTTCGCCTGATTTGCCAGGTGCGTCCCTTTCTGGATCGGGACTCCCTACACACAGTCACTCATGCCATCGTCACTTCCCGCCTGGACTACTGCAATACTCTCTACATGGGGCTCCCCTTGAGGAGCACCCGGAGGCTCCAACTGGCGCAGAGTGTGGCCGTGCAGGTGGTTATGGGAGCAACATGGCGCTCCTGTGTGACACCTCTCCTGCGCGAGCTGCACTGGCTCCCGGTGGTCTTCCGAGTGCGCTTCAAGCTTTTGGTTACCACCTTTAGAGCGCTCCATGGCTTAGGACCTGGTTATTTACGGGACCGCCTACTACCACAAGCAACCTCCCACCGGCCAGTACGCTCTCATAGAGAGGGGCTCCTCTGGGTGCCGTCAGCTAAACAATGTCGATTGGCGGGCCCCAGGGGGAGGGCCTTCTCTATGGGGGCACCCACTATCTGAAACGAGCTCCCCCCAGAGATACGGAAGATCCCGGATCTACGCACTTTCTGCCGTGCTCTTAAGTTTCTTCTTTTCCAGCAAGCCGGCCTGGCCTAATTTTCTCCCCTGTTTTAAAATTCTTTTAAATCGAAATTTTAATCTGTTTTAAATTATTGGGATTTTTTAATTGTCTCAGGCTAAATTATTTAATCTGGTTTTAATTATGTCTTTTAACTTTTGTATCTATGTATTTTACTTTGTGCCTGTTCACCGCCCTGAGTCCTTCGGGAGTAGGGCAGTATATAAATCTAATAAAACAAATAAAACAAACATGTGTTCCTTTTCAATCCAGATGCATAATTGTATCCCCTTCCCTGTTGAAATCAATCCTATTTTTTTCAGGCCAATTCTTTCTTTTATTTTTTCTAAACTACTGTCTTATCTCAACAATATTACTCCCATCCCAGTTTGTGTCATTTCCAAATTTGATATGAAATCTCTTAATCGAGTCAGTGATAAAAATCCTAAACTCTTGAGACTTCACTCAGTACTTCCCTCCCAGCTGGGGAGGGGGGGCATGAATGAGCATTCTTTTGCTGTGGTAATTCAGTCAATGGTGAATCCATTTAACAGTGATATCAGCTGGTTCATATCTTATCATTTTCTGAAGGAAAATTTTTTTTTCAAGTTTTTTATTTTTTTATTTTTTTAAAACATATCACTGCATGAACAGTGTGGCATCTGAGTGTTTTACATTTTAGTACAAATAAAATAATATTAACCATGTTTACTACATTTGACAAGCTTATATAATTCTGGTAATAGTACACATATTTATGTTAAGTTATAATCTTTCATTGTTTAATTATTCAATATTTCAATACTGTATGTTATTTTTATGCCAATGACCATATTCTGGGTGTCATTCCTTTTACTACAAATAAAATATTATTAATCATATTTATTACATTTAGCAAGCTTATATGGTTCTAATAATAATACACATATTTATGTTAAATTATAATCTTCCATTATTTAATTATTCAATATTTCAATATGTTATATTTATGCCAATCATTATATTATTCAAGCATACTTGATAATACCATCATTCAAATTCTGATTTCCCCTCTTGTTATTACTTCACCTTATTATATAAAAATGTGTATTCCATTAATCCCCCCCTCTATTTTGCATCCCTATTCTAACACTTAATTATGCCACTATTATATTTAAAAATATTCCCTTTCTATCCATCGTCTCTTGCCCGCTTTAAAGCTTTAATTGTTCTTTTCTTAGTTTGCCTCCCATATTCCTCTCTTGGATCTTTGTCTGTATCTTGACCCATCATTTTAAACATTTCTCCCTTCTCTGCCCTATTCCATTGTCTAATTTTCAAATGATCTACTCTTGCCCCTATCTCTCTCCCAAAAAAAGCTTATTTCATCAGTCATTGTTGTTTTTGTGGTTATCTCCTTTTTGTCATCTCATTTTATTTGTTGGTTTTTCTATTCTGTTTTTTCATCTACTCTTTCAATTGGCTCCTCCTCTTCCTGGGCATCTTGGTCACTCCTTGTCCTTTGTATCATGTTTTCCAGCTCTCCATCTATGATCTGCATTTTATTCATAATCTCCTTGTAGCTTCTTGTCAAAGTATCCTTAATACTTTGAATTAACGATGCCGTTCCTCCCCAAATCCACTCTCTTCTTGCTGGTGGAGCATCTCGTTTAGTTTTATTTTGTCCCTCTTTTGTCCAATAATCCAAAAACCATATATTCAAACCTAAGGTCACTTCTCAAAAAGTTCAGTATTCATGAATCTTTATATCCCAAAGCGGATCGACCTGTTCCTCTGGAGAGTTCCAAGAATTTTTCCAGAACCTTCATAAGTCCCTCTATAAATTCAGTCTTGTGTTGATGTCTTCAGGGGTCACTTTAATAATAAAGTTGATGTCTTCAGGAGTCACTTTAATAATAGTTGTTATTATTATTCTCACATTTAAATCTCCAATAATCAAGTATTTCCAAGATTTTGGGAATGTGTTATGCCTTCCTTTTGTCAGCAGGTGGCACTCAAATTTCAGTATTAAGTTTTATCCAATTTTAATGGTAACAACCCAAAATATAAAGATATTAGTTTTTTAAGTAAATGGTTCCAGTATTTTAAAATGCCTATCCAAAACAACGCCTGTCCAATTTAAAAATCCAATTTTCTGTATTTTTAAAGGTTTTTGCCTTTCTCCCTTTGATTCTTTTTCCTTCAATTTTGAAATTCTTCTCAAAATGTTAAATCACTGCTTTTAAAAATAGAAGTGAGCCTCTCTTTTCCTGGATATTCTTTTGGGGTTGAGTTTTAAATAAAAAGGTGTCAGCACTTCAAGCTGCATTTACTCTAGTGCTGACATAAGGAGAAGCGGAGGCGTCTGGAAAGGGATGTTTGACTTTTCACCTACTTATTTTCCCTGGAGATAATATCCCCTAGGAGATGGGATGGGAGGGGGGAAATTCCTTTGAGCTGGAGCAGTAGATTAGGGGTAGAGTGACTTGGAAGATGGCCAATGAGTGCAGGGGAATGGGGAACGGAAAGAGAGAGTTTTGGGTCTGGAAGTCAGTGTTGGCTACGATGGAGTCTGAATTAGAATGTCGTGCTTAATAAATGAGAGTTTTTTTCATCAAAGACTTTGTTTGAAATGCAATTTATTTGAGACGACTCAAAACCTGACAAAAGGATTCTTCTCACCCAGTTCCAGACACTGTTCAACAACTCCGCTCCAGTACAGTTCTTAGATGTTTCTTGGCTGTCCCAGCTTCATGGCAGCCATCTTTAAGCTGCCTCTTCTCGCTGTGGCATAGAGGGGAAAAAAGCCTGGGGTTCAGCAGGAGAGTTGCGATCTCTTCCGTGACCTCTCAGGGCACCCCTCCTTAGGTTCACCGCCCCTACAAGGAGACTTTGGCTCCTCTTGGAGCCCACAGACACGGAGAACTCAGCACAGGGAATGTAGAGACCCATTCCCTGCATTTGATATTGACGCGACATCAGCCAGAAGTCGGAAGGAAAATATTATGAGGCACTCAGTCATATGTTTTTACTGAATGAACAAAAGATTTTGTATCCTGCTTGATTTTAATCTATTTTACCTTTACCTTTATTTCATTGGTTGAACTATTTTATTAGTTTCACAGATGCCATTCTCTTTTTTAATTTACTATTTGTCTGTATAATACATTTATTTTAAAATAGATGTACAATGTTAAATATTTTAAAAAATTATTTCCTAGATATAAGCCATCAGTTTCGGATAACAAAGCACTCATGGTAGTTACTGAGGAACCAATAATATATGTTCCTCCACCACCTTGCCAGCCATTTATCAACCGGACACAATCACTCAGGTAAAAATAGTAGAAATGTTAGTGCCAGATACGCATTAGGACCTAATGTTTGACTTCATCAGTATTCAATTCACTGGATGTATAAATAAAACTCACTGGTTAAAAGGAATATGTAAGTAAGAAGCTAAAAGAGCAACCTGGATAATTTTCCTATATTGGATTTATAAAAGAGACTTGTTAAAATTTTGAACAAAGAAAAAATGAAAAGAAATCAAGTTCTAGGGCATTATTTAAAGACATCAAGATTGTTAAAAGTAAAAGGAAGGAATATCAAGTTGGTTTATTGATCAAGGATAAAGTAGACATGTTGTTATCTCTGGTAATCTTTAATGGACTTTTGCTAATGAGGACTGAATAACAAGCATTTAAGGATTTGTTTATAGAAAGATGAGGTATGGGAAGAAGAGATCAGTGTTGTATTTTAAGAGAAGGAGATAAATTACTAAAATTATTTATCCTGTACTGTACTGTACTGTACTGTACTGTGATGAACGGAGAAGTCATTTCTTTATATATATCTTTAGTATATTCTTATTATTTCTTTTTTAATTTTATTTCTATTTTTTATTTTCTTTAGTATATTTTTATTGTTTCTTTCCTATTGTTACTTCTGCCTTCTGAACTTTGTATTTTTTTCTCTATTGTATTTTTCTTAGTTTTCATTTTTATTTTTTTAATTGTAATATTGAATAAAACTACCAAATAAAAAGTGTCCTCTCATGCATTTTATGCATTTCAAATAAATTCTGTAACATTGACAGAATATTAGTCAACACTATGAGTTACGATAGCAATTTATTGGAAGGTTTGTTGATGAGCTTGCAATTCCATGTCCATTTCAGTGCCATAGCTAAAAGCAAATGTGTTTTATAGGCATCTGTACTGGAGTTCATGTAGTATATTCCCAATATCATTTAGGAATAAGCAAATTTACTTTCTTACATCTTACCAATCTTCATCTATCCTAAGCAGGCACAAACTGATTGGGAGATCCAAATGCAAATATTGAAATCTGATGTAGATAAAATGAGACATTATTTCTGAGATTCTTCTTTGAGAGCATAAACAAGGCCAACCTGAATATGAGTTCAAAATCAGTGCTTTTAAGTTCTTATGGAGAAGGTTGTCCTTGAAGATATTTTTTCAGTCCTATGATTATTTTGTTTAATTTTCATGTTATATGAACAGGTTAAGTCATGAACTAAGAGGTTGGGTACATAGACATGAAGCAGAAAGAACAAGATCAAGAAGGATGTCAAATAATCAGCAGCAAAAAGAGCAGACTGTCCAGGTAGGTTTGTGGAATCACTTATATTTTGTGGCAACAGTAGAAGAGAAGGAGGAAAAATAAGATCCTCAAGCCCAGAAGTTCAAAAGACAGAATTGTGTGTTCCGGGGATTGAACAAAATTCTGATACATCTCAGTGTTAATGTTTGAACTTAAGTATCATGTGAGATACTTACATTGGTAGTTTGAATTGTTTTGGGAGACATCTGAAAATGCCTTGCATTTTAAAAATATATATACTTAATTATAATTTTTCCTGCATATTTGTATATCTACTATAGAACTTTAGTAATGCTATATCACAGTTGTCTTTAAGTGATACTTAGTTTTTATATTTAATTTGGTATAAGTTTTTATTTATTTATTTATTTATATGCCACCCTTCTCTGGAGACTCAGGGCGGCTTACAAGGCGTTAAGCAATAGCCTTCATACTTTTGTATATTTTATACAAAGTCAGCTTATTGCCCCCACAAACCGGGTCCTCATTTTACCTACCTTAGAAAGGATGGAAGGCTGAGTCAACCTTGAGCTTGGTGAGAATTGAACTCGCAGTAATTGCAGGCAGCTGGAAGCTAAATACTACCTTTAACAGTAGCATTAGTCTGCTGCGCCACTCAAGTTATTTCCTTGTTCATTTTTTTCCTATCCCCAGAGTGCTTCAGGAAAAAATTCTGAACTAATGACTCTTCCCTATACAGACAACAGTGTTGGGTAAGTCAAAATAGAATCTTCTCATCAGCATAATATTATATAGTTTAAAATGTTCCCTTATGTAGGAAATATTTAATAGTTTTACTGAAAAGAGCCAGATAATTTTATTGGCAATCCCCTGTTAACCCAGTTTTCATTCAAACTTTTTAAGGATTCATCTAGTCAAGTATTCCATTTCCTACAGTGGCCAGATATATTTTTCTAGAAAATTCACAAATGTACACAAGAGCATCAATATTTCCCTTTCATTAGTTCTGCTACCCAGGGTACAGAAAATATTGAATATGTCTGATACCCGAGGCCTAACCTGTCACACATGAGCAATTTTTCCTACTTTTTCTACTCTGAAACAATTGTCTTGCTGGAATTGGCATATAAATTCTTTGCTGCCTATCAGAACTAAAACCTCATTCGTATTATCGTTACTTAACTATACATTGTGATTCCATATTTTGTAGTCAGCAGAAGATGGCTTCTCCCACACCTCTTTCTGCACTTATCTGTGTACTAACTGTATTTTTAGATTCTATAACACTGGTGGCATGTATATACTTTCATTAAAAGAAAAAGGTAACTATTATGATACTGTGTACTAATTTCTGGCTTTGTACAGTGATATTACAAAAGCAGTAAAGCATGCTATTCCTGATAATTTGGAGAGCAAATGATGCTATTGGATGCTTGGTTTATTTTATGATACATTCAGATGTTTTATGTATGCTAGTTCCAATAGTATCTTCTCATCTATTTCAGTGGGAATTCAGGAAGTGAGCTACAGGTTTATTATGCTTCGCCACGAAATTATCAAGATTTTTTTGATGCGATTCACAGAAGGGGAGATACATTCTATGTGGTGTCATTCCGTAGGGTAAGTATATTATAATGTTCAGCAATTACAAACGTGGAAAGATTGTCCTTTTTTATAACATTCTATCCAAGAATTGTTGAGAATTGTTGTTTTTTGATAAGGCTAGTGTATCTTTTAAGTATTCTCAACATATAATCCCTGAGCTTTCTTAAGAAAGAAATTGTAAAATCTTGATTGTGAAATTATATTACAACCTGTTATAAAAGTGTTTCCCTATGAAGAAGCAAAAAAAATGTATCCCCATGAATTTGATCAGAATTTATTGTTCCCTTAAGAAAAATGAGGACCATTATTCTTTACTGGGAGAAGAAGAGAAAATGAGCGTAAATGAGATTTATACCTGAAAAATATCAGTACATATCCAGAAAATGAAATCATATAGTTTTCTCTTGTGCAAATGGGTCTGTTTTGGTCAGGTGTTTTTTCTTCATTGATGCTAAACAAATAAATTTATTGGCATCACATCTTCTAGGTATTTGCAGTGGTTTTGCTTCAGGAATCACGGACAGCAGTTCTTTTTTCAGCAGAATATAATGGAATAGGGAGTGAAAATATAATCAGGGTCTTGACAGTTTATAGAAACCAATTTGTATGTGAGAGGACAGCCATGGGAAACATCTATTTTTATATTATACCTCCCATCCTAGTAATACTTCCCAGAATGGAAGGTGAGTTTTAGTAAACAACTTTTTAAAAATTTATCCTATTTTGTTTCTTGGAAATGATCAATGAGAAATGAAGTGTATGTTTAATTATCAAAAGGATAAAAGGATATATTTACATTGTGGAGTTATCCCCATATCTATCAGCAGATGGAGATAATGTTTAACTTTATTTTAAGAAAGTTGTTTTTCAAACATTCTACTCCAAGAGTTGATATTTTTCTCAGTTTGTCTGCTGAGGAATCTTTGTATATTATTATGGATTCTGGAAAATATTCTAATATGCTCATTGTTGTCCCATGTATGTAATTTCTGTTGGTTCTCTTTTCATCTGATAAATGCATGTTGCAGTAAAAAAATGGTAAAAAATGAGAGAGCTTTTAGGAAAACTTATCCTACATTATTATCATTTGTAGCAACTCTTGTACTTTCTCACAATGATTGATTAGCCCTTTAATCTCACTGTTCCGAAAAAGATTCTTGAATGAATGGTGGCATCGTGGATAAGCCATACAGATAGTTTCTTTGGATGTTGAGGATGATCAGCACCATTATCACTGGCACTGTATTAAATTTATTTTTCACTTTTCTTCTGGGAGACCCAGAGGTGGGATTCTGTATTACAGTACTTCCACTTGCCTGAGCAACCTGGTCTTAGGGCATCGTTACTTAGCCTTCAGCAATGAGGGTTTTCAGACCTCTATTTGCCGTGTTTTTAACTCGAAGGCAGAAAGACCATAGATTTGAAGGAAAGCTGCCATTTGCTGCAGGTAATACTAAGCTAGAGGCAGTTTGGTGAAGTGTTAAAACATCAGCCTGGAAACAGGAAGATCGTAAGTTTGAGACACATATCTTAGTCACAAACCCTACTGAATGACCTTGGACCAATGACTCTCTCAGCCTTAGGAACGAGCCAATGACAAACCATTTTGAAAATCTTGCCAAGAAAACTGCAGGGACTTGTCTAGGTAGTTGCTGGAGTCAAAAACTGATTTGAAGGCATTTAAACTAAAATACTAAGCTAGGTGGACATCATCTCTGTGATTGGTGGTCTGGTGTTTGTGGCTGGGTCTCTTCTGTATGCACATTTCCATTTCTAATCCCTGTGACTTTAAACCAAGGAAGCTTTGTGAGTCCTCTACCACTGTTGAATAGAGTAAAGGACTAAATATAGTAAATCAACTGGGACTCCAGGAAAAAACAAAATTCTTCTATTCAATAAATGAGACAACAAAGGATAGGGTTACAATTCGATTCTAATTAAAGGATAAAGTATGCCCTTTAGAGATCCTTTGTCTTGAATTTTTCAAGAACAGAGAAAACAAGTATTCGCTTTAACTAAGAGCATCTGTTTCTTTTCAAAAATAATCAATAAATGGAATATTGAAATAGATGTTTTAGCAATAGTCTTCATTTTGCTTTTATGCGGTATATAAATTATACATTTTAATAGGCTGTTTGAAGTTGCATATTGTGGAATATTTCATCAGTGTCTTAATATAAAGTTAATATTCAGCCTATTTCAATGTTTGTTTGATATTTAGTAAATGATAAAAATCCTTTTTATAGAATTGTAGAAGTGGAAGGGAACCATTTAGCCTTTTGAGTCCAAACCCTTGCTCAGTCTAGGAATCCAATGAAAAATGTGCTATAATACCCTGTTTTCCCGAAAATAAGACATCTGAGCACATAGCAATAAGGCCAAGCTCTTATTTCAGAGTTCAAAAAATATAAGACAGGGTCTTATTTTGGGGAAAACACGGTACATTTAGTAAAGGGACATTATCGCTGATTCCACTGTCAAATTGTTGTTCTTATTAGAATGTTTATAATATAATATAAAACTTCTTCTTTTCTCTGATTTTAAAGTATGTGTAGAATTACATTAACTTCCCAAACGGTAAAGGATGTGGTCATACTTAGTATCTATATTTTACTATACATATGCAGGCATATATAATCAATCAATCAAATCTTTATTATGCTCATAGATCAGTATAAATTCACTTAATTTTACTATAAGTAAAAATTCACTAGTGTGTCCAAACTCAGTGTTTTTAGTTAGTATGTTTATATTTTGAGACCCAGACAGAATTAGTTGTTTTTTATGACTGAAATGTATGCATGTGCATGTAGGTACTGTATGTAGGTAGGGCTTACTTAGGATTTTACTTAGTCTGGCACATATAGTTGGAATTTTGAAATTATGTATGTTTTGAGCACTCTCAAAATGACTGATGAGGAGAAAGGATTACCATGACAGACATGGCCAGTTACAAAACATACATTTATTAAAATATAAATGAGGAACTTTTTGCCTGCTGTTTCTTCTCGTTCCTCCAAGATTTTTCCTACCACTCCCAGTTTAAAGTTAGATAAAATCTCTTTCATCTTGAGCTTCATTTCTGATGATTTGAAAGATATATTTATCCATCAAATCTTCATTATGACCAAAAGATTAGCATAATGAGGGTGTGTATAATCAATTAAAAAGGATAAAAAATACATCTGAGTCTAAAAAAAATTATAAAAAGCTAAAACCTATAAAACAAATAAATATAAAAAAACAAAAATCCAGAAGGAATCTAAAAAGGGGGGGGTGGGATTAGATGGGTGTAGGGAGAGTGTAAATGTTAGTATATCACAATATAGGCACTCTAGAATGACAAACTAGATGCTCATTAAGACTACCTTATAGCACAGATCATCACTTGATGGATTTTAAATGTTACTGCGCAGAACCTGGCAACATGATAGCTTGTAACCCGGTTAGTATCTGAAAGCAGTAGAGACTGTAAAATTGTCCTGTGCACCCTAGATGTTTATGCAGTAATGACGAGATGAAGCTAGTATGAATATGTTTGTAATACAGACACTGGGAGAGTACATGCTCTGTTGTTTCTGTATGACAGTGTCCAGAAGCATTGTCTCTCCTGGTAGGAAATCTTCCTGTATTGGAGGACAGCAGAGGAAAGGGCATGGCATCATGCCAGAATAAAGCTCCACCAGGACTACTTCAAGATTAGTTAAGTATAACATAGGAGAGGCAGAGTACCCGTTGGGTTGGTTCACTGACAATAAACATTGGGGACCTGGCTAGGTCCAGTTGGCACTCTTGTGTTTGTTATGTGCTATTGAATGAGTGCTTTGGCCTAATTATATTCCATGCTGAGTAAAAGACCTGGAGAAAAATCCAAGGGTAAGATTTTACTTGCTGCTGCCTTTTCCCATGTGGACTGAAAAGCATCTTTCATAGTTAAATTGTATTTATGCAATTTTCTTGAAAACACTTAAGAAGTGATTTGCTATTGCCAGAAAAAGAGAGAGAGGGAGAGAGAGAAACTTTCCAGGTTCCAGTCCTTTTGAGGATAAAAGAAGGACTTACATGTGTTGCCTCTGATTCACTGAAAGAACAGAATAATATTTCCTTATTGATCACATTTTATTGTGATTATTATATTTGAGTTTTGTAGTAAAAACAAAAAAAGAAGTGTTATCAGTTTTCTTGGGGGGGGATTTGTTTATTCATTTATTCTCTGTTGTTATTTTTATAAATAAGGCACCAAGCATACTTTCTCCTTCTATTTTCACAACAACAACCCATGAGATGGGTTGGGCTGAGGGAGAGTGACTGGCCCAAAGTCACCCAGATGTTTTCCATGCCTCAAACAGGACTAGAACTCACAGCCTCCTGGTGTTTAAGCCAATACCTACCTTCATCCTGCAACTCAGGAAAAATCAGTATGTGTACTGCAAGGTTCATTTTTGCAATTCTGAATGGCTACGTGGAATCTACTTGGAATTCGTTTTTGTTAGTTGCGTCCAACCCATCGTGACCCCATGGACAATGTTCCTCCAGGCCTTCCTGTCCTCTACCCTTCTCTGGAGTCCATTTAAACTCACAACTACTGCTTCAGTGACTCCATCCAGCCACCGAATTAAAGAGGCCAAATATGTAACTTCAAAGAGTCCATCTTCTCTCTTCTACTGTCTCTCATTGAGCCTTAATTTTGGTTTAAATAGAGTTGGTAAAACTAGAATATGTAAGAATAATAAAAAAGTTAATCTTTTTCCAAATCTTAGTTCCAAAACTATGCCCTCATTATAAAATGAAGGTTGTTTAGAACAGGAGAGAACATTGATGAAGAGTTATGCTGCTTTTCCGACAACGTAAGATTATTCTTTTCCTCCCAATCAGAAGCAAATCAGTCTCTTGAACTGATTTTCTGCCTTGAATTTATAAGTCCACAATTGTACTTTGGGTTATTTCCAGCTGCATTTTATTTCTCTCCAAAGTGCGCAATTGCAATTACTGATTTTATTGCATTGGCGTTAAATGCCCTTAACGCCAGGCAAGTTCCATTGATGCACTAGACTTCTCTGTCATATAACTGTTTTTTTTCAGAGATAATTCCATACAGATGAAGCCTTTTTCCTTCCTTGGCTCTATCTGTTTAGCCAAGTTTGCAATTATACAACAATGTCTAGTGTGTTTTAAAGTCCAGGTGCAACAACAGTGAAATATCAGATGCCAATAGATCACAGCACCACCTTTTGGTTAAGAATCATAGTAGCTCTGCTGATATTTAACATTCCTGTACTGTAATTAGTTAGAAGTTTTTTCTTCTATTATTTATGCAGAGACTATAAAGCACATTTATAAGAAACTATTTCTAGACTGGAAAGAAGACTGAACTGCTTCAGAAATAAAGCACCATGTTTCTTTGTAACGGATTCTACCTAATTCTAAATTTTAAACATGTAAAATAATATGGGTGACATAAAATTCGTATGGGGATAAACAAAAGAATATGCTCTTAGAATGTAAAATAGTAGTAGTAATTGTTTCCCTTGCTTTGCATCTGACACAGTGGTGGGTTGCTACCGGTTTGCCCCGGATCAGGCGAACCGGTAGCAGCAGTGGTGGGAGGCTGTGCCCACCCCCCCAGACGCTTCTGGGCATGCACAGAAGTGTCACCTGCATGCCCGCGCCCACGAGCAAACCAGTAGTGACAGGTTTTGAAACCCACCCCTGATATGACAGGTAGTAACTGCAAATAATAAAATATTATCTTTTCAGATTAAGTATTCTATGCCATTTTAAATTAATATGAGCAGAAATCTCTTTTCTATCCAGAAGATTACTTTCGGAATAGTAATCCTCTGGCTTTCATATCTGCATACTAGAGATCTTCATGATGGGAAACACTATTATTCTTGATGGATTACTGGGCAGCATAGACATTGGCAATTTATTATTAGGTGCTTTAAAATTCTATGGCTAAATATTTAAAAATTTGCATACAGTGATCCCACATATTTATTTTCTGCCCCTCTTTCTCTGGATATAGATATATATGGAACCTCAGAAAATTGCATGAGAATGCTCATGTGATTTTGAGGGCCAGAGACTATGCAAGAGCAAGACCTTCTTGTGCAACTTCCAGAGTTTCTGAAAGGCCTGGCATGTCACAAAAAATGGCATGGTATCTCACCTGTGATACACATATTATAGGTTCACCATCACTACCCTAGACCTTAGGATAGTGCATTTGGATATTTTCTTACCATGTTCCAAGTAGAAAGTTGGTTTCGGGATTGTACATGAACTTCAGGACTGTTATTTTTCTTTATATTTTCCTTTTCCTGTGTCCTTTATTTTTACAGAAAGAGTAAAATGTGTGAGATGCCAGAATTTAAAATGAAGTGGTATTCAGATATTGTAAGTTTTCTGTCTTTTGCCACTTCCTTCCAGTTTTTGACTCAATTTGAAAGAAAAGTCTCTTGCCAAATGCTATGCTGAGCCCCTTTAGGCTTCAGTTTAAACTTGGGGTCTGAATTCTGTATTGTAAATTCTTATCATAAGCAACCACTCAAGAAATGTACAAAACAACTAGGAAAAGGTTCACACAGTTTTGTCTAGGATTGTTAGAGAGAAGCAATCTAATATATTACAGTGTAATTATGGACGAGACAGTGCCTGCTACAATGCTTAAATAAGAAGGCTGTGTTTCTGTTTCTTCATTGTTATAGAAACAAAGAGTAGAAAAACAGTGTGGGTAGATAGCTATGGAACTGGAACATCAGCACTGTAGAAAGTCATATCTGAAAAATAAATTTAATGAACCTGGGAAAATGTGAAACTTTTAATAGAAACTATGTTGTGTTCCAAATTCTGTAAGCAATAACCTATCATACTGAGAACTTATTTAAGAGCTTTTTTTAAAAAAAACATAAAAATGCTGAGACTTTGATTCTGTTTGTTTGATTATGTTGTCAGAAAAATATAAATTAGATCTTTAGACCAGTGTTTCTCAACCTTGGAAGCTTGAAGATGGGTGCACTTCAACTCCCAGAATCTCCCAGTGTTGAGAAACACTGCTTTAGACCAAGAAGAATGGATATGAAATTTCCCATAGCCATGATTCTTGCTCTCTATTGGCTTTTTACTTGCAAAAACAAAAACAAAATCCTGAAATTTTTTTTGGAGCCTATGACTATGAATCCCAGTAAACTGCATAGATTTCCTATTCCAAAATTCTTTAGTTTAGGTTCATTTAGGTTCTATGTCAGAAGGTAAGTCATCAAAATCTCTTCTTTGGGATAAGTATTACTTAATAGTTGAGCAGTCATAGCTGATTTGTGTATCGGTAAAATTGTTATATTTAGGCTGTGATTGAAATTCCCTGCTCTACTATTTTGGCAAATATGAATTTGTTGATACTGCATAGAAGGGAAAATATTTTTATTTTTTTCTATTTTTGTGTTATTTTTTTTAGCATAACTAATAACTGAATATTGCTAGCATTAAAAAAGTAAAAACTTCGTTTCCTGGGTTTTTAAGGACCCAGTACTAAGTTCTAACTACTATTTTAAATGGCATGGTCATGTTGCAATTTGAATTTATGAAAAGCTATCATTTTTGGATCAAAAAAATTTCTGATATTGTGGGTGGAAATTCCCTAATCCAGTTCTTCCCAAATAGACACGTAGACTCCAAGAATTCTCAACCATGATCATGCTTGCTAAGTAATCCTGAAAATTGAAGTCTACAAATCTGTAAGGCACCCCATTGGGTAAGGCGCCCCAATCTCTGTTGAAGAAAAAATAGAACGAACGAACAGGAAGCTTGGCAGAGTTGGCATACTTTCATAAATCGAATAATTGCTGATACTTCATTAATTTGCTACTGCCATATTTGTACATGAATAATAAAACTATAATCATTTCAGAAGCAGAATTAGGGACCTAGGGGATATATGGTGTCTGTTTTCCACTTAAGGTGCCTCTCTGTTGACACATTAAAAAAATAATCACAATATCCTGAAGAGCTTGAGTAGATCTTAGCTCAATTGAAAATAAAATAGATTTCTCCTGTTTTGTTGCAAGAAATTCTTTGCTGTTTTCTGATTTGTTGTCACATAATGGAAGTTGGTGTTCCCTTTCACCTGCGATTATAAAATTATGTGGATTAATTACATATTTAACTAGCCCCTTGGAAGCAGCTGAAATCATTCTGGAAATAGAAAAGGCCCTAAAATATGTCATTGTGAAAGCCTGGACTCCTGGTTAGCCACAGAAGAAGGCATTTTCAGTACACATGGAGCCTTTCAGCTCTGACCTTGGGGTTGTATATTTATTTGATTTATATCTCACATTTCTACAAGGCTATGAGAAAAGCAAAATAAAAAATAGGATATAAACATTGAAAAACATAAATTGAAGTTACCGGTAATAGTAAAATTGTACACTAAAATCATACAGTATAATAGTTAAACGTTTGCTAATCTCTATAATCTCTATAAAAGAGATTCTTTTATAGATTCTTTATAGATTTTCTATATGCCAACTGAGTGAAGGAAGTTCTATAGCTTGGGAGAAGGATGTTCTGTAAACTTCTCCTACATTTTGGATTGTGATTCAGGGCTTGGAAGAGAATTTCCATCACAATGATAATTGCCCACTGAGATTTTCGTAGGGATGGCTTTTCACATTGTTTGACACATGTAGAAGCTGAATTTGTTTTGCTTTTGACTAGGTTTTGATTGGTATCATTTGGAAGAAACAGGAAACAAGAAAGTGTCCTGGTTTAAGAAATAGAAACCATACATTTATGCAAGCAGAAATTTTAAAGTGCTTAAAGTCTTTATGAATCCCTCAATATACATGCTATGCTTATCCTTGATTGATGATTGATTATGTGCCGTCATGACTCTTAATGACCACATAGTTTTTCACCATGACAATCTATCCCTAGCCTAGTCTTTCAGATCTTCCAATGGTGCTCCTGTTGCCACTGTACTGAGTGCATTCATTTTGCTGCTGGTCATCCGCTGCTCTTTTCTTTCACCTTTCCCATCATTAAAGCCTTCTCCAGGGAGATAGATCTTCACATAATGAGCCTGAAATATGATACTTTGAGTGCCAGTTTGCAGTGATTAAGGTGCTGGCCTAGAAGTCAAGACTGTCAGCCCTAGGCTTTCCTTCAGTACAAAAGCCAACTGGATGACTTTGAGCCAGTCACTCTCTCTCTCAGCCTAACCCTCCGCACAGGATTGTTTTGTTGTAGGGGAAAATAAGAGGCAGAAATAGTAAGTATGCTCCCTGCCTTGAGTGGTCATTTTGTGCCTCAGCTGAGAACTCTGGATTAATTGGTTTGATGATTAATTTTTATGATTAATTTGCTTGGTTTTTCGGCCGTCCAACAGTATTATAGCCATTCTAAATCTGGCATCCACCAGACAGGTTAAGAATATATTTCTCATAAATCATATGAAAACATTCAGTCATGCTGATTGAGAGTTATGGAAGTTGTCAGCTTCAATACATTTAAAAAACAAGTTAGGGGATTATAGTATTCCTACTCAAAAGTACAGAGCCTGGGAGGATTGTTTTGTAGTGAGGTAAAAACATTTGGGATTAGAAGTACTTACCTCCAAAATTTTCAGATTTGTTTATAAAGTGAATAGAATTATATGGATTTTTTTTTTTTTACAAAAAATGAAAAGGTATTTGTGAATCTGCATTTAAATAATATCTGAGGAACAGAATAGTTAGCACAATAGGACTAGAAATAATGCTAGAAAATAATGCTAGTGCTAGAAATAATGGAGAGGGAGAATACATGGAAACTGAATAATATGAAATATTGTTGAACAATCTATGTAATGCAAAGAAAGTTGATTTCATAAGTACTGGCACAGAGAGCTTTCACTTGGCTTCCCCATAATCTGGAAGAGAAAATATCTAATCTCTAGAGTGGGTAAATTCCTTGCTAATGAAGTCAAACTTCCCGACTAGCTCCCTTTGTGCCCTCTTTTCATGCATACTTCTTCAAAACATATTTTTCACAAGACCTCATAGATAAGATGTAGATAACTTTGAAACTAAGCTGAAAATCTGAAATTCTAGAATTTTTTTTGTTGTCTTTTCTGTCCATCTACACAAATGTGAAATGTGATGTTAATGCAACTTCCAACTTCAATAAGTTGAAGTTGAATAAGTTTACGGAGACCTGGTTGGGCCAGGGGGGGGTTCCCTCTCGTTGAAATGTGTCCGCCAGACTTCCACGCATTCCATCAGCCGAGACCACAGGGTAGGGGCAGGGGGGGAGGTGGCGGTTGTTATAAAAGAGGGTCTTGGTCCGAGGGAGGCCACTGTTCCTCAGATTGCCAGATGTGAGTCCCTCCTGGTGAAGTGGGGTCACGGGGTGCAGATGGGCCTGCTGGTTACGTACCTGGCTCCCTGCCGCGTGGCGGCGGCCCTGCCTGAACTGCTCAACGTGATAGCCGGGGTGGCGGTTGATACCCCCAGACTTATGGTCATGGGGGATTTCAATTTGCCATCCATCGGTGAAACGTCTGAGGCAGCTCGGGAGTTCATGGCTTCCATGGCAGCTATGGACCTGACCCAGTTAGTTCATGGCCCTACTCACACGGGGGGACACACTCTGGACTTGGTTTTTGTCTCTGGTCAGTGGTTGAGTGGCCTTGATACAGGGGATATAGTCATCGAACCCTTGTCATGCTCTGACCACTCGCTCCTTCAACTGGACTTTCTAACCGCTGCACCCCGCCGCAGGGAGGCGGGACCGACCAGGTGGTTCCGCCCCAGGCGCCTGATGGACCCTGATAGGTTCCAGATGGAGCTTGGGCCATTTCCTGAGACTCTGGCTCATGACTCGGCTGAGGACCTGGTGGCCCCCTGGGATAGTGCGGCTGCCGGGGCCTTGGACCGTGTCGTGCCTTTGCGGCCTCTGACCCGGCACTGAACTCACCTAGCTCCTTGGTTCTCCGAGGAGCTTAGGGAGATGAAGCGCCGGAAAAGACGCCTGGAGAGTAGTTGGAGGACCAGCCGCTCTGAATCCGACCGAACACTGGTGAGGTCTCATATTAAGACCTACCTAGTGGCAATAAAAGCGGCGAAATCTAGCTATTTTGCCGCTCTTATTGCGTCATCAGATAATCGCCCGGCCGCCCTGTTTAGGGTGACCCGCTCCCTCCTCCATCTGGAGGTGCGGGATGACCCCTTGCAGGGCCGAGCTGAGGACTTTGTGCAGTATCTGTATGACAAAATCGCTTAGATTCGGGAAGGGCTGGCCTCTGACTGGGTTTGTCCGGACGGGATGACTGAGGCAGGTCTTGAGAGTGTTATCTGGGGGGAGTTCGATCCTGTGACTCCCGAGGACATGGACAGGGTCCTGGGATGGCTGAACGCGACCACATGTTTATTGGACCTGTGTCCCTCCTGGTTGGTACTGGCTTCCCGGGAGGTGACACGAGGCTGGCTCCAGAAGATTGTTAACGCTTCTTTGAGTGAGGGGGTCCTGCCGGCTGCTTTGAAAGAAGCGGTTGTGAGGCCCCTTCTCAAGAAGCCCTCTCCGGCTGTTTTGGCTAACTATCGTCCAGTCTCCAACCTTCGCTTCGTTGCGAAGGTTGTTGAGAGTGTGGTAGCGCAACAGCTTCCCCGGTACCTGGATGAAGCTGTCTATCTAGACCCGCTCCAGTCCAGCTTCTGGCCTGGGCACAGCACGGAAACGGCATTGGTCGCGTTGGTGGATGATCTCTGGAGGGCTCGGGATAGGGGTTGCTCCTCTATCCTGGTCCTGTTAGACCTCTCAGAGGCTTTTGATACCATCGACCGTGGTATCATGTTGCACCGGTTGGGGGTGGGGGGCACTGTTCTGCGGTGGTTCTCCTCCTACCTCTCTGACCGGTCGCAATCTGTGTTGACGGGGGGGGCAGCGGTCGGCCCCGAGGCACCTTGCTTGTGGGGTGCCACAAGGGTCGGTCCTCTCGCCCCTTCTGTTCAACATTTATGTAAAGCCGCTGGGTGAGATCATCCGTGGCTTCGGGATGGAGTTCCATCAGTACGCTGATGACACCCAGCTGTACATCTCCACCCCAGGCCACCCCAACGGTGCCCTTGAAGTGATGTCCCAGTGCCTGGAGGCCGTGCGGGCCTGGATGGGAAGAAACAGGCTCCGACTCAACCCCTCCAAGACTGATGGCTGTGGCTTCCAGCGTCCCGATATAGCCAGCTGACGCCATCACTGGCTATTGGGGGCGAATCACTTGCCCCCACGGAGAGGGCTCGTAACTTGGGCGTCCTCCTGGATGCACGGCTGTCTTTAGAAGATCATTTGACGGCCGTGGCCAGGGGGGCTTTTTATCAGGTTCGCCTGATACGCCAGTTGCGCCCCTTTCTAGATCGGGACTCTCTACGCACAGTCACTCAGGCACTAGTCACTTCCCGCCTGGACTACTGCAACGCTCTCTACATGGGGCTCCCCCTGGGTTGCACCCGGAGGCTCCAGCTGGTCCAGAACGCAGCTGCGCGGGGGATTATGGGGGCGACGAGGCGCTCCCATGTGACACCTCTCCTGCGCGAGCTGCACTGACTCCTGGTGGTCTTCCGGGTGCGCTTCAAGGTGTTGGTGACCACCTTTAAAGCGCTCCATGGCTTAGGGCCGGGGCACTTACGAGACCGCCTTCTGCCACCAATAGCCTCCCACTGGCCAGTACGCTCGCACAGAGTGGGCCTCTTCAGGGTGCCGTCCGCCAGACAATGTCGGCTGACGACCCCCAGGGGGAGAGCCTTCTCTGTGACGGTGCCCACCCTCTGGAACAACCTCCCCCCAGAGTTACGTACAATAACAGACCTCCGGATTTTTCGTCGGGCCCTGAAAACCTATTTATTTCAACTACCTGGGCTGGCTTGAGTTAAATTTTAAATTGATTTTAAATTGGGTTGTTTTAATTTACGGCCAAAATATTTAATTATTTTAATACTGTTTTTTAAATTTTGTATGCTCTGTTTTTTACTTTGACTGTTCACCGCCCTGAGTCCTATTTGGAGAAGGGCGGTATAGAAATGGAAACAAATAAAAATAAATAAATAACAGGCTCAGACTCAACCTCTCCAAGACTGAGTGGCTGCGGCTCCCGGCGTCCCGATATAGTCAGTTGGCACTGTCACTGACTATCGGGGGCAAGTCATTGGCCCCCACGGAGAGGGCTCGCAACTTGGGCGTCCTCCTGGATACACGGCTGTCTTTAGAAGAACATGTGACAGCTGTGGCCAGGGGGGCTTTTTATCAGGTCCGCCTGATTCGCCAGTTGCGTCCCTTTCTGGATTGGGACTCCTTGCGCACGGTCACTCATGTCCTTATCACTTCCCGCCTGGACTACTGTAATGCTCTCTACATGGGGCTCCCCTTGAAGAGCACCCGGAGGCTCCAACTGGTCCAGAATGCAGCCGCGCGGGTGATTGTCGGAGCGACGTGGCGCTCCCATGTAACACTTCTCCTGTGCGAGCTGCACTGGCTCGTGGTGGTCTTCTGGGTGCACTTCAAGGTATTGGTTACCATCTTTAGAGCGCTCCATGGCTTAGGTCCTGAGTATCTACGAGACCGCCTTCTGCCACCAGTAGCCTCCCACTGGCCAGTACGCTCCCACAGAGGGGGGCTCCTCAGGGTGCCGTTGGTCAAACAATGTCGACTGACGGCCCCCAGGAGGAGAGCCTTCTCTGTGGGGGCACCTGCCCTTTGGAACGAGCTGCCCCGGAGATACGAAGGATCCCGGATCTACGCACCTTCCGCCGTGCCCTCAAAACTTTTCTATTCCAGCAAGTCGGGCTGGCGTAGCTCTTTTAATTGTTTGTAATTCATTTTTTTAAAAAAGGGTTTTTTTAAGTAATATGGGCCAAATTTGTTAAATATACTTTTAAATTATTTTAAATTTTATATTTTTATGTTTTTATTTTTGGCTATACACCGCCCTGAGTCCTTCGGGAGAAGGTTGGTATATAAATTTAAATAATAAATAAATAAATAATAGGAAGTGGCCAGTAGAAGATTTGGAAAAGCTGTCCTTAAACAGTTTGCCATTTTTTTCATTCATGCAGTCTTTATTGTGCCATCTCCTAATGCTAAAGGGAAATTATCAAGGGAAGCATCTGTCTTCCTAAATATGAAAGATGATTATGTGCCATCAAGTCATTTTCAACTTGACCCACATAGATAGATTTTCTCCATGATGATCTACTTAGGAGGAAGTCACTAAATACTTTTTGTGTCTTTTTGGTTATTTTTACTAACTAACTGATTCTGAAAAAGTTGTATCAAGCAATTTGGTGTTCAGAGTAGAGAAAAATAGGATGTCATATTGCAGCTGTATTAATTTATATGTAAGTGGTATCTTTGAGTCTCTGTCAAATTAAAGCAAACAGATGCATTTAAGTAACTGAATTTGTCAAAATAAAATATATTACTGTCTCCATAATTTTATGCATTTTGATGTGGCATATCTGATAGTTAATGTGGCCTAATACATATGGGTGAATTTAACTATCTGGAAAAAAAATTTGAATCCTTTCTTCCTCCATGGTTTTGGATTATAAGAAAAAAAACTCATATTTCATTGAGTTTCTCAATTATTGCCAAAGTAGTAAGAGAAAGAAAGTAAAGCATTATTAATTGGCAGTTTAGTATTTGAGATACAAAATACCTAAATTTATTGTTAATAATAGTAAGTTATATGGTAAAAATGGAAATATGAACCTTAAAAACCCACCATATGCTCTTTTCATGTGAAGTGTCATCCAAAGACAAAATAAATCAAAGCAAGTTAGACTCCAGAGCAGATGACTTTGTAGCTCTGAGCCAACACTTTTACTATGATGGAATGACAATCCAAGAGAAAGCTTAAAACTCAGTGCCTGGCATAATGGTTGGAAAACTATCTGACTGGAAAGATGATGTTGCCAAATTAGACTGTGCTCCAATTTTTGTCATGGCTATCCTCTAGTTCAGTAATCTTCTGAGCACAATGCTCTGTACATTCGAAATTCAGTTCAAGGCAGTATGTTTCTTTAATCAAGTTAAAGTACAGATTTTGTTAGCTGTTGAAGGATACTAGCAAAGGCTACACATTGTAGACTTATTTCCACAGTAGCATCTAAACAAGGAAGAGCAACAGACAGTTCCTATTAAGCAAAGCTCCACTAAATTTCATGCCACATTTGTTTTCAAGATTGGCACTCCTTCTTTTGATCATTTAGCTTCAAAGATTCTTGAGACTAAATACAGTAATCACTATTTTGTAGCATGGTGGGTTTTTTTTTTAATTAACCACATTTTTAGTTAAAATAACTCTTACATGCCATCTGGGAAGCTTAAGATAGCAATAGCAATAACACTTAGACTTATATACCGCTTCACAGTGCTTTACAGCCCTCTCTAAGTGGTTTACAGAATCAGCATATTGCCCCCAACAATCTGGGTCCTCATTTTACCAATCTCGGAAGGATGGAAAGCTGAGTCAACCTTGAGCCAGTGAGATGTCTGTTAATATAAATTAATTTATATTTATGCAATGTATAGATTGATGTACGTTGTAAGTTAAAATTAATTTATTTATTTATTTATTTATTTATTTAATTAAATTTTTATACCGCCCTTCTCCAAAATAGGACTCAGGGCGGTGCACAGCCAAGGTAAAAACAAGACATATATACAAACATGGTGAATCTAAAAAACTATTTAAAATAATTAAATATTTTGGCCGAATTAAAACCATTTCCAATTTAAAATCAATTTAAAAATTAAAAAATTTGGTCAAGCCAGCCCAGCTTGTTGGAATAAATAGGTTTTTAGGGCCCGACGAAAAATCCG
Organism: Pituophis catenifer annectens; assembly: GCF_029215685.1. Lineage (NCBI taxonomy): Eukaryota > Metazoa > Chordata > Lepidosauria > Squamata > Colubridae > Pituophis > Pituophis catenifer. The sequence continues at coordinate 108,739,743 of NW_027256883.1, read as the reverse complement.
GAGGTCTGTTATTATGCGTAATTCTGGGGGGAGGGTGTTCCAGAGGGTAGGCGCCACCACAGAGAAGGCTCTCCCCCTGGGGGTCGCCAGCCGACATTGCCTGGCGGACGGCACCCTGAGGAGGCCCACTCTGTGTGAGCGTACTGGCCGGTGGGAGGCTATTGGTGGCAGAAGGCGGTCTCGTAAGTACCCCGGCCCTAAGCCATGGAGCGCTTTAAAGGTGGTCACCAACACCTTGAAGCGCACCCGGAAGACCACCGGGAGCCAGTGCAGCTCGCGCAGGAGAGGTGTCACGTGGGAGCGCCTCGTCGCCCCCATGATCCCCCGCGCGGCCGCGTTCTGGACCAGCTGGAGCCTCCGGGTGCACCCCAGGGGGAGCCCCATGTAGAGAGCGTTGCAGTAGTCCAGGCGGGAGGTGACGAGTGCCTGAGTGACTGTGCGTAGGGAGTCCCGATCTAGAAAGGGACGCAACTGGCGTATCAGGCGAACCTGATAAAAAGCCCCCCTGGCCACGGCCGTCAAATGATCTTCCAAGGACAGCCGTGCGTCCAGGAGGACGCCCAAGTTGCGAGCCCTCTCCGTGGGGGCGAGTGATTCACCCCCAATAGTCAGCGATGGCGTCAGCTGGCTATATCGGGACGCCGGAAGCCACAGCCACTCGGTCTTGGAGGGGTTGAGTTGGAGCCTGTTTCTCCCCATCCAGGCCCGCACGGCCTCCAGGCACTGGGACAACACTTCAAGGGCATCATTGGGGTGGCCTGGGGTGGAGATATACAGCTGGGTGTCATCAGCGTATTGATGGAACTCCACCCCGAAGCCACGGATGATCTCACCCAGCGGCTTTACATAAATGTTGAACAGAAGGGGCGAGAGCACCGACCCTTGTGGCACCCCACAAGCAAGGTGCCTCGGGGTCGACCGCTGCCCCCCTGTCAACACAGATTGCGACCGGTCGGAGAGGTAGGAGGAGAACCACCGCAAAACGGTGCCTCCCACCCCCAACCCCGCCAACCGGTGCAACATGATACCATGGTCGATGGTATCAAAAGCCGCTGAGAGGTCTAACAGGACCAGGATAGAGGAATGACCCCTATCCCGGGCCCTCCAGAGATCATCCACCAATGCGACCAATGCCGTTTCCGTGCTGTGCCCAGGCCGGAAGCCGGACTGGAGCGGGTCTAGATAGACAGCTTCATCCAGGTACCGGGGAAGCTGTTGCGCCACCACACTCTCAACAACCTTCGCAACGAAGCGAAGGTTGGAGACTGGACGATAGTTAGCCAAAACAGCCGGATCCAGAGAGGGCTTCTTGAGGAGGGGCCTCACCACCGCTTCTTTCAAAGCGGCCGGCAGGACCCCCTCACCCAAAGAAGCGTTAACAATCATCTGGAGCCAGCCTCGCGTCACCTCCCGGGAGGCCAGTACCAACCAGGAGGGACACGGGTCCAATAAACATGTGGTCGCGTTCAGCCGTCCCAGGATCCTGTCCATGTCCTCGGGAGTCACAGGATCGAACTCCCCCCAGATAACACTCTCAAGACCTGCCTCAGTCATCCCGTCCGGACATACCCAGTCAGAGGCCAGCCCTTCTCGAATCTGAGCGATTTTGTCATACAGATATTGCACAAAATCCTCAGCTCGACCCTGCAAGGGGTCATCCCGCACTTCCAGATGGAGGAGGGAGCGGGTCACCCTAAACAGGGCGGCTGGGCGATTATCTGATGACGCGATAAGAGCGGCAAAATAGCTAGTTTTCGCCGCTTTTATCGCCACTAGGTAGGTCTTAATATGAGACCTCACCCGTGTTCGGTCAGATTCGGAGCGGCTGGTCCTCCAGCTACTCTCCAGGCGTCTTTTCCGGCGCTTCATCTCTCTAAGCTCCTCGGAGAACCAAGGAGCTAGGTGAGTTCGGTGCCGGGTCAGAGGCCGCAAAGGCACGACTCGGTCCAAGGCCCCGGCAGCCGCACTGTCCCAGGCGGCCACCAGGTCTTCCGCCGAGTCATGAGCCAGAATCTCAGGAAATGGCCCAAGCTCCATCTGGAACCTGTCTGGGTCCATCAGGCGCCTGGGGCGGAACCACCTTGTCGGTCCCGCCTCCCTGCGGCAGGGTGCAGCGGTTAGAAAGTCCAGTCGAAGGAGCGAGTGGTCAGACCATGACAAGGGTTCGATGGCTATATCCCCTATATCAAGGCCACTCAACCACTGACCAGAGACAAAAACTAAGTCCAGAGTGTGTCCCCCTGTGTGAGTGGGGTCATGAATTAACTGAGTAAGGTCCATGGCCGTCATGGAAGCCATGAACTCTCGAGCCACCTCAGACGTTTCACCGATGGATGGCAGGTTAAAGTCCCCCATGATGGCAAGTCTGGGGGTAGCCACCGCCACCTCGGCTATAACGTTAAGGAGCTCGGGCAGGGCCGTTGCCACGTGGCAGGGAGCCAGGTACGTGACCAACAAGCCCATCTGTACTCCATGACCCCACTTCACAAAGAGGGACTCACATCCGGCTATCTGTGGAACAGTGGTCTCCCTTGGATCTAGACCTTCCTTTATAATAACCGCCACCCCCCCCGCCCCTGCCCTGAGCCCTCGGTTGATGAAATGCACGGAAGCCTGGTGGGCATATATCCACGAGGGGGACTCCCCCCTCATGGCCCAACCAGGTCTCCGTAATGCCCGCCAGGTCCGCCTCCCCCTCCTGAATAAGATCGTGAATGAGGGGGGCTTTATTAACAACGGACCTGGCATTGCACAGCATCAGCCGGAGGCTCTGGCCCTGAGAATCTGGACAGCCTGGGGAACAAGAAAAGCATTGGGGGCCGGAGTGCGCAATCGCTCTAAGATAGCGAGTGCGCATTCCCCGCACATGATATGGTCCCCAGCTTCCGCCATATCTGCCCCTCCCACTCACTATGCTGATGGAACAGCCCTCTTCAAATCGAACTCCAACCCCCTCCCCGACCTCCGGTTCTGCGTCCCTAGTGTCGCAGCCCTTCGCTAAGGCTGGTCTTGAACCCAGTGGATTTCCCCCAGAACCCACCCTAATCCCCCCCGAACCCCTTAAAATTTTTGTTAAAAACCCACTAAAAAACCCACTTAAAAAACCCCTCAAACTCTTCTTAGCCGCATGCCATAATTAAAAAATTATAATGTAATGGGGTAGCATGGTGGCTCAGCAGTTAAGATACTGGGCTTGGCGGCTGGAAAGCTAGCAGCCCAGGTTCAAGACCCCAAGTGCCATTGATGGGTTAAGCTCCCATCCTGCCCCAGCTCCTGCCAACCTAGAAGTTTGAAAGCATGCAAATGCAAGTAGATAAATAGGTACCACTTCATTGGGAAGGTAACAGCGCTCCATGATGTAATACTGGCCACATGACTGTGGAAATAACTTTGGACAGCACTGGCTTAATCTCCTTGAAACGGAGATGAGTACTGCCCCTGTAGTCAGCAATGACTAGTGTCTTAAAATCCACAGGGACTCCTTTAGCTTACCTTTTTAAAATGTAGCAGTAAAAGAAGCAGGGAATAAAGAATATTCAGTAAACTGCAGTTAATTAAAAAGCGAGAGGTAGTTAAAAATTAAATGCTAACTCCTCACATCAACATGAAAGCCAGAAACCATGATAAAGCTATTGTTTCAATTAAAAACAAATAGAATCATGAATAGTAATGATGGGTGAAGATTTGGTGGATAAAACGGACAATCTGAATGGTGGACATTCAGATTGTGAACTATTTGTGGCAAGAGTTTTGTTCTGTAATCCAAATGGGAATGTGGCACTCTGAATATTAGGGTTTGTTTTAAAAATGCAAGAATACTTCACTAATACTATAATTAAAAAAATATAATCCAAAGGAGGCAAAAATAAACTAGTTCAGTCTTTCCTGATGGCTGTATTCAACTATGATATTTTTATGGAAGCAGTTACGCAAGTTTGAATCCTTACCTCAAATGCAATTTACATGCTGAATTGGTGTGGGATTTATTTTTAATGCTAGCTCCCGAAAATACATGTACCTGGAATCTATACAGAAATACAGCAGTGGGTCAAACGTTCTTTAGTTAGGGATTTGTATTGGTTTTAATTTTATTTTACGTAATTTTTTCACATTTTAAAAGTCACCAGTACAACTTAATATCTGTAATGTATTTTTTAGGATCATCTGTTGTTACCTGCCACCACGCACAATAAGACCAGGCGACCAAAGATGTCAATAGTGTTACCAGCAATAAACATCAGTGGTGAGTATGGAAGTTAACAAATTATCAAAAAAGCTGCTGTTTCATTACAGTCAAATTATATGAATATTTCATGGACAATTTAAAATGATATCTGTATAAGTTCAGTCTCTTCTGGTGAGCTGTGGTTCAAATAGTAATTTTTGAATTTTATTTATTTTGTTTATACATCACCAAAATCATATGATTCATGTCAGTTTACATTCATAAGGGATATTAAAACAGATAAAAACAGTTAAAAACAGTTCTGCTGATTATAGCAGAAGTAAAAGTAAAGAAACAATAATCATAACACATACCAGCAGCATCAATCTAGCAATGGACAATGTGAGTTTTCAAAGAGACTGCAGAATGACTCCATTCTGGCAGCTTTCCAAAAAAGAAATGAGGGTTTCTGCCAATTTGACTTCTGATGGGAGACTGCTATACAAAGCCAGGACAGGAAAGCACCATTTCGGAGCCTTCATGTGTTCTATAAGAACCTAGGAGCCAAGATATTTGTGGCCATAAAAATACAAATCTGCACTTTAAATTTTATACAGAAACCTATTGAAAGCTAGTTCAGTGCCCCCAGTACACTATAAGCCCCATAGCAATAGTTGTTCCCACTCACCACTGCTCAGGCAGCTGTGTTTGGCAACAGTTGCAGCTTCTGGGTAACCTTGAAGTTAAAGCCCCATATAAAATACACTGCAGTAATCTAATCATGATCTTTCCATGAGTCACTATTGTAGGACCTTCCACTTCAGGTAGAGGTTGCACCAGCCAAAGCTAGGCGAAGTCTTCTTCATCACTTCTTGCAGCAGTAGCATCACATGCTCATCCATTCCTACTGGGCCACAACTCGGCACCAGGCCATGGATTGGGGACCCCTGCTGTAAAGCACTATGGGGTGATTTATAAATCTAAATGCTATTGCTATAGCTGGGTCCAGGGATAATCTCAAGAATAGAAATCACTTTATGCATTTATTTAAATCAATTCTTTTTCTAGATTAGGTCACTTCAAGATACTGGTATGAGGAATCACATGATGGAATGCTTATAAAAACAAGCAAAGGAAGAGAAAAGTTGGAAAATCAATGTTTCTATTTCATTGAGAGGCTCATATACACATGCATGCACACGCTCAACAGTAGGGAAATTTTGGTGCATTTAAAGTGTTTTTAAATATTAGTATAACTTTGATTTCTTATAATTTTTATTGATGTTGCTCTTCTTTTCTATTTTAATATGTTTTGATTTGTCCTTGTATACCAAATTCAGTAAAGCAGATGAAAAGTATTTTCTGATTAAAGATCTTGTACAAAGAAAAAGACTAAAACTACAGCTTAAGCATTTTAACTATTATATTTTCATAAATAGCATGGAAAAGTGGGGATAATACTGGTATTAGCAGAAAGAGAAACGCCTAAGTAAACTCTCAGTTTAGTATCTTTATATTGATATTTAACAATATTCTGTATTTATAGACACCTTTTCCTTTCATTATTCAAGAATTTACTCTGTTAAATAAATCATAATTTGATTTTGGCATTTGTCTGCAAAATATTTATTTTATTTTTATTTATTTATTTTATTTGATTTCTATACCGCCCTACTCCCGAAGGACTCAGGGCGGTGCACAGCCAAACAATAAAACACATACATACAAAATTTAAAAGTAGAATAAAATCAAATTAAATAATTTTGGCCCCAACAAATTTAAAACCCCAAACTATTTAAAACCAATTTTAAAATTGAATGTATAAAATACTAAAAGATATTTAAAAATTAAAAATCTTTTATGAAAGAGGGAGAAAATTAGGCCAGGCCCGCCTGGTGAAATAATAAGGTCTTTAAAGCGCGGCGGAAGGTGCGCAGATCCGGGATCCTCCGTATCTCAGGGGGGAGCTCATTCCAGATAGTAGGTGCCCCCACAGAGAAGGCTCTCCCCCTGGGGGCCCCCAGTCGGCATTGTTTGGCCGACGGCACCCGGAGGAGCCCCTCTCTATGGGAGCGTACCGGCCGGTGGGAGGCTATTGGTGGTAGTAGGCGGTCCCACAAGTACCCAGGTCCTAAGCCATGGAGCGCTTTAAAGGTGGTGACCAGAACCTTGAAGCGCACCCGGAAGACCACTGGGAGCCAGTGCAGCTCGCACAGGAGAGGTGTTACATGGGAACGCCATGTCGCTCCCATTACCACCCGTGCGGCCGCACTCTGCGCCAGTTGGAGCCTCCGGGTGCTCCTCAAGGGGAGCCCCATGTAGAGAGCATTGCAATAGTCCAGGTGGGAGGTGACAAGGGCATGAGTGATCGTGCATAACGAGTCCCGATCCAGAAAGGGACACAACTGGCGAATCAGGCGAACCTGATGAAAAATCCTCCCGGTCACAGCCGTCAAGTGCTCTTCTAAAGACAGCCGTGAATCCAGGAGGACGCCCAAGTTGCGCGCCCTCTCCGTGGGGGCCAATGATTCGCCCCCAATAGTCAGTGATGGCATCAACTGACTATATCGGGATGTCAGAAACCACAGCCACTCGGTCTTGGATGGGTTGAGCCTGAGCCTATTCCTCCCCATCCAGATCCGCACGGCCTCCAGGCACCGGGACATCACTTCAAGGGCATCGTTGGGGTGGTCTGGGGTGGAGATGTACAGCTGGGTGTCGTCAGCGTACTGGTGGTACTTCACCCCAAAACCACGGATGATCTCGCCCAGCGGCTTCACATAAATGTTGAACAGGAGAAGCGAGAGGACCGACCCTTGCGGCACCCCACATATGAGGGGCCTCGGGGTTGACCTCTGCCCCCCTGTCAACACAAACTGCGACCGGTCAGAGAGAAAGGAGGAGAACCACCGCAATACAGTGCCTCCCACCCCTAACTCTTCCAGCCGGTGCAGCATGATACCATGGTCGATGGTATCAAAAGCCGCTGAGAGATCTAACAGGACCAGGACAGAGGAACATCCCCTGTCCTGAGCCCTCCAGAGATCATCTACCAACGCGACCAATGCCGTTTCCATGCTGTACCCGGGCCTGAAGCCCGACTGGAACGGATCTAGATACGTCATTTCATCCAGGTGCTGGGGGAGCTGTTGCGTGACCACACTCTCAACAACCTTCACCACAAAGCAACCGGCAATGGGTCCAGGGAAGGCTTCTTGAGGAGAGGCCTCACCACCGCCTCTTTCAAGGCGGCGGGAAAGTCACCCTCACTCAGCGAAGCATTTATAATCCCCTGAAGCCAGCCTCGTGTCACTTCCCGGGAAGCCAGTACTAACCAGGAAGGACACGGGTCCAATAAACAAGTGTTCACGTTTAGTCTACCCAGAATCCTGTCCACGTCCTCAGGGGTCACAGGATCAAACTCATCCCGGATAACATTCTCAAGACCTGCCCCTGTCTCCCCCCCTGAGACTACCCAGTCGGAGTCCAAATCTTCCCGAATCTGAGTGATTTTGTCATACAGATACTGAACAAAATCCTCGGCTCTACCCTCCAAGGGGTCCTCCCGTGCTTCCTGATGGATCAGGGAGTGGGTCACCCTAAAGAGGGCGGCCGGGCGATTATCTGATGACGCAATAAGAGCAGCAAAATAGCTACATTTCGCTGCTTTTATCGCCACTAGGTAATTCCTAATGTGGGATCTTATTAGTGTCCGGTCAGATTCAGAAAGACTGGCCCTCCAACTACTCTCTAGGTGTCTTTTCCAGTGCTTCAACTCCCTCAGCTCCTCGGTAAACCAAGGAGCCAATTGAGATCGGCGCCAGGTCAGAGGCTGCAAAGGCACGACCCGATCCAGAGCTCCAGCAGCCACCCTATCCCGGGCGGCCACCAGGTCTCCAGTTGAGGCGTGTGCCAGAACCTCAGGAAATGGCCCAAGCTCCGTCTGGAATCTGTCAGGTTCCATCAGGCGCCTGGGGCGGAACCATCTTACTGGCTCCGCCTCCCTGTGGCAGGGGTGCAGCGGTTTGAAAGTCGAGACGAAGGAGAGAGTGATCTGACCATGACAAGGGTTCAGTAACTATATCCCCTATCTCAAGATCCCTCAACCACTGTCCAGAGACAAAAATCAGGTCCAGTGTGTTTCCCCCTGTGTGAGTAGGGCCATGAATTAACTGGGTCAGGTCCATAGCTGTCATGGAAGCCATGAACTCCCGAGCCATCTCAGACGTCTCACCCATGGACGGCAGGTTGAAATCCCCCATGACCATAAACCTAGGGGTATCAACCACCACCGCGGCGATGACGTTGAGTAGCTCGGGCAGGGCTGTTGCCACGTGGCAGGGAGCCAGGTACGTGATCAGCAAACCCATCTGAACCCCATGACCCCATTTCACAAAAAGGGATTCACAGCCGGCCGTCTGAGGAACAGTGGCCTCCCTCGGTCTCAGACCTTCTTTAATGATAACCACTACCCCCCCCGCCCCTCCCCTGTGACCTTGGCTGATGGAATGCTTGGAAACCTGGCGGGCACATTTCAATGAGGGGAACCCCCCCTCCTAGCCCAACCAGGTCTCCGTAACACCTGCCAGGTCCGCACCCCCCTCCTGAACAAAATCACAAATGAGGGGGGCTTTATTTACTATGGACCTGGCATTGCACAGCATCAGCCGAAGGCCTGGGTCCTGAGGGTCTATGCAACCTGAGGAGCGAGTAGAGCCTTGGGGGCCGGAGCACGCCACCGCTCGTAGACAGCGAGTGCGCACTCCCCTAACACAATATGGCCCCCTGCTCCCGCCATATCTACCCCTCCCACCTACAGTACTGATGTTCAAAAACTATGTGCAGTAGAAGCAATTTCTAAGCAGACATAGGCTTTCACACCTGCAGGCAAGTAACTTATCACTTGCTGTTTGTTGTACATCTGTTCCCGAGACATGTAATGCTACGGAAGCTCTCACGTTTCCATTGGAAATGTGTTTGCTGTCCCTTTCATTCAAAGATAGTTTGCCAAAAAGAACTAAATGTGCTTTTGTTCCACATAAAAAGCCTAAGAAGAAGGAATCCTGGTGAGTGTGCCCACAGGATCTTATGATGCATCCAAAAGGAGTATAAATGTACTTTCTGATGCACTGATTGCTAAAGTAAACAAGTATATTTATTGGAAAAATTAGATAACAAAATATGTTTTGCAAACTAAAGAGAAACCTTGCAAAGTCATAGGTGATTGTGGTTTCTTTTGCTGAAATTTGATCACTCACTAGCTCTCCTCCTTATTTTCATTTTTGAAATTCAGAGGCAGATTATATATTTTATGGTGTCATCTATGAGGCTTCATGTTCTTTCATCCATTATTTGTATGCTCACATGTACCATAACTCTCTGCTCTAGTCAGTAGTTTGCAGTCTGGGGAATTATCTATTCATAGATAGCCTACCAAGCATAAATCTAAAGTATTTAAAATGCTCCTTATAACATTTATTTTATAAGGAAAAAAAACATTTATTGTATTTAATCTGCAAGAGACGTTTAATGGGATTGGGCATGAAAACATACATATGGTCCAACATATGTCAGGAAGCGTGAGCAATATCTGTAAATCTGAATAGTTCTTTAATGTTGCTTAGGGTGTGGTATTACAGTTCTAAGTAAGATTGTTTAAATCAGGAATGAGTGAACCTCCCCTGAATCACCTCTTCTGAATTTTATCTGAGCAGAAAAATCTATTTGGATGTTCTCCAGTAAGTCTGGAAGCTTTTTCAGTAAAATCTCTAAGTACTTGGAAGTCTTTCTGTAATTATCATATGACTTAACTATTGTTTTTTCTGTTCCTTTTGATAGTCTCTGCAGAATGGCATTGAAAAACTTTCAAATATTTTTTCTGTTGAATGTTGAGGTAGTTACTGAAGAACAAGGTTATTTTTGTCATAGCATTATGCTATTACTAAGATATGGATCCAGAAAAACTAATACTGGTGCCATAAAAATACAGTATATGTTTCAGTAGTGTGGTATTAATGAGTCACATCTTGATAATTGAAAGCATTCTTCTAAGATATCAATAAACTGAATCACTGTCATTTTTAGTGGGAAACTTGATGACCTGAGCTGTCTTGAGTTAATTCAGATAATTAATACAGAAAGTCCCAGGATTAAGAATGATTTCTGTTCCTCCATCTGTCTAACTCAAATTTGTATGTAAGAGTCAGAAGTCACACTTACAAATGGGCTGCCTGTTACTAAAAATGGCAGATGGCATTCTATTTCCTCTGCATCAGTAGTTTGTTGGCTCAAGGAAGGAGAATGCCATCTGCCATTTTTAGTAACAGGCAGCCCATTTGTAAGTACAAGTTGTCTACAACTCAGATGTTCTTAATCCGGGGACTGCCTCTACTTAAGGTTTGTGTGAGTTATTAATAATGATTTAGATGTAATATTAAAATACATTAATGAAATCACATTACCTGTTTGCTACATAGAGAGTGATCATGTGTTAGCAACAATATATGGCAGAGACGGTGAAATGTTCCTAAGTTTCTCAGAAATCCTGCTAATTGGTAAATATAACTTCTTGGTTCTTATTATAGAAATATCTTTGTATTAAAAATGTAAAATACAGATAGTCCTCAAATATTTGGGACCAGAATTTCTAAGCAAGGCAGTTGCTAAGTGAGTTGCGCTCAATTTGATTTCCTTTTTTTGCAATGGTTGCTAAATGAATCACTGTGATTGTTAAGCAAATCGTGGCTGTTAAGTGAATCTGGCTTCCCACATTGACTTTGCTTGTTAGAAGCCATCTGGGAAGGTCACAGATGGCGATCTTATGACCCCAGAACACTACAGCCATCATAAATATCCATCAGTTGCCAAGTGCCTGAATTTGATCATGTGACCTATAAGTCATGTTACTTATGTTGTGGAATGTCATATTGAAAGTGACCTCCAAAATCCAATCCCAAATATTCTTTAAAAAATCTAGGTATCGGTTACATAACATCAGTCTGGTTGCTGTTCATCTTTCATGGTTCCTGGACACAAACTCTTTCTTTTCTTTCATTGCTCATGGCTTCTTGTTAAGATAAGGATTCGTGTCCCCAAATCTCAATATCTGGAAAAGTATTCATAGAGAGCATCATGTTTGATTTGGAGTGTATTCATATTTTAACCTATATTTGCAATTAATCTTCCTGTCTGCCGCATTTCTCAAAGTAACTTAAACATCTGCTGTCATCATTTCTTGATCTGTAAAAAGTTTTATAATTCTAAAACCTAACATTTTTTGGAAACAGAATCAAAATGAAACCTGCAGCTTTTAAACTATTCAAGATGAAATACAGGTAGCCTTCAATTTACAACCACAGTTGGGACTGTAACGTCCATTGATAAGCGATGCAGTCATTAAGTGAGTTGTGCCCAATTGTACAATCTTTTTTGGTGGGGGGATATTAAGCAAATCACCATGGTCATGAAGCAAATTAAGCGGTCATTAAGGGGATAGGCTCCTCCCATAGGCTTTGATTGTCAGAAGGTTGCAAATGGCTATCATGTGACCGCAGGACCATTGTAAATACCTGCTGATTGCCAAGCACCTGATTTGTAATATACGATTATGGGGACAGTATGATGATCATAAGTGTAAGTGTAAATAATTTTTTCAGTGTTGTTGTAACTTCGAATAGTCGCTAAATGAATGGTTATAAATAGAGAACTGCTTGTAATAGCCCTTCTAAGCTCTTAGAAATCTGTATACGTATAGAAATGGCTTTTCTTTTATTAAACTGCAACCCAAATAACTAACTTTGATTTAAATATATATATACATAACTTATCTACAGGCAAAGTCTTATAAAAAATAAATAGCTTTGAAAAGTTATTTCTGTTGCTCATATAAAATGCATTTTATATGCACTTTGGTGGCAAAATATTTTCAACCATAATACTGCCTAGTGATCCCATTATACAGATAAGGTGACCAAGGCACCTTACTTCCAATAAACAAATCATGACTAAATACGAATAAGAATATTGGATTGTAAAATAAGCCAGATAACTAAACTCTTTACTGGAAAGGATTTTTTTTTATTATTTATTTTATTAGTTTATAATATAAAAGACAAAAAGACAAAAGACAATAGTAGGAAAAATAAGGAAGGGAAAAGTGTAGGAAAAGGGGGATACAGTAGAATAAGATTATAACATCAAACCTCAACTTTTTATTTTTACATAATAGTATAAACTAGCCATTTCTAGAACAATAAACCTATCCAATCAGAAAAACCAAAAATCAAATCATTTTTTTCCACCTCGAGCATAAAGTCCATTTCCAAATAGAAACAAAAGTAATTGTGGTTTTTTTTCTTTAATCAAAGCAGTCAAGTTTAGCCATCTCTGCTAATTCTATCAGTTTTTGTAGCCATTCGTCCATTGTGGGAATCAAAGTGTCCTTTCATTTTTGTGCATAAAGTAATCTTCCTGCCGTCAACATATATAGCATCAAAGTTCCATTAAAACCAAAAGAAAAGTTTCTGGTTTTATCTTTATATTTATTTAGAGAAACTTCTGTATTCAGATGTAAATCCTACTCCAATATTTTTTTATTTTTGCATTTCCAACATTCATTTGAAATACCTTTATACATTCTTTATAACTTATCTGGTGTTAAATACCAATGATACATCATTTTATAGAAGTTTTCTTTTAAATTATAATTTAGTGTAAATTTTAAATCTTTCATCCACATATTATTCCATTGTTCAAGCATTACATTATATCCAAAGTTCCTTGCCCATTGAATCATGCAATACTTTACATATTCATTCTCCAAATTCAATAAAAAAATTATAGACCTTAGAAATAATATGTTCATCACTACTGCGCAGTAGGATTCATTTTTCATAAAATCAAATCCAGAATTCTTTTTGTTTGATTTAAATATTTCTTTTAATTGTAAATACGTAAACCAATGGCAGACACGTCCTTCTGATTCTAACTCCTCCTTAGGCTTAAGGATAGGATCACCAAAATTAAAACATTACCGTGTTTCCCTGAAAATAAGACCCAGCCTTTTTTTGGGGGGTGGCTTAAAATAAGCACTAGGGCTTATTTTGGGGGAAAGTTTTTTTCCATCTATGGGAGGCCCACTTCTTCTGCTTGCTTGCAGCGGAACATGAGGCCACGTGGCATGTCAGTGCCACTGCCGCAAGGCAGGGGGATGGAGCTGCCCCACGTGCCCCACACTTACCTTAGGGTCCCCACACCCTGACACATGCCTTGCAGTGGCTCCAACAGCCCCGTCCAGCATGAACCCAGGTGGCTGCTGGCCCACTTCTTCTGCTTGCTCATTGCCACAAAAGAGCAGGAGGCCGAGTGATGTGTGGCCATGAGCAAGCAGAAGAAATGGGTTGGCGGCCATGTGGACTCCTGCTGCACATGGTTGATTGTGCTGCCGCTGTGAGGCAGTTGTTGGGACATGGGCTGGCTGTGGGGCCCCTGAGGTAAGCTGCTGTGGGGCGCATGGGGCAGCTCTATCCCCCTCACCTCATTTGTGTCAGCAGCACTGCAAGCAACCAGGCGGAATGGGCCATTGGCCAGCTGCGCAGATGGTTAAGTAGGTCTTATTTTGGGTGTAAGAGTTATATTAGGCACATATGTAAAAATATGCTAGGTCTTATTTTCTGGATAGGTCTTATTTTCAGGAAAATAGGTATTTGACCATACATCAACCAGTCTGGCTTCACCACCATTACTTTTCTAAAAAAAAAAAGCTTCCGGGGAGGGGAGAGGCAGCCAAAGAGGCATCTTCACAAAAAAACATGTTTTATATTTATTCCAAACTCTTAGGATGGCACTTCTAACAAAATAGTTATTCAAATCAACATTTACTTTAACCTGGGGCCTGGTGGCTCAGCAGACTGATAGCATTGTGATTAACACCAGCTGTCTGCAATTACTGTAAGTTCGAATCTCACCAGGCTCAAGGTTGACTCAGCCTTCCATCCTTTCTAAGGTAGGTAAATTGAGGATCCAGTTTGTGGGGGCAATAAGCTGACTTTGTATAAATATACAAAAGTATGAAGGCTATTGCTTAACGCATTGTAAGCCGCCCTGAGTCCCCGGAGAAGGGCAGCATATAAATCAAATTAAAAAATAAAAAAATAAAAAAAAACCTTGTCATACCATAAATAGCCATGCCATCCAAATCTTAATTCATGGCCCTAGGATTTCTAACAGATATGTGCAAATTTACTGTTCTGGGAAGGGAATGTTCTGGATAAGAGCTAGACTAGTCCCAAAATGTCCAGGCGGTATAATGCAATGCAATGCTGCAATACTGTATCCACGCCAGCTAGTGACTTACTCTCTACTCTAAATATCTGGGAGAGCCCACCATTCCCTGACCCAAGGCAATCTCTTCTATCGTAATAGTTTTTCACAATTGTAGGAGAAATTCTTTCTCTTAACATTTAGACAACATCTTGTTCTGTTTTGTTCTGATTTTCACCCTTTTAGCTTTTTTCCTCTGGTGTAATAGGAATGAATCATTTTCTTCATAACAAATCTTTAGAATTTTAATGATATTTGCATTGTTTTAGCTTAATCCTAGTCTTTCTTAGCTAATTATATCTAATTCTTAGGCCTTCATTTTTTCATGCCTTTGCCAAGTTATGACCAGTTTAAAATGCCTGAAATATACTTGCATTGCTTCTCCTGTCAAAACTTTGTATGTGTAATTACTGACTCTGAGCTGTTGTAGAACCACAAATGAGCATTATTGATTATATAGTTTAAGAGAAAAAAAGTCATTGGATGGATGGATGGATGGATGGATGGATGGATGGATGGATGGATGGATGGACAGGGAGGGAGGGAGGGAGAGGGAGAGGGTTGTTCTAGATAAGGAATTAACAAAATGCCTAGAGGAATAAATGCAAATACCCGGTACAACTCCTGTTATTTTTTAGTGTTTTCTTAATGGTTGTATTTAATCAACTGTGGATCCATTTTAGGGCAATAGTCATGCCCAAAAGGTATCATATGTCAACAAAGATATTGCAGAAATTTGTGGCAGAGTTCACTCTCATGGATTCTATTTTTGGTTCTTGCTAAAACATTGAGGTCTACCAACTAGCGCCAGACAGAAAATGGTTGAGTATAAAGGCATAATCTGTGATATCCCATGAGCCATATCCTCATACAAATATATGTATGAATTACCAGGGAATAAGAATTCTTTTTACATACTTTAGCAGATTAAACAAAGGCATGTTTTATAAAGCAAACAGAATGAGAAACAATAAAAATTATGACATCTCATTAAAAAAAAACTACAAGACATATCCTAGACATATATGGCAAACCATTTAGAGACCTATCAATTGATTCCAATCTACTTTCAGATTACCATATCATAGAAAATCTGGTCCATGATGAAATAAAAGTATACTGTATTGAGAGCATTTGAACAGTATTTTTATGTTTGAAATAGGGTTGGCTCAAAGTGATTTATTAATGATAAAAGTAGTAATTTTTATAAATATAAAAATATAAAAATTAATAGTAATACTTAATAGTATTTTTTTATAAATATTCCAAAACAGTTTAATCATCTATTCTAGTTTTTTGGCAAAAATCTAGGACAATGCTTGCCAACATTCAGTTTCCTAGAATCTCACTTCTTGTCAGACTCTTGAACAATTTACACAAATTAAAAGTAATCCTTTTTGCCAGGCACAAATGTCACAGAGTTGTCTTTAAAGGATTTATTAAAGTGAAATGAATAGACTTTTAAGAATGTCAGCAGCTGAATTATTGTCTATAAGAACCAATTTATTTTCTAAGACATTAGGCAAAGCCTTTTTTTATTTCTTTCCAATAGCTTTAGTGAGAATTGGTGAGGAGGTAGGATTTTTTTCATGATAAGGGAATGACCTTGCAGGTGTCTGTTTACCCAACCCAGTCTCCTGAATCCTTATCAATCTGAGAATGGACCCTTACCAGGGGTGAAATCCAGCAGGTTCTGACAGGTTCTGGAGAACCGGTAGCAGAAATTTTGAGCAGTTCGGAGAACTGGTAGCGGACATTTTGAGTAGTTCGGAGAACCGGCAAATACCACCTCTGGCTGGACCCAGAGAGGGGTGGGAATGGAGATTTTGCAATATCCTTTCCCCAGGAATGGGGAGGGAATGGGGATTTTGCAGTATCCTTTCCCTGCCATGCCCACCAAGCCATGCCCACCAAGCCACACCACACCCACCAAGCCACACCCTCAGAACCAGTAGTAAAAAAAAATTGATTTCACCACTGACCCTTACGCTTGATTTCCAAGAACTTTCATTTTATTTTTTTCATGCTTTTCTAAATCTCAAATCTATCAATTTTATTCCAGGAATTTTAAAAGCTTATTTGTAACATGTTTATATTTATGTTAACTAGTAGCAGTCCTATTACTACTGTAGTAAACTGCCTGAAATTGGCTCACTTTGTATCTAACAAACATAGCCTTGCAACGGTGGTGAATATATCTAGCTCAGATGTAGGATGAAGAGAGCCTTGGTACTACAGTGGTTTAAAGCACCCTGTTATTAACACAGCTGCCTGCAATTTACTGCTGGTTCGAATCTCTCCAAGGCTCAAGGTTGACTCAGCCTTCCATCCTTTCTAAGGTAGGTTAAATGAGGACCCAGTTTGTGGGGGCAATAAGCTGACTTTGTATAAATATACAAAAGTATGAAGGCTATTGCTTAACGCACTGTAAGCCGCCCTGAGTCTCCGGAGAAGGGCGGCATATAAATCAAATTAAAAAAAAAAAAAAAAAAAGGTGGAGGTTCATTCTCCAAGCTTGTGGGTTGGTTTTTGAATGTTTCGTTACCAAGCTACCAGCGGAGTTTAGGGGTTCTTGGTGTTGTTTTGTTTATAAGGGCTTTATGTGGTCAGTAATTCTTGTAATGGGGAGGCCATGTCAGGTTAGGGTCTTGTGATGGGTCAGGTATAGGTTGCATCAAGTGTGTTGGGTCTTGTGATGGGGACGTCACGTCCAGTGACGGTCATTGGGAGGTAAAGTTCTGGTTGGAGGTGATTGTGTGGGTTGATTGATGATTGGTGCCAACCTTACTAGAAAAAAATCATGGCAAGCTTCTAGGTGACAAAGCTTGCCTGTTTTTAATAGTTACAACCAAACAAACATTCTCCATCCTCAAAAGAAGATTGGAATAAAAAAGGAAAGAAAGACTCTTGTAGTCTTCAAAAGAAGATTCAGGAAAAATAGGATACTTCTTCCCCACTCCCTTTTTCAGTTCTGTTGTAACTTCAAATGGTCACTAAACAAATGGTTATAAGTCAAGGACTATCTGCAACGCTAACCCTTTAAAAACTGGTACTAGGATAAAGTGCAGCAGTGTATACATGCATTCCTTCCCTTGCTAGAGCATTTATAACATTTTGCTGGTGATTGTTTAAGTGTTTGTTCCCAGCGTCTTGTGAATACGAATGGAGTGTTATTTCACTTGGTATATCAACTTCCCCTCCAAGCCATCGCTGACTATTGGGGGCGAATCATTGGCCCTCACGGAGAGGGCTCGCAACTTGGGTGTCCTCCTGGATTCACGGCTGTCTTTAGAAGAGCACTTGACGGCCGTGACCGGGAGGATTTTTCATCAGGTTCGCCTGATCCGCCAGTTGCGTCCCTTTCTGGATCGGGACTCGTTACGCACGGTCACTCATGCCCTCATCACCTCCCGTCTGGACTGTTGTAATGCTCTCTACATGGGGCTCCCCTTGAGGAGCACTGGGAGGCTCCAATTGGCGCAGAGTGCGGCTGCGCGGGTGGTGATGGGAGCGACGTGGCGCTCCCATGTAACGCCTCTCCTGCGCGAGCTGCACTGGCTCCTGGTGGTCTTCCGAGTGCGCTTCAAGGTTTTGGTTATCACCTTCAGAGCGCTCCATGGCTTAGGACCTGGTTATTTACGGGACCGCCTGCTACCACCAATAGCCTCTCACTGACCAGTACACTCCCATAGAGAGGGGCTCCTCCAGGTGCCGTCGGCCAAACAATGTCGACTGGCGGCCCCCAGGGGGAGAGCCTTCTCTGTGGGGGCACCTACTATCTGGAACGAGCTCCCCCCGGAGATACGGAGGATCCCGGATCTGCGTACCTTCCGTCGCACGCTTAAGACGTTCCTATTTCATCAAGCTGGCCTGACCTAAATTTTCCTCTTTTAAATGGGAATTTTAAATTTGGTTTTAAATTATTGGGGTTTTAAAATGGTTCAGCCAAATTTATTTAATCGGTTTTATCCTTATTTTAAATTTTGTATCTACATGTTTTATTTTGTGGCTGTTCACCGCCCTGAGTCCTTCGGGAGTAGGGCGGTATACAAATTTAATAAATAAATAAATAAATAAGCCATTTTTCAGAATATTGAAAGCTCTGGTGTCTTGCATCCACTGTTGGCTGTTGATCAACTGGGTCTGGAGACTGAAAGACAGATTTGAGAATGTTCTCTGGAAAGCTGGGTTTGGGCAGATTGGAAGATGCTGTAGAGGAAAGTGCAGCTGGGCTTTTGGAGTCTGAAGAAAGCACTGGGAAGGGAGGGTTGAAAAATCAGGAAATGGAGAGGGGATGGTGCCTTTGGATGAAGAGTGTTGGATTTCAGCACTAACCATCCCTTTAAAATATGTGCCTAAATCTCAGTGTATTACATATGTGAACCAAGCAACATTTTCACCTCTATGAGTAAGAGGGCAACTTGTAAAACAGACCAAAAAATGATTAAGAGTATTTTTGTGTATAAAGTTTACTAAATCTGTGTAACTTGAAAATTCATAAGTGTTTAGTCACTTGGACAGGAAACAGCAGAGAAATGAAATAATAAAGCAAATTCTGCAGGGAATTTTCATCTTGTCTTGTTTTTCTAACTTGCCGCCTTATATATTAAAGCAGCAGAAAAGCAATTTTAGAGGTAACAGAAGTAGCCTGACATGTCTGTAACATATATTGAAAGAACTGGTAATGAGCCTCTGTTTTGGAATTGGACAGGGTCTCTTTTTCCTTTCTCCTATGAAAGACATTGTAATAGCATTAATCCAAACACTTCGGTATCCTAAGGAGGAAAGGTTGAACCATAAATTAATCTTCATGTCCAGCTAGGTTTGCAGATTCATGCAGTTGGCCCACCTAAGAACTTCACATAAACATTTGTTGCAGGTTCTGTATATAGCTATATATGCACTGCCAGTTTCTTGCCAAAAAAGGGAATGAAAACTAGTTTGAGAACAAAATTAAAACTGAGGAGGTTTATAAACAATTTTCTTGATAGGATATGTTCTTTGATATTTTATTGTGATTTCCTTGTCATTCAAATTAACTATCTACCCTTCTGACAAGATGCTGGTAAAATTATAGTTTGAAGCTCATAATATAGCTGTGAGAATGCCTGGTAGCCACATATTAGGCTTTTCGTTAGCATAACCAATTAACGTATTTGTACATCTGATTTTTCTAGGGAGTATTGTCTTTATTTTAATTCAGGCTTGTATCCATTATTTTTTTTTTTTATTCTTTTTCAGTAGGTACAACATATATTGTATTTGAATCAATCTATTTCAAACAATGATCAGAATCCAAAAGAAAAGGGAAGGGAAGGGAAGGGAAGGGAAGGGAAGGGAAGGGAAGGGAAGGGAAGGGAAGGGAAGGGAAGGGAAGGGAAGGGAAGGGAAGGAGGACTTATAATACAGATAAAAGCCCTAATAAAACACACCCAAGATAATACTATTTTTAAGAATACCATCCTACTATTACAACATAGCACTTTGGTGCCAAAAAAAATATCCTCACAACCTCCTTGTGATCTGACATCAGAGCAGTGTAATCCTTCCTGGCATTTTAGGAGAGGAGTGATTGTACCTGGCTCTGCCAGGATTGGATAGAAGGAATAGTGTAGTTTGTTATTCGTGTTTATTGATGTCTTAGTTTCTCCAAATTCTTCAGCTTTGAGGATGTTACTGTTCAACAACACAAGGTAAAGCATTGCATTGAGCTAGTCAGCCGGGCAATTAATATATCTGTACTAGTAGTTGATTTGTTTGTAAAGCAATATAACATGTGTTTAGGCAGGATTATTTTATAACTGAAAGAACAGATTTAGGAACTGGAAAGACTGTTACATGCCTTGCTTTGCTTTGGAATTCTGTGTGTAGATTGTTCAGTTTTCCACTCTTGCTATATTAAATTAATGTTTGGAAGAACTCTGCTCCAAATGTCATCCCTTGAGTTTTAGTCTATCTTTAACATATTTTTTTACGATGGAAGTGAAAATATATTTCATCAACCAATCCATTTTACAGTCTATCTTTTCTCCCTCTTGTGCTGCTGCAAAACAAAAGTACCATTTTAAAGAGACCAGGGAGTGGGCACACGTAGAGTATCTAGTTCATATATCATGGACAGCTATTTTCTTGTCAGGAATCTATTTTCAACACAGTTGTAATAAGTAAATAAATTACATAGTGTTAAAATCAAAATTAAACAAGTTAGAAATGTGTGAAATCCTTTGGTGCTGTTCTGTGTGTCAACTTGGGTGCACGGATGTAATAAATAATCTTGACGACCTCAGTGCCTTTGTCCAAGAAACCAAAATACTTCAGATATGAAAGCTTGCACAAGTTATCTTAGGCACCTTGTAAGTAAAGAGTTGCATAACTCCTGAAATGTCTAAATTGGCAGGAAGGATTTTACAGGAACATAAGGATTTGTCCTGGTAAGGCTGTAAAAGAGAAAATAAATTCAAAGTCACACCTGTCTGTGAGTTCCCTGAAAAAAAACAAATAAACAGGGCCCACCTTTAAATAATTGATTGCTAATATATCAGCATTGTGTCGAAAATTTGCAAGCAGGAGGACAGGTTGTAAAAATAGCTAGTAAAAGTAATAATCTATTCAGACTTTTTTCTTAAATGCTCCAAAACAACCAGGTTCTAGATTCAAGGAATATTAGAACGGTACTCAAAGAAAGGGTTCAAGGAATTCCTACACTCTGTAACTGTTTCATCTTTGCTAGGTTATTGGGTAAGATGGCAGAGGCAGTTAAGGCTTAATGTAGCTAGAGAACACCTAAATTAGCTTCAAGGTCTCATACTTGTTTCCACAAATATACTTCTAATTTGGCATATTGCTAAAATTGCACTCTTATTCACACATTACTATAAGGTTTAAAGTTTACATGTCCTTTATGTGCATATTTGTTAACTCACATGATTCCATAAAACATTTTTGTTTGGATTATTTATTTCTTTGATTAAATAAATGCAAAGAAATATAGAGACATATATCTCTATACAAAGATATTCTGAGCAGCTTGAAACAGGTACAAAACATAAACACACAACGGCAATGTTACCTATTACATGTTTTGTCAGTATTGAGCAGAGATCATAACAAAGAACTGAACTGAACTATGAAACACTGACTTTCATTTCAGCTGGTGTGCTGACATTTTACTAAATAAATGATAGAAATTTGAAAAGTGAGTCACCAAGTACATCCTTGAACCAAAAGTACATGGTTGTTCTGGAAATACTGGAGACCGCTGGTTAAAAGCATTTTGAAAGCAAACAAAAGTCACTATAGTTTCATTTATTGAAATCATCTCTCTGTTTTGTCTTGATGGTGTTTCTTGTGGTTGCTGCTGTTGTTTTTTAATCCCATGAGTAGCAGTTTGTTTAATTTGCTGGGATAGTGAGATTTTTGGTCAAGATTTTATTCCCTTAATATCCCTTTTATTGTCTTGACTTGAACCTCATGTCTAGCATTTTCTGGGAACTGAGCTTTCTCCTCTTGTCCCATCACATTCCATTTTCCAGAGCGTGGGAATCTTAACTGGGCACTGCAAATGAATCAGGATTGTTCTTAGTTTTAAAAATAAGTTAATCTCTTTGAAGCTCTCCCATCTCTATTCATAACAGTTACATATTTCAGATTTCTTTCTTGATTATACATTGGTTTCTTTTCACAACAAGGAGATTGTAACTGTTGTAGCATCTGACCTCCTCCTCTGTTTGTATAGATGTCTTGACCAAAGCTGTTTCTCCTTTTACATCTCAAGCCTCTTTGATATATTTAATTGGTATCTAGTCCCAGGTATTAGGAGCTATTAAAAAAGATCTGCAGGAAGAGGAAGTTGAACTTCATCATCTATGTAACCTATTTGTACTTTCCAATTACCTAATGTACAAAGCAGTATGAAATAAATGTGTAATGAAAATTTACAATAAATCAAACAACCTGTGAAAAAAAGTTGCAATAAATTTGAGAGAATTTACAAAAAATAAAACAATCTTTTAATCCTCTAAAACATTAAATATGAACCATTCTAATTTCCATGGCTAAATTGAGCTGCTGAAAATGACCTGTTTTATGAACTCACCCACCAGATCTTTCCATTTTACAAAATATAAAGGTTGTTTCTCCAATGTTGATGATAAACTTTAAATTTACATATTTACATATTTACATATTCTGGCGGTAAATATACGGGCTTATAGGTCAAAATGAGTGGTTTGAATTTATATGTTATGATATGTGGTTACAATAAACTTACTTACTTAAGTGGTTTAAATTGAACCTGAAAACAAAATAGAAATAACTGAAGTTGAAATCCAAATGTATTCTACTTGTAGTTCTCAAATAACTTCAAGGAAATCCTCACAATGATCAGGATTCTTTGTTTTGCACCTGATATCACTTGGGTGAAGTAAGGTGTTATTGCAGAGTTTTACTCAGAGTACTCCACAAGAGTTGTGAAAATTTTACCTAATTAAAAGGAACAATGTGCTATAAAATGAGTTTTGTTGATCCAAAATGGCTTTAAAGCAGGTTCTTTCATTGAAATAAAGCCCCGGGATTCATAAAGCTGCTTTTTCTTTAAATTCAATAAATATAGTACCAAAAGAAGATATCTCAAAATCTGATGGTATGTTCTTGGAGTGGAGTGTATTTTTAGCAGCTTTTTGCTATAATAGTAATTGGTGTTTATAGACATATTTGGTAACGCTTAGCAACTCTTTTGATGGAAATATTGTCCAGACAGTGGTGGAACAGCTCAGTTTAGTCTGAGTCACAGCATTTGCAAGAAGTGAGCTATGGGATGAGTTACAGCTGTGCCACTCACGTGCAAATAATCTAATGTAAATCTTCTTGGGTTGCTTTGGAGTTGCCCCATTCCTGGGCAGTCTTTGAGGGAAAACTAAAAACTGTGTTTTAGATTTTACTCCTATAGTGTTTAGTTGAATAAGCATTTCCATTCATCTTCTGGCTTATCTGTCCTTGAGTAAACAAGAAAAACAAAACTTTCTTTTAATTCATGTTTTAGTCAGTTACTTTTAAAAGGAAGAAAAAGAGATCAAGGGTGTATAGTATCAATAACTACACAAAAGAAATTACTAGGGTTCTACAGTTAATGCTCAGATATCATTGAGGGAAAATTTACCATAAAAAAGAATACTTTAAATTATTTCATAATTAGAAAAATAATTATAGAGATCTTTTTGAATCTATGTGCTGAGTATCTATGTCTCTAATATTTTGTTATTTAATGATATAAAACATACACAAAACAGGTAGAAAGAAGAAAAACGTCTCAATATATGTAAATATTTTCTAAATTCTTTGTTGTACTGCAGCTAATATACATTATTTATAAACATTTAAAATTTTTATATATTTCTGATTTCATTTCTTTTGTCAAATTAATTTTCCCCTTAGAAACCATACCTTGGATGCTTGAATTTGTCTGCATAATATATAAGATATAGAAGCTGTTCTCGCTTGAATAAGAAAGTGAAAAGTTGATAGCGATAAAACATAAGCCAATGACTTTTGAGTAGTTTTTAAAATTATATTTTAATTATCAGGATATACCTTTAATATTCTGATCTGGGACCTTCTAAATTGCAGCTTGACATTTTACTTCATACCTTCAGTTTTTATTTGTTATTTATGTGTGTTTGTGTGCCGTGATGAAGAGTTGATTATGATGTTATTAGTGATTCCATACTTACGCAGAAATGTTACTGAAACATCTAAGGTGATAAGGATGTACATGCCACTTCCATTCAAATTGTGCCATAGGATATTCCTTAGAGCAACCAATTTGGTTTCTTTCTCATGATCACATCTGCACCCAGATGGCTATGGGTCCAGTAATCTATATCCTTTAGTTTCCTCTCCAAGCAACTGCAGCCATATTACCTTCTCAATAATCTTTTTCCCCCAAGAGAAGTTTAGTGATAAAACTACAGTTAATTCAGTTTTGTTAGATCTCTGAAGGGTTTCTTAGTGGGGAGTGGTCACATTAGTTCCTTTTTAAGAACCTCTCCCCTCCCCTTCTTTCAAAGAGGCATTAAACTCCCCATCTCTTTCCTGCCTGCTTTAACTAGCCAAGTGAGGCAGGTCCAATCTGCAAGCGGCAGAGCTAAAGTTACAGTGGACTCTGCTGATTTCCTCAGAATTGACAGGTCAAAAGCCTCCTAGATAACACCACCTCAATTTACTTCTGTCATTTCAAATTCTGTTTGTCCACGTTCCAATTTAGAGCAAATGTGAGTCATTCTATTCACAAAATGCTTGGCTAGGGGATAACAACTTACACAGGCTAGTTATTTTAGCCTATTCTTCCCCAAAAGATCATGGACATTTTAAATGAAGCAGCTGGCCAGCATTTCACAGGTGCAATAAAGGCAGAGAAGCATTATACTTTAGTACAGAGTAGGCTTGTACCTGAACTCTAATTCATATTTGCTTCTTGTTTTCTACCAGTATTGCTCCTGGCATCTCTTTATCTGCTTCATTTCTCAGATCTCCTTAGTAAACCAAGGAGATGCATGGAATAAGCAGACCACTCATAAATAATCCTGTCAAGCACTTTGATTGCCTCTAGCAAATCACTTCAAAATATGTTGCCAAGACTGCAGGGACTTGACCAGGCAATCATGAAAAGACAAGACTAATGTGAAGGCTGTTTGTGTCTAAAACTACAAAATTATGCCTTTCATTTTGTTCATTCATTCATTCATGCTCTTCACCATATATTTCCTTTATATTGGTTGTCACTAGGTGAGTTTGTGAATATTGACTTCATTCAAGAATCATGACTTGGTTAATTGGTTAATCCACATAAATGGTTTTTAGGAAAATAGAAAGGCAAACATTAGATTGCAGACTTAATGTCAGATGTAGTGTTCCCTGCAAACAATTAGGAGAGTAATTGGTCATTTTGTCCACTATTCCACAAGTATAACCAAGTCCCAGTTTTATCTCAAGCATGCTCATGCTCTTCTGTTCTAAGAGGCTTAGATCTCTAGAGACTGCCTTGAAAATCAATATATTGCTGCCAACATACCACCAACTGGGAGGTATCTGCACTATATTTGCACATTCAGGATGCATAAACAACTACTGGCATATTTATAAATCAGGATATCTCGATAGGAGAAGGGAAGTAATTTCCTTAATTATGTTGTGTAATTCTGCAAAACAACTACAGCATAAGTAACACACAGCACTAAAATATTTTTAAAAAATGTGGGCTCTTGGCCAGTTTTTTACTGAACATCATGTAATTGAACAGCTGTCATATGCAGCCGGGTAATGCTACACAAATATCCTGCAGAAAGAGTGAAGTTTCACTCCAGCTAGTTTCAAAGTTAACTAAATAAGAGGAAAGAAAGCGCTAATGCTATTAAATTACACTTCTCCAATCTAGAACTCTTGCTAATCCTCAGGATTCTTAACCAGAATGATCAATAACCGTCCTGGCTGGAACCCTGAGAGTTGCAGTCCTGATCCATTGGAAGGATTCCAGATTGGGGAATGTTGAGTTAAATAAATAATAAATGTTTTGGGAATCGTCAACATTTTTTTTAAATTTGGTCAACACTTTTGAAAGCAAGCTGTGGGTACTCAAGAGAATCTTTGCTATGGCAGGTGTGTGTGTGTGTGTGTGTGTGTGTGTGTGTGCTTATTCACAAAACTCCAACTTAACCAAAAGGCTCATTATCAATTCTCAGTTTGCTTTATATTTACACAATATATTTACAAATCAATCCTGCCCTGAAACCACCTTTTTTCCTTCATCCGTGGCTTTGGGGTGGAATTCCATCAGTACGCTGACAATATTCAGCTGTACATCTCCACCCCAGGCCACCCCAACGATGCCCTTGAAGTGATGTCCCAGTGTCTGGAGGCCGTGCGGGCCTGGATGGGGAGAAACAGGCTCCGACTCAACCCTTCCAAGACCGAGTGGCTGTGGCTTCCGGCGTCCCGATATAGCCAGCTGGTGCCTTGCTGGCTATTGGGGGCGAATCGCTGGCCCCCACGGAGAGGGCTCGCAACTTAGGCGTCCTCCTGGATCCACGGCTGTCTTTAGAAGAGCACATGACGGCCGTGGCCAGGGGGGCTTTTTATCAGGTTTGCCTGATATGCCAGTTGCGCCCCTTTCTGGATCGGGACTCCCTACGCACGGTCACTCAAGCACTCGTCACTTCCCGCCTGGACTACTGCAATGCTCTCTACAAGGGGCTCCCTTTGGGGTGCACCCGGAGGCTACAGTTAGTCCAGAATGCGGCCACGTGGGGGATTATGGGAGCGACGGGGCGCTCACATATGACACCTCTCCTGCGCGAGCTGCACTGGCTTCCTGTGGTCTTCCGGGTGCGCTTCAAGGTGTTGGTGACCACCTTTAAAGCGCTCCATGGCTTAGGGCCGGGTTATCTGCGAGACCGCCTTCTGCCGCCAATAGCCTCCCACCGACCGGTTTGCTCGCACAGAGAGGGCCTCCTCAGGGTGCCGTCGGCCAGACAGTGTCGGCTGGCGACCCCCAGGGGGAGAGCCTTCTCTGTGGCAGCATCCGCCCTCTGGAATGACCTACCCCCTGAGATACACACGGTATCAGACCTCCGGACTTTTCGTCGGGCCCTGAAAACACACCTATTCCATCTAGCTGGGCTGGCTTGATCCCATCCTCTCAGTTTTAATTGAATTTGGTTTTAATTGGGTTGTTTTTAATATCTTGGGCCGAAATTATTTAATTGTTTTTTAAATTGTTTTTAAATTTTATATGCAATGTTTTATCTTGGCTGTACACCACCGCCCTGAGTCCCGCAGGAGAAGGGCGGTATAGAAATAAAATAATAATAATAATTCTAAAAACTCTATAATAAGCCCTATGGGATTCTTGGAAATGAAATGGATTCTGGGAATTAATGTTATATGAGCTTCCTTTTAAATTTTTATTTAAAAATGTGTTTTAGACAGGCACTTTTGTATTCACAGGTTCAATAATGAGGATGTCCACAATAGTGATACATGAACTAGATAATCAAGTACAGACATTCTACAGTTATAAAAACCCTTTCTAACTCCAACATGCCTTTCTAGATGGGGGGGAGGAGGGACGGACTGAGTCTCCCACTGTCTGATTTTCCCATTTTTGTCAGGCAAATATTTTTCAGAGTGTGGTTCTGTAACTGGAAGAAACCAGGGCTGTGAATAAATGTTATGGGTGTTATGTGAATTTCATTGTATGGGTATACAATAAACTTTGTATCTATATCTATCTGTCTGTCTGTCTATCATCTATCATCTATCTATCTGCGGGTTTTCTATTAAAGCTACCCAAATATGGGAAGGAGCATCCTTTCACCTTTCAGCCCCAATCCAGGAGCCCTCAGCCAGTCACTTTCATGACAAACTATTTTGTGTTAAATTTATATTTACTGACAAAGAAATAAAGGGAGACTAGTATAGATCTATTTCAAGCTATTTAGCTCTCATCAACTAGCCATACCCTTCTAGGATTCGAACCTGGGCTTGCTTACATATTAGGCAGATGTACTAACGTCTAAGCCATAGGTTCTCCTTGCTTTGTCAGCTTGTACCAGGGAAGATTAAATGGTTTTCTATCGAAGCAACCTGGTCTACCCAAATATGGGAAGGAGCATACTGCTTCCTTTCGCCTTTCAGCCCCAATCCAGGAGCCCTCAGGCAGTCGCTTTCACGACAAACTAGTTTGTGTTAAATTTGGCAAAGCTGACAAAGTGAGGAGAAAATATATATATATAGAGAGAGAGAGGTGCCCAGAGTAGCAAAAACCTATGTGACTTGGCAGACCTTTTACTTGTTTTTTCTTAGGTGGATTAGAAAGTACACCTTCTGTGTCTCTTTATTTCTGAATGTTGAATGAGTGGAGGTGTAGTAAAGTTTCAAGCTAGGCATGATCAGGGTGGCATTTCCTTCCCTTAGTATATTTTCTGTTATACTACATCCTTGCTCATGGTGCTATTAAACTCACTAAAGAAAATCAAACTTTTCTAGTTAGTAGTGAAGAGTACTGTTTCTCTACAGACATTTAGCTCATTCAGAAAACAAATAGCAAGAACAAAAATAACCAGGGGCAGTTCAGGCTGCAGAATTCTTTGGAGTGAAGCTCTCATGAATGTAGGAAGCTGGCCACCTACTGAGGGGTACTAGGATGGTGCAAGTTTGAAGGCCAGCTGGCATGTATGCAAAAATGTTAGGAGGGAACATGAGAGGTTGATTGCATAAGTTATGAGAAAAGCTTCAGAAAAGTTTCATTAGTCTTAATGAAGAATAAGACTATTCAGAGGAATCCTACATAATCTTGTACCTTAATTAAATGAGGTGGTTTTAATTATAGCTTCAAAACTACGAAAGGGGGTGGGAGTTGAAATAGTTCCTATTGCAGTTTTGCTCATTTTTCTGCCAGAAATGATGTTTAAAATGACTAACAGTAGTTAAGCATATATCAGAAAAGATCAATTTAATTCACAGCAAATTAAAAATGTGTCAAAGACTAAATAGCACCCAACCAATAAAAGCTTATTTCATAAATAAACCAACTAAATGCCAAAGTTAAAGAAAACTGTCTTTGTCTGTAAGAAAAAAAGATGCTACAGAGAATACTCATCTGGCCTCCAATAGCCCAGAGATCCAGAGACAGATAGTGTATCAAAAAAAACCACCCCTGTTATTTTTCTTTTCATATTCCCTGTGATTATGGGGGATAAAGGGGACCTCGCTCAAGGCCAAGCTCATTTGGGAGAATTTGAGCCTTCTGATTGCAAATTGTTTAGGACTTTGTATATGATAATTTACAGTAACTTGCATTGTGCTCAGAAATGCACCAAATAACCATCAAAGCTCCTCAGATTAAGGAGTCAACAGCTCCCTGGAAAGGAATATGTTCT
Source organism: Pituophis catenifer annectens (assembly GCF_029215685.1). Lineage (NCBI taxonomy): Eukaryota > Metazoa > Chordata > Lepidosauria > Squamata > Colubridae > Pituophis > Pituophis catenifer. Next base: position 108,710,325 of record NW_027256883.1, on the reverse strand, counting down.
GTTGTCTGGCCTCAACTGAATTATCTTAGATTTCTAAATGCTTGTGAAGGCAGCCCTATGTAAATATGTTACAATAGTCAAATGGAATACAACCAAGGATTAGAGTTAGGGTTCATCATCACATCCAGTATTATATACTTCCCAAAATGGCATACCATTTGTAACTGCCAGCAATCTTGACCACCTAGTTCAGGGCTGAATCCAGGAATATATAAGGCATAGTGGTATATGTCCTAGTCTGGTCTGTTTTGAGAAGGGAGAGAGGAACAGTTCCAAAAATCTAGTTTTCAGTTCACTCTTCCTAGCCATCTATGTAGGTGTGAAGTTTTTGTGCCATTGCCATTGCCATTGACCAACAGAGCAACAGTTGAAAGAAATACTATAACTTAGCACCAGAGGAACCAGTAGTCTGCTTCAACCATTTTTCCAGCACAGTGCCATTGCTATAAAAGAGAGAGCCTTGCTATGTTGGTCATCTGAAGCTGAGTGTCCTTCCAGTAGTCCTGTATCTTCCAGGAGGCAGCCATGTACCTAATCTGGGTGCATAGGGAGAAGGACAGGGAAAGAAGGAGTGAAAGAGAAGAGGCTTTTGGTAACTAAGACTAGGTCCTTGGGTGTTCCAGCTGAGCCCAGTTGCTCTGCTCACCAGGCAAGTTGGTCTCGGAGGCAGGACAAAACTTCCTCTGCCCACAAGTCCTAGGAGGAAAAAAATCAGATTTCACAGAAGTGAAATCACTATTGTCTCATCTTTGTTTTGAATGATTAAAAACAACTCGATTCATTTGAATTAAGCTCTGTTTCTTAGCCTCTCATTTAAAATTAATTTAAAACGTCCACCAATTTAAAACTTGAACAACTACTTCAGATAAAATTAAGAATAGAATGTGGAGTTATTTGCATATTGGTAACATTGGACTCTTTTTTAATAGATTCATGTTTGTAACAAACAACACAAGGTTTAAAGTGAAACCTTGAAGTTACCGGTATATCATGGGTTGGAATCTACAAACTCTTAAGGCGGTGGATATGTTTGTAATGTTGAGAGCATTTTTAAAGCACTTTTCCGGGGTGGGGGGGGGGTTGTCTATTCATAAAATAATCAATATACAGGCATAAACAATTGCTGATGCTTATTTTCTAGAAGGCAAATGGATAAAGCTTTAAAAAAGTTAAGTACATGGTAGAAGTGAAGTCTTCATTCCCAAAAGATGCAGCTTCTCTTTTGAGTTCAATTTTCTGCTCCTGTTTTCGGTCTTTCACATGAGACAAATTCATCTGGCTCAAAGTAAATTTTTTATCAAATAATTGGCTGAACCTGAGCCATAAATCCCCACTAAATGAGAAGTTTTGGTAAAACTTCCTTCATTTGCACCACACTTTCCCCAAAAGGAAAGAAAAGCAAAAAAAGGCAGGTAACGTTCTACCTATTAGTGTTCTGTATGAGGTGACAAAATGCGACAGATGTTAAGAAGTGCCTTGAATAAAGTTTTGCAGCCCTGATGTTGTTCTAAAAGGACAGATTACTTTCATAGACTGCGGGCAGTGTTTCAGAAGTCTGGAGCTACTGTGACCTTGAAGAAATGTACTTCTAGTCCTAAATGTAATAATTTCACCCAAATAAATATGACCCCAAATAAAGACTGTCCTGTATGATAAAAATTTTATTCTTAAAATAGTATGTTGTTGCCCTTTTTACTCAAACTCATCTTCTTTGCCTATATTAACTCTTGTAATCATCCTAGAACACAACAGAGAAAAGAATGAGGACATTGGAGGTCATTTGGGGGGAAATTCCAGATTGCATGGTTTCCATCATTTTGGTATAGACTGTAGGGAAGAACGTCCTGCTGTTTAATACTAGTTGGTCACCAAACAGGGATAAAATTGAGAATTACAAAACCAGCCTTAGCTTTCATTTCTAAATCCTTATGGGAAAATCATCAAGCAGGGACACATTTTAAATGCTTTCTCTTTAATTGAATATGGATGCCAGTTGAGTTTAGATGAGCAAGTATAATTAGAAATAGGACTCTCATTAATGCTGCCAAAAAAGCCAATGCAGTCCGCCAATCAGAAGAGGGATCAAAGTCCTTCTTTATTAACCTGAAGCGTTAGTACCACTTTATACTGCTTTGATAAGACCACACTTGGAATACTGCATCCAGTTCTGGTCACCATAATACAAAAAAGATGTTGAGACCCTAGAAAAAGTGCAGAGAAGAGCAGCAAAGATGATAAGGGGTCTGTAAAATATACAATGAAAGGTTGCAGGAATTGGGTATAACTAGTCGAACAGAGAGAAGGACTAGGGGTAACATGATAACAGCCCTATAATATTTGGTGGGTTGTCATAGTAAAGAAGGGGTCATCTTATTCTCCAAAGCACCTGAGGGCAGGACAAGAAGTAATGGATGGAAATTTATCAAGGAGAGATCCAATCTAGCATTAAGGAGAAATTTACTGACAGAACAATTAACTTAATTCTGTTATTCTATATTATGATGATAATTTTTATCTCCATTGTTTTTATATCACTCTGATTCCACTGATGATCATTTTGAATGAAATGCCATCAGGTTACTGTAGGACTTATCCAAGCAAAAGGGGGGAAAATCACTTTTGCACCACAGAAATGATTTGGAATAATGAAGGAAAATACAACTTCTTTTAAATATGATTTAGTGATGACATCAACATGGAATTTTGATTGGATAAGTGCATAGCACTCACAATAAAAGTTAAGAAAAAATTTGAATGCCCAGATGGGAATGATACTAAAATCAAAGCATTGACAATGGAAGAACATTTAAAATATTTGGGCATTTTAGAAGTAAATAATACCTTGCAAACTCAAATGAAAAAGAAAAACATATCTCAATATATCAAACAAATTAGAAAAGTTTTAAATTGAAGCAGAATGGTATTAATATAATCAAAACCTAGGCTGTCACTGGAATATGCTGCCCAGCAGTAAGACTGAACACAAGCCAAATTAAATGCTTTGAATTGCAAGACCTGAAAACTTACAACAGTACAGTATGTGCTACATCCAAAGAGTGTAGCATTTATACCAAAGAAAATTGGTTTGTTGTGATTGTTGTGGAAATGAGCAAAGATTTAAATGATTACCTAAACCCAGGCAAAGAAAAAATGATAATTAATGTGTTCAAAGAAAATATTTTGATTGTGACAGCATCAAGGGCAGCATGCAAAAATCAAAACAGAAAACAGTGAATGAAAAATTAGAAAGATAAAGCTTTTGCATGGTCAAAAGAAATAAAAAGCAATAGCTTCATATTGCATCCATCTCGAGTCGAACAGTAAGATTAATATTTGCACCTCAAGAATAGGCACTAGCAAAATAATAAGAAAAACAGAAACTTGAAAAACTGGAAGCAACTTCAAATATAGTTCATACAAAAAAAAAAAAAAAAAAAACCGCTGTTAACCATTCAATAAGTAGATGTAGCAAAATTGTCCTGTCAGATTATAAAATTAAAAAATGCATGGCAGAAATAATATATTGGAATGTATCTAAAAGGTATGAATTTGATATCTCAAAGTATAGGTATGCTGACAACATTGATAAAGTCACTCAGAATGATCATGTAAAATGTTATGAGACTTCTCAATTCAATTATACCCCAATACACCAGACGTTACAGTACCTGAAAAAAGATGTTGCTTATACCTTGATAATACCAAATGGCAGTAGGGTATTCCAAAAGGAACTGAAAAGATTGAGAACTATTGCGGCTTAACCATGGAATAAACTGGCAAAAGTTTTTCCATAGTTATTGGAGTATTAGAAGTTACAACAATAAAATTATCTAAACAACTAAAAAATTAGAAGTGTTCAACCTTGCAAATTAAGCTTTCAAAAATACTTTGCTTAAAACCATATTACAATAATGTTTGTAACATTCTCAGGCTTTTAAATACTGCTTGAATTGATCCTACACCATCAGCATTTGCTGAGCATTCTTCAAAAGATGATAAATAAAAATATAACTAAATCTGAAAGAGTGAAGCCTTTATTATAAACAGGATGTTTTGAAGTATTTTGACTTTTCTTTTAGAAGTAGGTTTATTATTTATCTTAAATAATTTTCTTGCTTTTGTCTGCCTGCCATTTTTCTAAATAAATTACGGCCACCATTGCTTCAGTGAAGTCATTGGTTGATATGTATCTCTATCCTATAGTGATGTTGACCATGGATTGTTTTTTCCTTTAATATCCACAAGATATATATTTCTGATTAATTCTTCCTTCTTCTGTCCTTTTGTAGAGAAAATAATTAATGGGCAAGACTATGAAGTTATGATGCAGATAGATACTGAAGTAATGGACACCAGGATCCTGCATATCAAAAGCTCATCCATCCCACCTTACCTTCGAGAACAGCAGAGGAACCACACAACGTCCTTCTATCATTCTCCTCCAACTGTTCCAGAGGCAGCTCCTGCTGTGAGAACAATCACTGAATCACCCCAATAGACTCTCTGAATGAGACTTTCATATGTGCTCTGGGATAGGCAACCCATGTAGGTTTGCCATGGCAGTGTCAGGGGCAGTATCCTGTCTTAGACAACAGCTTGAGGTTTCTGGATCTCAGGATTCTATCTGCTTTTAGATCTAGCCAAAAAATAGTTTCTCGCTCACTCTGTCTAGATTATCTGCCATCTTTATAAAACAATATGGGTCTAAAAACTTCACTTTGTTAAAAGAAATGCTAAAATTGCAATGGGTAAAATAGTGTTATTGATGGAAGTGAGGCTTCTGTGGGGTTAACTAAATCCTGGGATTGGAGGTGGACACTAAATGGCATTTCTTTCCCCTTCCTTCTTAGAAATAAATAAGAAATTAAATCAATTTCTTGCCAGTTTCTGAAGAAAAAATGTAGGAGCCACATATGGATTACAGGTTGTCTGTCGCTAATTGTTTGTATTGTTCTATTTTCAATTTCAGTTTGTCTATAGAATTTATACTTTGCATTCTTTATTCAATCTTATTCTGGGTTCTCTTTCCTGCTGCTTTTTACCAATGGGAAAGGAGGAAGGAAATAAGGAACTACAGGCTCTTGTTCACCGAATTAGAGTTTAAGCCATTCTTTGTTGCACTTCTATTTTCAGTACTTTTTCATTATTTTATTCAGTCTCTAGACAAAGTACTATATCCTAGACTGGCTTTTTCCGGTACTTTATTATACAACAAATGCCCAGTCCAGCTGTTTTGAATTTGTTACATAAGATACAGATGTTTTGTTGATACCACCCTTTAACTATGTGCAAATTTGTAAAGTATTGTTACTGGGGAAATGTTTCTAGTACTATTATAGAAATTAAAATTCTCCCACAGTGTATCTGAACTAGTTTCATGGGCACCTATTGACCGAGACTTGCAACATTATTAATGAAGAGCTTTGTTTTGAATACTAACACTCTTATTACCTTAAGTGAATGTACTAGAATTGGAGCAAGTGGTGCTTGTTTATTGGCCCAGGTTCTGTAGAAGAGAGCCAAAACCCTGATATTCCAGAAAGAAGCGATGTTCATGTATGTGCATCTTCATGAGCTTCCTGCATGAATTTGCTCATAAGAATAATTTAGGTCCTCTGGTTTGGCAACAGGGAAGGATAAAAAAGGGTGCGTTCTAGTGGAAAGGCCCCCATTCATATTGAGAGCAGATCAATGAGAACAGGTTCTCTGCCTTTTCCACTCCACCTCTTTCATTGACATAGTTCATGCCCACATTGGGCATATAGAATACCCACATTGGGATATACTTTGAGATTGGGATAAGGGAGGATGTGTTGCCCAATGCGTAGATCTTTGCAGGGGATACAAATTAGAGCATAGTACTGCATAAGCTAAGATATTTATTTCTTATCAAATATCTGAGCCTCCTTTAGATGTAAATATCCTCAGGGCAGATTTCATAGCAAAGGTAAGACTAGTGAGGAGGAAAGAGCACTAGGCTAAGCATCTGTGAAGTGGGAAAATACTCTGAATGTAAAAGGCTGTTTCAAATAAGTGGAGAACATATGCGTCACAAGCAAAGCTTTGTGTGCCTCTCAGGAAAGAAAACCTCCATTGGCTTACTCCATTGCATAGTCAAAATCTACTTTTCTTCCCTTCTGTATGTGTGTGATCTTGTTTGACCTTCAAAATTCCACTTCCACATCCTGCAATCTTACTTTATTAAAGATTATCACAACTTCCACAAAAATCCACTTCAGGCATTGCATAATGCCTGAAGTGGATTTTATGTATTTATGGAAATGTATTTATGGAAATGTATGAGCAGTGTACACATATGAGCAATATAACGACAGATGGAAGTGCAAGAGATGTACAGCAATAGTCTTCCCTGAAAAGGGTTGGGCAAAATTCTTATCTGTAACTGTTGTGTTGTGGGTTGAATCATTGATACATTATCTCTTCTGGATAACAGATTGAGTAGGAGTTGTAATATTACCTGTGTATACTTAAACCTTGAAATCTATCGGCTTTATTTATTTTCTGTGCTATTATTTACACAAATGAACTGCTGGATATAAGTAATGTAAAGTCAATGATATGTACATCAAAATGTTTTTAAGTCTTTCTTCAGAAGCATCAAAAGTGACCTGGACAAAATCTAACAAAATTAAACAAAGATAATAATCTACTGTAAACAGTAGCAAAATAATTGAATAGCATAAAACTAAAATCCTTACAGAACAAGAAAAGAAACTAGCAGCAGAATTAGGCTAAATCAGCTTCACCCCATATTTTCCATCTGCTCTGCCCCATTTCTTGTTTGTGTTGTGTAGAGTAGGCTTTTCACAAGGCAAGAATCATTTTTTATTAGCTATTCTATAGAGTGCTATGAACATTTATATCGGAAGCACAATGCATAACCCTGCCTTGAGAATAGCTTGTTAAAAATTAACTTCTGTCACAAGAAGTTGCACTGTACATGAAGCTGAGGATCTCAGAGTGTTCAGTCTTGAGGGACAAAATAATTCTGGTTTGGTTTTTTTTTTAGAGAAAATTTGGCCCTTACTGGAAATTGAGTAATGTTTTGTAAATGTTATTTGATTAAAGAAGGCGTTGTTCACTTGGATGCTGATGTTCCTTTGTGCCACAATCCGGAGAACGCTTTTCCCTGTTAACTGTTCCCTATAGACATCCATACTATGTGCAATTTGATGCTGTGGAAATAAACAAAAAGATGTTTGAATGTGCACTTTTAAAAAAAACAGTAGGGAACAGATAAGTGAGCAGTTTACTAGAAGTTTTCTTTGGTATCTTGAAGATGAATTTTGGTAGTTATCCTGGTTTTCAGATTAATTTGACTCAAGATCATTAAGAATTTGCCAGATGAAAAGCATTTTTAGTTCAGCTAATTTTTTTCTGCATCTTATATGTTGCAATGTTATAATAAAAATCTTTTGCGGTCAAAGTAAGTTGTAGATCCATGAAGCTATTGCCAACTAAAATCTAGCAGTGGTTTTGAATATCAAAGTATCCCAGATCCAATTTTGCTAAATATGTTATCTTGACTAAAGTACTTATAAGTATCTGCTGGTGGGAAAGTGTACCTTTTGAAAAGACGAATCAATGGGATGGGGAAAAAAGAATTCAAGACTTTGGGTCAATCGGGCCTATGTTTGTTTTTAGTTTTCTCTCTGCCTTAAGCATCCTTCCTTGTTTGAAAAACTCTTCCCCTTCTTGAGGGCCCTTGTTCATCTCTAGTCTGGCCAACTGTGGAAATCAGTTTTGAGCTGTTCTCCTGCCAACCTCAGCATTTCTTCAATATTCCCTGTCCAAAATTGGCCGACTGCTTTTGGCTGAGTAAATGTTCAGTGTTGCTTTTTCATTGCTGTGCTGGAAATACAACTCTTTGCAGAACACTTTATTAAAAACAAACAGCCTTCCTCCTCTGAGAAAGTATATGGGTATATCACAAAAGCCTAAAATTTCTTGGGTGTTTTCTTTACAGACTGTAACACCTTTAAACAATGTTAAAATGGTGTCTTGCACATTAGATTGGACCTGTGCTTTGAGTAATGCTGTAAAGTACGTTTAGTTAATTTAAGGGACACTCTTAACAGTTGTTAAGTTTGTACTTAACGTTTGGTTTGTTTGTTTTGGCAATTATCTTTTAAGTTATTTCTTTGTTTAATAAGAATAAGAAATCATTTTGTTATCTGAAATTACTGTTGGAAGAGTGAGTGCATTGTCTTTTGCTGCTGGTCTTTAAACAAGATACCTGGAATTGAAATCATACTACTGGGACATCACAATAAAAAAATACTATATGTTTACATTCTCTTCTAAAAGATAAATAAAACATATATGTAGAGCTGTGCCATTTGTTTTTATATTTGCATATAATTGAATTCACCTTTATAGGATACTGTAGTTCTGCCTAGAGTACTAAGAAGTGCAGTTTAATGGAACATTGGCAGGATTACGAGTAAACAACGTACTTAGAAATAAATGGGAGTTAGTGTGCTCAGATAACTTTGTGAAAGTGTTAAAAATATCAAACTCAGGGGTGAGGATCATTCCGTATTAATCATTGGGAAATCTGGGAAATCAATTCACCCTGGCAGGCCCCTTGTTCCCTAACAAGAAATATGTATTATAACTGCCCCAATCTCTCAATGCCCCCTCTCACATCTCTTGGCTGAAGAGTTCTTAGCCCATCTACCAACTACCCCTCCTTGTTCCTCCTTTTTCCCTTTCCTGTCCTCCAAGCATTATCCTCAATTTTGCAGAATATAGTACATGATTGAAGGCACCCCTCTTTGAGGAAACTATTGCTGTTCTCAATTGAGCAAAGAGCTCCAACACTGATGTCTTAGCATTACCCAGCAAATCAGAAATTGCCTTCCTAACAATCATGGATAGAATGTTCAAAGCACAAACGTATTTTTCACCTGTTGTGTCATTTTATAATGGGATTGCACGGAAGTTGCATTTTGTAGTCTATTATTCATGCCTTTCAAAAGATTAACTAGAGTGCCATCCCGAAATATGAAATAAAAACACTCTGAAACCCAAACACAGCATTGGTTATGAGCAGGGTGATTGACCCTGCTTGATCTCATTGCAGCTGAAAGAGAGCATGGCTGGGGCTGATACAGATTCACATCCCACAGTAGGGCTTCTCCTTGTTTCAATGGCTTCATCACCATTGGAGGGAATGTGCTGCCAGCTCAGGAAGGTGAAATTTCTTTCACTTAATGGACAGCCCCCCATTCATTGCCAAGTGCTAAAACAAGAACCAGGCAGAGGAAGGAATCAAAAGAGATGTGACATCACAGACCAGGAAACCAAGGCAGACAGAGCTGTTTTGGAGCAGGATAAAATTGCTGAAATTGTCAATAATTCATCCACTGGGGGGGGTGCCCCCCCCCAATTTGCAGTCACATTCTATCTCTTCCCTAACTGTAGGTTTATTTAGCATAATAAAAGCACATTTCAGAGGCATATGATTTGCAGCTCCCCCTTTGTGTCTATTTATTCAGGGAAAGACTGTTCTTGCCAAATGTAAAGATACCTTTAAATATATGCTTCCCACAAACAAATTCCCTCGGTGTGTTTGCTGTTTTCCAGGATGCTTGTGGTAATCTTTTAATAATATAAAAGCTAACCAAAGACAAATTCCTTGTGTGTCCAATCACACTTGGCCAATAAAGAATTCTATCATCTATCATCTACCTACCTACCTACCTACCTACCTACCTACCTACCTACCTACCTACCTACCTACCTATCCATCCATCCATCCATCCATCCATCCATCCATCCATCCATCCATCCATCCATCCAAGTACTAGCAGGAAAAAATTGCAACAAATATGTTTTTATTGACAAAAGCTGTAATCCTAGGAGTGCTTACTTAGACATAAATTCAGTTGACCAAGAGATGATTCAGGTTATGCTTGCTGAAGCATTTTACCCTGGCTGGATTGTGTCTTGAAAATGTCCTTATTAGGAAGGTATTTTGCAGGAAGGCTTCAACAATCAATTCCCATTTGCCCATTCTTTCATACTCACTGGGCACTGGTTAAGATTTTGGGAAAAGATGCTACATGTAGCAGATGAACAATCCTTGGATTTATTGTGTTTTTTTTTTTTTAGCATTTGCTTCATTCCCCGTCTTTAACATTCTCACCCAAACCTCTAAAATACTCCTTTCCACATTCCCTCATTTTAGTTTCATCCCAGACAATTTCATCACTTTTATTTTTTTTATTTTTAATACCATTCACTCTGTTGGCAATGGTTTGCTTAATCTATTTCATCCATTTCCAAACCAATTCTTTTGTTTCCATCAAAATCACTCTACATTGTTTTTGATTGTTTTAATTTAATCATTTTTAATTTTTGTCTGTCTTCTTCAGCTTTTTCTTTCTATATATATTTCAAATAGCTGTCTCTCATCCTCATTTGTTTGCAGCAATCATGCTGTGAAATGTGCTTTTCCACAGCATTTTTGTCTGCATTTCTTCTATCCAATGACTCATTGGAAATAAATTATGCAAAGAGCCTCAGGATTCTGTCCATTTGCCTTATCTGTCAATAGGATAACACTCCGAAAATGAAATCAACCAATACCAAGCTAAGTATGACACTAAGTAAGCACTCATTCAGTTATTTACACTTGCTTTTCTTCCATATGCATTTTCCTCCTAGATCCATTCTTGATGCTGCCAAAACTTCAATTAATTTTTTGTCACAATCGATCTATCACTATCTTAAACAATTAGAGGCAGAAATGTCCACATTTCATGCTGGTTCAGTTTTTTTGCCACCTGGATTCAACACCCAGCAACTACACCAGCAGTGAGGCAAGGCGGTGTGGGGGCTAAAGGATCTGCATCTATCATCTAGGTTAGGTTTCTATAAATTAAGCTGCCTACCATGGCAGATGGGGATGGGGACCCATCTCCAGGGCTGGCATGGTTTTCCCTTCATCCTTCAGAAAGAGGCTTGACTTTGTCAGATTCAAAGCCTTCTCCCCCCTCCCCTTTGCACTTCTCATCTGTAGATCAGAGCACCCACAGTAGTGCAAACCTTTCTGTCCTCAGCCAAAGGAGGATTTCTGCAGCAGATCTCTGCCTACAGACGGTGAAGGTTATAGTATTACGGCTCCTGGAGCCTCCAAAATACCATAGGATTGCAGTCTGAACTAAAATGTGAATGTAAAAAGCTACAGCAGTTCAGGCAAGAACCCAACAAGTCATGTAGGAGCTAGTCAGCAGAAAAGAGAAGCATGTAGTAAGAAGCAGAAATGTGAACAGGACACTGGTTTACTGAGTTTCAACACTGATATTTTATTATAAAAAATGTTAACTTTAGAGGGTTTTCTCATCCAAACCAAGTTTTCTATTACAATAATAAAGGCAAAAGACGTGTGGTTTTCCCCTTTGGGGTGTCTGCCCTTGGCAGAGTTGTCATCTTCAGACATAGGTCCCATTGTCTCAGGATAGGCAGTATGTTCCATATAAAAAAGTTATGCCCAAAATAAAAAGGTTGATTCGGTATATAGACTGTTCTACAGTCCAATTTTATTTTTTTAAAAAACATTTAAACCCACACATTTACTCTGATTTATAGAATTAAAAGCAAACAAGTTTATATAAAAAGGTGCTGTGGCCCATTAAAATCACTCCCTTGTGTCCTTAATAAGCAAAAATGACGTTGTAAGTAACCTGGTGGCCATTGTCCCAAGCATAAAGGAGCCGATCCTTGGGGTTGTAGTCTATCTGAGTGGTGTAGGAATACTCATTCTCAAAGAGCAGACGAGGGATGATCTGGGTATTGGTGTGCGTGTCAAATGCATATGAAATATTGGCATTTCTCTTGTTGTAGCTGTCAACAGCATAGAGGACACCGCAGATGACAAAGGAGTTGCCATAGAAGTTTTTGCGCAGACCTGTCTGCCAGGTGGTCTCCTTACGGGTGCTCAGATCCATGGCATTGAGTTTGCTGAGGACAATCACCTCTTGGTTGAAGCTATCATAATTACTGGCGGGATAAATGATCCATAGGCCATTTTCATCCACAGCAAAATCTACATCTGAATGGCCGCGCCACCGCCAAGGGGTCTCCTCTTCATAAGCTACATCATGCAACATGGCCCAGGCAGCCACATAGCGCTGCTTTAGGTCATACTTAATGAGGTTGCGGGTGAAGGCTCGGTTGTAGTACAGAGAACCATTAAAAACGGCATGGCCTGTTCCCATCCAACTATAGGGCAACTTGTACGAGTTACTCCATCGACCTAGGAAACAGATGGTATAATAATTTAAAGAGCACACTTGATCCTAATCCTACTTGCACATATGTTTCCTGTGAAGATTCCAACAGAGACATTCTACCCACTGCTTAGTGGCAGCTGTTCAAGATTTCAGGCAGATGTCAAATATTAAATCTGGAGATTTACTCATGTGTTACTGAACTCCTAATCTGGAACATACTAACTAGATGTGAAATTTATTCTCCCACATTTTCTTCTGTAGATTTTATCATTCAAGTTTCAGTATTTCTTTCTTTAGTATTCTGTACATCTGCAGTGTATCTGCTATTTGTAGGCTTTCAGTTTTTTAAAATCTGTTAACAGTAAGCATATCCGCCTTGTGGCAAACAAGGTATTCTAATATATAGCCATGGATAGGTTACGTGACTCTTGCCAAAAATAAAGACATCACCATATCTAAAGCACTTAAAATGAAAGATAAAGCACCACAAATTTTGCATTAAAATGTAACAGATTTCAAACAGTTTGTCCATTAATAGAAAATCCATTTAGCTCCTCTATGTATGTTTATAGGGAGAAACTGGATTGATGCAGAAGTGCTGTATTTGGCACATACCTGCTACACCATTTTAGGCTTAATTCTCTACAGATAGTTTTTGGTTAATGACTGTAATTGGGAACAGGGATTTCTGTTGCTAAGCACTGTGGTCATAAGGCACAATGCAGGGGTGAAATGCTCCCAGTTCGGACAGGATTGCCCGATCCGGTAGTGATGGCGGCAGGTGGTTCGGAGAACTGGTAGCAAAAATCCCTGCACCCTCCCCCCCCCTGCCCAGCTGAGCTGCGCGATCATCAGAGGCTGTTTTTTTTACTTTTAAAAGCATTTTTTCTACAACCTCTTCGGCCGAAAAAATTATTTTAAAAGTAAAAAAAAAAAGCCTCTGATGATCGCGCGGCTCAGCTGGGATCATCAGAGGCTTCTAAAAGCATTTTTTTCCTGCAACCTCTTAAGGTTGTAGAAAAAATGCTTTTAAAAGTAAAAAAAAAAAAAGTTGGCCACGCCCACCCAGTCACATTACCCCCCCCAAGCCACACCCACAGAACCGGTAGTAACAAATTTTAGATTTCACCCCTGGCACAATGTCACATGACCAAATCACTCAGCAATGGCAATCCTGGCAGTCCCCATTGCCATCATTAACTGAATCCCACCGATTGTTAGGCAAGGACCCACCCTGGGCCAAGCCATTCTGGGTTTGGTCCCTCCTACTCCGGAGCCTGGGTAAAATAAGGGACTGCATCCTCTGGAACTCTCCCTATCTCCCTATCTCACCCTTCCCCAACTTAGCCTTTTTTGTTGCCTATCTATCCAATGCTGCCAGCTGTCCCAGCCCTGTTCGTGCACCAGCCAGGGCTGCCATCTGTACATCAGCTAGAGTCTTCTCTTTCTCTTTCTCTTTTTTCTTTTTTTGCAAAAGAGGCCGAAGCCCGTGAAAAAAGGCTCCAGCTTTGGCAGCATAAAAAAAGCACCAACTGAGGAGGCCCTAGCTGGTGTACAAACTACCTGCAATGTAATTTTTATTTCACAGATTTCTAAGACTTTTGATCCCAAACTCACTTTAACTGCCCTTTCTCTAAATGTTTGTGCTTGGAAGATTTCAATTTTCCATCTAAACTTTTCTTGAGATGTATCAAATCTCTCCTGACCTCCCAACCCAGAATTCTTCTCTTCTGTCAGTTATCTTCTCTAGCAATTCACCCCATAATAGAGAGCAAACATAAAACCTTGTCTGAAGCTGTCCAGATTCCGGAATTCCATCAAGGTATTGCCATAATAATAGTTGGTGACATAGATTCGCTCATCTTTGGCAACTGGATCCTTCATCCAAGCACCTTCATTCCGCCCATAGGTATTCTGAATTACTGGCCCAGTAATAGTGGACAAAGTGTCCTTGCATTGACCTGAAACAACAAAGAATGTTTAGCACTTCCTATGTATATGTAAAGGCTTTAAGGTGTTGTAGCTTCTCTCTCTCTTTCTTAACACACACACACAGAGTGAGGGGAGGAGAGGGGGGGAGAGGGAGAGAATGTACAGACTGCTCAACTGTAAACAACTCTGGGTGGCTGACACTTTAAACGCAACAGGAACAAAGTTAAAAAGATCATATTTGCCCAGAAGTAAACCATTCAAACCCAAGCATCCTGTAGGGGTTTAACAACTGCTTTACTCCAAGATGTCTGACACTATCCTTTCCAGAGATAAGTGCTGTTTTCTAAGACCTACATATGACATTATTTAATCAAGGGGACTGGGAGCTCTCTGGTCTACCTGATTTTCCTAAGTGTTATCTCGAATAACCAGGCTATGCCATGTGGAACTCAATAGGTGGTAACCAGAACCTTGAATTGCATCCAGAAGCAACTGGTGCCATATGAGCACACCATGGCATGCCCAATACCATCTGTACTGCTACTAGTGTAGTTTCTGAATGGTCTTAATGGCAGCCCCACATAGGATACATTGCAATAATCCATTCATGAGACGACTAGGGTCTGTGTGGCCTTCTGAACAGCCTCCCAATCCAGAAATGGGTATAAGTAACACACTAGTTTGCTCTTTGCAGAGACCCTCTAGGCCACAGCACCATCTGCTCTTTGAGCAGAACCTATAAGTCCAAGACCAGATAGTGCATCAGACTTGACCGAGGAAATGCTACCCACCCAATTTAAAAGATGGAAAGTCCCCAAGACTAAAGACCCCCAATATACACAGCTACTCAGTCCAGTCAGGATTGAGCCTGAGAGTCATGCAGATCTGTACGGCCTCTAGATATTGGGACACAGAGAGAGTATCACTTGGATCTTGCAGGGTCAAGATATATAATTGGATGTCATCAGCATACAGATGACCCTGTGAATCAACAGATGATCTCATGTAGATGTTTATTTATTTATTGAACTTTTATGGATTACTATCATGCACAATAAGCCTAGGCATAACAAAACCAATAAAAAAGCAATGAAACAACTGTATTAATCTTACAAAGGAGCACACCATACTTCCCACTATCACATTCCATCACATTCCATCCACCCTAAATATGCTGAAACAATCACAGAAAAATGAGGAGAATCATTGCAATATGGCATCACTCTACTCTCAATTCCCACAGTCAGTTCAGAAAGATACTCATAGTATCAAAAGCACTGAGGATCAAGGAACACAAGGAAGAACATATCACTCCCATCCCAGCTCTGCCAAAGTTCATAAAAAAGCATGATGCTGCTTGAAACTTGACTGATATAGATCAGATAATCTGATTCTTCCAGGATCCTCTAGGACTCTTGCCTGATCACATCAACAACTTTTCCAAAAGAGGGAAGATTTGAGATTGGACAAAATTGTCCAGGACTATTGGGTTTATCAATAACTTCTTGAGGAGGAGCACATAACCACCTCTTTCATGGCTGAAGGAATCACTCTGTCTCTCAAAGAAACTCATCACCGTATGAGCCATATGGACCCAATCTCAGATCTTCCCCCCCTCCCCCAGGCAGCCTTAACAATTTAAGGGGGAGCCTGGATGACAGGTAATCAAGTTCATAGTTTGAGAGACCCAATCCCTAACACAGGCTCCAATTTACTCAACACAAGACTATGCTCTGAGCATTTCAGTTACTCTTGTCCAAATGATAGCGACCTCTGAGTGGATTTGTGAAATTTTATCTGCCAGAGAGCTTAAATATATTTTACAGTGCTGTACAAAATTTCCAGTATTTTGTCCTTCCCCCACAAGGAATTAGTCACCTTAAACAGAGCCATCAGACTCTGTCAGTGGATTCAATACAATGACCCCCCCCCAAAAAAAGCCATTTTACTTCTTTCTACCATTCCATAATCTGCCCCAAACTGAATGTTGCTTGGTGATCAGTTGAAATCCCTAAGAATTAACAATCTCAGGATCTCTTGCCATGAAATCAAGTAGATTAGGCAAGGATAGTGCTGGGCAGCAGGGAATGCAGTACATCAGCAGCAATATTCAACACCATAGACAACTCTACTACCCTTCAAAATGACCTAAACTATGTATCTGATTGGTCAAACAATTGGCAACTTCAAATCTCTGCTAACAAATTATCATACCTGCACATTGGCAATAGAAATAAGAACATCAAATATTTGCTGGCTGGAAATGATCTAAAAGTTGACCCACACTCTGTCAAGGACCTAGGAGTACTCGCTTCAAAAGATCTAAATCCCAGAGCTCACTGTAACATCATTGCAAAAAAGACATTAAGAGTTGTCAATCTCATTTTACAAAGTTTTCTCTCTGGTAACTCTAAACCTCAAACTAGGGCAAATAAAACCTTTGCCAGACCTATACCTGAATACTGTTCACCTGCCTGGCTCTGACCAGCCAAGCTCTGAGGATCCCAGCTGAGTTGCCTGCTAATCAGGCAACTCAGCTTGGATCGCCAGAGCCATGTAAAAGAAAAAAAATTTTTTTCCTTTTAAATGGCTCTGCCTGCTGATCGGTAGCAAAAATCCCTCCCCTTCCCCCCCTCAGCTTGCTTACTTTAGTTGCTGGTCGCAACACCTTGCTGTAATCCCTGCAATCGATTGCATCAGCAAGCAACTGAATCTCCCTGCCTGCAATCAAGCAGGCAGGGAGTTGTGGACTTCAACTCCCAGAATTCTTCAGCCAGCCAAACAAAGCTGGCTGAGGAATTCTGGGAGTTGAAGTCTACAAGTCTTAAAGTTGCCAAGGTTGGAGACCCCTGTTCTATTGGGTAACTTTTTTCCCCCTTTGGGAGCTTTAAAAAAATAGTTAATTGGGGTTTTTTTTAGTTGTTCTTTTTTTAGACCTAGCCATTTAAAGTTTAGGAAATTTTAAATTTAGCTGCTTTTATATAAAAATAAAAATAAATTAAAATAAAATAATATTTGTGCAGCTTTCTGAGTTTTAGTGTGTTTCTGTAGTGTTTCACTCTAACTACACAAACACAAAATCTCACAAAGCTGTATGTGGAATTTTGTGTGTGTGAAAGTTGGTTTTTTGGGCTTTTTGTGGCTGTGTGAGGTTCCTGCTTGTTGCAGGGGCCATTTTGGGTCTAGCACAGCTGCTTTTATATTGTGGGTGAGCCAGTTGTGTTGTGTTGTGTTTTGTAGGTTAAAAAAGGGCAAAGAAGTGACATTGACTTGGCCACGCCCACCTGACCAACAAGCCATGTCCTCCCAGTCACCTTACCACCAAGCCCCGCCCACTAATTAAGCCCCACCCACAGAACCGGTAGCAAAAAAAAATAGATTTCACCCCTGGTCCAGAGATATTTTACTAGAAGAGTACTCAAATCTTCTGCTCGAAATAAAATTCCCTATACCACCAGGCTTGAAATTTTAGGTCTGGATAGCCTCGAACTACACCGTCTACGTTCCGACCTATACTTAGTTCATAAGATTATTTACCAAAAAGTCCTACCTGTAAATGAGTACTTTAATTTCAACCGTAATAACACAAGGGCTATCCATAGATTCAAACACAATGTAATTTGCTCTAATCTTGATTGAAGGAAATATGACTTCTGCAATAGAGTAGTAAATGTCTGGAACACTCTACCTGATCCTGTTGTTAGTCTCACTAATCCCCATATCTTTTACCTTAACTGTCTACTGTGGACCTTTCATGTTTCTTAAGAGGTCCCTAAGGGGGCGTGTATAAGCACACCAGCGTGCCTACCATCCCTGTCCTATTGTCCCCATTTATATGTAATCATTCTATGTGTTTATGGCTATGTTTTTGTTGTGGCTCCGTTACCTGAGCCTGTGTCTTCGGCAGGAGAGGACTCTGAGAGTGAAGGAGAGGAGTTGGCAAGGCCTCCCTCTCCAGGACCCTCCTCTCTGGCAATGCCTTCGGTGTCCGCCGAAGAGCAAGAGATAGGGCTGGGGCCAAGCACGTCCACGCAGCCACAGATGGACAGTGATGAGGGTAATGAGTCTTGGCTGGATCCACGTCAGCGTCGCAGAGATAAGCGCGCGCAACAGAAGAAAAGGCGTGCCTGAGATTAGGTTGAGTCACTGGACCACACCCCACAGGATATAAAAGGGAGCGTGGTGGCCAGTTAAACCTTGTGACGAACAAAGCTGAAAGCTTCCACGCCATTCTGCATTGCCGGACTTTTGCTATAAGACTTTGCTGGATTATCTCTGGACTTGATTGTAATTATTGAGCTGTTTCTTTTGATATATCAGAAGTGGGGAGAAGTTCTCTCTCCTCTTCGTAAATAATAAACTCTTGGCAGGCAGCCACTAGGTTGTTGCCAAGTTCCGTTATCATACGGAAAAGGATTTTGCCGGCTGGTTTGGTCTTTAACTCTTGAACGTCTGTTGGTGTGTGTGCATGTGGTTGGGGACAGAACAGTTTTGCCTATTTATATCCTTTTATTTGTGCCAATTTTTTTCATGTGTACATGTCTATGTCTATACTGTTACTTGTTTCCTTGTTCTTGTTGACAAATAAATAAATAAAAATAAATAAAATAAATAAATTCCAACTGTTCCTTATAACTGATTTCAACCAAGGATGTAACATTCACTTATCTGCAGCACAGACTCTAGCACATAAGTACTAGCATCTTGCCCTCCAATCAGCTCTAGGATGATAGCAATCCTGAGAAAACTGGGTGCACACATTTCAGGAGAAATGATGGGCAGAGACAGCCTACCATCTTTTCTTTGCAGTCCCAACCTGTAACTATTTCTCCCCATAAATAAGCATACCAAAGGTATGGGAACTGATTAATAATACATTTTTATGCTAAGTGCCTAAGCAAGAATATATTAATAAACAGAACAATGATGGCACAAAAGATAGTCAAGGACAATGTCTAGACTCTAAATCTTTTAAAGTAGAGACATCACAAGTTACTAGTACCAAATTCTAGGAGTGATTAATAGAACAACAGGGCAGTGAGCAACAGGGGTCTTGAACCAGACATTTTGCCTTTTGATAATTTATGTTTATTTTGGTTCTGGCCAATTCAAAAAAATTGGCTTTCCTCATATAATATGTGGTTTTGCCACACAGTAAGGGAAATTTTAAAAATAAGTAGGTCCACCCAATTCTCAAAATAAGAAGAACTATAGCACGATACACAGAAAAATCTCTAGCCCTGCTTGTTGGAAGCCTGAGGCAGTCAGCTGGGCACACTGATTTGATGAATAGAATAAAAGGCCAGAAAAAAACTGATAGTTCTAGATTACGTCAACCTGTGCCCAATTCATTCATCCATTCCTCTAGAAAACAAACTTTATCTTGCAAAGATAAAATAAAAACAAAATTCCAGTATAAGTCTGCATTTCATAAACTAAAATAAAAAAGCACAACAATGTGATTTAAGACCAGCAGAGACCCAAACATAATAGAGGGCAACTACTTAGATTTCATGGAAACAATACTGTATTAAGGAGAAAAGCCTTTGACCTTCCAGGGCAGCACTTGTGTTCTTGTATCATGACAGAGTCCTCTTTAACCCTGTCCCTGGGACACCAAATCCTATTGCTTAACGCATTGTAAGCCGCCCTGAGTCTCCGGAGAAGGGCGGCATATAAATCAAATTAAAAAAAAAAAAAAAAATCCCCCTGCAGATTCTTCCTCTGATCCACCAGGCTCTGTTCCAATGCTGTCTCTACCCATCATGCTTTTTAACCTAAGAATTCTTCTCTGCAGTCCTTGACACCATCTATTCATGATTAGAGAATTTAACACTGCTTTACTTATAATTTATTTAGTCCCCTTCTATTGATTCGGCCCAAAGTAAGAGCTTTCTTTATCCCATTCTAATTCCACATCACTAGTAATGAAATAAGATAAATGGGAAGGGAAAAGAAAACAAACTCACCAATGCTGTTTCTGATATCTTCCTCATCGAGGCTATATTTTGGTGTGACAGTAAGGCTAGGATTCACAGAGGCTGGAGAGGTCACAGTTTCAATCATGGTAGGCTCAGGCGTCATCTGTATGTGGAAATCTGTTGTGGTCATGCTAATTATGGGGCCCCCCATAGTAGCTGTGTCCTGTTCTGCTGTAGTTGTGATTGTGGGGGCCTGAGTGGCAATCTGAGACATTGTCTTCAAGGTCCATGGGGTATTTTTATATGCTGCCCCAGTTACTGGAAATTCAGCTGTTGATGTGGTCTCTGGGACTTGGGTAGTAGAGACAACTGATGAGGTAGTGACTGGGGTTGACTCTAGAGGAAGCACCCTGTCTGTGGAAGACAGTGGTGCTTCTGTTGTTGTGCTAATGCTCGCAGACATTACTTTTCCACTGGGTGCAGTGCTTGTAACATGCCCCTTCAGGAGTTGAATATCACCATGTAAAAGCAGATCTTCCATAGGTGGTGGTTTCCTTGAAGGAACATTTGACAGGTAGTTGTGTTGCAAAAGTTGGTCCTCAATCAGCAAATCTATAGTATCACCACTGGAAGACTCTTCTTCTGCTAAAACACAGATGTTTTAAATATTACATTTTATCAATTATACAGTTATAATTGATAATAAAATATGAAATATAAAATATTTTTAAAACTCTACATATGTTAAATTAAAATCATTTTTTGTCTGGGAAAAAATATGACATTAAAGATTTTTGCTAGTAAATTCTCCCATTGCAACAATGAGCACATTCTACAAATCAGGGTTGACTACACAGGCAATTCAGTTCTGAAACTCCTCCACATATTTCTGTGGCATCTGAAGGTAAACCTTCCCAGATATCTTAATACACAAAATATTCCTATAAAAAGAAGATATTTCCTGTAATTAGGGCACAAGCAGGAGATAATCAAAATTTTATTTTGTGCTCCAAAATAAATTGGCAGCTAGTGTCTTGCTTTCAGTAGGATGTTGTCTTTAAATCTTTCCAGGCACCAGCCTGGTTGTTACATTAAGCAATAATTAAGCTTCTGGACTAGCTACATAGGTTGTCACACACAGAGCACATTAATTTTTCCTCAGGATAGAATACAATTGGTATATCAGCCAAAACCAATATAAAGTTCTCCTCATGATCACTTCAATCCAGAAACCAGAGAGAGATCCAGATCAAGATGTAACCCAGATTTTGAATCTGCTCATTTTGGGAGAATATAACTCCATCCAGAAAGAGAAGATCTATTTATTCCCTGGAATTAAAACACTTTATATTGAGATGACCATTTTACTGAATTTGGTTTGATTTATTACTCCTAATTTACCAGCTACAGTTAGACTATTCAGAGTCAGGACTCAGGAGCTTTAATACCTGGAAATATTACAGAGAAATAGATCTCTGTCTCTGTCTTCCTCAAATCCATTCACAACTCAAAAGGGCAAGACACCCTGTCACTATCTTAGGGGGAAAAAACAGTTAAACTGAAGATTTAACTGCACATAAACTCTCCCTGAGGGATAAAGTCACTCGGATTCGGGATGGCTTGGACTCCGATTGGAAGAGTCCACGGGAGGAGACGAGGGCAGGTCTTGAAAATGTTATCTGGGAGGAGTTTGATCCTGTGACTCCCGAGGATGTGGACAGGGTTCTGGGTAAGATTAGTGCCGCCACGTGTTTATTGGACCCGTGTCCCTCCTGGTTGGTACTGGCCTCCCGGAAGGTGACACGAGGCTGGCTCCAGGGGATTGTAAGTGCTTCTCTGAGTGAGGATGCCTTTCCTGCCTCCTTGAAAGAGGCGGTAGTGAGGCCCCTCCTCAAGAAGCCTTCCCTGGACCCAGCTGAATTAGCCAACTATCGTCCAGTCTCCAACCTTCGTTTTGTGGCGAAGGTTGTTGAGAGCGCGGTGGCACGACAACTTCCCCGGCAGCTGGATGAAGCTATCTATCTAGACCCGTACCAGTCGGGCTTCAGGCAGGGGTACAGCACAGAAACGGCATTGGTCGCGTTGGTGGATGATTTCTGGAGGGCTCGGGACAGGGGCTGCTCCTCTGTCCTAGTCCTATTAGATCTCTCAGCGGCTTTTGATACCATCAACCATGGTATCATGCTGCAGCGGTTGAGGGGGTTAGGAATAGGGGGCACTGTTCTGCGGTGGTTCTCCTCCTTCTTCTCCGACCGCTCGCAGTTTGTGTTGGCAGGGGGACAGAGTCGAGGCGTCTCGCATGGGGAGTGCCGCAAGGGTCGGTCCTCTCGCCCCTCCTGTTCAACATTTATGTGAAGCCGCTGGGTGAGATCATCCGTGGTTTTGGGGTGAAGTGTCATCTGTACGCTGATGATACTCAGCTGTACATCTCCACCCCGGACCACCCCAACAATGCCCTTGATGTGATGTCTCGCTGCCTGGAGGCCGTGCAGGTCTGGATGGGGAGGAACAGGCTCAGATTCAACCCCTCCAAGACCGAGCGGCTGTGGCTTCCGGTGCCCCGATATAGTCAGCAGGTGCCATCGCTGACTATTGGGGGTGAATCTTTGCCCCCCACGGAGAGGGCTCGCAATCTGGGTGTCCTCCTGGACGCACGGCTGTCTTTAGAAGAGCATATGACGGCCGTGGCCAGGGGGGCCTTTTATCAGGTTCGCCTGATCCGCCAGTTGCAGCCCTTTCTGGACCGGGACGCCCTGCGCACGGTCACTCACACCCTTGTTACCTCCCGGTTGGACTATTGTAATGCTCTCTACATGGGGCTCCCCTTGAAGAGCACTCAGAGGCTCCAGCTGGTCCAGAATGCGGCCGCGCAGGTGGTTATAGGCACAACTCGTTGTGCCCACGTGACACCCCTCCTGCGCGAGCTGCACTGGCTCCCAGTGGTCTTCCGGGTGCGATTCAAGGTGTTGGTTACCACCTTTAAAGCGCTCCATGGCATAGGACCCGGGTACCTTTGAGACCGTCTTCTGCCACCAATAGCCTCCCACCGACCAGTCCGCTCCCACAGAGAGGGTCTCCTCAGGGTGCCATCAGCCAAGTTATGTCGGCTGGTGACACCCAGGGGGAGGGCCTTCTCTGTGGGAGCCCCAGCCCTGTGGAATGAACTGCCCCTGGAAATACATAAGATCTCCGACCTCTGGGTGTTTCGCTGCGCACTGAAGACCCTGCTGTTCCGCCAGGCCGGGCTATCAACATAATAGTTTTAAATTGGGGTACTTTAAATTTCTGGGGTTTTAATTGAGCCAAATTTATTTAATCATTTTAAATTTTAATTGCTGTTTTGTCTTGTGTTTTTAAATAGGCTGTACACTGCCCTGAGTCCTTCGGGAGAAGGGCGGTATAGAAATAATAATAATATAATAATAATAATAATAATAATAATAATAATAATAATAATAATAATAATAATAATAATTATTATTATTATTATTATTATTTATTGGTTAATCTTTAGTGAGATTCACAGCCTTTGAGGCTGGTTAATAGCTCAGCAGCTCGAGTCCTAACCAAGGACCTAGGAACTGTTAAGGTATCGTCGGAGGATGTAAGCTGTTCCGAGTAAGGTGGTTTTTTGTAGAGTCAAAATGTTCAAGTCCGGCAAATTTAGGATTTCTAAATAGCGGGGTAGCCCTTTGGGTATTGCTCCAAGGGCTCCAATTATAATCGGGACAACACACAATTTCTTTTTCCACAGTCGCTCAACTTCAATTTGTAAGTCCCGGTACTTTGTGATTTTTTCTTGCTGCTTATCTTCAATTCGTGCATCACCAGGTATTGCAATGTCAATGAACCATACTTTTTTCTTTTCAACTATTGTTATGTCAGGTGTGTTGTGGACCAAGTGCCTGTCAGTCTGAATCCTAAAGTCCCACAAGATCTTGAGTTTCTCATTCTCTAAACTTTCTCAACCTGATGTTCCCAGTGGTTTTTGCTGTACTCAAATCCAAACTTCTGGCACACTCAATTTGGACATTAATATCTTACGAATTCGCCGAATGTACTTGGCTGAAGTTAATTCCTTGACTTTATTATGCATTAAGTCAGAGGCTTCTAAAATCCCCAAGTACTTGTAGCCTTCTTCTGATTTTACTGCCTTTATCATTTCTTCATTCTCTAGTTCTATTCCATCCTCTTTTATGATCTTGCCTGCTTTGGTTGCTATTGTTGCACATTTGTCAATTCCAAACTGCATACCAATGTCTTGGCTGAATTCTTTTGTGTTTTCAATTAATAAATTCAGTTCAGCTTTTGTTTTACCAAACAGCTTCAAATCATCCATGTACATCAAGTGCGAGATTTTCAGTCCTTTCTTTGCAAGTTCGTATCCACAGTTCATCTTCTTCAAAATGATTGTCAGTGGTAGCATTGAGAGTATAAAAAGTAGGGGTGAAAGGGAATCGCCCTGGAAAATGCCTCGTTTAATTTCAACTTCACCCAGTTCTTCTTCATTAGCCATAAGTTTTGTTTTCCAGAGGTTCATTGAACATTCCATGAATTTTTGTATGTTGCTGCTGATGCCTAATATTTCCAGGCTTTTCTTGATCCAGCTATGGGGAACTGAATCAAATGCTTTCTTATAGTCTATCCAAGCCATGAACAGGTTGGTTCGTCTTTTCTTTGAGTTCTTTAGGATTAGCTTGTTGATCAGCAATTGATCTTTTGTTCCTCTTGAGTTTTTGCAGCATCCTTTCTGTTCTACAGGAAGCAAGTTATTTCTTTCCAGGTATCCATAGATTTGGTTTGCAATGATACCAGTAAGAAGCTTGTATGTTGTTGGCAAACAGGTGATTGGCCTATAGTTTCCAGGGTCCTTTCCTTTTTCTTTATCTTTTTGGATCAAAAATGTCCTTCCAGTTGTCATCCATCCATCATTTTCAGGTGTTTTTAGGATCTGGTTCATCTGGGTTGCCAATCTTTTGTGCAGACTTGTAAGTGCCTTTAACCAGAAGCCATGCAGCTCATCCGGTCCAGGTGCACTCCAGTTCTTCACTTTTCTTGACTGTCTTTGCACCATGGCTTTTGTTATTTTCACATCTTCCATTTTATGCACTTTAATAGAGTCCTCAACCTGTTTGTTCCATTTTGCATTTCTGTTGTGCTTCTTGTTGTTTTCCCACAAATTCTTCCAGAATTTCAGAGCTTTCTCTTTATCAGGCTTTTCATTTGTTGTTACTCCGTTTCCATTTTCTAAATTCTTATAAAACTGGTGCTGATTTGCTCTGAACTGTGAGTTTTCCTTGAACTGAGTTACTCGGTTTTCATACCTTTTAATCTTTTCAGCGATGGCAACAATCCTCTGCTTTAGCTCTTCAATTACTACTGCAATCTCCTTATTCCTTAGATCGTATCTTGCTTCCAGGCTGCTTTTGACCTGCTTGTTCTTTAGCTGACCTTGCCTTAGGTTCTTCAAGTTGCTCAAATCTCCACGTACTTTTTTGATCTTCAATTCTAACCGAATTTTCCACTTAGGCTTCCCCTTCTTGCCTCTTTGGTTCTTTTGTATTTTCAACCCCAGTTCTTTGGTGGTTATGACGGCTGCTGCATACATCAGTTGGTTAGTTTCGGCTAATGTAGTGGTTCGAATAGTTTGCACAGCCTCATTGACCTTTTTTAGTACATTTCTCAATTCTTTCCGGTTCACTTGGTTCAGCTTTGGCAAACGTGTTCTTTCAGCATCTTCCATTTGGTGCTTTATTTTTCCAGCTAATTGAGCACTATCTGTTGGTGTTTGTTCTTTAGTGCTTCCTTGTTCTTTATCTTCATCCATTTGTCTTGTGTTTTTAAATAGGCTGTACACTGCCCTGAGTCCTTCGGGAGAAGGGCGGTATAGAAATATAATAATAATAATAATAATAATAATTATTATTATTATTATTATTATTATTATTATTATTATTATTATTATTATTATTATAATGGACGTATTGCAAAATCATTTTTTCCCAAACTTTCCAGGCATTGCCAGCCTCCAAGCAAAAGTCATCCATCAGCTTGATCTGTAGCTCATTCTGAAACTAATTTCAAATGGAAAGAGATCTTTGTTTTCTCCAGGACTTCTGGAGAAGCCACCAACATCACGATCTCCTTTTTCAAACATGAAAGGTTAAAAACTGGTCTGTAATTGCCCATCTTTGAAACATCCCATACAAATTTCATTAGACAGGTGTTGTAACTGTCATCTTTATACAAAGAGGCATTTTACCCACTCCCTCGGAGAGGTGTTTGTAATACTAATTAAATCAAGACTGGAGAAATGAACATATGTGAGCTAGTAAACTCAAATGTCATCTTTCGGATCAGTTGCTTGGCAGAGAAGAGGAAGTAAAGAAGCAGGATCCAGCTTTCCTTCTTCAACAGCTGATTGGCAGCCTTCCAGCTTTGTTTAGTAGACAAACACATGTCCACTAACACAGCAGGGGAATTATTGCATAGATAATTGATTGCAAAATCTGCTTCAGGATATATTTAAAAACCTGCAACTGAGTTGGGTCATGTATGAGTATGTGCTTAATTCTCTGAATTCTGAATTGCATTTAAAATATAGAGGCATAAGTAGATAAAGCCAAAATAGGATCTGGGGTGAAATGTGGAAGCCCCATAATCCAACTCCCAGTTATGAAGCAGAAACACCTGCTTGCTCCAAGTTGTATGCAGTCTAATCCACAGAGTGACAGTGACAGAGAGCAAATGCTCTGAAAAAAGGACTTTGTAGCGTAGAAAGCACCATATGTTCAACAGCAAATGATTCACGTCAGGGAAGGAAGACAAACACTCATGCACACCATACATTCTCTCACCCTCTAACTTGGATAATTGACCAAATGGAAAGGTTAATCTCTAAATCCCAGGCTCTAAATTGCCTCATGTGACGGAAATCCTAGCAGCACAATTCATACCTTATAATATAATCTATACTGCATCCAGAATTGAATAAGTCTGAGATCACAACCTAGGAAGTGAAGGCACATTGATTTCAAAAGTCCACACTGAGACTCATTTACATGTGTTCATTTGTTCAGTAAAACTGTTTCTAAGAATATAATTTTCAAGCCATATGGTATTTTCAGGCCCATTCCTTGGCTCATACACACATACTTTTCTTATCAGTCTTGAACACTTTTGTGTTCCTATCAAAAAAGTTTTTAAATATTTTATTTTTTAAAAAATGTATCAGTAATATCAAGTTAAAGTAATTTAAGAATTAGTAAAAACCATCTAACAGAATTTTATTAAAGTACAGTTTCCAAAATTATAACAATTATGATTTTTTTAAAAAAAAACATTAACTCACGTTCTTCAAGGTCATTTTCTGTTTCAGCATCTTTGGCCTTATAGTAGGTGATTTCTCGGACAACGTTCTGCTGGGTGGGAGGCCTGCTCCTCACGTGAAGTTTTCTTGGTGAAACTGCCTTTGGATTCATTGCCCCTGTAGCTGGAAGGGCATAATGCAACGACTCAGCAGAGTTTATATGCCGAGAAGCCTTTTCATCATGTAGAAAAACATCTCCATATTTTTCCTTTAAGAAACCAAAATTGTTAAACTATAACTTTATTAAACTTAGCTGAGGGGACACATCCATGAATTGGAAAACCTCCAAAAGCCCTTCCCATCCATTATCCTCTTTCAGTGGCAACCCAAATTGCCTAAAAGCCATCAGAAATAGGTTTAATCTAACTTCTCTTTGGAAGGAACATGAAGACAGCCTGTTTGGCATTTCCACCAAGCAAATTTTCTAATGGTTTGACGTATCGGGATTTCTGAAGCAATTTATGACCACATTAAAAAGGATGCTTTTAGATATCTGTCAATACCAATTAGTCCTAGAAATATAGTAAGGCAAGTGGTATTACATCAAAGTAAAAAGTCTAGTATTATTCACCACCTGCAGTTTCTCAGAACTCTTTAACAACACTGTTGCAGTAATCCAGTCAAAGTATTCCTAAGGCTAGATTCTCCTGCACTTTCCTCTATATGCATTTAATGAGAAAAGTATTTCAATCTCATTTTAGATTACTGTGTATCATATATGTCAGGGAAATCAGAGCTGTACCAACGGATTAATGTGAATGATTTATTTCTCTTTTCTCTAGAAATCAATAAAAACGTAGACATTGATTAGATAAGGTTAAATAAAATGAAATCCAACTAAAGCCCCAAATTCTTATGGGGTACAATTTGTTGCTGATCCTTCTGACTTGCCAGTTGCAGGTTGCTTTAACAACCACATGGCATCAGTATTAGAAATTACTTTTATCAATTTAAAATGGTGCACACATTTTATTCTCCTCCTGGGCAAAAGCAGCTTGTCAATGTCATACATGTCCTAAAAATATGAAGGTTTGTTGGTATCCTCTTTTCAATATTAATTTTTTAGGTTTGCCTTTTCTGTATTTTAAATTTTCTATTTGTGTTTCATAGGTCTGGAATCATAAATAAGTCAGAGGGTTTGGGGACTAAGTGGCTCTGGTCTAATTTTCTGATAATCTGACAGCATCTGTGGTCAACATCTTCAAAAGCTAAGTGACCTGCTGGGTATTAGAATTCTGCTGTTTGATCTTTCGTCCAAACTACTGTCTCCTTGGATTATTTCATGGGAATCAGAGAAAGGTTATTCTAGACTGATTCTTTAACTAGGTGATTTTTCAAATTCCCTTTTGTGAAGAAATCTGAAAGGAAACTGATTCTTGATTAGCCTGATTTTGAGACAAACTATAGCTATGTGTTTCTCTGGGTGAGGCTGCTGCAAATTCCCTTTGTTGGTGGTTAATTAAAGATTGTTTGTATTGGTACAGTGTAAACTATAAAGCCACAATCCAGGCTTGGTTGATTGACCATTAGACTCTCTTCCTTCTTGTTAAAGTTGTTAGAATATTTGTGAATCTCAATGGCTTCTCCATGCAACCATATATAAGCATTGTGGTTACTAATACCTGTGTATGGCTTTAAACTGGATTTTATGTCCTTTATGTAGCAGTGCACATCCTGATTTGTTAAGCTGTTCTAATCAGCAATCCTTTCATGTTATTTTAATTGGGTATTATTAATACATTTTGTGGATCCAAGATAAACCTGGCAAAAATTTCAGGGGATAAAATAAACTAATGACGGGAATGGACCGCTACTTTCCTGAGGTGATTGAAATAATTTTTTGGACTTTTTTGTTGGTTTATAATTGGTTATTTAAAAAGTTATGCTTTTCAATAATTTACCAGTTTGATCTTTAACATTCTCAGAGTAAGGAAAAAAGACATTTCCCAGTGGGAGTGGGTTGTCCTTATTCAATGTTATTTTTATTGCCGGAGCACATGGCTTGCCTGATTCCCCTGGAAGAATATCCATTATCCTGTAAGCATTAGCAAGATGGCTCAACTCATCTGATAATCTGCCAGCTCACGGATACGTCTGGCAGAGGCACCAACATTTTTTACTATGCTTGTCTTTTGGCAGAACGGATGGTTAGAATTTTTATGTAGATAGAAATGTGTTTTCATTGTCTTTCGAAATACCGTAAGCCTTACTTTTTCTTGACTGGTCAAAACGTTCAAAAATACAAGTTGGCTATATTGTCCAATCTCCATAGTAAACTGAATATTAGAGGGGATATTATTTAGATGGTCTAGAAATTCATTGTGTTCTTTCGCACTCTAACTCTAAATCTAAATCACAAAGATATCATCCACCTACAGAAACCCAAAGGGTGGGTTCAAAAGCGCAGAATCCAGTTACCCATTGCTTAAGTTTCTCCCTTTTAAAAAATTGCCTGTAATTGGACTAAGTGGGCTCCTCACAGAACTGTAGATTTTAAAACAAGGGCAACAGAATTCTGACTTTATTTGTAAGGGATATTTCTAATGTTCAGAGGGGGTGGAATAGAAATCTGATTGGAGTGTGTGCCTTACCTCTGTGAGTGTGTAAACTGCTGCAGCATCCCTCTGCAATGAACTCTGGCTGTCAGCATGGTTGTTGGAAGAATTAATTGTGCTATCAATATCCACCTCCTGAAAACTTTCTTCTGCATTCTGTCTCTTCTGTTTATTGTCTTTGATGAGGTTTCTAGATGTTTTCTAGAATATGTTTCAAAATGAGAAAGTAAACATCATTTATATCTGGAATACATTCAATACTTTATAATTCGTGTTGGGCAGGGAGGCAATGTAATATCAAAGATCCTCTTGTTTCTGAGTTTTCCTTCTGCCTTCAATGGTTAGTTGCCTTGAATTTCCAGAAACAGGGGAAAGAGCCCAGTTCAGTCAATAGCCAGAAAAAGGAGGCATGTAATCACTTTCCCTTTAGTGTTTTAAAAATACACAAAGGTATTAAATTTAGGGAAGCTGGTGAGTATCACTGAAATGAAGCAGGACCAGTTCAGTTCCATTCAACAACACCTGCTAGTATATTATCTTCCTTCTGCTCAAATTGTAACAGCAGCAATTCAATACAATATACGCTTAGACCTGCCCAGTCTGGCAGTAAATGGCACATAATCATCTATTATTTCCAAGAGGACTCAAGCTCTATTTCTAAAAGGACACCAGATCTATCAACAGTTCATTTAATTCTTGCCATGGGTCAAACAATCCAACCCCAGAATGTGGCATAGCATTCCTGACAACAGAAGCATCCCTGCATGCTGTTGCTTCCTAAATTCAGCATGCAATAACTGCCTAAAATCTTTCAACACATGTTCTCACTATGTCTTGGGGACTAGGAAGCCAAGCTAATTAACTATTGGCGCATCTCCTGCTACAAAGGAAACACAGCACAAACAACTTTGCAGCACTTCCCCTGGAGCTGCAGGGTAGGTGGTAATTTCCTATTGGCAGGATCTCCCACGTTAATTAACTCCTTCTGAGATTTCCCATGGCCCATCTCTAGTGGCCAACTGAAGTTCTTACATTTGGATAGGCTGGGGGGTGATTGTCATTTTTGCCCCCTTCCCTTGGCCAGTTGGCTGGCAACATGGGATGGTGGAATTCAGCCATGGGTTCATTCATTTACCCAACGTTAAAAAAAGTCCTATCAAGTTTGCTACTAAAAGGTGTAAACCCAATGACTATGTGGAATTACCTGAAGGTTCAAACACACCCCATTAAACTGTATATAACTAAATGTCTATCCCTCCTACTACAAACTGCAAAAACTTGATTGTGGCCTTAAAATAATCAAGGACTCTTGTGGCATTTTAACGAACAACAGCAATACTTTATCAAGAAAGACAGTGTGTGTGTTTTCTATTTTGTCACGTGGAGATGGATATTTTATAGTCGATAGGATGAAATGGCTTCTCTGAAAGGCTGCAGTTCCAATTCTAATGGAAGGCAACAGCACAATTACTTTTAGATGTGGGGGAAAAATGTAGATAATCCACATCAGTCATCCTACTGTGAAAAATTAACTCTTAAGAGAACAGTGGGGACGGGGATGGACACCTGAGAAACAAGCGATTCTCTCCTTGAAATCTGGCCTGTTCTTTAAACTCCAAGCTCTTCAGGGGACACTAGTATATATCTTCAACTCCAGCTGCAGTGTAAGACAGGAATACTGGTCTTCCTTATTGTAACAACTAAACTATGAAACAATCTACCTTATGTTGTTGCTGTGATTTTTAAAAAATAAACATATACAAGCCACTTTTCTTTTGAAGAGGAAAACAGTGCCCAAGGAGACTCACCTTAAATTCTGCTCCCAACCCAGACAGGACTCCAAAAACTGTTTTCTTTTGGAAGTCATGCTGTCTCTGGCTCCTTTTAGCCCAAAAAGTGCAATTTGCAGTAAGCACCACTTTTAGGAACAAAAATTTCACTCTTACAATAATACTTAAAACTATGTAAAATTTACATTTAGTTTACTATTAACAGTTTATAGAATCATAGGGCTGGAAGGGTTCTTGGAGGTCTTCTAGACCAACCTCCTGCCCGAGGCAGGACATCTTATTGTATTCTGGACAAATAGCTGTTCAAACCTTTTTGAAGGCTTCCTGTGATGGACCATTCACTATTCTGGGTGTGTTGCTGCAACTCAGCATGTTGTTCCTATGCTAAAGCTCCAGGTTGCAATTCAATTTTATGAGGCTATGAGCTTACAAAAGCTGCCCATCAAGTTGGAACTGAGTTTTACAGAGTCAGACTGTGGGTCTACCTAATTCATCTCCTATTCTTGCCATCATTTTTCCCAGGAGTCTTGCCTGTAGCTAGCAGCAAGAGCAAATATAAATATGACAGTTAAAAAAAATAAAATATTAAAGTTCAAATTAAAAATCAACCATTATCACTGACACGAAAATTGGCAAAATATTTTTAAGCAGTGAAAGGCAGCATAATAGCTCCAAGGCTGGATTTAAGCAGGATTCTGTTCATATAGGACTCACAAGCCATCCAGACAGGGACCAGATAAACATAGTTAGAGAGAGAATATCACAGTCAGCTATTCTTCAGACTTACTCAGCACAGAAATTAGCTAAAAAGCCATAAGTACTTCCCTGGAAGATCATAATAACTAGGCAGGCTCATATGGAAGCCAGCAATTTTCCAGTGGCTTTGGGCTTTAAGGGGCATAGACACTTTGAATTAAACTGAGAAATGGAATGTATGTCAGTGGAGTTATTTTATTAATGGAGTAACATGATCCTCAAAGACATTTCCAGTTAACAATCTGGCTGCTACATTCTGCACCAATTGTAAATTTCCAGATACTTTTCAAAGCAAATTGTGCACAGTGCACATTACAATAACCCAGGTGTATGTTAAGATATGAGTCACTGTGATCAGATCAGACATCTATGGAAAAACACATGCTCCCATCTAAATTGGGCACAGGTATTTCTAACCTGAATACTACAGCATTGCCAATCAGGTGCCCTCTAGATAAATGAACCATTACCTCTGACTGTGAATTGTGAGAATTGGTCCAACATATCTGGTGGATACCAGACTGGGGAAGGCTGGCAAAAAAGTTCAAGGCCAATTTCCACCATAACAGATTGGATTGAGATTCCATTATGCTCACATCTTAATTTATATCCATATATTTTCTGCAGCCAATTGCTGCATAATGTGTCCAAAATTCAATTCAACCAGATGATTCAAATCATCAAAAGATGCCAAATATTAAAAGGCTACCTAGTTCTCATAGTAGGTCCAAATAAAGCTATAATTAAAGACAAAATAAATTAAAAGGCAGGTGTGCGCATAGCCAGCATGGAAAAAAAACCATGCATTTTCTTATGTCCTGCTATCCATCCATGATTGCACCACTGACAAGTAGCAGTCAATCATTTCCCACCCATTTTCATTATGAAAGAAGACATATAGTAAAGCTCACATAACATATACATACCTGGTCACTTTTTTTTGTAAAAGGTAAATCCTCACAAAGAGGAAAAATAAGCCCAAACTGCCCTCTCTAAAATGCAGTCTTGTCATCATCCAACTGCCCTGCAGACCTCTAGTACTTCTTTTTTTTTTTAGATTCTCACTCCAAGATATGAGAAGGTGTAAAATTAGAATTAAATGTCAAATTTGAAATTGTTTCCCGTTATTAAGCCTGTTAGTATGGTTTTTACTTAGTGAAAAAACAGTTGTTTCATATTTATTGAGTTGTCAAATATGCTTTTAATAACCATGCGGTCAGCAAAACTTCACCTGAATTATTTCCAGAGACTCTGATATTTAAAAAACCTAGCAGTTTACAGAGATGTCACCTGTTTAAATTCTCACACTGAAGAACTTTTAAATGGTCAACCTTGACTTGATCACATTCCATATTTTGGCTATGAAATATAGTGACTTTAGCTTTCAGTAGTTTCTATTACTAATAGCTTTGATTCTCAACATGTTAACCTACATAATTCTCCAACTCAGCATAAATTTACATACAGCATATCATTTTTTTCAGTCCACAATATAGATAATAAGTCAGAGGAAGTTTTTTCTGGAATGGGGCTGTAAACTTGTTTGATTTCTGCATATCAGCCATAAAGAGAGGGTTAAGATCAGTGGTGAAATCCAAATTTTTATACTACCGGTTCTGTGGGCATGGTTTGGTGGGTGTGATGTGGCTTGGTAGGTGTGGCTTGGTGGGCACGGCAGGGAAAGGATACTGCAAAATCTCCATTCCCACCCCACTCTGGGGCAAGCCAGAGGTGGTATTTGCCGGTTCTCCAAACTGCTCAAAATTTCCGCTACCCTAATTTCCTAATTTCCCTAATAGCGCTAATATTTCCTAATAGCACTAATTTCCGCTATGGATTGGTGGAGTTACCTGCAGATTCAGTCTAAATATCAAAAGGATAGAGATGGAAAAGGTATTAATGGCGACCCACAAGAGCTAGACAAAATCTTGATGGGCCAAGAAAAAGGCATGATTTCAAAAACTTATAAACTGCTCATGAAAATAGAGATAGCTGAGGAAATAGTTAAAGATACCATGATCGCCTGGGGGAAAAATTTTGGGTATCCAATACACTTAGATAAATGGCAAGAAATTTGGTGGGATAATATGAAATTAGTAGTATCCACGGCCTATAAAGAAAATATTTATAAGATGATATACAGGTGGCACCTGCCTCCCGATAGACTAGCTAAAATGTTTTCTGGGCAGTCGGCGGATTGTTGGAAATGCGGATGGGAACATGGCACCTATTACCATCAGTGGTAGACGTGTCCGAAAGCAGCGATATTTTGGGGGAAAATAAAAAAATGGCTTAATGAGATCTTAATGTTAAAAATTGATTGGCGACCAGAGACATGCCTGTTCGGTTCTAAGCCGGAAAATATAAAAAGGGATTTATGGTATTTGGCACTACATATCATTACAGCGGCGAGACTGACGTATGCTCAACTCTGGAAAAATCAAAATATCCCAACAGAGGAGGCTATTATAAAAACTTTTTTAGAATGTGCGGAAGCAGATACGCTAACTAAAAAATTAAAGGATAGAGAGCAAACACAAGTAGGTTTAGCTTGGGAAAAATTTTATAAATGGTTAGAAAAGAGGAAACTATAACCCACATTAGATGAGGAATGGTATTTAATGAGAAACTTATATTATGTAGGATAAGTGAGGTCGGATAGACCTAATTGATGTATTAAGGTTTATAAGCTGTGCTGTCTTCTCCGGAATATAATATAGAGTTACAGTACCGAATATTTGTTTATTAAGGTACTATATGGAAGTATGGTTGTTTATTGTTGTATTGTTCTTTGTGTGTAATTTTATGTTGTGTTGTCTTTTCTTTTTAACCAAAATGTAAATAAAGATTATTTAAAAAAAAAAAAAAAATCCGCTACCTGTTCTCCAGAACCTGTCAGAACCTGCTGGATTTCACCCCTGGTTAAGATAATCCCCAAAGGAGATGGAATTCTTCTTACCTCTTCCAGTTTTTCCACACGACCCAGAAGTTTCGTTGTAACAGAATGCAGTTTTAGCAAGTCTAAACCATAGAAAGCATTTTCTAGCATCTCAATGACAGCTGCAAGCTGTAAAACAGATAGTAATGCTGTGATGATGTAACAGTTATAAACTTTAGATTTGCTTTCCATTAATTAGCATACTTTGCATATAGTTTTGATGAAAGCAGTAAATGTAATAGCTTAAGTATGACAGTCACTGGACAAGTAATCATAACTTAATCTAACCCACTGCAGCGGATCTGAGGATCTAAGCAACTGGTATACTAAACACCAGTAAAGAAACAATATTATTTATTTCAATGTCTTTAAGAGTAATATGATCCATAACATAGAAATCACATTTCTTGCTTTTCACATAGAATATTTCTATCCATTATCTACCACAGCACCACTCTGCTGTTACTGCTTCACTGCTACAGTCAGTCATGGTCATATGATCATCCTTTCCAAAGCTCCCTGCCAATTTTCCATAAGCAAAGTCTTTGCTTGTGGAAGATGACAGGGAGCATTGGCAATGGGGAAGGGTCGCAAATTGCTTAGGTAAGTGTTCTCCACCCATGCAACTTCCTCAGCCTTTCTTCACTTGCACTGTGCCTGCTACTCATGCTTCCCAGCGCACCCTGTCTGATCTGTGCCGCACCTCTCGCATACTCCTTTCCTGACCATATTGCAACCCCGAATGCCTTCCCTAACCCACATGGCACCTTTTGCACATCCCCACACACCCTTCTTGACCCACATTGCAACCCCATGTACCTTCCCTGACCTGTGTGGGACCCTTCAAACATCTCCACATGCCCTCCCTAACCTGCACAGCATCTCTTGCACATTCCCGCATAAACTTTCCAACCTGCATTGCGCCTCTGCAAACCCTTCCCAAACCACACGGCACCTCTGCACACATGGTTTTATACGCTTATAAAAATAGAGAGGAGTACGTTTCTGTGATTTTGTTTTTTTTTAATAAATACTTGATCTACTTGATCACCCTATGTGAGAGAGAGAGACAGATCAAGAAACTGACTCCATAGGAAGACTAGAACTATAAATTATTGATATATATAGAATCTTGCAAATCTGAAAAGTAAAGTATTTTATCCTTCCTCCCATTTATAACCTTCTGAGTCAAAGAGGAGCCAGTCTGAGCTCCTTCCTAGTATTAACTCCTCTGCCAGGGTTCAACAAATGATTCTGCCCTTGTTGTTTCTATGATGGTTTCTGAATAACCCCTTCAGGGCCATTTCCATGGCTCTCTCCTTCCATCTCACATTTCTGATCTGCATAATGTATGTACATAATTCATACATTAATTTTTGAGACTTATAATTGATTGTTCTCTTTTCAATGCAGATATGATCCAGTTATGACAATTTAAATTTTCAAAATCAGAAAATATTGCACAGTAACTTTTCTTGCGTTCCAACAATATTTGGAGTACAATAAGAGGCTCTTTTATGCACATGTACTTTACACAACAGCTGGAAAACATTATATTAAAAGAAGAATAAGCTCTTCTTTGCCACCTCCACCAATTTCTTCTTTAAGCTAGACAAATTAATAATAATAAAGATATTAAATGACACTGAGAAGCATTGATGATAAATTGCTTTGAACTGGGTTTGGCAGAAACACATCCTGAATGGCCTAGTTCTGAGAGTCCTCAGCTTGAGTTCTAGCGCCAAGGATGTTTGCATAACCCTCTTTAAGGAGTCTTTTGAATTGGCCCATTGAAAATTAAAGGAGGCAATTTGAAAATTACAGCTGAACAAAAAAAATGTTGCTAGCTTTAAATGTTGTGGCCTATGTAATATTGCACCTGAAACAGCTGCTTTGGTTGCCTTTTTTTTTCTAGCCATGATTGAATGTACCAGATTCAAACCTCTATAAACAACTTGGGAATTTGAAGGGAGATACCTGCCCAAACTGGTAGAATAGAGAAACCCTTGTCATCATTCCACCATCAGAAGAAGCATATGTGTGAATTACGCTGTGTGAAGAAATTACAGACCCATCACCTTATTCTTAACAATACACAAACCTCACCTTTCAATGACCTAGACTGCTCACTACTGGAAAGGCAGGAAGCAGTGGGACAAGTACAGTCGATAAAGGGATAATGGCAGGAAGAAGTGAAGTGGTATTTTTAAGGAGCACAAAGTAGTTCAGGAAAAGCTCATAGCAATATGGCAGAGTACCTGCTCCACATGCACACAGAGGCTTCAGATTCAGTCATTGCTGAATCTTGACCAGGAAAGGCCTCTCCCTGGGACTTGAGCAGTGGATAAAATTGGTAGGATCAGCAAAAGGTAGGTGAAAAAACAGAAACGCAGAGCTTATGAGAAGGAAAGGTTGGAAGGCAGATTTTAAAAAAAAATCTGAAAGAAAAGTCACTGTGAACCTTTTTGGTCTATCTCCTAATTCTGAATTCAAAACACATGTTCTGTGCACAGAATGATAATAATACTACTTCCACACACACAAACCAC
The DNA here is from genome assembly GCF_029215685.1 of Pituophis catenifer annectens. Lineage (NCBI taxonomy): Eukaryota > Metazoa > Chordata > Lepidosauria > Squamata > Colubridae > Pituophis > Pituophis catenifer. The sequence goes on along the minus strand of NW_027256883.1, from coordinate 108,672,255 downwards.
CAGTTTTCATGCTTTATTATATTACCAGGGGAAGACAAATCACTATTATCAGTGGAAGATTCAAATCAAGAACAACCTTATTCATAGTTCAGGATAATCACGATGCCATATGTGGTACCATAAAACCAAAGCATCTCCATTGTCACCCTGAAATGTTTTTGGACAAAGTGGAAATTTAATTATATAATTTCAAATAATACATGCTGATTTCACAAGTCACTGCAGGATGTAACAAGCCGCTATCCCAGCACAGATTCTCCAGCATGCTGTCCTTCTGGTGTGTATAGAACAGTTGTGACCCTCTCAATTATCCATAACATGACAGTGTAATAGTCTTACATTATAAATGTATTCCTTTGAACACTTGCAAAAGAAACAATACTGCTGCTGCAGCTTTTTACTTAGTCTGTACAGTCTAAAATCAAACTGCATAATATATTGACAGACAGGAAAACTACCATGCTTTAAAATCGCCTGGTCTACTATGACAACAACAGCTTAGTGCAATCAAATTGCTTGAACAAAATGCCTTTTGTTTCACATAGTTCTAAGGATTAGGAGGAGAACTGGTCAGCAAAGCTAGACTAGCATTTGAAGCAACAGGTACACTTATTCATTTTAAATTCCCAGAACAAATAGGAAGAAACTGGTACTCTTCAACACTCCAAACTCCGATGTTCTTAAACTCCATTTCTTTTCTTGGTTGTCAATGCAACCTACTAACCAGTTAAAAAAAAAAAGGGGGGGGGCTCAATGGTTGTATTCCAGTTCTAAACGTGTTATGTAAGGAGCCAGTATTTTTGACAGATGCTTTTCATTTAAATCAAACAATCTTCCAAGTAATGTATTTAAAACTAACTGGACTTCTACAAACACAGGAAAGAAAGAATGTGTTGCTGAATGAGGCTGATTATAATGCATCTAACAGCATGTGTCCATAACTGGCTTTCTAAAGAAGAGATTTCCAAATTCTGTTCCAGGTTCCCAAAAGCCAAAATACTGCACTGGCAACCTAAAAGGCAGCTACTATTGCCAATCTTCCTTTGAATGGATCTAAACCTTCCAGAGTTTGCTTTCTTTTCATACAAGTAATCATGAGGTCCATCTTTTGGTCAATGCCTCTAAGTGTCCTATAGTATAGTGTGATTCCCGTTTTCTTTTGAGAAGTCTTTTCTCTGTGGACAGTAGTCTGTTTTGCCGTTAACTGTATAGACTCTGAAGCCAGGATAGGGTAGGACCACCAGTTTTGAAATTAGAAACTGCCTTAGAAATAAAGTTTCTATAGCAGGTAAGCAAGGGTTTCTTAGCACATGAATTGAAACACAGTTAACTTCTCTCAAGATCAGAAGTCCAAAGATTACCCACCACCATAAGCACAGATGGAGAAAGAAAAACGCAAGTCTGCCATTGCCTCTTCTATCTGGTGTGGAGGACTTTTTTTTTTTAATTTGATTTATATGCCACCCTTCTCCGGAGACTCAGGGCGGCTTACAATGCATTAAGCAATAGCCTTCATACTTTTGTATATTTATACAAAGTCAGCTTATTGCCTCCACAAACTGGGTCCTCATTTTACCTACCTTAGAAAGGATGGAACGCTGAGTCAACCTTGACTTGCCTGGATTCTTTGCAGTGGTGACCCATTAAGAAGGTTCTAAGATGCAAAGTATGATTCTGTTTCTTTTGCTACCAAGAGACATTCATTCCATTGGAAAATGGGGAGAAGAACATCTAGGATCAATGGGAGACTTATTCTCAAACCTGGGATCCAGCAAGTACTGGCCTCAGTCCATATAATACACAGGGGACAGCTTAGCATTGCTTTAATCAAGAGAAAACCATCCTTCCAAATGTTTATATTTTTAGTTCTAAAGAGGCTATTTCCGAGGAATATACAATTGACAAATGAGGAAAAAAGTTTAAAAATAGGTGGAGTAAGTATGAAATAAATTATTTTTGCATTAACAGATCATTGCTATAGGGAAAGGCATAACAGTACAGTTATGCCTTAAAGAAACTACAAATAATTAGAGTCACCCAAAGTTTGGGGAATTTATATCATTTGCCAACAGAATGGTAAAATAGGGAAAGGATGTTGCAGTAGGTTTTCATAATGTTCTTCTAGTGACTCTTTCAGAAATGGAATATTGTCCCATGTCACCTGGCTACTCTGTTGAAACAGATGTTAGCTGGTCAAATTGTTAAATGGATTACAGTTTATTTGAGGCTGCTCACATTTGGAAGAGCTGATGGCTCAGTTTTCATCATGCCCTTCAAGGACAACGTTGCTTGAGAAACTGTAACAATGATCTCCAGTTACGTTTTGGACAGCTAAACACTTGTAAGCAGAAAATAAAACAATACAACATTGCCAGAACAAGTACGTGAAGCTGGTTGCTGCCTGCATTTTTGGCTCAGCCTTGTAGAACAGGCTTTCTTTTCCCTAACAGGATAATCCAAGTAAATTTAAGCAGTCACCTGGAGGATCCGGTCCCAAGGTGACAACAACTGGACTGCAAACCAAATAAAGCAGAACACTAAACGAACCCTCCGTTTTCAGAATCTGTACCAGATGTGGAAAATAACAGCTCAAGGGACTGCCACTGCTTTTATGCTGTGCTTTAGATATCTCTAAATGGGGCTGTTGCCTCCTAATGCCAATAGCAATTCAATAGGTTCCACTGATGTGATCCAGTAACACAATTCTTGGACTTGTAATATTTCCAAGTTTATAGCTGTTGGGAAAAACATGCTAATATAAATGTGATTTTGTACATCAAGATTAGAAAGAAGAATGTTGGGATGTTGCTTGGCCAATTCTTTTTTAAAATCAGATTTTATTTCCAGCTGAGAAAGGCAGGGTATATTAAAAATGCATTCTGATTTTTTTTCCCAGAAAGATTATTTTCTTCCCTTACCCCTTGTCGTTCATCACAGACCTGCTGCATCAATCACACACTGCCACGTACATGATCTCCTTCAGTGGATAATTTCCCACAAGAAGTGCAAAATATAAAAGTGATATAAATTTGTGATGAGGAAATCAAGTATAATGTAAACTGAGCTTAACCCATGGTGAAACCTTTTGCAGCCAAGAAGTATAAAATGTTTAGACAGAGAGAAGCATATTCACCAGAACTGATCAGTACATAATTCATATTCATTAATAATATATCTTGGATAATTCAAAGCCCAATATTTATATATACATATATTTAAATAATAATTTAGCTCAGATATAAGAACGCTCCACACTTGATTATGGAAAGAGGACATAAAATCTTGACTTATCTTTGGATGGCACTTCAATTTAAGATCTTATGAGAGCCAATGTACTGGAATGGTTGCAATGTTGAACTGCAAACAGAGATCCAGTGTAAATTCTACTGAGAGATCCAGTTTAAATTCTACTTTTTGGGTGCAAATAAATTAGGGAAAGATAACTACATATATCATCCTGATTTTCTTTAGAAAAAATCAGGATAATTGTCATAAACACTGGGATTCATATCTCAGTTTAATATACCATCCTTTTTGATCTGCCATGTCCAGGGTATTTTGGACTACAGGTATTCTCATTCAGCACATTCTCAGGCCATGTTGGCCAGGAATTCTGCTCCCCAGCATGAATTCAGATTGAGAAAGGGGGTAATATGTTATAGCAGTTTTTAGAATAAAGCCCCTTACTTACTTACTTGTTTGCAGTGTGCCCCTCTCTCTTGTCCTTTCCTCAAAAATAAGTTTGTGCAGTTTGAAAATAATTCTCTTTTGTTTACCTTTGGAGGGCCATGTCTTAAAATGGCAGTACTTATTCAATTGTGATATTGAAGCTGCCATGATCACTCTGACAGATGATTTTTGCAAGCAGAAATTACAGGGAGTAACACTCTGCTAATTCTGCTGGATTTCTCAGCCACTTTTACTGCTATTGTCCATGGTATCCTTCTGGACCATCTGCTCTTGGCTGTGGATTGGAGGCACTGTGCTCAAGTTTTTCTTCCTGTTGGATGGCTAATTCCAGAAAGAAGTGCTAACTAGACTGATTTTTGAGCTAGAGGGCTTTTCAGGATTTTGATTTTTTCATTTATTTTTTTCTTTCTGATAATATGAAATGTGATCAATAAGCTGATGATACCCAGCTCCATTTCTCATTTTCAACTGATTCAGTCAAGGGTTGGCATTGGAAGGGATAATATTAATGTTTATGACCAGTAATGAGGATTAAGAAATGAAGCTCAATCCAATTAGCAGATTCTGAGAGTTAGTTTTGATCTATCTGCCCCCTTTTATTTTTGGATAGATTTGAATCTTGACCCTCAAACTAATGTTTCACCAAGGCATAAAATAATTACATCCAGTTTAAAATAGTAGCCATTATCTTTAAAGCTTGAGAATTGGATGCTAAAGAACATCTTCTGATGTCCTGATACTTTAAAGTTTGGATCTCAAAAAAATGTTTGAAATTCTGGGATTCCCCCCTTTTAATGCTAATTTGAACTTTTAGTTTTAGGTCATTTACAGGAACCAGCCTGAAGACTTGAAAGAGGGAGTACAAACTCCACATTCCCATCTGTGTTTGCATTTATATTCCATTTTATACCTCCCAATTTGCACTAGACTTATTGAACTGCTTAAGCCAAGGACACTGATTTAGCCAGAGATTTCTGAATCTGCAGCCTTAGGTCTAATGTCAAAAACCCTCTGCAAGCCATAATTCAAGCCATCACTGGCAAGAATGGCCTGAGAAGCAAGGGAGAAAAACAAGCAACAATGGTAGAAAAGGAGCAGATGGGGAAATATCTATTCTGGCAACCAGTCAATGGACAGTTTCCAGGGAATAATACTTTCCCTCCCTCTTCTCTAGATCAATGTTAAATCTATCCCTGCAGTCTACCACATTTCCACTTAAACTGAGTGCTAAACACCCAATAATGCACATTTTTGTAACAAATAAGATTGTTCCATAATGGAATCTTTTCCTTGCCTATTCAACAATGGTAAAACATTCATGACTGGAGTGTCTTTCTGTGCCATTATGTAGCATATATCTGTTAGGTCTCCATCCTAGTGCATGTGGGAGAATTCAGAGCTACATATTTATTAAGACTGTTGCTCTTCCTGTTCCCAGCAGACAGAGAAGGCCAAGAATCTGTTCACTTCCTGCTCGATGCAATCTTCATAGCAGTAAACTTTGGAGTGTGTTTAAAGAGCCTCATACAGAAGTATTTGCTAAGCCCACTTGCAACGTTTGGTCCCTTGACGCTAAGGGATGAGCTGGCTGCGATTATGAAGCTGCAGTCCAACAGCTGAAAGAACAGGTTGGAGAAAGCTGTTCTAGGAGCAAATGAATTTCTCACCTGCTGGACAACCAAGCCAAGATGAAATACTGCAGCTGCCATTTTAGTTAACCTGATCTTACTGTTTCAGTTCACGGTTTATAAAATTAACTTGACATTATGATGGTGTGCATCTCATATTATATTTAACAGATTATGTTGTTGTTTTAATGGCTAGTGATAGCTACATTATAAGCATAAATGGACTTAAGTGCCATTGGCTTCTTCCTTCCAGGTATTCCCTGTCCTGCTAAGATTGCATGAATAGACATACTGGGGCTCCCACACCTCATTGAGCATATTATGTGGTCTGTTTGGTCTTGACATGTGCTCTCTGAACTGAATCACCCTTGGTTTTTATAACATGGCAATTTACATTTCTAAACCATGGCTTAACATACAAACCAGATCACAACTTAGTATTTGGACTGTGAACAGGGGAAGCATCCCCCGTTTGCAACTTCATTTAGTGACTATCTAAAATTACAACAGCACTGAAAAAATGACTGAAAAAAATGATTTATGATGTTTATAACGTGTACAATGTTGCAGCATCCCCATGATCACGTGATCAAAATTCAGACACTTGGCAACTGACTAGTATGTGATCATTGCAGTGTCCCAGGATCATGTGATTATTTTTGCAGCCTTCTGACAAGCAAAGTCAATGGGGAAGCCAGATTATTAACCTAATAACTGTAGTGATTCACAACTGTGGCAAGAAAGGTGGTAAAATGGGGCAATTCACTTAACCATATCACTTAAAAGAAATGTTGGGCTCAACTGTAGTCATAAATTGAGGATAACTGTCCCCTGGTATCTCAGCCTTGTACATCTGCAAGTACTGCAAAGAAACACCAAATCTCCAGATGAAACTCCTGTTAAAACCTGCCTTAATTTTCCCATTACTTGGGAGAGGAAAATCTTCATGACTGCCCTTTGGGTAGAAAGGTGTGGCATCAACTGAAATAATAAAAATACATTTTAACTAAGTAAAAATTCAGGAAAGGCAAATACCTTGAAGTCCTTGTTGTCTGCTTCCTGCAATTTCTTCAGCCTGAAGTCCCCTTCGCAGGGATTGAGAGCAGAAGGTGGAGCCACACAGGAGCACTTGCATTCTGGTCCAGAAGTAATTGTTTCCACCATGTAAAAATCCTCAGCTTTGAAAGAGCCTTCGTTGATCCTCTGACATGCTCCTCTGCCCAACGGTCTCACCACGCACTTGCACTGGCAGTTTGAGCCTTGGGACACTGCCTTCACCTTGTCATAGTCACCTAGCAACTAATCAAGGAAAGGAGGGGAAGGGGAGGGAAAGGAAGCCAGTCAATTTGTCCTGGAATTCTCAGTGGGTTTGCTTTGGCCGAATGTTTGGGAGAAACTCTGACATTCTGAAACCTTGAAGAAATGGCTGTCTGGCTTAAAATGTTGCTGACGCTTCATGTTCGTTGCTCCTTGGTTATCTGAGAAAGTAATTTTCTTCTACCACCTAAAAGAATCCAAAAGCCAAACCCCAAACTAGTCAACTTGAACCCAAACAACTTTGGTTTCTCTTGGGTTTGGGGAAATTAAAAGGCTGCTGTGCTCAACACAGACATTCTCCAGAATGATCTCATTTAAATATAATGGGAACAATCTGTTGGGAAATTCTCCTATACACATTTCATTGAAGTGAACAGAGGAGCTCCACATGAGATCTTTGCATCTCTCCTTTATTTTCATGCATCCTGTACATAAAATCATGCTGGGAAGACAGGCTACCCCAACTTAGGTATATTTAAAAAGAGTTTCCCTCAGAAAAAAGTTGAAGATATGATTTTTAAAAAGCCAAAGCTATCAGGATACATGTGATAGGAAGTTTCCAATGTGTAATGCTAGTCCTACATAAATAGGACATTTTTCTGGTTGGATTCAAGAACAAGACAAAAGTTGTGAAGCAGACTGGCACATCCTGCCTAGCCAACACAAGGTTTCAACAAACATTAAATGCAATTCAAAGAATTTCCTTTAAGGGAATATGCCTGGATCAGATACAACTTTGGATAATAAAAGTAGTCAAACGTATGTTTTTCTGATTGCACAGAATTCATGCAGATATTTTTCAAGGGATATTGGCCTCCACCATCCAGACAGATATTGTGCCAAGGCCGTTTTAAGACTTTTTGCTCAGCATCAAACCTAACACAATTTCAATTTATATTGCACAATTACTTCAATATAAATGCATGCAACTAATTTTGCTCATGACAAGGAGGAGGCCCAGCCACCACAGACTGTACAAATGTTGCCATTTGCAGCACTTTTCTCTTTTAGCTGGCTTTAGCTACAAAGGAAAACCAAGAGGAGCAGAGTGAAAGCTGCTGCAGGCTCTAAGCACCAGAGGAATTGACAGATAGCATTGCTCTCACAGCACTATTCTATATGGATATATTCAGCTCTGTTCAATTAGTTGACTAGGAAATAAGTAATATGTTGGGGGAAGGGACTTGTTGCTTTTAGAAAGGAGCAGCAAAGCAATAATCCCAAACCTGGTCTACTAAATGGAGAGACCAGAGATCTACTTCAGAAAGACTTTTATCCGAGATACTTGGAGTAGTCAAATTCATAAGTGTGCTACCTCTGTGTATTTCATAGTTCACAAAGAACACACAGAGAGAGATTTTAGCAGATGCACCTTTTCCATTTGTTTGCTTCTCCATGCACTAAAACTACAGCTGCTTGTCCTTTTTCTGCACTGATCACCACCCCTGGGTCTAACAGGTACCAGGTGAGGACAAAGCAAATTCTGTACAGGTGGAGTATAACACTATAATGCAAAGCTTGCTGATTCTACACAATGGAAACCCTTGTACTTGTTACTGAGTGCAAGGACCCAGCTTTCCTGAAATGAACTTAAGAAGGGTTGATTTAATACAATATATTCAAGACATAAACCCAGCCAACAATTTTAGGCATAGCCTTTGGGTGTAAACTTTTAGCAAGTCCTACTAAGTTCAAATATTCTTTTAAGTGACAAAGCTGTCTTTATTTGGAAACCTACCTGTAGATTCCTTGCTCTGTTCTTCACTGCTTCTAAAATCATCCCATAAAATCAAACTTATGTTGAAGACTTAACTGGGTTCCCTAACTGTGCCACACTCTGTGCTGTGTCAAATTGCCCTCTACAGCATAAACCTCCTCCTCCATGCAATCCAAGTTTATTGGTAAGACCATTCCAGGATAGATTTCCCTCCCGCAGTTGCAAATGTACACAGCTTTAATTAGTTGTGAAGGACTTTTTGCACATGTTCAGAGGCATTTCTAGTGGTGGGTTTGGGTTTTTGTTTTTTTGGTGCCATGAGAGAAGCCAGGGTGAGGGATGAATCTGTGCACTTCAAGAGCACCTTTGGGACTCCTGCAGTCCACTCCCCATCGTTCCTGATGCGCCGCTGGGAAATCACCTCGAGGGTCCGACTCCCCCTTCCAAGCAAGCCTTACCTGCGAGAGAATGTTCTCCTGGTTCTCCGCTTCGTCCTCCAGCGGGGCGCCGGTCGGAGGCGAGCTCAGGCTGGCGTTGGCGGTGCCCCACCACGCCGCCAGCAGCGCCGCGGCGCAGCAGCAGAGCAGCATCCCGGGCCGCGCCATGGACGGCTAGCGGTCGCCGCTGGGGGGAGAGCCGGGCATGGGGCGGGCGCGGCGGCGGCGCACGAGCGGTCTAAGCTTCTCCTCTGCCCGGTTGGAAAGCAAACTGGACGGGGCGCGCCGGGGGAAGCTAGGAGGGGGAAGGTGGGCTGAATCGTGCGGCGTTGCTACCCGGCTGAGGCAAAGCGAGGCGGGCCAGAAGGAGGAGTCTCCCTCTTGCCCCCGCTTCTCCTTCTCTGCGGCTATTGTGTCCTCCCGTCTGTCCGCCGGAGGAGCTGCTGTGGGGGGAAAAGAGGGCGAAAACAGCAGGCTCCTGGTCCCCGGGGGGTGCACTCCCCGAGCCCCAACCCAAAGGCGCGTCTCAAAAGAGTTGAAATCTGCGGTGAAACCACGAAGAATCGGATGTTTGGGTCGCAAGCTGAGGACAGGTTGAAGAGGCTAGAAAGTTACAATGCTCTACATCCATATGCAGGGAATATGTGGATTTGTGCATGGACAATCCTCTAGGGACACTATAGAGCCAAAAGTAAGGCTTCCAGATGTACGTAGAATTGGCGCCTTTCTGGTCAGTTTCAATGGCATCATCAACTGAATCATCATTGGATCCTAGTGGAGAAGCTGGCCACTCATCTTCACAAAAATTCTCTGGTTGAAACTTTTTTTCATGACTGGCTAAAAATAACGGAAATCACCATCTGCTTTCATATGCCTGGTTTAGTACCTGGGAGGTGGAAACTGTGTTGTGTTTTGTGGAACAACCTTGGAGGCAACAATGGTTTGGATAAGGCCAATTAACTGCAGTTGATTCTCCTATCCAGAGGAAGTGCTGGGAATAAGGACCTCTCTGGAAACTGGGTAAATGCCTTGTTCTGGATAGGTTGCACCCCAATGTAATTTGGGGATCTTCCTTGATTCAGAATTTTCATTCAAGAGAGAGAGGTGGTTTCAAGGATGAGAAAAGCCACACAACCAGTTGACCGGCCCTGATTATTCCTGGAGGTTTAGCTTGTATTGCACATACCTCAATAACCTACTCAATTCATGACATGAAGACTGGAATTCCCTTCTTGGAGAATTACACTTTTTTTCTGTTTTTAATATCTAATCTGGCACTTTGATTTGAGAAGATGAATCTTATCAAACACACACACACACATTTTTTTTTGATACCTTAAAGTCAGTACATATTGACTCCTGGCAATTGCTTGGACAAGGTTTTTCCAGAAGTGATTTTCCTTTGTCATAGGGGTGTCCCAAAGTTATCCAGCTGGCTTCATGTATAAGGAGGGACTTGAATTTACCGTCTTCCATTTTCTAGTGTTGGAAGAAATGTCCATCTGGGTTCAGTTCCAAGTGGGAAGAAAGACACGGGAAATATGGAGACTGCTTGGAAGGATGGTTTAATGGTGAACCAGGACCACATGGGTTTGAAGTCCTGGATAGCTAACAACATGAAGAGAGAGAGAGATTTATACCCTCTCTTGGGCTTTGAGCATTTGAACTTATCCTATTGGTTGCAGTCAGACTCCCATGGGGCTATGCAGTTGTACCTGTGTATTCAGGCTTGGTTGAATCTTGCTGGGTGATGTGCAATAAAGGGCAATTTCCTATTGTGGCTGAATGGCTTTGCCCTGAAGGATAATCCCATCATCCTGAAACTGAGGTCTTTTGATTTGTAGATAGACTGGCACCAAAATATCTGCTGGCGGCAGGGAGGTGGAATCTTCTATTTCTGTTTCTTTTAAGATTTTTTATTTCTCTTTTAGGGGAAATAGTCTGCATTTTTAATATTTCCTAGAATATTTCATTCTTCTAGAAGAGGGGTGGGGCGCTAACTTTCTACACTAGCCTGGTATTTTAATCACTGCACCAAACTGGTTCATGATCCACCCATTCAGTCAGGAGAAATTTTAAATGATAGAATGTTTTGTACCCAGATTGTCAATCCCTATCTTAGCTCTATTGCATTTGTTCTAACTCACATGTGAATGATGGTGATCTGATTAGACATTCCTTGGCTGGGTGAAGGAAAGTGTCTGGTTGGCTGCTCCAGCTTTGGAATCTTTGCTAAATGTCACCAGTTGGCAGGAAAATATGCAATTATCATGGCAGTAATCTTGGAATGGGGCAGGATCTGATTGTGAACATTTGCACTCTTTCTCTTGATAAATAAAAACTAAGCACTGGGAAGTGAATGGGATCATGAAGATTCACACACAGACATAATATTGTGCTTAAACACATGAGACCATGATAAAGTAAAAGGAGAAAACAGGTCTAGTACTCTTGTGCACCTTCACAATTGGGCAAATCCACTTTATCTCTTCTTGAGAGAAATCCATGTCTCTTTGTACTTATACACCACTGGGTCTGGAATATATTTTACATACCAGGCTGAGTCCTATTGTGTTGCAGATGATGGTCCATTGACAAAGATGGGAGGGAATTGAGTTTCTGCCTCTGGCCCATTGACAAAGGAAGGGGTGGGGGCAAGAAGGTGGGAGCTGCTTTCCTCTTTAAAACATGCTTCTCCATTTCTCATCCAGGGAAACATAATATTCTGCCTTTTTAATATTTCCTAAAATATTTCATTCTTCTAGGAAAGGGGTGGGTGCTAACTTCCTACATAATGAAAGGGGAAGGGACAGGCATCAGAGTTTACAAACCTTATATTGGTGTTGGATGCTATTGGCCACGGGTGTCAAAGCATTCAGAAGCTTCAACTGGTGCAAAATGTGGTAGTGCAGACATGCTCCTAGAACAACACACTTTACATCTCTCTGCCACCAGCTGCTTCAGTTACCTGTTGCCTTCCGGGTTCAATTTAAGATGCTGGTTTTGATGTTTAAATTTCTTCATGGCATGGGATCAAGTTTTTTGAAGGACTACCTCTTCCCAGTTACATCTACTCATCCTGTCAGAACTGGCAGGAGGTGCATGTTATGGGTCCCATCTGCTAAAGAACTTAATCGGGTGGGGCTCAGGAGGCGAGCCTTTTCTGCATGGCACCTACCCTTTGGAACATGGTTCCCCCAAGATGAGATTAAACCTGATCCCACTGGCACTTATGAAATCCCTGAATTGTGGGGTTTTTTTTTGCAGGCTTGGGCATCCCAGGGAAATGGGGAGCCTGTAAGATGATTATTTTGTATGTTGGATGTCAATCTGTTTCCTTTTATTTCTATTCTATATTTATTTGTGATTGTGTTTAATAGTTTTTAATGATTGTTTTAGACTATGTTTTAACTGACTTTTATTGTAAGTTGCCCAGAGTTACATTTGTGAGATGGGCAGCTTTATAAATCTGGTGAACAAACAAAGAAATAAGGATGTGGGCATATCCAATTTGCAAAAACACTATGATTTTAATTGGTTAAAATATCTGAATTTAGGCAAAATTCAAACAGAACTGACATTTCCTAGGACATTATCATGACATAGTTCTCTATTTCTGCCAAATATATAAACAGCAAAGAATAGGATGAAGCATAGGCTGTAGAAATACGGGGAAACAGGAAAAAAAGTCAGCACAGTATTACTTATTTCACTTTCTAGCAGTAGGCCATTCCTTCTTTTACAGCCAAGACAAACTAATAAAGACAGTCTCTGGGTTAAGAATGAATTCCATCTGTCTTTAACTTTATTAACTTTGTATATAAGTTGGAAGTTATATTTAGGAATGAGCTACCTATTACTAAAAATGGCACATAGCATTCTCCTTAACTTCAGCTGACAAAGCGCTGAAGCCACCCAATGTTTTTGTGAACCATTGAAAACCACTGTAAACAGGTTTTATATGAAAAACGCATAGCTTCCGAGGTTCACAAAACATCACATGGCTAACAGTCCATTGGCTCAAGGAAGAAAAACGGCATCTGCCATTATTAGTAATAGGCAGGCTATCTGTAAGTATGAGTTGTACATAAATCAGACCTCCTTAACTGCTTGTATCCAAGGCATAAGCGGAATGAACTGTTTTGGCATTAGATTTCTGTGCCAATTAAAAACAAATATCCAGAAGGCAGATTGGAAACAGGAAAAAAGGAAACATTAAGAGGCTACATGCAAATATACCCAGCTAAAATTATGCATCAAATAATATGATGAAAATATTAGACATTAAAGTTTTTGGAGAAATACTAGAAAACATTACCACCTCCCCACAAGGCATCAATAATCTATTTCAAATATTTGTCAACTGCTTAAAAAAATCTGTGAATTCCTTAGATTAAAAATTACATGGGAAAAAGATTTAAATGCAAAAATTAAAAGAGACAAAAATTACTATATTGTTGATTGTCAATTCAAATCTTTATTGTCAGTGCACAACATATGTACAATGAAATTGATTGTGTTGATAAAAATGTTGTAATATGGAAGCAGAAGGACAAAGTATCTTTATCTTAATGGGGAAAAATCAACATTTTGCATATTAAACAATCATCATTACCAGAATAGTTTACATATGTTGGAAAAGCATGTAAAATAAACAGCTTTGCAAGTTGACAAATAGCAAATTAACAATTTCTGGGGTAATTCTCATACCTATGAAGTCTCTATATAGAGGAAAAAAGGAATGTATTTATAATATTTGAAATAATATTCTTTCTCTGTCTTGAACATATTTACTGTTATAAACAAAAAAAAATACAGAACAGTTAAAATAATCAAGGATCTGAATATAGTCCATTTACTGTATATAGTCTCTTACTACTGTAATGCGCTCTGCATGGGGCCACCCTTTGAAGAGCATTCAGAAGCTACTGCTGGTGCAGAGTGCAGCAGCGCAGATAGTTTTTTGGGGGGGGGACCAAAATGGCCCCTGTAACACCACTGTTCCGCAAGTTGCATTGGTTACCAGTCTGCTTCTGGGTGCAAGTCAAGGTGTTGGTGATCACCTTTAAAGCCCTTCATGGCATGGGTCCAGGTTACTTGAGGGACCATTTCACCCTATGGGATTAGCCAGTACCTGTTGTGCCAGCAGAGGAGACATGCTGCACGTCCCGTGAGCCCAAGAATTCTGGCTGGCAGGAATTCTGCTGTTGCTCCTACCCTCTGGAATATCCTGCCCTCCCCCATGTGAGGTTGGCCACAACTAGTGGTGAAATCCTCTGCAGGTTGCCACCGGTTCACTGCCCGCGCATGCGCAGTGCGTGCCAAACGCACACTGTGTGTGCATGTGCAGTGCGTGCCAAGCACACGCATGCGCATGCACAGTGTGCACCAAACACACTCTTTGCTCAGAAAAAAGAGCCGTTTGAAGGTAAGTAGAACAGCGAGAGGGGAACAGCTGTGCCGTGTGATTTAGATTCACTAGAAAGCAGGATTTCCTGCATTCTAGCGAATATAAATCACGCAGCACAGCTGATCGTCAGAAATATTGGTTCAGACGAACTGGTAGCTTTTTTTAACTACCGGTTCACCTGAGCTGGTAGCTTTTATTACTACTGGTTGTCCCGAATTTGTGCGAACTGGTAGCATTTCACCCCTGGCCACAACCCTCCTATCCTTTCATAAGGGCCTAAAGACGTGGATTTGCCAGTCAGCCTGGGGCTCCAGTAGGGGACCAGTGCAATGGAAGTGATTGATTGAGTGATAACAGATCCCACCTCCCCCCAACTCTGCCCCAACCCTCTCCATGTGTCTTTGATTTTAATGTTTGTTTTTAACTTGTTATGTTTTAGCTTATATGCAACTGTAAACTGCTCAGAATTACCTTATGGTAAAATCAGCAGCCAATACATTTCATAAATAAATAAGTTTAAGGAAAGAGATAAGAATTGGAGCCTTTTCAATATAAAGTTGGAACACAATGACTGTTATCACTTTGTTAAATTTGCCTGTGGAACACATGATGTATCAACATTCTTTTATTTTAAATCAATTTTTCCTTAGGAGGAAAAATTAAAAATACACCATGTGTTTGAGAGTATAGTAATATCAGTCTAATGTATGGCTTCTGTCTATTGGAAAGTTCATGCAATTTAGAAAAAATCACACCAGGAAGTTTTCCATTTTTATTTATAAAATTGTTGATTTATCCTTATTAAAAATGATTGTATTGGGTTCCCAGAATATGAAATTGACTAACAACTGGGTAGAAGACAAAGGGAATAATTAAATGAGGGAGCGCTTAATTCACTCGTTCCCAAATGGATTGCTAGCAATATGAATCCATTCCTCTCTCTTCCTTTCTCCATTTATAGGTAAAAAACTGAACTAAAGTATATAAACAGGCAATCTTAATAACAACTTATACCTTCAGGTGCAATAATGTACCGTAAATCACACAAAATATGTGGCATCTTCTCCTTCACTTAACCATAGTTACCCAATGTGTATTTAGTGCTCATATTCTCAGCACAGCAGATATCTGCTATGTAATTTATCATATGCTTACTAAGCATAAACCGTATTTGGAAAACCACACCATTGCTGTGTTTCACACCCAAAAGTGGCTCCAGTTTAGCTCATGCTGAGATATCCCTGACACATTATCACATTCACAATTGCAAAGGACATCAGGCCTGGAGGAGGGCGGAAAACATTTTTTTCATACAATCAGTATCACATTTTGAGTACTGGGGAAACCTGATGTCCCCTATAAAAATGCCTCTTCAACTTAAAAGTTTCTAGATGTCTGCTGCAAACAATTAACAATTGCTCTTTTACTGGGAAAATATATTGCCTGAAAGTGCCTAACTAATTCCAGCATGGGATTTTACAAGGAACAGCTTACTTCTGCAGATAGCTGATATGGATTGAGAAAATGGCATATATATCTGCATCAGATGCATTAAAGCTGTGTGAAAACTGGAACCAAGAACACCATCCATCATTAAATCTAAGCAGAGTACTTTCTATATTAAGAGACCCAAAACAGTCTTTTATGTCTCACTTCAGAATTCATTCAAATCCTATTGAACTGAATGGGTGGATAACTTTTGATGGAAATAGCAAAGGGCTCCTCCACCTCTGAGACAACTGATTGTTACATTTGATTAATAGTCTGCCTACAACTTTAATGAAGTGAAGGTCAAGCATTTCTAATCGTCATCATATGTTAAAGTGAAGAAGGTAAACTGTGGTGATAACTGTTGAAAGCTGGATCTAGCCCAATAACTCAAAGACAGACTTCGATTCTTTTCTGTAACTTTATTATAGATTTAATGGTACTGGAGGTCACTGACCTTGTACCTTTCTCTTTCAGGTATACATCTGGAATAGCCTGTGGACCACGTGGTCGGAGCCTTTATACCCAGGAGGAGGGGCAAAGAGGTAAGGAGTGGTTACAGGGGTTATGGGATATGTGGTCAGTTAACCCTTGCAGGTCCGGGTGATCAGGGAGATGTAGTAGTTAGACATTTACCATGACAAAACCCCCTCTAAATGTCTAACTGGGTACCTGGGGAAGTGGTTGTATACATACAGAGAATATACAGGCACAGGCACGAATTACATGTAAACACGCATTTTAGACATGAGGTACGCATGCTGTTTATGTGGTAGGGGTTTAGTGAGAATATCTGCTGTTTGCTCCTCTGTTTCACAGTGTACTGCCTTAATGAAACCTATTTCTGAAAACTGCCTGACGTGTTTGTATTTAATGTCAATGTGCCTAGACCGCTGACCTATAGCATCGGCCTTTGAGATCTCTATCGCTGCCTTGTTGTCTTCGTGGATGACTATTGGATATGAGGGTTCAGCCCAGATGTTGCAGAGCAGGTCATCGAACCATACTAAGTTGTTTGCAGCCTTGGATAGGCAAACAAATTCTGCTTCCGTAGTTGATGTGGCCACCAGTTTTTGCTTTCCAGTGTACCAATGGATGGGGCAATTGTTGAGTAGTAGCACGTAGCCAGAGATGCTTTTTCTGCACTCTATGTCCCCAGCCCAGTCAGCGTCAGCATAGCAGGTTAGCTTTGGTTTCTCGGATGTTTCTGGCTCTAGGCAGAGTAGGGCATCCGCACTGAATTTTAAGTATCTAAGTAGTCTTTTGATGGCGTTCCAGTGTGTTACCGTGGGTTTGCTTACATGTCTGGACAGTAGATTGACGGCCAAGGCGATGTCGGGCC
The DNA here is from genome assembly GCF_029215685.1 of Pituophis catenifer annectens. Lineage (NCBI taxonomy): Eukaryota > Metazoa > Chordata > Lepidosauria > Squamata > Colubridae > Pituophis > Pituophis catenifer. The sequence goes on along the minus strand of NW_027256883.1, from coordinate 108,655,226 downwards.
TGGTCCAGTTGGATATATACAGCAGTGACCCTATCGTTGATCTATACAACTTATTGTCTGTGAAGGGTTCAGATTCCTCGTACATGGTCTTCAGGAACTCTGGTTGCATGGGGGTCTCGCTGGGTTTTGCTTCGGACATCTTGCATTTGGACAGCAGCTCGATGATCTTTTCTCTCTGGGAGAGGCGGAAACCCTTGTTGGTTTTTATCACTTGGACCCCTAGGTATTTATCGATCTTTCCAAGTGACTTTAGGGAGAAGTGGCTCAGTGGAGAACTTGTCACATCTGTCCTTGTGCTTGCTGATGTACAAGATGTCCACGTAAATGAGCACACCTTCGAATGTGTTGTTTTCTCTCTTCGTGAAGAAGCATTTGTCGGCTGAGGTGGCCTCGAAGCCCATGGATCTGAGAGCTTTGGCTAGGCAGTCATACCACCTTTTGCCCGACTGCTTGAGCCCGTACAGGCTTTTGTTCAGCAGCCAGGTTTGGTTCCCACCCTCGTTGTACCCAGGCGGTGCTTTAACGTATATCTCTTTGTCCAACTCGGCGTGCAGGTACGCTGTTTGTACGTCGAATTGGAAAACCTCCAAGCCCAGGATGGTGGCCACCACCAGGGCGCTTTTGACGCTCTCCGCCCTGACGGTTGGCGAGTAGGTGTCTGTATAGTCTTCGGGGTATCCTTGGGCGAAACCCTGCGCGACTAGTCTTGCCTTGTACAGGACCTTGTTGTCTTCTAATGTCTTAACTCTGAACACCCATTTGGTTCCTATTGGTTTTTTGTCCTCTGGAATTTGGGCAGGTGAGTATACTTGGAGGTTCCTTAGGCTCTCCATCTCCTTCTCCATGGCAGACATCCATTCTTCTTTCTCTTTCTGGGGGAGCCCGAGGATGTCCTCGTATGAGCTGGGCGTGAAATGGGTGTTGTGGTTGGCCATAACGTAGTCCTCCAGCTTCCTTGGCAGCTTGTTTCTGGTTTCTCTGATTGGCCTGCTGGGGGTTGGCTTGGTTTCCTGCATGTTGTCTGCCTCTTTGTCTGTCAGGTCATCTATCTTCAGGGAAGGGTGCCCTTTTTTCCACTCTTTGATGCTCGCCTTGCGATTGTTGGCTTTATGCCCTCCAACCTCTCTGACCTCCTTTTCCCCTTGGCCATGTTCAAATGTGACCCTATTGGTGGGAATGTCGTTGGAGTGTACCCTTGACCAGTTTGCATTTTCGTGGAAACTGGCTGACCTGGAAACCACAAAACGGTTGTTGTTGTCGACAAATCTGTAGCCCTTTGTGCCCGGTTCATAACCCACGAATCTCAGTCTTTTTGATAATTTCTCCCCTTTCTTTCTTAATTGTCTGGGGATGTGGACATCGGCTGGGGCGCCGAATATGTGTAAGTGTGCGATGTTGGGCTTTCTGTTGTATAGCATCTCGTATGGTGTCTTATTGATAGAGCTTGACCACAGTCTATTCAGGGTGTAATTAGTGTAGTGTAGTGCCTCTGACCAGAAATGCTGCCCCATCCCAGCATCCTCCAGGGCGCACCTCATCATGGTTTGCAATACTCCGTTCTTTCTCTCTGAGACTCCATTTTGGAAGGGGGAGAAAGGTGAAGAGGTGTAATGCGCTATGCCCTGTTCTCTCAGCCACCTTGTGAATTCCTTGGCCATGAATTCTGAGCCCCTGTCTGTCATTATCTGTCTTATTCTCATGTTATGTTGCATATCTACTCTTCTGTGGAATTCTTTAAACCTTTGGAATACTTCGTTTTTGTGTCTGAGGGAGTAGACATACCCGTATCTGGTGTAGTCATCCACAATCGTGAGGAAGAATCGCTTCCTATGCCCTACAGAGGGTTTCAATGGCCCTACCAAGTCCATATGCACCAATTGGAAGGGGGACTCTGTGGTTCGTTTAGATCCCCTGGGGATGGCCTTAACCTTGATCTTAGAACGCTTACAGACCGAACACTCCAAGTAGTTTTCGCAGTTCTTTACTTTGAGACCCTCGGTACATTCCGTCATTTTCTTTACAATGGGGAAACTTATGTGTCCCAGCCTCCTGTGGAGGAAGTGGGCGCAGTTATCATGCAATGGCTTACCGATAGATACAGACTTGTTGGCCTTCTCATGGCTACTTCCTGCCTCTTGCTGCACCCCCTCTATTTCTGGATAATAATAATAATAATAATTTTATTTCTATACCGCCCTTCTCCCGAAGGACTCAGGGCGGTGTACAGCCTATTTAAAAACACAAAAAACACGACAACAATTAAAATTTAAAATCATTAAATAATTAGGCTCCAATTAAAATCCCAGAAATTTAAAATACCCCAATTTAAAACATTATGTTAATAGCCCTGCCTGGCGGAACAACAGGGTCTTCAGAGCGCAGCGAAACACCCGGAGGTCGGAAATCTTTCGTATTTCGGGGGGCAATTCATTCCACAGGGCTGGAGCTCCCACAGAGAAGGCCCTCTCCCTGGGTGTCGCCAGCCGACATAACTTGGCTGATGGCACCCGGAGGAGACCCTCTCTGTGGGAGCGAACTGGTCGGTGGGAGGCTATTGGTGGCAGAAGTCGGTCTCGAAGGTACCCGGGTCCTATGCCATGGAGCGCTTTAAAGGTGGTAACCAACACCTTGAATCGCACCCGGAAGACCACTGGGAGCCAGTGCAGCTCGCGCAGGAGGGGTGTCACATGGGCACAACGGGTTGCACCCATAACCACCCGCGCGGCCGCATTCTGGACCAGTTGGAGCCTCCGAGTGCTCTTCAAGGGGAGCCCCATGTAGAGAGCATTACAATAGTCCAACCGGGAGGTGACAAGGGCGTGAGTGACCGTGCGCAAGGCGTCCCGATCCAGAAAGGGCTGCAACTGGCGAATCAGGCGAACCTGATAAAAGGCCCCCCCACTCATCTACTTTGTGGTTCGTGTTGGTATCAATGCCTTCTTCCTCCCTTGCGTTGGGTGTGAAGTAGGGAAGTCCCTCGTGTATGGTTACCTTTCCTATCTCTTTCCCTTGCTTGATCAAGTGTGCCTTTCCATCTTTGAATTTTATCTCTATGTTTGTGTCCCGTGTCAGCACGTTGTGGGGTATCTCTGGCACGTACGGTACCCCTTTTAAATCCCCTATCTGTGTGATGTGTACGTTTCCTTTCCCCACTACTTTGACCTTGCTTTGGTTTGCCACCTTTATTTCTGAGTCTACTTCTGTGAGTGAGTCTAGCAGCTCTGGGTTACAAGTAGTGTGACTTGTGGCCCCTGAGTCCAGGAGCCATGTGTTTCTCTCTGCCTTATGTTTGTCATTTGGGTCATCGTGCCTGATCCCGTACATGGAGCCAGAGTTACTGTCCCTGGAGTGGTCTCTGCGCTCGTGGTGTTTCCTGGGGTTGGGTGACCACCCTCGCCCCCTTTCCTTTGGGTACCTGCGTTCAGGTGACCTCCCCCCTCTACTGTCATGCTGTCCCCTGTCCCTATGGTTCCTGGGGCAATCCCTCTTTAAGTGGTTCCTTGACCCATAAGAATAACATTCTGAGGTATCCCTGGCCCTATCTTGGAAATCCACCCTCTTCATGGGTCTAGGATCCCTTTTGGATAGTTGGTGTTCCCTCCTCAGAGTGTCCTCTGCAACGAGCTGACTGGTCAGTGCGCCTAGTGTTAGGTATTGCAAGCTGAGGCTATTTAGTTGGGTTATGAAGCTGTCCCAACTGCTATCAAGAGAGTTTATGATTATGCTTATCATGCTCTCTTCAGTGATGATTTCCCCCCTCTGCATGAGCTCTGCCCTTGTAGCATTCATCTTTAAAATGTGCTCACTCATGGGGACCCCTGCCTTGTGCTTGGTGGAGTGGAACTCCCTCGATATCCTAGTGGTAGTGGCTCTACTCTGGCTATAAAACAGGTTACATAGTTTTTGCATAACATCATAAACAGTCAGATTGTCCTCAATAGATGGATACATAGCAGATGGAATGGAGGTTAACATGATACAAAATGCCCTGTGATGAATACAGTCAATTTCCAGTGACCAGGGCTTTTGGGGAGGTCTGTTAGCTAGGAACAGTGCATTCTCTCTCATGAGAGCAACTCTTAATTGTTGACTCCATTCTATAACATTACCCCCATCTAACTGTAATTTTGGCAAATTGGCATAATTTGCCCCATAAATGTTAGTAAGGTTACTTACTGGGGGGAGCTGTCCATGGTCCAAACTGTGATTGAACTCACAATAAGGCTTTGGGATGTCTGTGGCCATTCTGTACTTGCTTGGATCTATGTAGCTTGCTTCTCTTGTTACAGGCAGGTACTGGGCATGCGCGAAACTCATTCCGCACTGGAGTCCATCGGGTGAGGTTCCTGTTGCTGGAGCTCCCAGGCCTAGGCCTGTCAGTGGGAGGCTGGACCCACCCCCGGTGGGTCCGAAGATTCCTCCTGAAGGTGGACACCACTGCTGGATGTCCGTATCCCCGGCGAAGAAGGGTAGAAGGTGAGGAGGTGACGCGGTCGTAAGTCGAGGACTTCCGCGGGTCGGCGGCGCGGCAGCAGCGGAGGTCGTAGGTTGAGGATTCCCTGCACCCAGCGGCTCGGCGGTAATGGCGGCGGCGGCAGCGGATCCTCCCTCATGGTCGCTGGTCCCTGGTCGCGTGGATCAGCCTGGTGGATGTCGTGGCGTTGGTGAGTAGCCGGTTCTTCTCTTCTCCCTCGGGCCTCGCGTAGTTGGTGTAGCGGGTGGCGAGTTCGAGTCCTGTGGTTGATCCTTCCTGCAGGTGGGCGGTCTTTTGTGCCGGTTGTTGGTGTGCGCGGTGTCTTTAGTTGGCTGTGACTCGGTTGCCTGGTCGTTGTTGGTTGTCCTGGCCTTCTTGTGTTTTCCAGGATTTTTCTTTGATTTTTTGAGTGCTGCAGGAGGCTCGAAAGCGGAGCCCAGGGCAGCGGTGATGGTCTCGATTGCCTTTTGCAACTCGAGATCGGTAGGTGTTTTTTTCTTAGTGATTGTAGTTTCTTCGTGGTCGCTTTCAGAGTTGGGCTCTTCGTTGTCGCTTTCTGAGTCCCCCTCGTCTGTTTCGGGGTTCGGGCATTTTCGCGCCAAGGGATTCAAATCCTGGCTTCCCATTGGCTGGTGCTCGTCCCAAGATGGCCGCCGGGAAGAGGGCGCGAAAATGGATTCTGCCAGCTCAGGATCATCGGGTTGGGGTGGCTTACCCTTTTTTGCTGGCTTTTCTCTCTCGGTGGTCTTTGGGGCCTCAATCACTGCTTCTTGCTGCTCGAAGAGGCTTTGAAGGTCCGCGATGAGGTTTTCTTTGTCGCTGCTTGCCTCCATCAGTTTCAGGATGGAGAGTTTGAATTTATTCATTTTCTGTGCTGTTTCTTCTTCCAGGGCGATGATCTCCTTGGATGGCCCCTCTTCATCTGATTGTGAGTCCAGGCTGGAGTCCTGCTCGCTTCCAGCTTCTGTCTCCTCCATGGCTGTGGCTTTGGTTGCAAGTTTCTCAGCCATCTTCTTGGTAAGAGCTCTGGTCTGTACTCTGTCTGCTTCTTCAGGGTAGGTTTTGGGTTCAGTCATTATCTGGAGTTATGGGCAACCGACCTCTGCTACCATTTTGTTGAAAGCTGGATCTAGCCCAATAACTCAAAGACAGACTTCGATTCTTTTCTGTAACTTTATTATAGATTTAATGGTACTGGAGGTCACTGACCTTGTACCTTTCTCTTTCAGGTATACATCTGGAATAGCCTGTGGACCACGTGGTCGGAGCCTTTATACCCAGGAGGAGGGGCAAAGAGGTAAGGAGTGGTTACAGGGGTTATGGGATATGTGGTCAGTTAACCCTTGCAGGTCCGGGTGATCAGGGAGATGTAGTAGTTAGACATTTACCATGACAATAACCTTTATCGGATCACCATCAATGTATATGATTTTGAGAGGAGGAAGATCACAATCAGGGAATCACATGATCAATGACTACTAATCTTGATGACAGTTTGCTATTTGTGCCACCATGAATGGCATGTCTTAAATACAAGCTCTAAAGAAGCAGCAGTGAAAGAAAACCTGAACACATGCAATTTCTCCTGTACTGCTATGTTAGAACTCTAGTTGTCCTGCCATAGCAGATGGAGTGGTTGGGCCTGTGCCTTTGACACTGCAGGTGTTGCTTCCATGAAATGAAATTTCTCATATCCTAATCTTATTTCATATAGACATGTAGCTTTGATCACAGGAATCATCTAACAGAGAGCCAATTTGGTATAGTGGTTAAAGCATCAGGCGAGAAACCGAGAAACCCTAAGTTCTAGTCCTGTCTTAGGTACAAAGTCAATCACTTTCTCAATCCTAGGAAGGAGGCAAGAGCAAACCACTTCAGAAAAACCTTGCCAAGAAAACTGCAAAGATTTGTCCAGGCAGTCTCTGAGGATTGAACAGAAAGGGGTGGGGTGGGGATCATCTATCTAAGAAGATGGTTGCTTAGTGACAGAATGGCTCTTGGTTGGAAGATGTAAAAATAGCAGGAAAAACATTGTGGTTTGATTGATAGCCATTTAAAAAAAGAATGTTAATAGTAATTGTGTTTGTACAATATGACAAATTGAAAGTAAGCAGAAGGAAACTCAGTTTGGGATAGGATGGGGATATTATAGAAATCAGGTTTACTACAGCTCTTTCATGTCACTGAGGTTTAGCAGATATCTGATCAATATGGATAGATAGAATGGTTTCTGCCTGAGACAGTGGAGTTTTAGGGCCTTTTGCATGTGTCTTGTCCCAGAGACTTGCTAAATTGCAAATGATTGTGTTGAATACATGATCACCACAATTTCATTATGTGGATAGCATATTCCAGAAGACATTATTTCCTTGGAATTTTCAAAAGACTTATAAGAAAATCTGAAAATCTCTCCCCATCTGTTTCTGAGCAAGGTTATCATCATAGCATAATGCCCACTGGTTGTTGGTTGAAGAGCACATTAAAAACACTTTTTATATAATTTGGTAACTGGATAACTTGTTACAGTGACACCGTGTGACTCCTTTTCTTCTACTGAATGGTACATCAGGGAAGACTTGATTCTCCTGAATATAATCCTGTGGCCTTGGATCTATACTAAAGTTTATAAATTAATTTGCCAATAAAGCACCATTTTTCAGTGATGTTTGTTGGAAGGCTTCCTAGACTTAGAATAACTTTATTGTCACTTTGAATGTACACTAATCAGCATACATTAAAATGAAATTACGTTGCATACAGCTCTCAAAGGGTCTCTACCTCTAATATAAACAAACATAACAAGATAATAAATAAATACAAAATTATGCATGTACCCACATATATTATATGACACAGAGAATCAACACAGTATAGTTCAGATGTGTGTCTGTTTTATAAAGATACAGTAGAATTCTAGTATATATATCAGGGGCAGCTGGATATTTCATTTCAGCCCTCTTTGGCTCCATTATTTGTCTGAACACCAAACTGGGAATGACACTCCTTTGGTAACACTATTTATTTTCCCAGAGATTAGCCCATGCATTCATTGAGAGATTTGAGGTAGATGATTTGCTGAGAGAGTGGAAATTCCATCATGTATTTTGCCCACTGGCTAAATACAGCTTTTACAACTGAGTACAGTAGTAAATTACAGGTTCCCTTCCCATCGGCTCTAAAATAGTAAATTCCTTCTCAGCAGCTTCTTAGATATAATTAATCATCCTATTCCTTCACCATAGTTCTGTGTCTTAATTTAGATCTCAAATAAAACTTTTTCCACCCAAAAACTTCCTAGCCAATTTAGAGCAATTTTTTACTTCACAGGAATGGCGTTTCCACCGCTCCCAACATCACATTCCCTTGTCTTTTGTAAAATAATAGAAAAGTATTACAAAACCAGTACAGTACATAAAAATCAACAAAGAAGGATAAAAATCAAAGTGAAGGAAGAAAGGAGGGAAGAGTCTTAAAAGCTCATCTGTATGTCGAGTTCAAGATACTTAATGGTTGCATTCTCCTGTCACTGAGAGATCAGTAGCAAAGTATTCATCAGGTTTGTTTGCAGACCTTTTGTTCCACATCCCAGTGAGGCTTAATAAACAGGATGAATCTATTTTCATTTCTGAACAAAAGGAGAATTAAATTAATAATATATAAGTATTTAAAGAATTTGAAATACTGTAAATGGCAAAAAGCGAAATAAAATTTTGAGCCAAGTAAGTGATAAATGAATTAAGTGTCCAGGCAAGTTTAGAATATTGAAATTTTACTATAGGATTTTGGAACTAATTATATAAAATAGCCACTCAGAGTCACCTGGTTGAGTTGGGTGGCCATTGAAACTGAACAAATAAATAAAATTAAAATATTAGGTCTGGTTTGGTCTAGTGGTTAAGGCATCAAGTTAGAAACTGGGAGACTGGGCTTTAGTTCCACCTTAAGGATAAAGCCAGCTTGCGGACCTTGGACTAGTCACTTTCTCTTAGTTGTAAGAAAGAAGCAGAGGCAAACCATAGTGCAAAGCTGTAGAAGATATTTTTTTTTTATTTTCCAAAAAAGCAAACGAACGAGAAGCTGAGGTTGTCAATTATAGATTAAACTCCAGATTCCATGCTTCAGTCAGAATAGCATTCATACTGAGATAATATCCATGAAGGAGAAAATAATTGATATTGAGAACTTGAATTGCAAGAGAGCAGAAAGTGCCTTGGGCTGCTGGCAGATGACCAGTAACAATAACATTCCAAATATTTCATGAAATTTGAGAACTTTCTATAAGCACTTTGAACCTACTGTCATAACCATCTGATTTTCTTTAATTGTATGCTTACAAATGTAGTCTAAGATCCTGAGCAAACAAAAAAAAAAAAAAACCAAAAAGAGGGGGGGGCTCTCAGCCAAACCAGAGGTCATCTGCATCACTGAATCTGAAACTAAGATTGGGACTATTTTTCTGGAAAGTTTATTTCTGATTGCAGTGCTGATGAGGCAGGATTTTTCAACCACACTTAGTACTCCCTTAAGGAAATGCACTGCAAACATTCTGCCCCTTCCTCCCTTGACTGGGGGCAAGTCTGTTCACCTTAGACCTGGTACCTGAGTTTAGGAACCAACAGAGGTTTAAGAGAGGATGGGATCTGAGAGTGCTTAATACTGTGTTTCCCCAAAAATAAGACAGGGTCTTATTTTCTTTTGACCCCCAAAATATGGCCTTGGCCTTATTATCGGTGTGTGTGTGTATGTGTCTTATCCCTAAACCTCGGCCCCGAAGTGCCAACCAGGCCACTACCTCAAGCAATCTTCCTGTGCAAACAGCACTAGGTGAGGAGGCAAGGTGGGGGGGCAAGGGGGTGCCCCACGCGCACCTGCCATCCACACAGAAACAGGGTGCTTTTCTTTTCTTTGGGCAGAAAGTAGCCATAGCTTGCAACAAGCGGGTTTTCTGGTCTTGGGAATGCCGGAGTGAACAAAGGCAGACTTGGGAGTTAAGGCATGAAGCTCAAGCAGGGGGGAAAGAGGACGGCGCTCAGATCCCCCTCGGGCATCCTCGCAGGCACTGGATTGAGGCCGCCCTTCAGCCGGGGGGGCAGGGGCGCTTCCTCCTCTTCCTCCTTCTCTTCTCTGGCTTCTGCTCATCGGGGATTGTCTGGATAAGTCAGACGCTGGAATGGACAGTCTGGGGACTCTGGCATCCCAGCATCATCGTTGGCATTGTCATCATGGCTGCCTTCTCCCCCCCACCCCTTTCCACCACCCGAGCGTTTAACCCAGCTGGTGGGCTCGTTGGAGCAACCCCCTCCCCTCTCTCCCCCTAAGCCGCTCCATTTATCAAGTCCCATCTTGGAGCTCCCATCCTGGCAGGTTGAGGCCATTTTAGTTTTTAGTTTTTTTTAATTTTTTATTATATTTTTATTGTTAAAGAATAACAGAAAGAAAAAAAATACAAAAATCAATAATAAGGAAATAAAAAAATTTTTCCCCACAACGTGCTATACAAATGGAAAGGAAGTTTTAGGAAATTGAAGTCTTCAATTCTTCCAGAAATCTCTTTGATAAGGTACTGGTGCCGATTCATCCAATCTCCCAAGTGCAAAGTCCACAAATGGTTGCCAAGTGTTCCAAAAAACATTTTCTTTGTATATACCACTTCTAATTTTAATATCACAAGTCAATTTATCATTTAATGCAAATTTCCATGTTTCATTATACCATTCTTCTAATTTTAAGTCAACATTTAATTTCCAATATCTAGCAATTATAATTCTCCCCATTATAACCAAAATCCTCACCAATTCTCTTTCTCCAGTTGTTAATGTTGTTTCATTCAATATTAATAATAATATGGTTTCCAATTTCAATTTGACCCTTTTCTTAATCATTTCAAATATTTCATTTTCTATCCTAGACCAAAAAAGTTCAACCCCATTACATTTACACCACATATGAGCATATGTCCCGAGTCCCACTTTACATCTCCAACACATTTTATCCACTTTATTATCCATTTGAAAAAAGTCTTATTGGGGTCAAATACCACTTCCAAATAACTTTATAGTTATGTTCTTTAATCCTTATTGATAATGTCCTCATTATTCTACTAACCCAGTTCATATTCCAATTTTGATCAGAAATTTCAATACCCAGTTCTTTTACCCAATTCTCTTTCATTACCCTTCGTGAATTATTATCAAAGTTAATAATTTTATAAATTTTACTAACTAATCCCTTTGGCCCAATTTCATCTTTTATTATTCGAGATGTCAAATTTTCAAATTCCGTTTCCTTACTACTCTCATCATTCCTTTCTTTACATTTCCTATTCCATTTATTCATTTGAATTCTTTCAAACCAATTAATGTTTAATTTTCCATAAATTTCCTCTTTCCTCATTTCATTTTCTATAAATTTCAACCATTCACTAATTGTTTCCACTTTCTCTTCTATTATAATCCTCTCTCTGTTACTATTTAATTTCATTGGGCAATTCTCTTTCAGTTTACCTAAATACAATACGTCTGGTATTAATTTTTTTGCTACTCTGTCCCAATTTTTAGTCAAACTATTTAACCAGTAATTACAAATTTTAACCTTACCTTTAAAATTTTCCAAAAACCATTTGTATCCAAACTTCTTTATTTCCTTCATTTCCAAACTACCCCAAAGTTTAACATCTCCTTTTAAAATTTTTACTACTGTTTTTATATTAAATGCTCTATAATAGTTTAATAATTTTGGAATTCCTAAACCACCTTGTTTTTGGTTCTGATACCACATTTTCTTAATCAATCTTGGTTTTTTATCCCCATTACAAAATTTATCTATTTTTTTTTATATACTTCAATGTCCTTCTCGGTTAAAAAAATCGGAAGCATCTCGAATAAAAAGTTAAATTTAGGAAGTAACATCATTTTACATAAAGCTACTCTACCAAACCAAGATAACTTTAGTTTTTTATATTTCCCAATTTTCTCTTCAATTTCTTTTATTACTATGTCATAATTTAGTTTCTTTAAATTTTTAATTTTAAGTGAAAGTATAATACCTAAATATCTTAAATTATCCTTTATCCTAATTCCAAGTTGATTTTGTAATTTTTCTAATTTGTTTTCCCTATCAATTTCCATTAATAATTCTGATTTTGCCCAATTTACTTTCAAACCAGTCATATCTTCAAATTCTTTCAAATGTATTTGAACTCTTTTTATATCATTTGTAATAATATTTAAAATGACAAGAGTGTCATCTGCGTATAAATTAACTTTGATGCCTTTATAACCTATTAATTCTGAATCCTCTTCAATCAAAGTTGTTAAAATTTCCATTGCTAATAAAAATAGGGTCGGAGACAGGGGACAACCCTGTCTCGTCCCTGCTTCCAAATTTATATCTTGTGTAAATATACCATTTACCTTCACTCTTGCCGTACCCCTCTGGTACAATTTGGAAATAATATGAATAAATTTATTACCAAATCCTAATGCAGAAATAATTTCTTTTATAGTATCCCATTGTATAGAATCAAAGGCTTTAAAAATATCCAAGGCAAGAATACCTATCTTATCACCATTATTCTCAGCAATATCAATAACATTTAATACTCTTCTAACTAAATCACACATATAACGCCCTTTAACAAAACCTACTTGATTATGGTTTATATATTTATCTATAAAATTATTCAATCTATTTGCTACAATTGCAGTAAATACCTTAGCATCTTGGTTAATCAAGGAAATGGGCCGATAGGATTCAATCTTTTCTAAATCTTTACCTGGTTTCGGGATTAAGGATATAATTGTTCTATTCCAGGACATGGGAATATCACCTCCATATAATATCTTATTATACAATTTCTGTAGTTTTGGGATCAAAGTTTCTTTAAACTCTTTATAAAATTCTGCTGGTAACCCATTCTCACCTGGAGATTTTCCAAGTTTTAGCTTCTGAATCACATCTTTAATTTCCTCAGAGGTAATATCCTTTTCCATTTTTTCTTTATATTTATTATCAATTTTCTTCTGACCATATTTTTCTAAGAAATTTTTTAATTTACAATTATCAATTTCTTTTTTAACATATAATTCTTGAAAAAACTTTTTAACAATTTCACATTTTTCTAATTTTTTATAACATCTCTTACCTTTTTCATCTATTAGGACACCTATTTCTCTTTTTTCTTTTTTATCTTTCGCCATTCTTGCTAATAATTTTGAATTTTTATTACCATATTCAAAAAATTCTCTTTTTAAATAGCTTAATTTTTTTTAACTATTTCTGTATCTTCCGCTATTTGTTTATTTTTCAATTTTTTAAGTTCCTCCCATAATTTCCTATCCTTAGTCACTAAAAATCTATTTTCCAGTTCTTTTATCAATTTCTTCTTTTCCTCTATTTTTACTTTATAATTCTTATACTTCCTACTTGATAATTTAATACTTTCTCCTCTAAAAATTGCTTTCATTGTATCCCAAACTGTTCCATAATTGACTTCCCCATTATCATTCCAATCCCAATTTTCTTCCCATTTCTTAAGAATACGATTCTTCTCTTCCTCATTTTTATACAATTTTTCATCATATCTCCAACAATTTTCTTTTTTCTCCAAAAACATATCTAATTCTAGTAACAATTCTGCGTGGTCAGAGTCTTTAAATATTCCAACATCCATATTATCCACGTTACCCATCAGATTCTTGGATACAAAAATATAGTCAATTCTTGAATATGAATTAAATACCTTTGAATAAAAAGTATACATTCTTTCATTACCTTTAATCTCCCTCCAAACATCTACTACACCATTTTGCAACATCCAATTATCAAGTATCCCCATTTTTCTTATTCTACCATAGCGGGTAGGATTGGTACTATCCATCTGGTTTCTAATTAAATTAAAATCACCAGCAATAATTACCTTTCCTACCCTTTCAATTTGCAACAAATTGGTAATCTTATTCAAAAAATCTTTTTGATTCACATTTGGTACATATAAATTAACTAATGTTATTTTTTCCTCATTAATACATCCTGTTATTATCAAATATCGTTCATCGATATCTGCTATTAATTTGTTTTTTTCAAATTGGACTCTATTTGATATTAATGTTGCAACACCTCTAGATTTTGAGGACCCAAAAGCTTTTTCATAAACCTGCATCCCTTTTAAATACATCCTGTTTATATCCTCAGATTTCTGATGAGTTTCTTGCATAAAAAGTATGTCAGGAGAATCTCTTTTAATCTTAAATTCTAAACGTCTTCTCTTAATCTGATTCCTAGTACCTTTAACATTCCAAGTCATTACCTTAATTACCCCATTAATATTTTTAATTTTAACTATTCCCTCTTTTTCCTTTCCGTGACCCAAAACCCAAACAAATATATATAGACAACACATAACATAAAAAAATAATAAAAATAATAATAATAATATAAAACATGCAAACAACATAAAACAAAAACTAACATAACATACAACCACATAAAATCTTCATCTCCCACCGTCTTCATTAAGACACCCCTCGTTTTCAAGAGTGGGGGAGAGGGGACCCTGTCCATCAGCTGGGTCATCTCTTCATTGGCATAATTCTGGTTTCAATTGAACAACTACAAGTTCTTCGTCCCCGCACTCGGGCTCATCTTCCCTTTTATGTTCAGAGTCCAATGTAATCATCCTTTCCACTCCTTCACCAGTAACATCTCGACTTTTCTTCTGTACCTCCGCCAAGGATGGAGAAATATCTTTTGTTGGTTTTCTTTTCCTCTTTGGTTTTGGACCTAAACCTCCGACCGCTCCTCCTTCTTCCTCTGGTGTTGATGTATATACTTCAATTCCACCCATTTTGAGTAATTGTGATCTTAATTCACTTTGTTCTTCCTCTTTTTCCAAAAAGCCAAGCTCATTGTAAAAGCCAAGCTCTATTGTAAATATATGCATTCTATTTTTATAGAAAAATTTCATTCGCTGTGGTGGTCTCCAATTATACTTAATACCTCTATCTCTTAATATTTTAGTAATTGGCTTCAAATAATATCTCCACGATCTTTCCTCTCTTGAGATATCTTGAAAGACTTGGACCTGTTTTCCCTCAAGCTTCAGCACAGCATCACCATTTTCTCTAATTTTTGCCATTACTTGTAATTTATCATTAACACTTGCAAATCTCACCAAAACATTTCTTATTATTTCACGTTATCTTCTAAATCCAATTCGATAAACACTTATCAAATCTGTAGTTGTAAAATTTTTATCCAATCCGAGTTCATTAAGCCATTTCAAAACACGTTGTTTAACATTGTCCACTTTTTCTTCCACTATGCCTCTTATAACAATGTTAGACTTCCTAACTTCTTCTTCCAGAATACATATTCTTCTATCCTGTTTTTCATTTTTTTAAAAAATTTCAGTTATTTGCTTATCAATTTTTTTTGTTTGCACTTGTAATTGATCTACATTATCTTTTATCACTGTTACTTCTGCTGTGTATTTAGCAAAATTAACATTAATTTCTTGAACAATTTGTTCCAGCTGATTGGATCTTTCCTTCTTTTCTTCATCCATTTTTAAATGTATTTTTTGAAATTCTATATCCATTATTTCAATTTTATCACTTAATTTGTTTAATGCCAACACAATTTGAGCTGAGTCAATACTAGCTTGAGAAATCTGTTTAACCTTAGATTGCACCGACTCATCTTTAGATGGATCCATCTTAATAACTCCTATAATTTTTGACCAAATATTTCTATAACCTTATTCACAATTCAAAATCAATGGGTCATCAACTTGTATTTAAGATGTTGAATTGTTGAAGAGGAAAATTTTTAACCATCAGTTCTGTACCACAGATACTCAGAAGGGTCTTTTCAGAAGGACTTGGGCTTATTTTACTTTCACTTTAAGGAGCCAGAGACGACAAATAAAGCATTAAGGAGTCCCAAATTTAAAAAAGTTGAAAGTCCAAATTATTGAAGGCTTACTTACAATTGCTTCTTGCACCAGAGACAGTGTAAAATACAAACAGTGAAATTCCTGTAGTCACGTTAATCAAGATCAGTTACACTCTTCAGTGCCATTTTGCCCGCTGCGAACTTCAAACAGCAAACGTACTTTAGATTACTTTAAAACTTTTAACTTTTAGTCCACAATTTTCACAGCGTCTTCAAAAAAAAGGGATAATTGCTTTCAAATTTTCAGACGATCCCACAAACAAGCCATTTAAATATTTGGCTGTTCCCCCCCAAAAAAAGGTTCCTGTTCTCCACGTTTATGTCGACTCCAACATTCAGGCAGCTCTCATATATCTTATTTTTATCTTATTCAAACATAGCCATAAAACTTAATTTGCTGCCCTTCGCCCTGCGGACATTTTTTGTGGATCCAGCTCACAATTAAGTTCAAATTTATTGTTTTTCAGACCTCTTTAAATCATCATTTCGCCATTTCATCACCCCCTCTGCTCACTTTTATTTCCCCGAAGGGAAAGCACTTTAAAAAGAAGCCTCAATTAAAAGCAGTTCAGGGTGGCTTACCACATCAATCTTAATCCAACCAAAACAGGAACTCTTCAATAATGCATTTAGTTGTTATCGGACTTCAAAAATGCTGTTTATTTTTATTTTTATCCGCTTTCAATTTTCCATATGCCGCAGAGAGACGAAGACAATGTCTTCTAAGCCACAGCCATGGACACGCCCGGGTTGAGGCCATTTTAGCATCCGACCCACACACACAAAATAAAGGTTTGCCGAGGGCAAGGTTCGGTTGTGGACGCAGGCAGCAGGCAGAAGGAGAAGGTGACCCCCCCCACCCCTCCCCTGGCAACCCCAGGGCCAGCTGAGAGACCCCCTCTCCGCTCTTCTTCTCCTCCACAGGTCTTCTGGCATCCACGGGGCCAATCACCACCCACCCACAGGGGGCTCCTTTCAGTGCAGGGAAGCAGTGGGATGTCTCTGCATTCTTCCATTGTGTGGAGCCAGGTGGGTGGGCAGGGAAGTGAGGCAGGAGCCCCTGGTGCTGCCTTCCAGTCGAGGGAGGGCCAGAGGCTGCTTATAAAATCCACTCGTTGGAACTGCAGGCTCCCCTTTTCCTCCCCGGCCGGCTGGACTCCTTCACGGGGCTTGCAAGGGGCTCCTGGTTGCAGCTTGTCTTTTCTGGAGCGGCCACCCCCATCAGAGACCCATTTCTCCCCCAAGCTGAGGCCAATTGGCGGTGGGGGCAGGTGGGAGAAGTTGCAGCGAAGAGGTTAGAGCGGCAGGAGCCGCTTTTCAAGTGGGGCCAGAGGGTGCGGGCATGAGGGGGGGCTTGCTGGGACAGAGCTCCAGCACCAGTACCCCTCCCCCCCCAGTCCCAGGTCGACAGGACTAGGGCTGGCAAATTTTTTTGCGGTCACTCTTTGCGCCCACCACTAAGAGAAGGGGTGCGCGAGCTAGGGTTTGCAGGAGCGGCTTCTGTGAGGCCATTCCGTGTGGATGGCAGGGGTGCATGGGGCATGTTCCCCCTCCCTTCCCCCCCCTCTGGCCTTGTCTCCTTACATCGTGTTGTTTGCGTGGCAGCTGCGCATGTGTCTAAGTTTTGGGGGGGCTTATTTTGGAGGGGCTTATTTATATGCGCTCAAAAGCCCGATTGGGCTTATTATCGGAATATAGTTTTGGGGAAACATGGTAGAATGCATTAGAAAGCTGCTGGATACCAAGTAAGAATGATAAATTTGATCTTTGGGTTACAAGTATGGCATACTGACCAAAATGTGCCCAATTAAACAAATCATTATTATTAACAGAAAATGCTAGCATATTGTTGGATGTAGTGGACAAGGCCTTGCTCTAGTAGCTGAATGATTCATTTTTTTAAAAACAAGTTTTATTGGTTTTTTTCTTTTCTCCTCTCCCACCTTCACCCACTTCTTTCTTTTCTTTCTTTCTTTCTTTTTTTTTTTTTGGAACAGAGTCGTTTTTTATCTTATACAATTAGTCAAATTCAAATACATTTTACTCAATTACAATTTTTGTCGATATCGTCTTCCCCCCTTTCTTTTTGTTTGAATATACATAAACACCTTCATTTATCCCTAAATTCTAACTTTACTATTTGTACATATTTGTCCTCTTTTATTCTTCAACAATTCATTCTTTCTCTTAATATATTTATATCTGTTTATTTAGAGCTGCCTTTCTTCCACTTCATCTTTTTTTTATTGTACCGCAATCTTTCTCCTCAAACCTAACCTCTTCCTCTTCTCCTTCCAACTTTCTTTCCCCACCTTCTTCTTCTCTTCTCTACTTCCCCTTCCCTTCTCCTTCTCCTCCTCTCTCCCTCCCCATCTTACCTTCTCTCCTACTCTGCTTTCCCCTCCCTTCCTTCCTCCCTACTCTTCCATCCCTCTCTCTCCCTCCTCCTCCCTTCCAATTCCTTCATCTCTCTCTATTGCTGTATTCATTTTCAATTTAATGTTTTCCATTGTGGAGTTCAGGCACCCCAGATCCCTTATCTTTTTAATTATTAACCATATATTTCATCTTGTTCTCTTTTTTCCTTCAAATCTTTACTCAAACAATTTTCTAATCTCTTATCTTTTTTACTTTTACCAATATATTTTTTCTGCTTTACTTCTTGCAAGTATAACATTTAAATCATTTTTATCATTTCAATTTCATTCAGTTTTACATTCAATTTCAATCATTAAATATATTTCTCAAAACATCTTAACAATAAATTTCCACTTATTCAAATATATATTTATAAAGTGCATCTTAATCCTTTCTCATTTTACCCAATCCGATTAGTTCTTAAAATATTCTTAATTTGTCTTCTTTTTTCTTTTTAAATGTGTTTCAAATATATAGTTTGAAATATTTCAAATATTACATTTCCCCCAACTGGTTTATTCATATTGTTAAAATTTATCATTCTATAAACCTCCAATATTATTGAGCATGTGACATTTATTACAGTTTTCCCTTTGTTTCTACTTTTCTTTCTTTTTTGTATCTTTTTCTTATTAATATTTTGTATCTTAAAATCGTGAAATCTTTGCCCTTTATTTTCCATTATTTACCATCCCTTTTCCCTCTTTCTTATATTTTCACTGTAAATCCCAGTGTAATCATTTATGTTTTTAATATTTTTTCTTCTCCTCCACTCTCTTTTCCTTCTTTTCCTTTTGTTTTCCCTTTTTCTTCCTTTCTTTTGTATTTTAAAATTCTGCACTATCCTATTCTGTCCTATATTTCCCATTTTTTCTCCTTTCTCTTTCATTTTTTGTGTCTTTTCATTGTTAATCCCAGTTCTTTTATTTTGTCCTTTGTTTCTTATTATTTTCCATCTCTTTTCCGTCTTTCTTATCTTTCCACTGTAAATCTCAGTGTAATCATTTAAGTTTTTTATATTTTTCCTGTTCTACCCTCTTTTCCTTCTTTGTTTCTTTTCTTTTTGTCCATACTTAATATTACAATTGTTTAATTTTCCATAGTCAGTCTCTTTGTCTTTGTCTTCTTCATTATCCATCTCTCTTTCTTGTTTCTCATTAGTCATTTCCTTTTCATCTTCAGTGCATTCTAGCTTTGTCTTTGTCTCCTCAGATTTCGATTTTCCATGCAAATTTATAATCATTTTCTTTATTTCCAAACACATTGTCTTTATCAGTTCATTAAATTCCTGTTCCATTTTATTCTTTCTGGGTTGAATTATTCCAGTTTTAAGACACATTAAGGTCCTTCTTTTATAATCATCAAAGTCTATCCTCTTGTAGGCAAAACATATCTTCCTTAGTTCTCGCCAGTTATCTTTTTAAAAATTCAAGGTTTTATTTTTTCTTCTTCATTTCTTCAAAGGTTTTCTCAAAGTAAACAATTCCATGTCATGCTCCTCCTTCTCCTGCAGATGTCTCTCTATAATCCACCATTTTATTTGTAATTCACATCCGTATTTACCGAGTCATAAAAGAGAAAAAAGCCAGTTTTCACATCTTCTTTCACCTTTATATACCACCAATCAGTTTATAATCCAATCCAAATTGAATCCAAGTTCCAGATTTACATTTCCATTTGTCAATCACTTTTAATTCTTTATTTGGGTTCTTCTATGGCGCGCTTGTCATTCTCACTTTCTCTTTCCATCCGCCATCTCCCCCCGCCGCTATTTAGCCACAATTTCCATGCCAGGGTAATTTTAGTAATAGTTTAGTAGTTAAAAATATTTAGAATTTTCTTTTTATTGTCTGTGGGTTAGCTAATCACTCACCCAAAACTAGCACTCTGTCCAAATCTTCCCTCCTGCACATCGCTTGCTCCAGAGGCTCCAGCTTCATGGCAAATCACTCTGATCGCTGCCCCCCATCACTGGCTTGGAGAGAGTTTCTCAGGCTATCCAAGGGACTTGCCTGTCCCTCTTTAGACACTGAGCTGCCTCTATTTCTTCACTGTCCCTACAGGACAGCATCGATCCGAAGACCCTCCGGTGTCGGTTCGTCTGGCTGGTTTTTGCTGAGCTCGTCGGAGCCTGGCATTTTCCCAGCCAGTCACGCCGCGCCGCTTCCGGATTTTTTTTGTAGCTGAATGATTCTTGAAGTATGCTCTTCCATCACTTTAAGCCTCCACTCCTTTTTTATGATCTCAAATAGCAGAAGGGGATAGCCTTTTCCTTTACTTCAGATCTTGAAACTAGGGAGCAAGTTGGATAAGAAGAAAAGCAGAGCAAAAAAAGTAGTAGCATTCCTGGGTGGGCAATAGAGTACACTGGCAAACAATAGACCAGTGATGGCTAACCTTTTTGCCTTCACATGCCAAAAGCGGGGGGAGCGATGGGGGTCATGCGCACGCATGCCCACACCCATAATTCAATGTGCCCCGCCCCGTCCTCTGCGCAGCTGCACCAGGGGTGGGTTCTACTTACCTTTACTACCAGTTCGCAATGGGGCCACGCACACACGCTTGCTTCACTCGCGTGCGTGCGCACTCTTCTGCACAAGCATTTTGATGACATCAGGGTCAGTGGGTGGAGCCTCCTGCTGGTTTTACTACCGGTTCTATATAACTGGTGCGAATCAGAGGCAACCCACCACTGATCACGAAACGAGATTACTTCGCCACCCTCATTGCATCTGCAGAAAACCGCCCAGCGTCCCTGTTTTATGTGACCAGCTCCCTCCTCAGTCAGGGAGCGAGGGAAGACCCTTTACAGGGCCAAGCTGAGGATTTTGTACAGTTTCTGCATGATAAAATCGCTCAGATCTGAATTGGATTGGACTCTGACTGGGCAGAATCCAATCGGGAGACTAGGGTGGGTCTTGAGAATAATATCTGGATTGAGTTTGACCCTGTTTCTGTCAAGGAAGTGGACAGGATTATGAGCAAACTTAGTTCCTCCACTTGCTTATTGGACCCTTGTCCCTCCTGGTTGGTTTCGGCTGCCAGGGAGGTGATTAGAGACTGGATCCAGGCAATTGTCAACGCTTCGTTGAGAGAGGGGAACTTCCCCGCCTCTCTTAAGGAGGCGGTGGTTCGACCTCTCTTCAAGAAGCCTTCCTTGGACCCAGACTCACTTAATAACTATCGTCCCATCTCCAACCTTCGCTTCATCGCGAAGGTTGTTGAGACTGTAGTCTCAATCCCTCCAAGACTGAGTGGCTGTGGATGCCAGCATCTCGGGTTTCAGAGGCCCCATCACTTTTGATAGATGGGGAAAAACTTGCCCCCGTTGATAGGGCTCGCAACTTGGGTGTCCTCCTGGATGTTCGGCTGTCCCTAGAAGACCATCTAATGGCCATGACCAGTGGGGCCTTCGCACAGGTTCGCCTGGTGCGCCAGTTGCGCCCTTTCCTGGACCGATATGACCTTTGCACAGTCACTCATGCCCTGGTTACTTCCCACTTGGATTACTGCAATTCCCTCTACATGGGCCTGCCCCTGAAATGCACCCAGAGACTCCAGCTGATCCAGAATGCAGCCGCACGGGTTGTTACGGGAGCCCCTCATTACTCCCATATAACACCCCTCCTGCGTGAGCTACACTGGTTACCAGTGGTTCTCCAGGTCCGCTTCAAGGTGCTAGTTCTCACCTATAAGGCCCTACATGACTTAGGTCTGGGATATTTGCAGGACCTTCTCCTGCCTGCCTCTCACCATCCTGTTCACTCACATAGGGCCGCTCTCCACAGGGTTCCAACGGCAAGCCAATGTCATCTTGCTATGCCCAGGGGTAGGGCGTTCTCTGTGGGTGCTCCCACCCTCTGGAATGAATTACCTACCAAGCTCCGGATGCCTCCTGAACTCCATTCCTTCCATCGGGACCTGAAGACTTGGCTATTCAAACAAATAGGCTGACTCTGATTCCGGGCTTTATTATTTACTATTAATTAGTTATTTGGTTTAAAATTGGATTTTATTGTACTTGTTTCTTAACTTGTGTTTGCCGCCCTGAGTCCTTCGGGAGAATGGCGGCATATAAATACACGTAATAAATAAATAATAATAATCTGCATGCAACACCACCACTACCCGTGCTTCCCCCGCTTTTGGCATGTATGGCACAGTGGACCCAGTAGGCCCGTTTTTTTGCCCTCACCAGGTTCCAGAGGCTTTCTAGGAGCCTGGGGAGGGTGAAAACAGCCTTCTCCACCCATCCGGAGGCCCTCCGGAGGCCAGAAAAATGGCCCGTTCCCGACTTCTGATGGGTCCGAAAGACCTGAAAATCAGCTGGCCGGCATGCACATGCATGCTGGAGCTGAGCTAGGGCAATGCTTGTGTGCCCACAGATATGGCTCCGTGTGCCACCTGTGGCACGCGTGCCATAGGTTCGCCATCACGGCAATAGACCATCTCGCTGATTGCTGTATCTGAAGGATATAGAAACATCTGGTTGTTGTTGTTTTTTAAATGTCCCCATTAAATTCATTAAATTAAATGAAGAAGTTAAAGAAGTGACCCAGGCCTTATTATGCCAAAATAACACTACAGGTAGCCCTTGTGTTAAACAGCAATTGGTATCAGGATTGACATCACTAAGCAATGCGATTGTAAAGCGTGATAGTACATGATTGCACCACTTACCAATGACAATCATGGCAGTCCTGGTTGTCACTGTAACCCCAACACATGCAGGTTATTAAGTGAGTGGGGCCTTCCATGTGCCAGCCACAGCCGGGGACATGCCTAATGCAATAAAAAGATATCCCAATGAGAGCTAAGTGGGTGAAATAAATAGTCCTGAAGTTATTCAATAAACTCAAAAATACTTTTTTCAAAAGAAAAAAAGAAAAGAAACATGCATATTATAGATGTAAACTGCTTGTTGATATAAATCTCCCTTTCCTACCTGCCTACTACATTTTAAGAAGGAAGGTGTTTTTAATCATCATCATCATAATTGAAGCAGAAGTTAATAACTACAAACCATTTTTTGACAATGATGACATAGGAAAGATTGCAACTTGGAACAAAGAAAGTAAATTGTAGAGTTCATGCATTAATGAATAAAATGAAAGAGAAAAACATGTCTCGCATGAAATTTCAGATCACAAATGCAGCAAGTACATATGGAAGGCAAGTAATAAATATCATTTCAGACTGAGGAAACAGGTTGTCGTGGAAATTTCTCTCTGCTGTCTTAGCCACTCTGATTTTCACCTGTTTCTGTTTTTCATTTTAAAAATGCACCAGATCTTATGTCACATTTAATAATCTTTTGGTTTAAAAATATTTATTCAGTGTTACCTAAAATCATGTATAAATTTTTCTATAAATTATTTTCAATATGGATTAATTTCTATTTTTCCTTTTAATTGGCAAAATTATGAACAATTTGATTTTGTTCTCATTACCTTTCTGGATTGGTATTTTTTCCCATGTCATCAGAGGTGGGTTCCAGCAGGTTCTGACCAGTTCTGGAGAACCAGTAGCGGAAATTTTGAGTAATTCAGAGAACCAGTAGTAAAAATTCTGACTGGCCCCACCCCCATCTATTCTCTGCCTCCCAAGTCCCAGCTGATTGGGAGGAAATGGGGATTTTGCAGTATCCTTCCCCCGGAGTGGGGTGGGAATGGAGATTTTACAGTATCCTTCCCACGCTCACCAAGCCACGCCCATCAAGCCATGCCACACCCACCAAGCCACACCCATAGAACTGGTAGTAAAAAAATTTGAAACCCACCACTGCATGTCATCCATAGTATTCTATAACATAATGGAAAAACAAATAATATACAGCAAAAAAGACCAAAAAATAAACAATTAGGAAGTCAAAAAGAAAGAGAAGGAGGTAGAAGGAAAAGAAAAACATTAATATCTAATTTAGGAACTAATGGAAAGGCACAAGTTTTAATTTATTCCTTAAGATGGAAATGGATCAACATGACAAATGTCAATACAGATTTTATTTAACTCCGTTATTATTTTTTCAGGCACATTTGTTACCAATAACCACTTGCTGAACATATAAAAACATATTTAAAAAGTCTCCTGAAACACTGGTTCCATCCTGTAAATAAACAAACATGTAACTTTTGTACACTAACATTTTCTAATATATTTGACACAGTTATTTTGTTTGAAAAGTGCAGAGGAATCTGTGCTCGTAGCTACAAAGGCAAATTACAATTCTGTTCTGTTTAAAGATGCCTTAATCAAGGGCACAAGATGTTCAGATTTCCAATGTGGATTGTCCATGATAAATCTGAAGCATCTCTGAGGGGTTCTCTTCCTAACTTGGCTCCCAGGCTTAGCTCCTAAAAATTTAGGTGGAATTACAGTGACACCTTGTGGTAGATAAAGAGCACCATTTTATTCCTATTCCACTTTCTGCATTGACAGTAGTAATCTTTCATTGCTCCTCCTGGAACTGGCCTTCTAGCAAATGCATTCCTTTTTATCCTGCTTGTCTTCCTTAAATATAATAGAACATCAAAGACCAGAAAGGTAAGAACTTAATCTTTCCTGCTATTTGGAGAATTCTACTTTTGACAACAATCTTTTGAAAAATTTTCTTACAGAAGTGACTGTCTTTTGCTTCAGTAGTGATAATGGAAAAATAATACCCTCAGCTAATGTGGCCTCCCATAGTGCCAAGGGAAGCAAACTATAGTCCCAGGACCACTGACAGTCAGTGGTCCTGGGTGCCTCTTCTTTTTTTAGCTTTTAAGAGATTCTTGTGATTACGATTGCTGAAAACTGTTGGAACTTGCCAACTATTTAGAACATAGAATAATAGAGTTGGAAGGGATCTTGAAGGTCTTCTAGTCCAACCCCCTGCTCAAGCATTATACCTGTGATGGTGAACCTATGGCACACTTGCCACAGATGGCATGAAGAGCCCTCTCTGCGGGCATGCAAGCCGTTGCCCCAGCTTAGCAATATTGCACATGCGTGAGCGCCTCCTGCCAGCCAGGTGGTTTTTGGGTCTCTGGTGCGCATGCCTGGGGGAAAGGGCACATGTGGGAGATGTGCATGCATGCGCAAGGGGGCGCATGCATGGGGATCACACATGCATGTGTGGGGTGCACATGCATGTGTGGGATGCACGTGGGGGTTGCACATGCATGTGCCGTTCTGGGGTACACATGGGGGTCACTCACATATGCACGCGGCAGACTGTACGTAGGGATTGCAGGTGTATGCATGGGGGGCACGTGCCTGCACATTGCATTATGGGTGTGCGTGCGTGCACTTTCAGCACTTGGTGCCAAAAAGGTTAGCCATCACTGCACTATACCATTTCAGATAAATGGTTGTCCAGTCTCTTTTTGAAAGCCTCTAGTGATGGAGCATGGTTTATTTATTTAAAAATAAATAGATTAAAAGTGTGACCTAAAACCTCAAAGTAGGCATATTACAATTCATCTCCCTATTTTTGTTCTCAAGCTATTCCTTTCCTGCAATGTACATAACCCTATGCATTTGATGCCTTTACAAAATGTTGACTATGGCTCTTTGCCACGCAAGGGTTGCCCAATACTGCTGTAAGAAGAAACAATTTGACGTAATCTATTCTGATGTATTCAGCCCGGGAATTCAGACTGTGGAACCAGAACTGGGGAGGAATAAGGACCTAACCTGGAAAGTCAGTGCAGAAGATATATCAGTGCTGGTGGTCTTCTTCAGGTTCTTACTGCATTTTTAAAAAAACCAAACATTGCACTTCTGTAATTTAATAGTTTATTTTTATTTATTTTATTTAATTGTTTTGTCAACAACTACAAGGAAACAAGTATCAGTATAGACATAGACATGGCCACATGAAAAAATGGCACAAATAAATGAATATAAATAAGCAAAACATAACCATAAACACATAAAATGAGTACATATAAATGGGGACAGTAGGACAGGGATGGTAGGCACACTGGTGCGCTTAGGCACGACCCCTTAGGGACCTCTTAAGAAATGTGTAAGGTCCACAGTAGACAGTTTAAGGTAAAAGGTATGGAGGTTAGAGAAACTAACAACAGGATCAGGTAGAGTGTTCCAGGCATTTACTGCTCTATTGCTGAAGTCGTATTTTCTGCAATCAAGATTAGAGCGGATTACATTTAGTTTGTATCTATTGATAGCCCTCGTGTTATTGCGGGTGAAGTTAACTGTCAAGTGTTGATAATACAGTGTGGGTGGGATGGGGGTGGCTGGCATTGTTCTGGAGTACACAAACATGTTGCATGTTCATGTGATTATCTCTTCTCAACATTTTCACTATTGCTAACACTCCCTAGAAGCTAGGAAGGTAAGAATTGAGGCTGTAGAAACGCAAATCCTTTCTATTTCTACAATAACTATCTGTTCCTCTTCAGGATTTCAGTTTGGATCCTTTCCTGGCCTTTTTTAGAGTTGCCAGGACCTGTAATAGGATTTTCTGCATGCTGAGGGGGTATTTACAGAGCTAATGTTCTTCCATACTTCTAAAGTACTCAAAATGTTAAAAATTTTCATTCAGAAGTGTTTAGTCTTCTTCGTCAATATGTTGCTGTCTGAAACATACTAATAGCACCCTTGGCTACAGCCAACACTAGGGAAAAAAGCATGCAGCACCATTCAGAATATCTGGTGTTCTTTCTTGACCAATTATGCCATCCAAAACCAATATTTCAATCTGTTGTATGGCTGGGGGCTTTGGGATGCTTTTCTAGGAGCACTCAGAGGTGCATCATATGCTCAGGGGGAAACACAGATAAACAGCCTGAGAGCCAACAAATCTCTTGGTTTCTTGTTGCTAGGATTTTGATACAATAGCAGCCTTTGTGGCACTGTGCATATTTGTCTTTTGCTTGATTATACATATCAGGTAAACTCCACAAAGAATGAAAAAACGTTGTCCAGTGGCTCTTTAAGTCCCCTTCTTGGGGTTTTTGCATGCAGAAACTAAAGATTGTGGAGAAAGATTACCTAATACAAAGCTGGATACCTGAAAGCCTTGGATGACCTCCCCAACATATTGTTACCATACTACTAGAGTATAACATAAAAAAATAGGGAACATGTTTAAATATAGTCTTGGAAAGCAATCATATGAACTAATTTAGATATCATTCAAATGAAATCATATATATGGCCTTCCCCACAAATTTTTGGAGTGTGCCTCTGGCCAGACATTAAAACAAGAGTGCAGCCCTCAGCCTGAAACAAATTTCCCAACCCTGAAACTAACTAAGGGTCTAGGGTTGTGATGGTGAACTTATGCCACGTGTGCCAGAGGTGGCACGCAGAACTCTCTCTGTGGGCATGCACACCGCCACCAGCTGCTCTTCCGTCACACACACACACACACACACACACACACACACACACACACACATTCTGGTTTGGGTACTTGGTGCCTAAAAGTTTCGCCATCACTGGTCTTAGGGTTTAAGAAAAGGTCTCCACTTTCTTTGCCATTTGTTTTTATGTGTATTGATTTTTAACAGTCTAAAGCTTTGTTACTGTACCATAAGAGAGTTTATTTGGCGCTTGTGAAGTTTTTCCTGAGAAACTGGCAAACTCGACAAGTCTGTTCTCAGTATGACAGCATTTGACAGGCTGCTTTGTGAACCTTTTATGAGAAATGAAGATGGTTCTAATGGGAAGGAGGAAGGGAGGAAGGAAGGGAAAAGGAAGGAAACCCATTTTTCATAATGATTTCTCAGCAAATATATAGATTTCAATTGCATTGCATGGAGAGAAATTTTTGACAGGATTGACTTAATTATGTGTGTGAGAAAGAAGGAGGGAGGCAGGGAGAAAACTGTAAAATTGGCACATTTTCTAACTGTGTTCTGTCTAAAGACTTCTTTCTTCTGGGCTGCTCATCTGAGTCAAGCAGCAGTTGAAGTTCCATAATCTCCGCCTTCCAGGCAACAAGCAACAATAGCTACAAAGGGATTTTCATGAAAGGCTGAGAATGCACTGATTTCATTTGCTCTGTGGGCAGCCAGAGCTGCTGAAAGATTTTGCTTTTGCTTTCCTTGCTGCTGCACTTCCTCCATTTGCTCTTTTTTCCCCTGAAGGGGACAGGAGACAGGCTAATGGCAGTCTTTCATGTCCCTTTGAATCATGCTGGGTTGATAATTTCCTCACCCAGCTTCACATTCATCTTGTGCAAAAGAGCATTCTTCACTTCAGCAAGAATTCTACAACTGTAAGTGCAATTGCTGTTTGTCAGTATTCTTCCTATGTGCATTTGGGGCA
Organism: Pituophis catenifer annectens; assembly: GCF_029215685.1. Lineage (NCBI taxonomy): Eukaryota > Metazoa > Chordata > Lepidosauria > Squamata > Colubridae > Pituophis > Pituophis catenifer. The sequence goes on along the minus strand of NW_027256883.1, from coordinate 108,627,100 downwards.
GTGATGTACTACCGGTAGAGTGGATATTGTGGATATTTGAATTTTTTCCCATTTTTGTTCAATAGTCTCACTGAAGTTATCATGTCAAAACCAATCTTCCATAGGTCTTTTCTGCTTGGTTACCCATAAATTTCAGTAAAGAAAGTTCTGGGTTCACCTGAATAGTAGTTTTTAAAATTCTTTGTATCATTATTATGCATGGGTATCACTTTTCCTCCCCTTTTTCTCAAGTCTACCATGCATGGTAAAATGAGTCTTTTCCACATTTTCAACACTGATTAGAATACCTTTCTACACCTTGCATAAATCATCATTTTGTAAGAGTTCTTTCTTAAATTGTAATAATATGAATTTTAGTCCTTTGACCACATTCTCTCCCATTGGTCCATCTGAACATTATAACCAAATTCTTAGCCCATTTTATCATCTTTAACTTGTTCTTCCTCCATTTTAACTCTTAGCAGAAGTTTGTACAGTTTAGCAATCACAAATTAAATTTCAAATTCTATTCTATGTTTTTGAATTCCAATTACTTTTTTATTTATCTTTCTCTTAATTGTACATATTTAAGTTTCCCATGTTCTTCTTCTATCAAATCTTGATGTGTTAACCATTTTTCTTTACCCACTGTTTCTATTTCATAATGTAAAATGTTTGGGCTGAAAACAGTAAAGCCATTTTTGGGCACAGTTGGGGTCTGTACTAGCTATTCCTTATTCATAGTATGGCACTTCTAACATAATGGTTTTTAAGTCTACATTAACCTTGTCATGCCATTAAAAAAAATACCATCCAAACCTGAGATTGTGTCCTTCTAATTCTAACACAAACAAATGTGTTCTGATTTACTGGCCTGAAACACTCTGGTGATGTTTCTGTTGCCTTTGCTAATTGTGCCAGAATCCCGGAGTTCTCTGCATTCCACCCTATCCCTTCTTTGTTTTGCTCTCTTAACAAACATGGGACACCTAGGGGGAAAACTTCAGGACAAACCTTAAAACTACCATACTTGCATAGTTTGGAAAGTACCCTTCAAGTTCCTTGTTGCTGCTCTCATAACTTGGAGAGAGAAATAAATAATTTAAGACAGCACTGGCAATAATAGGTTCATTTGAACTTTAAAAGGGGCAAGTCAACACAAATGTTTATCTTTGAAGATTACACAACTGAATTAACAAAATGTATTAACTATGGGTTGAGCAACAACTCTTTGCATAGCAACTCAATCCCATGAACATAACAGAAACCTGTTCTCTATTCTGAGTTCCACTATCCAAAGGCTATTTCCTTACTTTACTACAAGCAGATTTGTAAATCTATTGACTCAGAAGTGAATTTACTGAGTTGATCTTTGGTTAAAATCAGTTTCACTACATGCACAAGGGATTGTGCTCAAATGAGGTGTATATTATATGTGTATTAGAAGCTGTAGCATATACTCACACACATAACTGCATATAAGCAAAAAACTTAGAAAAAGATGGGATGCCATTCCATGGGATGGGATGGGATGCCACTCAAGTCTTGAGTTTGCTGACATAGGTAAATCTTAGCCTTTCAATGATGCAGTAGAGTGAGTGAGTGCATTCTGGGCCATGAAGTCCTAGACTCAAACATTACTTCATTTAAAATGTTTTAATTTTTAAAAGTATTTAAATTAAAAAATATATATTTAATAAAGACTCTAGCCCTCAGATTCAAATTTTGCTTACATTGGAGGAAAATACAAAGCTGCAGTTTTTGCATTTTGTACCCTATGACATTTGGAAAGGCATATATCTTCTAGAATAGCATTTTTTTCTCTCTCAAGACCCCTTCCCACTTTTAAAAATTATGGAAGACACCAGAAGTGGTTTTCTTTGTATGAGTTATATTTATCGGTATTTACCATAATTAAAAATAAAAATTGAGGCATTCACTACTGCTGCCACTTCTCATGATTTGATGTTTGGTAGGATTTTAATATTTTTATTTTTCAAGGTAGGTTGGAGAATGATTTTGATTCAGTAGACCCCTGAGAGGGTCTTGAGGGGCACTTTGAGAACAGCTGCTTTAAAGAGGAAGGAAGAAGGAAGACAGGGTTATATTTTCCTCCTACTTTTCTTCAGAGTGAATCTGAAGGACCTAAAGAAGAAGCTTTCCATTCATGCAGTCAAAACTATGAGCAACTGTCATAGAGGATGGCAGAGTCTGGCAATTGCTTTCCTGTAGAAAATTAGCCAACTAGCAATGCCGACGCACTGATGACCCTCACATGGAATCTTACTTCTGAAAGATTTGAAAGTTGATAGACAGAAATGTTCTAGTGCCACAGGTCAGAAAAATGTTTGGAAAGAGGGTTAAATAATACATTTTTCTGTTTCAGGATAACATTATCCCAAGGTAAAAAGAGACTGGAAGTGAAGTCCCCAGGATGGTCAATACCAGGTGTTTCTTCTTTCTTTCTAGGATAACCATTGATAGGTTTTTCTGCAGCCTTTTCAAATAAGCATGGCAGAGGGAGGAGCTTCAAGGCACTGGGAGGCAAAGAGACGTGATGTCAAGAGGGCAGAGGCCAGACTTACCCTGGGGCTGCGCAGTTTAGAAGAAGCCCGGCTCTACTGTCTGAACACCATGACCAGGGAACAGCAGCGACTCCAGCAGGAACTCCTAAGGTTACAGAAAAGTGAGGGTGCCTTTGCCTCTTTTCATCCAACATTTTGACATGAAATCTCTACTTTCTAGTTGTTTAGCAACAACAGAGTAGAATTGATTTGCAGGAGTTGAGAAATGTTGCCAAAGTTGTCTTAAGAAAAATCCATGGTTAGAAATAGTGTAATTCAACTTGGGAAGAAAATTCCAACTCTACCAACTTACTGGTCCTAATCAAATACAATTAGGGTTTACTAGTTATATATAATTTGAATGCCAATTTAAACAAAAATATTTCAGTTTGCTAATTTTTCTAGGAGCCAGTTTGGTGCCCTGGTTAGGATATCAGGCTAAAAACTAAGAGATTGTTAGTTCTAGTTCCAAAAGCTAGCTGGGTGACTTTGGACCAGTGGTGAGTTGCCCCCAGTTCACACCGGTTCTATAGAACCGGTAGTAAAACCGGCGGGAGGCTCCACCCACCGACCCCGACATCATCAAAATGCTTCTGCGCGCGAGCGGCCCCATTGTGAACCGGTAGTAAAGGTAAGTAGAACCCACCCCTGCTTTGGACCAATCAGTTTCCTTCAGCACCAGTTAAAAGGCAATGGCAAACCATTTCTGAAAAACCTTGCCAAGAAATCTGCAGGGACTAGTTCAATTGGTCTCCAGGAATCAAAAATTGACCTGAATGCACAAACTCCCCCCCCCCACACAAAATCCATAGAGAGTGTTTTCCTTCAAAATAACACATTAAAAGTATCTCAGATATGAAATTTCATATTTTTAAGTTTTCAAGTCTTTTGGCTTTTGGCTTTCACAAGAATATATGTGGAAACTTAACTCAAGTCCTATGATAAAATAATATACCTTATTATGGAATAGCAATAGTGAAAAAGCAATTAGATAGCTGAATAAACAGCTCTTCTAATAGAGAAATATAAACACTCCCAACAATCCGTGATAAAACCACTGGTTTTAATTTAAATCATCTGAAAGTACTTTGTAAAATACACAGTAAGTTATTCTAAGTCCATAAAGGTATAATTTTAAAAAGTGTGACAAATTACAGGAATATTATTTCCAATTGGAGCAAAAGGATATGAAAATGTCAAATGTAGTGCAGTATAAGCAAATGTTACATATGAATAATTAACATATAATAGGCAACTGGAAGAGTAAAAACACAGTGTAGGGTGAGTTTTAAAAGTGATTTAAGAGGATTAGACAAGTCATTGTGATTATGTATATCTTCCATTATTTTATTTTATTTTTTCAACTGATTGGTAGCTATGTTTTACTTGTGGACTTATAGAAGGGAGAGGCTCTGATCCACTGTAGTGATTATTTTATTTCTTGTGATACCACTCATTATTGCATGAGAACAATGAATAATATGAGAACAATAAGAACATGAATTCAAAGATGCTAAGATCAAAAATAGAAAGATCAAGAATTAAAAGGCTGCTTTAATTTGAGTCTTTTTAGAACCTTTAAGAGCTGATCAAGAATTCAACATGGTGTGCATTCCTGGAGCAGGTAAAGAGAAGTTACAACCTCAGTTTGCTCCAAGACATCCTGCAGTAACTTGGGGCAAATCTCTTTGGATTAATTTAATAAACAGGGAGGATGATTTGCATTGTTAGACCTCTGGAAAGTTAAAATCCCAGTACTCTCCAGCCAGTGTGCCTTTTGAGCTAGTCTAAGTTTACAAAGAATATGTTTGTAGGCACCTTGCAGTTAATTAGTAGATATAGTTTTACCATGATACAGAAAGAAGAGCATATGCTACGGAACACTCCATCTCTTTCTGTCCTCCTTTTGCCACATCCATTTTAGACTTCAAAGACAAAGGGAGAAGGGATATTCCAGATATCTAGCCAGCCCGAGTCCAGTTAAGTGGGTTACTTCATACCTGCTTTCTCTTAACTGGTCTGCTGATGGAAAATCAAGCTTCCCTTCTGAAGATTGTGTTAATCTTCTGCTCATCACACAGTTCAAGGAATATATCAATTTAAATAATAATCTTACCCAGAAAAAAAAAGTCTTGTTGCACCTTAAAAGCCATTATATTGTGTGGCTTCATGGGCTCAAATTCACTTCAACAAATGCACAATGCAGTGTCCCAGCTGAGGAGAAGAGAAAAAAGAAATTCTCCTTTGAGGGGGATAAAAGACGGTTGAACAATAAATATGAACTTGGACAGATTTAAGAGACCCTTCCTTTATTTTCAAATTGGCACTCCTTGATGGCTTTTCACTGGAAATAACAGGGGGGGGGGAGAATCATCATTCTCAGACAGTTCACATGTGCTCTCTTATTATTGTCTAGTCTGCCTTTAGAGATGAAACTGGATAGCAATTATTTCTTTACCTCTTTCTTAGGCCGATCCAAGCAGAAATTCTCATTGGGCCCTGGACATATTCACTTTAAAGCAACATTTCCTCTACCTCCTTCTCTGGTTGTGCAGAATTCTGGTGACTTCCATTATACAGGATTACGGTAAAACAAATGTCTCATTTGAGTTGTTCAGTGATATAGGAGCCTTGGCTGTCTACATTGGCAAGTTCTACCTTATTAGTTGGCTGCAGTTGGCTGCACTTGTAGCTTTAAATTGAAAGGCAAAGATGAGATCCCTCAGGGATGGTACGCTGTCAGTGTAACTGTAAGAAACTAAGATGCAATTGGTCCAGGTTACACACTTAGAAGGACCAGGCCTTATTGAATTTAGTGAGCCCCTGGTATTCCTGATCAACAGCTATTGTGTGGCTCTTCAGTCTTTTCAGTAGTATTTCTACTAAGAGAAGAAAAAATTTGGAAGAAGCCACCAGAAAACATGATGGAGGGGGAGGTTACAGAGATAAAAGCCTCTTACAATAGTCATGAATGAGCTAACCTAATTGTGCAACTGCATTGCCTTACAATGGAAATTCCACTCCCAATTGTAATTATAATTGTAAGCTACCCAGAATTACTCTATGGCAAGATGGATGGCAAATAGATTTTGCAAATAAATAAATAGTGATTAGTGGTTGTAAGCCAAGGACTACCTGTGAGGAGAAGGAAGTTGGAGGTGAGTAGCAGTGGGCCACATTCATTTATTACCAATGATATGAACAGGAACTATTTTAAAGACTTTCAGGTGAGAAAAGGTTTGTTTCCTGTCAATTTTCTTTTCTCTCCTGAAGCAAGACACTGCCAGGCAAGATAATGATCTCCAGTAGGATGGATTAGATAGATGGGTTTTCCATGCCTCCATTAGAGACTACAATCCATTGATTACTTGTGAAAAGAATCCTAATGAAAGAATAGCATTTCTCTCCTCCTTTTCTAGATCTCGAAGAAAAACATTGCCTAAGACTGGGGAAGTTGCATGGACAAAGCAATCTCCCATCCATCCATGGAAGCTCAGTGGAGATGTCTCTGGTTGTGAAGGAAAGAGAAAGGGGCACTTGCCACCCTTAGAGGCCAAAGTCCCAAATGTTGCTGATGACAGAGATATGAGCAGCCTTAAAGACTCCATGGCTAAACAGCTAAATATTTCAGTAGAGTCTGTGGACCGGACTGATATCATAGAAGAGCAAGGAAAAGACTCAATGAAAGAAGAGCCAAGGGATTCTCAAGCCAAAGATACCATGGCCATCACCAAACCCATGAATCTCCCTGAGAATCGAAGATCTTCTCTTGATCGTGAGAAGCTGATCATGGATCCTGAGGCCTATGCTGCTGATGGACGCCTAAGGACTATGTACAACAGGCCTGATTTCCTCAAATCTTATGGTGAAGTTAGGAAAGCCCGCTATATTCGGCATAAGGGCATCCCAGCCTGGGAAAAGGAGCTCAACCTTCAAGATATATTTGGGCACAAAAAAAACATGGGGCATTCCGCCCAGGAAATGGTTGCTGCCAAAGCTAAGCCCTAAGCAGGCGGAATGGGCAGATCTAGCAAAGTAAAGTACCAAGAGGCCTCTGTTGAAAAGGCTGCAGAGACAAGATCATTTAGCTACTTGCAACAGGCTAGCTAAATGCAGCCTGGTCTCAACAGGCAGCAAAAACAGGTCTTTTATTTAGTCTCTGGTGGGCTGCTGTGCACAAGGACAAGGTGGGGAAGGAGGGGTGGGAAAAGGGGAGGTAAAGGCTCAAAGGTTCATTGGGAACATACAATTTGAGATCAGTGAATACTTGGTGACTTAGTTTTATAAGAAGGAGTAATCAAGTCACTCATGGCTTAAACCATACTGATATGAAGGAGGTTTGCGGAAAGGATATACATGATGGACTGTGACAGTTCCTATTCCAATTTTTTTCTCTAGAAGAAACTGGTAATTCTAAGTACATTTTGTGCATTAGATTCCAATATTGTACTAAAAATTAAAAGTAAATCAAAATAGGTAACAGAGCAGGATGTTTTTTAAAGCTGGGTCTTGGTTAACGTATTTTGACATCTTTTGAGCTGATAAACCTTTTTAGCATTTTGGTATGTAAATCCCGCCCCCAGCTTGCCTTTTAGTTTTTAATGAGGGAGGGGGAGAAAATAGCTATAGAGTGAATCTTCAATTCAGTTTGGCTCCTGGCATCTCTCTAGATGAGTCCCTGCCATTTTCTTGTCCCTGCCATTTTCCTAGCAAGTTTTCATAAGTGATTTGGCATTACCTTCTTCCAGCAATATTATGTAATGCCTTTATTAGGTCCAGCCAAAATGGCACAAAAACATGTGTATATTTCCTTCAGAGCAATCTATTAGGCTAAAATTGTTTCTAGAAAGTGAACAATTAAAAAAAAAGCAGGAAAGTTCAGACATTAGGGCATATATGGTGCCTGTGAGTTCTGTACTTTAAACTCAATCTGAATACATAAAATGCTGATTGCAGATATCAGATTAAAGGCCTGACACTGAAATCTGCAGGTATCAGATTAAATTTAACATTCTAGGATAAAGAAATGATGAGTTCCTCATTTTTGTAAACAATATGGTAGTCTATAAATTTGTCTCTTTCTCTGACAAGTTTGCTTTCTGGTTATAGATGACTGACAGTCCAGTTCTTCATAGCAGCCAATATGTTCTCAGAATTAAAAACATATCTTAAAAACATGTCTCAAAAAGATTAAAGGCACTTATTGCATTGCTTCATTAAAAACTCCAAACAATAATACCAATGTGCTTTTTTACTTAAAATGTCATAAATTAGTAAGTAAGCTTTCAAGGTTTGAAGAAACCAGGGGTTTCTTCCTTCCTGTTTTGAGAGGTCGCTTTCAAATGGAGCTTCAAGCTAGGGGACACAGTAAAGCCCTACAAGGGATTTATCAGAATTGTCCACTGGTGCTAGACTGCTTAGCTGGCAGGACTCTGACTTGTTCTAACCGCACAGACTTTTCTGGTTTCCTGGATGCCTGAGTGTCATGGCAGGACTAGCTATGAGGCAAGACACCACTATCCCAGCAGCAGGGAAAGCCCTTCCATTCTGTGACTGGAAATACAGAGTCCTATGAATGATGGTTATAACTATTTGGCATCAGTACCATGACATTAATCAAGTAGCACAAGCCACATCTTCCCCAACTTTGGTTAGAATTTTTTGCTAGTTTCTAAAACTCTCTTTTTTAGTCTGAATTATAGCTATATATGTATTTGGATTCACATATATTTCTTTTTAAGAATAAAAAATACACTCCTCTACCTTGAACCCCCACTGATACTACAATTCTGACAAACCCAGCCAGCATGACCTTATACCCAAGAAATTAAGACTTCCATTCCCCTTAATAATGTTTGGTTAGGAGAATCAGCTCATTTAATGCAAATACATACTGGGAATGATAAAATTAGAGATACTTCAGTTAAATTCGGTTACCATTTCACTTTTCTGTAACACAACCATTACTTTTCATCAGCATTTGGAAACTCGTGAGAGTATGTGTGGGCTTCCAAATGTTATAGTCTAGGAAATATAAATTTAGCATTTGTTATTAAAATGTTCTGGGAAATGGATGGTTCCATTATGCTATGCTTTCTTTATTGAATATCCCCTTTATGTGATTATGGGTTTGAACATCCTCTTTTCCGAAACTAAGAAAGTCTAGATCCGGTCAAAGATTGGGTGTGGGACTACTTGGAAATGCTCCAATACCATATTTGATTTGCAAACTCTATTTAAATATACCCCAAAGACACTTCAGGCTCCACTGGATCTTTTATGCCTTTATTTTTCAGTAATCTAAAGAAGAGATCTTTTTGGCCTTTCAAGACCCTGGCAAAATTATTTATCTTCACTGATGCATTGCAGTTATTGCACATTTGGTAGATTGTTTTGGCAGGGAGCATTTTTAAACAGGTCTGATAATCTGGTACTCTTTACAGTGTATTGACCTACCATATTTTTCAGAGTATAGGACACACCTTTTTCCCCCCTAAAAGGGGGTGAAAATTTAGGTGCGTCTTATACAACGAATGTAGCCCCACCCACCCACCCACTGGCCCCCATCATTTGGCCTCTGCCTCCCAGCAGTTTACCTTCTTGCAGCAAGCAGCAAGAAGAAACAACTTGTTTCAGCTTCAGCACATCCTAATTAGCACAAGTTGATTGGATCGGCCTCCCGACTCTCGGCTGTTTTGCTCTCAGCTGTTTTGCACAGCCTCTGCTGCTTGCTGCAAGGAGGTAAATTGCTAGGAACAGATTTTTTTTTCTTGTGCTATTCAAGCTATGCTGAAAACGAAAATGAAAGTAAAGCAGGCTATTTGCTATTTGCTGCAACAAGGCAAAATTGGGCAGAGGCAGATTTCTTTTTCTTGTTTTCCTACCAAAAAAGGTAGGTGCGTCTTTTTTTTATATATAAATTTTATTGAATAGACAAATATATTACAATTCAACCTTTTCGGTTTGGCAACGTGTAGTCATACTATATGCTTATAAATATGGTAGCTAATAGGTTGTATAGATGATTTACAGTTAGAACATAGGATATTTATGAAATTAATATAAGTCATAATATAATAATACATAAGTTAAGTTAGTAGTTAAGCGTTGTCCCCCTTAGTAGTTAACTTTTGCATTTATTTCCCAACCACCTATACCACAAATCCCATACCGTATAAAACTCGGAATCCTCCTTCTCATTTAGTACTTTGTTAATCTACACATTTCTGCGCATTCCAATATTTTGTTAACTATGTGTTCCTCAGTTGGACAACTTTTCTCCTTCCAATGTTGTGCATAAGAGATTCTCGCAGCTGTGACGATGTGGATAATTAGATATTTCTTCTTCTTCCCATATGCTTGTTTCAAAACTCCCAGGAGGTAGATTTCTGGTATAAAGGCAATATCCTCCTCTATTATTTCTTGGATCCATTTTTGTATCAATTTCCAGAATTTCCTCGCTTCAGGACACGTCCACCACATATGGTAGAAAGTACTTGCCAATGACCGCATTTCCAACACTTGGGGTTTGCGTTTGGGTATATCTTTGCAATCCTAGATGGTGCTAGATGCCACCTATACAGCATTTTATACTGATTCTCCTTGTAAGTTACCGCTCTTGTCAGCTTCAGGTTATTGTTCCACACTTCTTCCCAATCATCTAGATTTATTTTTGATCCGATATTCCTCCCCCAAGCAATCATCTGGTCCTTGAGTATTTCCCCTTCTCTATCATATTCAAGCAGGTATGAATATAATTTAGCTAATAATTTGTTCTCACCACCCATCCATATCTTATCAAAGCTATTTGTTCCCATTTCTATACCATCTTCCTGCTTGTCCTTCCTATATCGGGATTTAATGCAAGTGGCATTGGCCTTCCTTGATGCTCAGAAGGCCTTCGACAATTTAAATTGGAGATTCATGACCCAGCAAATTAAAAGGATGAATTTTGGGGAGCACTTTGAGAATGTGATAAACACAATTTATGATAAGCAGAGAGCAAACATTATACTTAATGGAGATATGACTAAAACACTCCAGACTGGCAAAGGAGTAAGACAGGGTTGCCCGCTCTCACCACTCTTATTCATACTGGCTTTGGAGGTGTTGTTAAGGAAAATTAGGCAGAATAATGAGATCAGAGGATTGGAAATAAGGAAAGAAAAATTCAAAATTCAAGCATTTGCCGATGATGTGGTATTGATCATGGAGGAGCCGCTAACAACCGGGAAAGGAGTATTGGAAGAGATAGATGAGTATGGGAGGTTATCTGGATTTAAATTAAATAAGACTAAAACCAAAATGTTAACTAAAAATATTACAGCAGGAGATCAGAAAATCTTAGAAGAAAATTTGGGCATCCAAATAGTTAAAAACATAAAATATTTAGGGATTTGGATTACAGCTAGATGCTCAACCCTGAAAGAGGACAACTATATACCACTACTGACAAAAATCGCGCAAGATTTGGAACAATGGGGGAAGTTACAAATTTCACTATTAGGTAGGATAGCCACCGTCAAAATAAGTATTCTCCCCAAATTGATATATTTATTCCAAACTACACCAATCAATGTAGGAAAAAAATATTTTGTAGAACTAAACAAGATAGTCAGGTGCGTCTTATAGTCTGAAGCGTCTTATACTCTGAAAAATACGGTAATTCTATTGCTATTGGCTTTCTTGACTGGAGTTGATGAGTATTGGTATCCAGGATCCCTAGAAAGTACCAAGCTGCCCGGATCTTCCTCAATATTTATCAGAGACTCACTCAAGCTACAGTGACTTCTGTATAGACATAAATCAGATTGTACTGTAACTTGCCTGCAATCATTAGAAGAATTTATTTCAAATAAAAACAGTGATGGAAAAAACCTAGGATGTCTTAACTTAATATTAAGTTATTAAGGTACTACTTATAGGCATGTATGTTATTTGTTTTGTTGTTCTGTTTGTCATTTATCTGGTGTGTTGTCTTTTTTAATGATAAATGTAAATAAAGATATTTTTTTTTTTTAAAAAAAAGATCATCTTGCTGTTGAGATACAACTTATTCCAAAGTAAGTTGTATCTGAACCGCAAAATAATGTTAACCATATACATGGTTATTCAGAGATAAATTCCATTTTCAAAATTGGGACATACTCAGTGGTTGAAAGAGGTCTGCCAACAAAAAGACAAAGATCTTCATTCCAGCAATTTAGACTCGGTAAATATTCTTAGTTTTTTTCATAGTAGAAATTAAAACAAAAACAAAAACTGAAGCTGCTGTTCCCTTGGACCTTGAGTTATGTGGTGAGAAACCTGGCTCTGCCATTGAGGGCAGATAGAATGACTTGTTGAAAGGAACACTATCTTGTTAGAGAAAAGAACAATTTTAAAGTAAAAGTAATAACATGATCATCTTTAGATACAGAAGTGGTTCAACACCACTGCCTTGATTATACAGTCTTTTGAGAAACAGAAAGGATGCCATAGTGTGAGGGTATACATAGTGTGAGGGGAAGAGTTTAAAAAAAGTCAAGATGAGAAGTTCAACTATAGGATCAAAACCCTGCACCATTTTTATGTGTTCCCCATTTAAATGAGGCTTTGATCAAGCATTAATGCCTGCCATCTTGTCCCTTTTGACTTCCCTTACAAATGCCCCTGCTAGAGTGAGTAGTGTCAGCCTCCTTGGGCTATGTCAGTCCAGATTGGTTTGCCAGTCCCGTCCCCCCCCCCCCCATTTTGGGGTCCCAAGAAGAGATGCTTGGATTTTCTCTCATAAAATCTATTGCCAGGACAGTGTTTGGGGGCCTAACCAAAGTACTTGGAGCCCCAAGGCAGGGTTAATTGAGACCCCAACTACAGGTGCCATATGTTGAATGAAGAAGCATCACCATTAGGGTGTTGGTCAAAAAAATTCATTATAAAATACCCTTGGGAGGAGAAACAAGGTCAATCAATCAGAATGGTGTCATGCTTCCAAGTAATGATCCTAATCAATTCAGGACTGTAGCTTTTCTCAAATATTTCCTTTATTTGGTATGTATTAGCACTTTTATGTGTGAATCCAACTCTAATATTTCCCACTGTTTGGTATAATTAAAAATAGCTATTCCCCACACCCCCACCCTCCCCATGTCACAGATCACGTTGACCAATCAGGTAAGCAGCAGGCTTCTCAGCTGCTCCCTCCAGTTGTTACGAGCGCTCATTGAAATGACCTTGGTTCCCACAAGCCCTATCACCGTTATGCCTGGCACATTAGAAAACATTTCACAGTACATTGGTCCCCCACCCCCAATATGTATGGCAACTAAGAAACGAAGAAAAAGAGAATATGGCTTCAGCTAAAAATGTTTTCAGAGTTGACAAATGGAGTTGGAAAGGACCTTGGAGGTCTTCTAGTCTAACCTCCTGTTCAAGCAGGACACCCTATACCATTTCAGACAAGTGGCTGTCCACACTCTAGTCGTACAATCCTCCCAGCAGTCCACTAGGAAAATCTGGTTTGCAAAGGCAAACAATAATAACAAAGAGTGTTCCAAGTGGAAGAAACATTTTCCTGTGAAGAGCTGTCTTGCTATTTTTTATCTGGGTGATTGTTGCTCACTAAAACTTGCTTTTCTAATTCCAACAGCTTCTTGTATAGTTTCTCTGCTATGTCTTCATTAATATCCATCTGGAAATCAAAGAAACAGATAATAATTAAATACGCATATACATTTAATAAATAAAATTAATAAATTGGGCGGGGGGAGACTTAAAGGGTTAGCTCAACTTCTGTCTCTTATGCGAGATCTTTCTCTGCACAAAGTTGCCCAATTAAAAGCCACTGAAGCTGAAAGTATGTGCAATTCAATGTCAGAAAAGCTGAAGGGCAAAAAGATTAAATGAGACCCTGCATGGTACACCTCCCAAAGCGGTGTGATTAGAAAAATCCCAGAAACTAGACTGGAGCGAGGAGAGACAAACTCAAAATGCTAAGTTTGGGTATTTCTAAAGATCCAGTTTGGGATATGCCTAAAGAATCCTGCTTCCACATCTGTCTGCCACATTTGAATAAAGTGGTTATTAGTAAAATCAACTCACATATAATATTTAGAATGACAAAATATGTACAGGTAGTCCTTGAGTTACGATCATAATTGCACATTTAAGTCAGAAGTCAGGAGGACATTAAGTGATTCATGTTAAGTGAATGAGCCTCCACTCCAGCTCTCCTTAATGCATTTGTTAAACAAATGCATGGGTTGTTAAGTGAGCATGGGATGAATCAAGAGTGGAGAAGACGATGGGGGGGAGGGGGGGGCTAGTGCAGGAACAAGACCACCTGCCTCCGGCCTCCCATTGCCTTCCCCCACTGAGATATCTCATGCCCCGCTTCACTTGGGACTCCTCTGTACCCAGCCCCTGCACCCACCACTGATCAATCACTCACTTATCTGTCGAAGATCTCCAGAGCCAAGGATGTCAGAGTAGGAAAGGAGGACAGGCTGTTCCTTACTGGGCCAGATGGCAGAAAAGCAGCTTTTTCTGAGACGCTGCCAAAGCTGTGTTTTCGGCAAAACTCTTTCCTTGCTACACGCTGCCTTTTTCTTCCAGCAAACACATGTGGTCACATGATGCTTCTTTCTCCCAGCGAAACAGCAGGAAATCCCCTTCCCTTGCTATCATTCTTCCTCATACAGCCACATGCAACCTCTTCCCTTGCTATCACTCTCCCTTTTTCTGCAGGCAAACGTATGTTCTCCCAAGGAATGGATGCATATTCCCTGCTGCATGTGTGCATTTGTAGGAGAAAGAGGCAGGGTGGGTAGAATGCATTTGCAGGGAGGAAAGGGAGAATGATAGCTAGGGAAGAGATTGCATTTGCTGGGAGAAAGAGGCAATATATGGTCATGTGCATTTGCAGGAAGAGAGAGGCAGCATGTAGCAAGGGACACTGCTTTTCTACTACTTGGCTCCATAATGGAGTGGTTTCTCCCCTTTTCCTACCCCAACATCCTGAGCTCTGGAAAGGTAATTGAGCGATCGATGATGGGGTGGGGGGGTGGGCAGGAGTGTATATAACTTGCAGGCTCAGTGCCTATGGCGAACAGGGGCAGGATGGGGGGAAATAGGTGAGGGGGGATTTGTGTTGCAGCATCTCTGCAGTCAGTCCCGATCCAGTCGTAAGGGCAAACGACCACAGAGGCGCTGCAACATATGTAACTTTGGGACTGGATCATAAGTACTTTTTGAGTATCTGTCGTGACTTTGAACTGTTGCTAAGTGCCCTATCATAACTTGAGGACTATTTGTATGTGCCTAGGCTCTAACACAAGAAAATTAGGGGGATAAAAAATAGGGATAGATGGGGATTGTTGCAATGAGTATAGCTTACACAGAAATCTCTCTCTAATTTTTAAAATTCCAGATTCATTAACATTTGCCTATGTGACTTTACAGTGGGGCAAAAACGTATTTAGTCAGCTACCAATTGTGCAAGTTCTCCCACTTAAAAAGATGAGAGAGGCCTATAATTGTCATCATAGGTAGACCTCAACTATGTGAGACAAAATGAGAAAACAAATCCAGACAATCATATTGTCTGATTTGGAAAGAATTTATTTGCAAATTATGGTGGAAAATAAGTATTTGGTCACCTACAAACAAGCAAGATTTCTGGCTCTCACAGACCTGTAACTTCTTTAAGAGGCTCCTCTGTCCTCCACTCATTACCTGTATTAATGGCACCTGTTTGAACTTGTTATCAGTATAAAAGACACCTGTCCACAACCTCAAACAGTCACATTCCAAACTCCACTATGGTGAAGACCAAAGAGCTGTCGAAGGACACCAGAAACAAAATTGTAGACCTGCACCAGGCTGTGAAGACTGAATCTGCAATAGGCAAGCAGCATGGTATGAAGAAATCAACTGTGGGAGCAATAATTAGAAAATGGAAGACATACAAGACCACTGATAATCTCCCTCGATCTGAGGCTCCACACAAGATCTCACCCTGTGGGGTCAAAATGATCACAAGAACGTTGAGCAAAAATCCCAGAACCACATGGGGGGACCTAGTGAATGACCTGCAGAGAGCTGGGACCGACGTAACAAAGGCTACCATCAGTAACACACTACGCCGCCAGGGACTCGGATCCTGCAGTGCCAGACGTGTCCCCCTGCTTAAGCCAGTACATGTCCGGGCCCGTCTGAAGTTTGCTAGAGAGCATTTGGATGACCCAGAAGAGGATTGGGAGAACGTCATATGGTCAGATGAAACCAAAGTAGAACTGTTTGGTAGAAACACAACTCGTCATGTTTGGAGGAGAGAGAATGCTGAGTTGCATCCAAAGAACACCATACCTACTGTGAAGCATGGGGGTGGCAACATCATGCTTTGGGGCTGTTTCTCTGCAAAGGGACCAGGACAACTGATCTGTGTACAGGAAAGAATGAATGGGGCCATGTATCGTGAGATTTTGAGTGCAAACCTCCTTCCATCAGCAAAGGCATTGAAGATGAAACGTGGCTGGGTCTTTCAGCATGACAATGATCCCAAACACACTACCCGGGCAATGAAGGAGTGGCTTCCTAAGAAGCATTTCAAGGTCCTGGAGTGGCCTAGCCAGTCTCTAGATCTCAACCCATAGAAAACCTTTGGAGGGAGTTGAAAGTCCGTGTTGCCCAGCGACAGCCCAAAACATCACTGCTCTAGAGGAGATCTGCATGGAGGAATGGGCCAACATACCAGCAACAGTGTGTGCCAACCTTGTGAAGACTTACAGAACAAGTTTGACCTCTGTCATTGCCAACAAAGGATATATAACAAAGTATTGAGATGAACTTTTGATATTGACCAAATACTTATTTTCCACCATCATTTGCAAATAAATTATTTCCAAATCAGACAATGTGATTGTCTGGATTTGTTTTCTCATTTTGTCTCTCATAGTTGAGGTCTACCTATGATGTCAATTACGGGCCTCTCTCATCTTTTTAAGTGGGAGAACTTGCACAATTGGTGGCTGACTAAATACGTTTTTGCCCCACTGTATAAGATGTACTGGAAAGGACTTTCTGGCAATCCTCAGTGGGAACCCTAATTTACACTGCCTGGTTGTAGAACTGTCCAGAAATGTATTGCGCAGCACCCTACATCCCTACAGAAAGAGTGCTTACTGTATCACTTCCTCAAAAGTATTGACTTACCTTGCGGCTCTCACTATAATTCTTCCCCAAAATGGTAGTACAACTGTAATATTTCACCAGGGGATCCAGCAACTCTGGCTTCTGCTTAAACAAGCAAATCTAGAAGAGAACCCAAACATTTCTTATTCCATAGGCTCTCCATTCAAGACACTCCATGACGGTGCTGAGAACATTTAACATCTCAGCACTGGGAGCCTAGTCACAGAAAACAAGGAACAGGGTGATCTATCTAAGGGATGGTAGGAAGAGACAAACACCTAAAGAAGATAATAAGCAGGTGAGTCCAGAGCACAAGCAATACAAATATGTTAAAAGAGATGGAAGCATTGCTCAGATTTCAAGAGAACTTGGCTGATTTCAGAATGCATGGAAACGAAGCCATCTCTCCTGGTCACTGCTGAGTTCTGATTCCAATTTCTAACTCTACAAGATCAGTCTGCAGCCCTCAGCTGTGAGAGAAAGAAATCTTGTACATGTCATACATTGTTTCTATAGACTACTTTTTACTGCCTATTTTTTTTTCATTAAAAGGAATTTAAGTAATAATGACAGGATAAAACCAAATGGATGTGAGGGTGCCCTGAGCCATGGATATATCTAACAGTAGTTTACCTGTGCTTCTGCTCCGTTGTACGGTGTCAGAGTGTATGTAGGGGTCAACAGGCGTAGCTGGTAGAGCAAAAAAAGCAAAAAGTTAGCTTTTTCTTCCCCCATGAAAACTCATTGAACTAAAAAACCTGTTTCAAATGAATCAGTTTTACAATTTCACTGAATATTAGCCATTGTAATATTCCTGTCAGAAAATTCTCAAATAGTATTTGTACTGTGGGTACTACAAGATACAATGGATGGGCAACCTTTCTGAGCTAAGAACCTAGTTTGAAACTTAACATCATATAGTGGATGTATTCACAAAATAGCCACCATGGGAACCTTGCCACAATGGACACAATCATAACAAAACAACTGTTTATTGGAAGGTAAGCCAGAAAGGTAGACTTGTTAATAAATATGATTCTAAGGACAAGTGCCTCCTTTGGCAATATGCCTGCTTCTATTTAATGGCTTTGCAAAGAATTCCTTTATAAATCCAGTGGGCAGAGAATCTGTTGGGCACCGGTGTTTAGGAACACACTGGCACCTGCAGGTTTGAAGTAGCTTATCCCTATATAACAAAGTAAGAGATATTTTAGTACAATTTTGTATTTTTCACATTATGCTGAATCCTGAGGTACAAATTCAGTTTTTCCTATGATTCTGTATGAAACTGAATCAATTCTTCTCTCCCTCAAGTTTACATCTGTGGTGCAATACTTCAAAAGGCACTTACCAGCCATAAGAAAGGGAAAAACAGCTTCCAGAAAAGAGGGGACATCATTTCATATGTCATATTGGTCATTACAACACCTGGACACATGACACTTGAAAATAAACCCTAGTTGAGGAAAAAGGAGACAGGGGAGCGATGGGAGGTGGAAAGAAGTTCATCATATAAAATATAATCACACTACACATAGAGTTATGCTCAGCTATGCTTGTTGACTAATACATACCCAAAAAAGGAAATAAATGTTTTTCTAAGCTTCCCTTTCCAAAATGGTCTCTTCTGCGTTTTATGAATATAAACAGCAGAGGACTAAAACGGTGGTATTTGGCCTTGAGGCCAATAGAAAGGGACCTCCACACAGTGAAATTGTTCTCCAGGCTTAGGGATCTTTTGGCAATGAGGTTGGTTGTTGTTGGCCAAATGAGACAATTCTCCCCATGTCCTGGTGGGTCTTTCAAAATTATATAAGACTTTAAAATTTAAGAGACCAGTAATTTAAATATTACAACCTAAACTACATAATGGCACAAGCAGAGAATCAACTGGTTGCAACTTTTATCTTAAAAGCAAACCCCATCTCTAAGATTAAGGTATCTACAGCAACCAGAGATTACATGACGAGGTTCAAAGTAGTCAGGAGAATGTTTGTTGTTTTTCTACATGGTAGCCTGGCTTTATCTTGCCAATTGCCTCCCAAATCTTGAATCTCAGCTCTTTCGTTTGTCTTCTCTCTAAAGCAGGCGCCTGGCCCATATAGGGAAAAATGGCAGTTAGAAGGACAAAAGAAGGACAAAAGAAAAGACAGGATGGGAGAGGTTATGGCTATGTTCTACTTTGATATAGTGACAATGTAATATGTACCGATAAGTAATATTTCTTGAATAATCAGACAGAGTCAGAACAATGGCAAATTCTAAATCTGCATCAATATGTATCTAAAAAGTAAAAATGTATCTTTATCTGAAATATGCTCATTTGATAATTTGTTTACAATAACTTATTTCAGGGGTGTCAAACTCGCGGCTCGCAGGCCAGATGCGTCACGTGCTGGCCTGGGCCCCGCCCGGTTTAATGAAGGGGAAAAAGTCCCAATACGTGACGTGACACTGCCGTGAGGAAGCAAGTTTAACACCCCTGCCTTACTTGATTCCATTACTTGCTATGAAGGTCAATGTTGTAAGATATTGAAATCTATAAAGCTGCCCTTTCTCTGTCTCTGAAGCTTTAGAAATCTCAGTTATGCATTATTTACAATCTTTGAAGCTTATCTTTCCAGCCACATGGACAGCATACTTGTTCTTTGATGTTTCTGCTGCAGTCCCCTGAAAATCAAGAGCTGAGCCTCACCTGCTTGTTGAAATGGTTGTTTAAAGCCACACTTGTAAGATCAGTGCAGTATTTAGAGGAACTGTAGGACTCTTTGCCCTGCTTGTGTTGGATGTCATCAAGGCTAAAGTTAGACTTATTGGCGCTGACTGAAGAAGTCCAGATGAGCTGGGAAGGATTTTCAAGGCAGCAGAGCAGAGGCTCCAGCTGCCGGATCTGAAAGTAAACAAACCAAGGTTTTCTAAGATTTCAAGCCTATAGAACTGGGAAACATAGCAGCTTTACAATATCAATGCTATGAAGACATGCCTATTTTCAGAAATTGAAACTACAAGGCATACATGCATTTACTCAAAACTTCCCTACCAATAGAAAATGTCCAAAGAAGTTGGTTGCAAAGACTTCCTGCAGGCCATCTGGATTGACCCTGTCCTGCTGGGTCATCAGCCCCTCTGCTGTGGTGAGCATTCGAAATACTCTGCTGAAAAGAAGATAAGACATTACATTTAATTTTACCAAGGAAAGGACTGGAAACATCATTTCCTTGCCATTAAGCATTTGTATAGAGGTCCAATTTTTCTTTTTGTTACTGTGAGAATTGGCAGAATCCTTAACTTGAAATCAAGTTTCATTTTAAATTTGACCATCAACAATCTCTGGTAAAGTTTCAGATGTTCTCTAAGACCTCAGTGAAAATAACAAAAAGTGAGACATGAGTTCTAGTATTTTTCTGTAGCATACAATTGGCTAGTGTCCTCTATTGAAATTGTTATTGAAAAGCAGCACTTTATTATGTTCTGTTTGGCAGTATAAATGCTTGATCCTGATCATTTTCTCTTAAACCTATGCAAAAAAGCAGTGCCTCTATATATTTTTCAACTTTAATGTGATCCAAGCCTCCTAGTTCTTTTTCCTGAAGCACGGCTAATTTGGTTGAAAATATTTGGCACTGGCACATAGATGCAGTGTTTATTTTCTTTCTGAAGCCTCCTTGTTGAAAAACTAGTTTGGACTAAACGTGACAAACTTCAGCCAGATTTATCCCACAACAATAGTCACCCTGACAAATGAAATTAGAAGGAACCACAGGGTGTGTGTTGTGAAGAACAAAACAGATAGTAGTCTTGGGCTTTTTTAAAGTCAAGGCTTTTAAATTTATGCCACCAGCATAAAAGCAAATTTTATGTCTAAGCTGTGAAACGTAGAAAGTGATTTTAAAACTTGGAAAGAGATTCTAATTCATGGATGTCCCAAGTTGGATATATATCTTCTCTTAGCAATATTGCACATAAGAAAGGACAAAAAAAGGCATGTCTGTGGACAGGAGTTGAATTCTGCTCTCTACAAAGTAGAAAGGGTCACACCTCATGGATCTGACTCCAAGAAGGCAAATTCGTAACTATTGTGTGGCTGTAATGTTTTTAACACAGGAAAAAGTCTGCTTGGGTGAAGGGTAAGGCCATGCTCCAACATTGGTTAACTTATCTATTTGTTACCCTTTACTGGAATATCCATTGTATCCATTCCTTGCGATGGGTCGGACACAATTTCGTGACTAACAATAGCAGCAACACTTTTATGAGAGCTGCATTGCTTACTTTACTTTACTAGTCACTGCTCTAGGGGGTGGTACTCACCTCCATTTTAAGGGGCATTGAGCCAGTGCTTTTTGCAGTCATGTAGCCAGCTTGATGTCAGAGTGCTGTTACTTTCCGACCAAAGTGATACCTATTTATCTGTTAGGTTGGCAGGAGCTAGGGCAAAGATATGAGGTCGCCCCACTGTGCGATGCTTGGGTCTCAAACCTGGGCCGTCAGCTTTCCAGCCAAGCCCAGCATCTTCATTGCTGAGCCACTGGACTGCCATGGAGGTGACTAGAAGATGGGCTTTCTCCACAATGCCCCCTGCTCTATGGAACATTCTCCCTTCAGAGATTAGAATGGCCCCAACTCTGTTAGCCTTTCATAAGGCTCTAAAAACCTGCCTATGTTCCTAAGCTTAGGATACTGAATGTGTCAAGGGTCCCTGGCTGTATTGCTGATTGGCCAGGTATCTCGGCTGTTATGTATATTTATTTTAGATGTTTTTATTTTTTTTTATTATTTAAAAATGTTTTAATGTCTTAATTGTAATGAATTTTTTTAATTGTAAACTGAGATGGGTGGCTATAGAAAAGGAAGAAAGAAAGGAAGGAAGGAAAATTTCTGACACTCACTGTCCATTTCCCACAAGGAAACGTAATGGGAAGTTTGAAGCCACTCCCACTGATTTTTTTTTAATCCAGTTTATATAACATACCTGGAGAAGAGGCCACGTAAAAATGCCCAGAAACTGACACGCGGATTGACCATGATCCCAGCATTCAAGAAGAGATAATCCAATCTATGAAATCTGTACAATGAAGATAATACCTGGTTATTGCAAGAAGAAACAGGCAGAAAATGCCTTGCCAAAAGCAAAAACCCTCTTAGTAGGGTAATTTAACTTGAAAGGCTTAAATGAATAACTAATCTAGAAATGTAATATGTCAATATGTAATAACCAGTGGTGGAATTCAGCCAGTTAGCACCACTTCGGAAGAACTGGTTGTTAACTTTCTGAGCAGTTTGGTGAACTGGTTGTTGGAAGAAATCATTAGGGCAGAGAAAATGGTTGTTTTCTGGTTCAAATCAAATTATTTGAATCCCACCACTGGTAATAACTAATAACACTCTATCTTCCTCCATGAGAAGATGGGCTAAATGTTCATGTTTATGCTTAACTGAATTGTTTCATGGAGAAACCAGAAGGCTGATTTTACAATGACCTCTCACTGAGCAGGAAGACAAAGAAAATCTTGCCTTGTATTCACATTTAGGAAGATTAGTTCTCTTAGCAGAATATTTAAACATTTATGCCTGAAGAGGAAGAGTCCAGGAAACGTTTTACTACTTGATTCTGCTAACTGTACAAGGACGCATTTAGCCATTAAGCAGTGGGACTAAGATTCTTACAAAACCTTACCATTAGATGTTCTTATTGGCACTGGTGAGTATGAACTTCAACATTTATGAAGGATACCCAAATGATCTATTTACTCACATACTACATAAGCACAATGATTTTTGTTATTGGTCCAATACGATTAAGAAAAGCTTGGATTAAGAACTCTGCAGTTATCTTATGGCCCCAATTTTTGCATATTCCATAATTCATACTGCATAAGAAAAGCATCTTAGGTCAGTGTAGAGAGGAAAAATCAACACGTCATTTTACATTAGAACAAACTACTGCTAAAGCCTAGACCAGGGGCCTCCAACCTTGGCAACTTACCAGGTTAAGCAGCAAAGCTTAGTCAAAGCAAAGCTGGCTGAGGAATTCTGGCAGTTGAAGTCCACAAGTCTTAAAGTTGCCAAGGTTGGAGACCCCTGGCCTAGACTGTAAAAGTAAAATTAGAAGTAGTTGCCACTGCAGGGACCAGCAAAAAGCATGCTTTGTAGCTACGCCCTTCCTTCACAATGCCTTTCTCCCATCTTTCTATTGCTTCTTTGCTAGACAAAGGTTCTCAGTTGTTTGCAGAAGAAATAGTGCAAGGACTCCATTGCCTCCTTTCCCTGTTGTTCTGTGGCTGGTCCTCTGGCTTATTTCTACTATCAAATGTTTCGGTCTGCTTTGAAAAAAAAAGATTAGTAGTATCCTTAACATAGCTACTTTTTGAAAAATTATTCAAGATTAATTTATTGTAGAAATATGCAATATGGATATGACTTAGAAATCCATCCTGGAGAACTGATTGAACAGAGCTTCCTGAGCTACATATAGCAACAATTCTTCTCAATAGACTGCTTCTAGCTACTCATCCATTTGCCCTTCTCCTCCCCATACCTCATCTTTATTTCTTGAGCTGCATGTAGGACAGAGTCCAGCCTGCCAACATCTATTTTAACAATGCTGATGTTTGCACGGGGGAAGGAAGATAATAAGTTGTCACGGGTGGCATTGGCTTTGTCCATGTTTCTGCAGGCTAAACAAATATGGATGTTTTCATCTTCTTGGAGCAGACGTTCACACAGCGCAGAACCAATCCCACTGCAAGAGTAACAACATACAGTTAAGGCCTGTCATCACTATCCATGCTCTATGAAGTTCATTGTGCAATAGTTGAGAAAATATATTCCCTAGTATCTCTCTGTAAATGTATCCATTCCATAAATACCAAAGTGATTTTCCTATAGATAATAGAATAGAATAGAATAGAATAGAATAGAATAGAATAGAATAGAATAGAATAGAATAGAATAGAATAGAACAGAACAGAACAGAATAACAGAGTTGGAAGGGACCTTGGAGGTCTTCTAGTCCAACCCCCTGCCCAGGCAGGAAATCCTACACCACTTCAGACAAATGGTTACCAACATCTTCTTAAAAATTTCCAGTGTAGGAGCATTCACAACTTCTGCAGGCAAGTTGTTCCACTTATTAATTGTTCTAACTGTCAGGAAATTTCTCCTTAGTTCTAGGTTGCTTCTCTCCTTGATTTGTTTCCACCTATTGCTTCTTGTTCTACCCTCAGATGCTTTGGAGAATAGTTTGACTCCTTCTTCTTTGTGCCAACCCCTGAGATATTGGAATACTGCTATCATGTCTCCCCTACTCCTTCTTTTCATTAAACTAGACATACACAGTTCCTGCAACTGTTCTTCATATGTTTTATCCTTGAGTCCCCTAATCATCTTTGTTGCTCTTCTCTGCACTCTTTCTAGAGTCTCAACATCTTTTTTTACATTGTGGTGACCAAAACTGAATGCAATATTCCAAGTGTGGCCTTACCAAAGCATTATAAAGTGGTATTAACACGTCACGTGATTTTGATTCTATCCCTCTGTTTATGCAGCCCAGAACTGTGTTGGCTTTTTTGGCAGCTGCTGCACACTGCTGGCTCATATCTAAATGGTTGTCCACTAGGACTCCAAGGTCCCTCTCACAGTTATTATTATTGAGCAAGGTACCACATATACGGTACCTGTGCATTTTGTTTTTCTTCCCTAAATGTAGAACCTTACTTTTTTCACTGTTGAATTTCATTTTGTTAGATAGCACCCAATGTTCAAGTCTGTCAAGATCCTTCTGTATCTTGAGCCTATCTTCTGGCTATTCCTGCCAGCTTGGTGTCATCTGCAAATTTGATGAGTTCCCCATCTATCCCCTCATCCAAGTCATTGATGAAGGTATTGAACAGTACTGGGCCTAAAACAGAGCCTTGGGGTACTCCACAGCATACTTCCCTCCATGTAGATGCAGTTCCATTGAGGACTACACGTTGAGTGCAGTTGGTCAGCCAGTTACGAATCCATCTGGTGGTGATGCTGTCTAACCCACATTTTTCTACTTTATCTGGTAGTAGGTTATGGTCTACTTTATCAAATGCTTTACTGAAGTCCAAGTAAATTATACTGACAGCTTTCCTCTGGTCCACTAATTTTGTCACTTTGTCAAAGAATGCAATAAGATTAGTCTGGCATGATCTATTTTTGACAAACCCATGTTAGCTTTTGGTTATTACTTTGTTTGCTTCTAGGTGTTCGGTGATTTGTTCCTTGATTATCTTTTCCAGAATCTTCCCTGGTATTGAGGTCAGGCTGATAGGTCTGTAGTTTCCTGGATCTGTTTTTTTTTCTTTTTCTTTTTTGAAGTTGGGAACTACATCAGCTCTTTTCTTGTCCTCTGGCAGTTCCCCTGTGCTCCAGGATCTTTGAAAGATATAGTTCAGTGGTTCTGAAATCTCGTCTGCCAGTTCCTTCAGAACCTTGGAGTCTAATCCATCTGGTCCTGGTGATTTGAACTCGTCTAGGGTAGACAGGTGTTCACTTACCATTTTCTTCCCTATTTTAACTTGTGTTAAAAGAGATGTTAAAAGAGATTTTATAAATTAATTGATCTGAGATACACTAGAGTAAGAACAGTGATCCAGCAGACCCTGTCTTCATTGGTGGACAGACAGTGGCTTTGCTTTGTCTTCAATGACTTCATTTAGCATGCTGAAGAGATTTTGGAAAGGGATCCAACTTAAAGTGCATCACTGTTCTCCTATCCTGTGACAAATAATCTCATTACCATTAATTGTGTAGCTATGATGAATGTGAATGTTGGGAAGGTAGGACATCATTATAAGGAAGAAAAAACTTATTTATAAGGGATAACTTGATTCTTTGAGTACAGATCCAACTGACATGCACAAAAGATTTATCTGCCATTAT
Organism: Pituophis catenifer annectens; assembly: GCF_029215685.1. Classification (NCBI taxonomy): domain Eukaryota; kingdom Metazoa; phylum Chordata; class Lepidosauria; order Squamata; family Colubridae; genus Pituophis; species Pituophis catenifer. The sequence goes on along the minus strand of NW_027256883.1, from coordinate 108,601,478 downwards.
ATATTTGAATATATTATATATTTGATAGAAGGCTATTGGTTCATTATCCAAATAACTGGTGGTGGATCCAGGAAAGCTCCCTGGTTTACCAAGGAGCTCAGGGAGATGAAGCGCCAGAAGAGACGTCTAGAGCGACGCTGGAGGACCAGTAACTCTGAATCTGACCGAACACTCTTAAGAGCCTATATTAAGACTTATTTAGTGGCGATACGGGCGGCAAAATGTTAACATTTTTCCGCACTTATTGCATCCGCTGATTCGCGCCCAGCCGCCTTATTTAGGGTGACACGCTCCCTCCTTGATGTAGGGGGAGTGGAGGAGCCCTTCCAGGATAGAGCTGAGGAGTTTGTGCCGTTTCTGTCGGATAAAGTCGCTCAGATTCGGATGGACCTGGACTCTGATTGGGCAATTCTGACCGAGATGATGGGGGCAGGTCTTAGTCCTATTGTGTGGGATGAGTTTGAGCCTGTGACTCCTGAGGAAGTGGACAAGGCTGCAGGGGCGATGAGTTCCTCCACTTGTTTGTTGGACCCATGCCCCTCCTGGCTGGTCTCGGCCAGCAGGGAGGTGACACAAGGCTGGCTCCAGGTTTTTTTATTTATTTATTTATTTTATTTTTATTTTTTAATTTGATTTATATGCCGCCCTTCTCCGAAGACTCAGGGTGGCTTACAATGTGCTCAGCAATAGCCTTCATCCTTTTGTATATTTATACAAAGTCAGCTTATTGCCCCCACAACTGGGTCCTCATTTCACCTACCTTAGAAAGGATGGAAGGCTGAGTCAACCTTGAGCCTTGGCGAGATTCGAACCCTGCAGTAATTGCAGGCAGCTGGTCTTAATAAGCTTAATAACAGGGTGCCTTAAACCCCTGTACTACCAAGGCTCTTTTTAGTTAATACGTCCTTGAGGGAGGGGTCCTTCCCGCAACCATTGAAGGAAGTGGTCGTAAGGTCGTAAGAAGCCTTCCCTTAATTAAAGAACTTTAACTTAAAGAATTAAAGAACCTTCATCCAGTCTCCAACCTATCCTTTGTGGGAAAGGTTGTAGAGAAAGTGGTGGCACTTCAGCTCCTGCAGTCATTGGATGAAATGGATTATCTGGACCCTTTTCAGTCTGGCTTCAGGCCTGGCTACAGCACGGAAACTGCTTTGGTCACACTGATGGATGATCTCTGGTGAGCCCGAGATGGGGGTCATTCCTCCATCTTGGTGCTACTTGACCTCTCAGCGGCTTTCGATACCATTGACCATGGTATCCTTCTGGGACGACTAAGGGAGTTGGGAGTGGGAAGCACCGTGTTACGGTGGTTCTCCTCCTATCTCTCTGGTCGGTCAGTCGGTGTTGGTAAGAGAACAGAGGTCGACCCCTAGGCCACTCGTTTGCAGGGTGCCTCAGGGCTCGGTCCTCTCTCCCCTCCTATTTAACATCTACATGAAGCCGCTGGGTGAGATCATCCAACGATACGGGGTGAGATATCAGCAGTACACTGATGATACCCAGCTGTATATCTCTACCCCGCATCAATTCAGTGATGCAGTGGATGTGATGTGTCGGTGCCTGGAGGCTGTGAGGGTCTGGATGGGAGTCAACAGGCTCAGACTTAACCCAGACAAGACCGAGTGGCTGTGGGTATTGCCTCCTAAAGACTATATTGATTGTCCATTCTTGGTTTGGGGGGGGGAGAAATTGTCCCCCTCAGAACGGGCTCACAATTTGGGTGTCCTCCTAGACCAGTGATGGCTAACCTTTTTGCCATCGCGTGCCAGGAGAGGGGTGGGTGGTGGAGGGGCGCACGTGCCCATGCACATGTGTGTGCAACCCCCTCCCCCCTCCCAGCACATGATGGCCTGGTAGGCCCGTTTTTCTTTCTTACCTGGTTCCAAATCCTCTCTGTGTATCTGGGAACGGCGAAAACAGCCTTTCCCACTCCCTTGGAGGCCCTACGGAAGGGCCCATTTCCCAACTCCCGGTGGGACAGGAAGTGACATTTTTTGCTGTCTCCAGCCTCCAGAATATCTCTAGGAGTCTGTAGGAGCCTCTCTAGGAGTCTGTAGGAGCCTCTCTAGGAGTCTCTGGAGGCTGGGGACAGGAAAAAACGTCACTTCCTGTCCCACTGGGAGTGGGGAAATTGGCCCTTTCAGCCTCCGTAGGGCCTCCAAGGGAGTGGGAAAGGCTGTTTTCGCCGTTCCCAGATACACAGAGAGGATCTGGAGCCAGGTAAGAAAGAAAAACGGGCCTTCCCCACCCCCCCACACCCTCCAGAGGCAGGAAACAGCCTGTTTCCCTACTTCTGGTGGGCCCAGAAGGCCCGAAAATCAGCTGGCCGGCGCACGCATGCACCCCAGAGCTGAGCTGGCGTGCCCACTAATATGGCTCCTATGCCACGCGTGCCATAGGTTCGCCATCACGGTCCTAGACTCACAGCTAAGATTAGAGCAACATCTGACAGCTGTGGCTAGGGGGACCTTTGCACAAGTTCGCCTGGTGCACCAATTGCGACCCTACTTGGATCGGGAGGCTCTCCTCACAGTCACTCATGCCCTTGTCACCTCATGGTTAGATTATTGCAATGCGCTCTACATGGGGCTACCCTTGAAAAGTGTTCTGAGACTACAGTTGGTCCAGAATGCAGCTGCACGAGCTATCGTGGATGCACCTAGATACACCCACATTACACCAATTCTCCGCGAGCTGCACTGGCTCCCTATTGATCTCCAGGCACAATTCAAGATGTTGGTTATTACCTTTAAAGCCCTACATGGCTCAGGGCCAGGTTATCTTCGAGACCGCCTTCTACTACATAGCTCCCAGCGACCTGTAAGATCCCACAGAGTTGGTCTCCTCCGGGTCCCGTCAGCTAAACAATGCCGGCTGGTGGGCCCGCGGGGGAGGGCCTTCTCTGTGGCTGCCCCAGCTCTCTGGAACCAGTTACCTCCTGATGTCCGGACCACCCCCACCCTATTAGCCTTTTGAAAAGCCCTGGCTTTTCTGGCAGGCCTGGGGCCGTTGATCTCGCTGTTGCGATCTGGTGAGATCCGGCCATGAATGGTGTGAATGGGTTTTAATATGTTAATTTTTAACATATTAAATGTTTTTTTTTTTTATTGAAAAAGTTTTAAAAACAAACATATTTTCCCCACAACCCCCCCCAACCCCCCTCCCCCTCCCCGACTTCCCAGAGCAGAACACAAGGTATTTCTATTGATCTTTAACAATAATCTAAATTGCATAACCAATCATTAAACTAACATCCCTATAAAAAAAAATTCTTAACCCCCTATATATAAAATCCTATTTCTTAAACATAATACTTCTAATGTCACTTATATAACGCTTATACAAATAAAAGAAATCATTCATAAGCTATTTGATATTTTTTGGTCTGATACTTATTTTGTATATAATCAATCCATCTTCTCCAGTCCTGTATGTACCTTTCTTGTGTGTGATCCTTCAGATATGCTGAAATTTTAGCCATTTCAGCTAAATTAGTTACTTTCAATATCCAGTCATCAATAGTAGGCAAAAAGTCCTTCTTCCAGTATTGTGCTACCAACAATCTTGCTGCTGTTATCAAGTTCAAAATCAATTTAGTCTCTGCAACTGTACAGTCCGTAGTTATACCCAGTAAAAACAACTGTGGAGTAAATTTCAGTCTCTTTTTGAGAATTTTCTGCATCACCCACCAAATCTTTATCCAAAATGCTTTGATTTTTCTACAAGTCCACCATATATGATAATAAGTTGCATCATCACAGTCACATCTCCAACATTTAGCTTGCACATTAGAATACATACATGATAATTTTTTAGGATCTAAATGCCATCTATAAAACATTTTATAAAAATTTTCTCTTAAATTTTGTGCTTGTGTAAATTTCACATTTCTAATCCAAATCTTTTCCCAAGTTTCCATCATTACTGGCTCTTGAAAATTTTGTGCCCATTTAATCATACAGTCTTTAACCAATTCCGTCTCAGAATCTATTTCCAATAAAGCATTATACAACCTTTTAATATGCATTTGTTTTTGATCTCTAATTTGTTTTACCAAATTCTCCTCATTTTGCACAAAGCCAATTTTTTGATCTTCTTTCCATCTAGCTTGAAGTTGACCATACTGAAACCATGTATAAATTAACATATTAAATGTTTTTATAATGGGTTTTTTTAAAAAATGCATTGTAAGCCGCCCTGAGTCTCCGGAGAAAGGCGGCATATAAATTGAACTAATAATAATAATAATAATAATAATAATAATAATAATAATAATAATAATAATAATAATAATAACTGGATATCATTAAAAATATAGATAGGTGCAATAGCGTGAAAAGCATATAGATAGTTGTTAGAACTAGAAAGGAATAATTAGTTATGGGGCATATTAGCACCAATAGTTCCAGAAGAGTTTTTTCCAAAAGGCAACCGGTCTTTCTTGGCTTTTTCTTCAAAAATGTTTCCCTTCTTATTCAACAAGCTTCTTCAGTTTTAATTTTAGAAGTGAACCTAGTAACCTGGATGATTGAGGATCTAAACAGACAATTAGCACCAGTAATATTTGAGAAATATAGCTGTCATTCCAGAAGCAAAAAAAAAAGTTTGGTAAGGAGGATGCTAAAATCCAAATAGTCCAAGATAAGCCACCTGCCACTTGTTTCACATATACAGTCAATGAAATTTCTTTGCCATGGAGACTACAATGGAAAAAAGGAATACCAATCCATATCAGTCTGACATAGATGAGGAGGTTTATGGTGGTTCTAGAAAAGGGGAGTCTGGAATGAGAGTATACAGAGTACAGTCAGATCTGCTTTCTTGCTACCCACAGGTCTTGCTCCTTAGTTCAATACACTGTAGGCAATATGGCTTCAAAACATGGGGCAGAACTGCCTTATTGGTTATGAAATCTTCTAACAAGGCATCTTCACTCTGTGGACTCATCCCTTCACTCAGAAAATTTTTCCTTCTCCAAAGTAGCCTGCATTTATAGAATAACTTGCGACCATTCTGCCTTGCCTGATTTCACAACTAAAATTGCAAAGACTCCAAAATATTACCCTCTAAAGCAGGGACAGATTTCTTTTACAGATGATGTACCGTATCCTCTTATTCCCCACGGAAGAGACCTCAGTGAGACTTTTAAGTGCATTCTGGGAAAGAGAACCCTTCCTCTGAACTAGTTTAAATAGTTGTCTAGACTCTAGGTGGTGTCAAATACAATTGAGTTATGCACTTGGAAAAAAGTATTTTATTTTATTGGCCTTAAATCTTTTGCTAGTCTACTTAATTTAGCGACTCCAACTTACAGTATTAAGGGAAGTTTCTTCTTTTTTCCCAGTTGAAAAAAAAAACCTTTATCATGTAGAAAAAACACCCAGATACTTTAATGTTTCTTCACAAAATTGCCAACTATTGGATCCCTTCTTTTAAGATCCAGTTATTTATCAAGTGTCTAGCCCTTTCACTTGTGGAAAGGCAAGGAACTTGAATATCCTGTTCTAGCTGTCAGTCAGTATAAAGTCAAGCTACTTTGCCTTTAATCCTGCGTTTTGTTAAGGGATGCAAAGACATTAGGCAAGAACTAAAGTCAAGTCTTAAGTAAAAATAACAAGGCATCCTTTAATTTATTATACTAATATATACAATTTAATTCTGCTTCACCGCATTTATCCCTGTCCTACAGAGCCCATTCACTTTATTGAGCTTTCAAGAGGATGGTGACCACAAAGCAGCTTGTTCTTAAAAGTCAGTCAATAAAAATTAAAATATCAAAAGAATATAACAAATGTAGCCTGGGCACAATTCAACAGAGTAAAATATTTTCAAGTTCCCACCGATCCTACGCTTTTACCCGCATCATGCCATCGGATCTAAAGCATGCTGCTCCTTCCGGACCGTCTTCTATGGGACCGGAACATCCTTTCAAATTAACTGCATAAACAGATTTCATCCCCCCTGTTCTAGGCTTTATCTCAGCGATCCGCTCTCACCTGGTGGCGCCGGTGACTATAGCTACCCTTTGCATAGCTGTAAGGATCAGACGGCAACGGGTCGATTGAAAATGAACGGGAGACGCCGGGACTGGTGATTTATATCAGGGTGCGCGCCGCCTCTGAGAATCTGCGAGGCTTCCTTCTGGGCGGTCCCAGCAAGCAAGGCCCCGCCCCTCATCAACTCCTCTCTGGCCCAGCTTGGTGGCCGCCTCCCAGGCTCCAGTCCGGAGGACGGTCTGAAGCAAATGGGGCGGTGGCGTGACAGTAGCCCGACGATGGAAAGGCGGGACCTGGGGAAACTCAGCCATTTAACTTAGTCACAGGCATTGGGACGGCGAAAGAACGCTCCCGGCGTTCTGAGCTTGTCATTGGTTGGAGACAATGAAAAGGAATATGTAAATAGCTATGGCTCTGCTCTAAAAGGCGCGAAAGGCAGCTAAGGTAAATTACGAATGAAGCTGATGCGTAGCAGCTAATTAATGAGCAGAATAAGTCAAAACCTATCTGCTTGTTCCTAGACTTCGGCTTACCCAGATCCATTGAAAGAGATGATGAGATCTTAACAACCAATTTAGAAGGCTTCAAATACAGACCTATAATATATCTGCTGAGAAATTAATACCATTTAATTTAATGAAATTCACGGAATTGAACATAGGATGATAGCTTTAAAAGCGGCTGAAGGAAATCATGGATCGAGGCAGACCATCCGGTTAAAGATAGCCTCCCAGTTTGGAAGGATCGTATCGCCAAATACCACTTACAAGATGCGCAAATAAAAGTAAAGGTAGAAGCTTTTCACATCAACTATAAAGCTAATTGCAAAGATTGTTAAACATTTTAGATTGCTCAGTTGCCAAATTCTCTGTGCAGTTTACAATAAAACACAATAAAAGATCACTTTGAATTCAAACATATAAAGTCAAATACAGTGCAAAATGAAAACACCATGCAACCAGTCAGCAGCAAGGGGGGCTTTCAGCATATATTATGAGGGATATGTTCTACTGTCCACTGTAGCCACTTGCCACCCTGAATTATTGGGGAGTGGAGTTGAAATTGACCAAAGTTCTACTGATTTCCTTTTCTTAACCCAAGTGATGGGAGGACCAATAAAGGTTTGTTCACAAAAGAGCCAAAATGGCAGGCTGGTCAGCAGAGGACAAGCACAGTATTAAGTGGGAAGGAATTCTCTGAGCATACTAAGTAAACAACCTGAAGTTTAGGGTTGCCAGGTGTCCACTATTTGAGCGAACAGTCCGCTTTTTTCACATTATGTTCACTATTTTTTTTCACAAAATAGTGGACATTTTTTTAATTCAAAAGCTTTATGATGAAATGGTACGTAAGTTTTGCGAGTCAGAATTCCATGAAGTTTTGCGCCATGTTCCAACACGTTGGTTAAGTTTGTTTAAAGCGGTCGAAAGACTTCTTTTAAACTGGATACCTCTAAAATCGTATTTTATTCCTCTTGGATCTGATGAGTGCCATAAGGTTATCTGGAACCTTATTTCAGATCAGGAAAATTAACTCGCAAAGGACAATGAACCAACAATTTCAGAATTGTATTTATATTTCATGCACTTCTTCGTGTCAATAATTCAAGACACCCTACTGAAGCTGGAAAGCAAGAAAATTCTTGCATGTGATCTTCACATTATCATGTGTAAGCTGCGTGATTCTTTGCAAAAAAAACACGATGAGCAGTTTTTTGGAATGAAAGTTTTATTTGCCTTACGTAAAAAACATTTGCCTGAGAATGCTGTGCAAAAGTTCAAGAAAGAAGCCATCAACGTGTATCAAAGAGCCATTGCATACCTAGAAAAGTGGTATAATTTCACTGATTCAGTATATGAGACGCTAAATTGTTTCAATCTAATTGATCGCAATAATCCTCCAACTTTAGAAGAAATGACGAACATCTGGTTATTATCACCATGGCGAGAAGAACTTCCATGCAACACTCTCTTTGATGAAATTTCTGCCTTAGAAGAAGTTTATGTTCATCTGCAGAGCGATTCATCCCTTGATAAGTGGACGTACTTTTTCAAGAAAGAGCCAGCTCCGAGTTTACTGAAACTGTTCCAGTATTGTGCATCAATTCCGGTATCAAATGCAAACGCTGAACGAATTTTCAGCGTCATGGGAAATTTGTGGACTGACGAACGTAACCGACTGCTTGTACCATCAGTTCGAAGTGAACTTTGTATATTTTTTAATATTTCTCAACGTTGTACTGAAATTAAAGAATTATTCCTTAAACACAAAGAATTGATCAAAGCTGCGCAGTCAAATAAAAAATACACACGACAGCAAAGTAAAATGTAATTTAATATTTTACATCTTATTATAATATATTTGATGTTTTGAATTTTAAGTAAAGTTTTGAAGTGATTATTTTAATACGTGTTAAAATGTTTGTAAGAAAATATATAATTTAATTGTAAATTTATTTTTTATTTTTTTACTACTTACCCCCCCCACCCCGCTTGTCCGCTATTTTTTGGAAGCAGACCTGGCAACCCTACTGAAGCTTCATTCTCTTCTACTCCTCTGACCAGGAGAGCAGGCAGTCTCTCTCTCTCTCTCTCTCCTAAGTTTCATGCTAAGATGGAACTAAAACACACAGTCTTGTGGAATGGAGGAATGTACATTAACATGGTTTTGAGAGAGCCCTGGGAATTGCTATATGTTTATCCAAATAAAACCAAGTATAGAGAAAAATCTCCCTTGCATATTGTAAATTACATTTCTCAAACTAGGTGATATTAGTAATCCAACAATTCAGCTCTAGGCTATATACAGTATATTCTCCACTATGAATACCAGGAATATTTCTGAATTCTTCTAAACTTCCTTTTTCTTTTTTGGAAGTTGAACACTGTGTGGCCCACAGTATATTCTATGTATTCTTGGCCTTTCAGGAATTACTTCTACGGAAATAAACTTCATTGTAGCTGGATTCTACCTGCTTTTGAAGAAACATGGGAGTAATATGGTGAAAGTGCCCAGGGTAACCTTGATTAGTTGTCATAACTTTCAAATACTCATTTCTTTTTCTTTCTTAAGTTTGAAGTTGCCTTGGCTGAGATGATACCAGCACCGTATCAATAAGAAGCAGCCCTTCCTAGTTCAGACTGTTGGTAGAAAAAGGCCAATCTGCCTCTTTTAGGGTCTTTAGAAACAATTTAAAGATTTGGGGCAAGTCTTTGGCCTTTTCATATTTAAGAAATGTCTTAGGTATAGGACATAAAGTATAGGATTTGTTAATTTGGCAATAATCTTATGGCCACTATGATTGCACTATTGTTCGCTTGATCCATTTACTGGATTAAAAAATAAGATATACAAAGAATCTAAGTTCAGTAAGAATGATTACACTTAATGACAGGCAGTTTGGTGTAGTGGCCAAAGCCAGGAGATTGGTGAGGACTAGTTTACCCTTAGGCATGAAGTCAAGTGAAAAATATTACCAAGAAAACTTCAGGGACTCATTCAGGCAGTTGCCAGAGTCAAGACTGACTTGATTTACACAAAAATATACCTCAAAATATTGATTTATTATGCCTGGCTTTACCATTCTATTAACAAACTAAGAAGCTCGATAAATCAATGTTGAATAATTTCACAAAATCTAAATGTATTTATAAAATGCACGGGCATTCAAGACTATTGATAATTTCAATAGATCGCTTGAGGATGGCAATGGGAAAGCAGCAGTCATAACCACTTTCTTTTGTTCATGTGCTGAATTTATTTTGCAACATTTGTAGGAGTTACTGTAGGCAAGAGCAAGCTCATTGCCAGAGAAACTTTGTCCCGCTGCTTCAATATATGAAGGAAATAGGAACTATTTTTCCATTAAGATATCAGGGTGAGTCATTTTAAAAGGAAAAAAAAAATCTCTCGGCTCCAACCTAGTTAATGCTATAGGACATTAGGGAAGCATGAGGCCATTATTTCGCCCATTCTGCTCCTCTGCATTCCTTGAATGGCAGGCAATTCTTTATTTTAACTCCCCCAGTCACAGCCTTGGTTCCCCTGAACTCTGCGGTTTCTCTTAGTGATTATCATTCAAGGACAATCTCTTCCTCCTAACCCAATGGAGGAGAAAAGTCAGATACAGCTTTCTTAAAAGCTTCTCTTTCAACAACAGAAGAACAACAATAAAAATGGAATTCAGAACAGAAGGAACAAACAGTCTTGTTTACAATTAAATGATTTGATAGCAATACCATTAAATAGAACTTTCCAGAGAATAAAAGAAAAAGACCTATACATTTATGATTAGGCATATTTTTAAAAAAATATTCAATTTTTTATTGACAATAAATGTCTGTTATCTACCATTATCAGCCTAGATTAAGCATGACACCTGTACTTCCTAGAAATGGAGGGAACTCCGTAATTATATATCTATATAATATATATATCTCCTTCCCTAGCTTCCACTCTGTAGAAAATCATTATCCTTGGGCTGAGGTTGGCCCCACCCCTCTTGTCCCTCCAGAAGACCATTAAAATGTGGTTTTGTCAACTTCTTTGGGCATCCCATGATAGAGTAGAGCCTGCAGAGGGTGTGTGTGTGTGTGTGAGAGAGAGATGGGCAAATGTGATTAAGTAAATAATAAAATGTGATTAAATAAAGCACCAGCATGCCTACCGTCCCTGTCCTAATGTTACTTTTAATTGTACTCATTTTATGTATTCAATTCATGCTTATATATCTAATATGTACTCGACAAAATAAATAAATAAATAAAAATATTTATATTCTCATTTAAATCAAGGGGGCTGATTTCTCAGTAGATATGTAGAGGATTTGACTATGAAATTGTCTCAAGAAGCTGATGTCCTGCATATTCAAGACAAAGATCAAGATCCAAAGAGCTGCACCCCTTAGCTGAGCTAAGAGCTGAGATTTGAGTTTTCTCATACCACACAGAAATTGGTGGGCCAGTTGTGCAGATTTTACCTACCTTGAGGCTATCACTGGACAGTCCAAAAAAGGAGGGGAAGACTCTTCAATAATGATATTGCTAAGGACAAGAATGAAATTCAGGGGGGAGCAAAAGAAACAACAATGTGCCTGGGCCTCACGTACAGGTAGACCCCAAGAAACGATTGCTAGCTGACCCTATCCCCTAAACCAAGGGCTCTGTGGAGGAAGGAGGACCCTGAAGATAGAAACTGCAACTGGTGGTGTTCCAGCTAATGGGAATCAGCTCTCCTTCACCCACCCTCCAGAACTCCAGGCTCTCAAATCACAAAAGATAAATTTTGTAATGTGAATTTTGGGCAGGTGAACTGGACAAAAGTTATTTTGATAGCTCAACAGAGATATTAGCAGGGGAACTTGGGGCCAGAGCCTCAAATCAGATTGCCCATAGTAAAACTTCCAGGGCTGTAATAACCTTGTCAAAATGTACAGTATAATAAATGGCTTCATGAAACTAAATCTAATTATGCCATTTCAAAATAAGTAATATAGACTTGAGAAAAGTATGTATTTCACAAAAGCAAGAACCCCAGCATCCCATGAGATGTAACACATTGTGAAAATTTAGCTGTTTAATTTCTAATCAATTTAACATTGGGATCTGCAGAAGAGAAGACACATGTTATAATGTCCACAGGCATCACACAGGCTGACCCGACTTATCCAGTAACCTTGAAAAAGCTTTTGGTGATGTTGTAGTGACTTGTGTAAAGAAAAACCCTGAAAACCAGTCCTCTGTGTCATCTTTATTTAAAGACCATTGTTCCTGAACAGATGTGCATAAAGTTACTGAACTTAACAAAATATTGAGAGAATGAATTTCCATTTCCCCTTGAATTGTAACAGCTTGGTTTATGTTTTGATTATAAATACAAATGATAAAATACAAATGTCTCTGAAATTTCACTGACTTGTCTAGAAATTACAAAACTGTGCTCTAATATGTGATTCTTGGCCATATTAGCCACTCAGTGACTACTATAATCTATTCATTAATTTGCTTCAGCAAGATAATAATTGTAAATGTGAGGGGGGAAATCAGCATAGACTCTCTTGCAGTTGTAGAATTCACTGAGCTGTGCACAGTCTTTTGCGTGGGGTGAGTAGCCTTCTCTGTAAATTACATTTTTTAAAAAGGCACTTTTTGCTGTTCAGTTTTTTATAGGAGTAGGTATGGGAGGTCTGGAATTTCTTTTAAAAAATAAAGAGAGTCAATAAAATAAACACATGAAGTCTAATTTAGGCTTAATTTATTATTTTTTTTTAAAAAAATACTATTTAAAACTGCTACCATAATTTGGGAAAAGCCCAGATGTCATAAAAAAGAATGGTAGATGCTTCAGTTTATAGATGCTGACCTATGCTTCAAGATCTAGTGTGATACTTTACAGAAAGTTTACAAATGAATATTTTTAAAAAATACGTAAAAACACTGCATTTACTAGTTACTGTAGTTACTTATACAAACTACTGCTTATTTCAAGGTTCTAAAATTTGTATTTTCCCCGTTTTATTTGTACTGCACTGTAAATATGACTTAAATACAGCTTTATAGATGAATTTATGAAAATGTGCACCTATATTGTAGCTTGGGGAAAGGGATTACTTACACAGCTTCAGCTTGATTGTCCATAAAGGATTGTTTCTTGCCTTATTCTCCTATTTGTGAGCAATGTGAGTTTATTGGCATTGTGTTTCTTGAAGAGATAAGTAAAGGACTGATTATTATTGCTTGCGAGTAAGAGGTATATGTGAGTGATTGAATTATTAAATATGGAATCTCTAATCCATATTTTGAAATCCTAGTTTTCCTACAGTATTTGGAAGGCATTAAGTAATGAGATGCTGCCTTATAATAGCCATACAAATTTGGGACCCCGTTAGAAGCTCAAGCCCAGCTTCTAATTAGAAGCTCAAGCCCAGCTAGAAGCTCTAGCCAATTCATCTGTAATGTAGGAGAGATAAATAATATTCATTTTCCAAAGAAGAAGTGTGTGGTAAGGAATATGTGTGGTCAGGATATGAAGATCATTTTCTTCCTACATTTAACAGTTCAAATTCCATTTCATTCCTAGCCTTGTTCTCATTCCACAAGTGAGTTATTTTCATATGGTTTATGAGCACAAAATAAGTACAAAGGGAAGAATTTCCTATGGCTGCATCCTAAATGAGCAATCAAAAAGAAAAAATGCTATTGAATTAATAACATAAAATTTGCAGAAGCCAGGTTTAGGTGCAGAACTTTCTATCTACAATATAAGATACACATTCATGAGTAAAACAGAAAAGCAGAACTGGAATACATGAGTTTCCCAAGACATTAAAGATAAAAGAACCTGACCAGTAACTTCACTTTTCCTGTCCTTGACCAATGATCAAAGAAAAGGTAGAGAAGCTGATCATAAAGCTCCGCAAAGCTTGATTTAAGGTTCTTTTGTAGATGAATGCCAAGAAAACAGAGATATATTCCAGCAGCAATCCATTTGTGCAGTATGCGATAAAACTGTGCAGCAAACATATTTTCTCATCTCAGTCAAAACATGCCAAGCCAGACCAGCCTTGAAGTTTCAGGAAACAATTTCTCCTCCTCCCACTCCTTTGCCTAATCTCTCCAAGGAAGCTTACTTTATTATTTCTAAACTATATTATTATAATTTTGTGGTACCCAGATGTTTTTCAATGTCATTGAGACAATCTGGTCTTTGTTCAGGGTCTACTGATCCCACAATCTGTACAAGAAGCAACTCACCCATATATTCCTTATTATGCTCTAGATTTTCCAGCAATTAACTGATGGTTCCAAGTCATATCTACAGATCACAACATCTTGGTGTTCTGTCACCAAACAAATAAGGAGCCACTGATTTCATACAAAATCTATAGCATTAAAAGATTTGCTCATCCAAACTTTGGAAAATATCAGTTTTATATTCACAATGAAAAAATCCAAGACATTTGATTGCAAGAAGCACGAATCAACCTATTGTTAATATGGTTCATAATCTAATGTGAACTATAACTATTGAATACCACTCAATCTATGTCAACTGTCAGTTTATAGCCTGTCTTCCATAGATTCCACATACAAAAGAAAAGCATAAGAAATCTACTTTAACTGCACATCACAATGATTTTTGAGGATTGATCTAGCAGCAGTCCTGTATCAATGTTCTTGCTTTTTGTTTAACTGGACATCCTAACTGTATGCATCTTTTTAACCCCCATACTATGCATGATTTAATAATGACAATTTTTAAAGCCCATTTTTAAAGCTTGTGATTCACTTAGATCTAAATTGCATGCCCTAGCATCCTGAAACTATAGTGCCAAATACCAATGGGTTGGGTTTTTTTAGTGATAAAAATGGGAACATGAGGATCTTTGGGCAATTTTTTTCTCGTACTGTATTCCTATATCTCGAACCTTCAAACTAAACTGAAATTGCTTGTTCAGGAATTTGGGTAACTGAGAGTAGAATGTATCTCCCCGCACATACATGCAAAAAAATTTGAAATGTGCTCCACAGATAGCTATTTCTCTATGTTGGCGGGAAGGAGCAGTTTGCCTCTTAGAGATGTCCTGCTTCACAAGTATCCCCAAAACCTTAAAAAAGTTGCAAAAAAAAAAAAGCTGAAACAAATTTAGTCCCTTCCCTTACATCACCAAAAGGTTTCTTACAGTCCACTGGAAGGTCAGGAGCTAAACTGGGGTCTTGACTGGTTTGTCCCAATCTGTCCTTAAGTAACGAGCATCACATATGCTCCATTCCTTTAATTATTCTGATTGCATTTCATTGCTCTTTATTGACATATCCTCCTTTCTTTGGGGGGCAATCAGAATTATATACAGGCTTCCACACTTTAGACACATAAAGCCCATGAGAGAGGACATCTAGGGCATCCAAAAGCATGACTATAAAGCAGCATGTATTGCAGCTGTTAACAGTGGGGCAAAAAAAGTATTTAGTCAGCCACCAATTGTGCAAGTTCTCCCACTTAAAAAGAGGAGAGAGGCCTGTAATTGACATCATAGGTAGACCTCAACTATGAGAGACAAAATGAGAAAACAAATCCAGACAATCACATTGTCTGATTTGGAAAGAATTTATTTGCAAATTATGGTGGAAAATAAGTATTTGGTCACCTACAAACAAGCAAAATTTCTGGCTCTCACAGACCTGTAACTTCTTCTTTAAGAGGCTCCTCTGTCCTCCACTCATTACCTGTATTAATGGCACCTGTTTGAACTTGTTATCAGTATAAAAGACACCTGTCCACAACCTCAAACAGTCACACTCCAAACTCCACTATGGTGAAGACCAAAGAGCTGTCAAAGGACACCAGAAACAAAATTGTAGACCTGCACCAGGCTGGGAAGACTGAATCTGCAATAGGCAAGTAGCGTGGTGTGAAGAAATCAACTGTGGGAGCAATAATTAGAAAATGGAAGACATACAAGACCACTGATAATCTCCCTCGATCTGGGGCTCCACACAAGTTCTCACCCTGTGGGGTCAAAATGATCACAAGAACAGTGAGCAAAAATCCCAGAACCACACGGGGGGACCTAGTGAATGACCTGCAGAGAGCTGGGACCGACGTAACAAAGGCTACCATCAGTAACACACTATGCCACCAGGGACTCAGATCCTGCAGTGCCAGATGTGTCCCCCTGCTTAAGCCAGTACAT
This sequence comes from Pituophis catenifer annectens, assembly GCF_029215685.1. NCBI lineage: Eukaryota > Metazoa > Chordata > Lepidosauria > Squamata > Colubridae > Pituophis > Pituophis catenifer. The sequence goes on along the minus strand of NW_027256883.1, from coordinate 108,585,791 downwards.
GTCCGGGCCCATCTGAAGTTTGCTAGAGAGCATTTGGATGATCCAGAAGAGGATTGGGAGAATGTCATATGGTCAGATGAAACCAAAGTAGAACTGTTTGGTAGAAACACAACTCGTCATGTTTGGAGGAGAGAGAATGCTGAGTTGCATCCAAAGAACACCATACCTACTGTGAAGCATGGGGGTGGCAACATCATGCTTTGGGGCTGTTTCTCTGCAAAGGGACCAGGATGACTGATCTGTGTACAGGAAAGAATGAATGGGGCCATGTATCGTGAGATTTTGAGTGCAAACCTCCTTCCATCAGCAAGGGCGTTGAAGATGAAACGTGGCTGGGTCTTTCAGCATGACAATGATCCCAAACACATCACCCGGGCAATGAAGGAGTGGCTTCCTAAGAAGCATTTCAAGGTCCTGGAGTGGCCTAGCCAGTCTCCAGATCTCAACCCCATAGAAAACCTTTGGAGGGAGTTGAAAGTCCGTGTTGCCCAGCGACAGCCCCAAAACATCACTGCTCTAGAGGAGATCTGCATGGAGGAATGGGCCAAAATATCAGCAACAGTGTGTGCCAACCTTGTGAAGACTTACAGAAAACGTTTGACCTCTGTCATTGCCAACAAAGGATATATAACAAAGTATTGAGATGAACTTTTGATATTGACCAAATACTTATTTTCCACCATCATTTGCAAATAAATTATTTCCAAATCAGACAATGTGATTGTCTGGATTTGTTTTCTCATGTTGTCTCTCATAGTTGAGGTCTACCTATGATGTCAATTACGGGCCTCTCTCATCTTTTTAAGTGGGAGAAGTTGCACAATTGGTGGCTGACTAAATACTTTTTTGACCCACTGTATATACCAGGTAAAAGCAAATCCATCTTTGTGACTGTGAACTATCTGCTATAAGCTAAAAAAAAAGGTCAGATGTTTAAACAGGGAGCCAGAAGCCACAAGGGGAAGTAAGCAAGATATACTTAAACGTTATGGTAACTGCAGCACAGTACAGGAGGAATTGACTAATTTTTCCAGTACCTAAGTTCAGAATAAAAGACGTGTATTTGAATCTACCTAGCATCAAGTTTTTGTATATAACGAAGTGAAGGGAGTTGCCTCTATGTCTGAGCCAGACTTTACGCAATGCTCCTATCAAATGCCTTGGCCAAGCCTGGTTGACTGGTGAGATTGCATGTACAAATGGAGTATGGAGTATGCTTTGCATAAGAAAATCAACAGCTTTATTGTTATTCTGCTTTCACTCAGGAACTGCACATCTTTATTTAAAGGACTTTTAGTTGATCTTCAAGATGTCTGTACCTGTCCCAAAGATGCTTTTCCAAAAGTTCTGAAGAAACTTTTTGGATGAGAAGTAAAACATTTTCAAGGAAAAAAACCAAGAAAGTCTGGTTGCCTTTTAGAAAAGCATCTTTGGGATAACCATGACCTGGATGATTGAGAATCTCCATAGACACAATGTCTGCTACCTAATGATAGTGTGAATACATATCGCCTATTGTAACTTTTCATCTGTACATCAGGATTGGGGTATCCCTTCTCTTCTGACAGCACTCAGATTAAGAGTCAGGGAGAGAGGCCAAGGCACTCTACAGGGCAGTAAGTGAAATGTGTAGACTATAAGCAAGACATATTCTATAACATCCAAATTTTTCTAACACACAAATATTTTGCTCAAAGCAATCTAGGTTCCACCCCAAATTAATTACATTTTGCAAAGTCTGAGTACTTTTTGTTAAATGATACAAAATTGCATACTTTCTCTAAATTTACCCAACCCATTCTGTATTAGCAAATCTTGTCCTAACTCACAGAAAATCTATTTCAGTACCTTCTTTGGCTTTTGAGATTTCAGCAAGCATTGTCCAAGCCACAATGTGTCCAATATGACATTCTGCTCTTTTACTGCCTCTTACACCATTACAGCTCTTGCACACAGCAGTAGCATAAAACACTACCGTACTAATTGCTTCAGTACTTTCCAAGTTCATGTGCCTATTTCCAGCTCAATTCCATTTTCAAGCTTTTTTTCATATCCTTTTTTAGGGAGAAAGAATATATTTTCTTCTCTTTCATAGACAAACTCCATTAAAAAACACACACACAACCTAGAACATTTACAAGATAAATAACGTTTTCAGTCTTTACCAGTCCAGAACACAGCACCATGAATGAGATTATTATGTGGCAGACCTGGTCAGATCCCCATTTCTCTCTCATCTGTCCTTTGATGGTTGATTTGAGTCCAGCTGTGTTATTGAAGGAAAAGTGAAGTGGCTTAAGTTCTGGGTATAACTTGGGGAGGGTAACGTGGCAGGGGAAGGGATGGTCTATAGCATTTGAAGGCATCACTATGAAGTGGTTATTTCTTGAAGAAAGCAGTGGATTTCTTGGAAGGAAGGGCGAGCTTTGGTATCTCGTCTCCAACAGTTGAGCATTAGCTTATATACAGGATCAGGGCAACATGGAGGCTGTGGAAGGTAAGTCTGAAAGGGGAGAGGGAGAGAAAGGCAAGTATTGAAGGAAGGCAGAACAATTCCTTCTTTAAAAACATTAAAACCTCTTCTGTTCATATTTTGTTCTGTTCATTTATGGGATGTTAGTTGCAGAATGTGATTCATAGTAGATAATTTCATTTATTTTGTGATGGTGGTTTGTTTAGCACATTTGCATCTCATCTCTTTTCCACAGAGTTTAGTTTGTAAGATGCTACCTCTCTCCATTCTTGAAACAACACAGTGAAATAAACTTAGGTTAAAAGTGATTTTATCAACACATTGCCCAGTAATATTTCTTTTTCTGAGTTAAATACTGGTCTGCTCTGCAGAATCAAGCTTGAGCAAGACACTGTTTCTTGAATGCAAGAATGCATGATGTTACTATCTACCCAACCTGAGCCAACGCAGAAGGAAACCTCCACCTCTCAATCCCTACTGTTACACATCAAAAGTAGTGTGTTTGACTGGCACTAGCACAAGTGGTGCTATCTGATTTTCCTATTGTGCTTCATTATATTGCAGGCAAACACTTTCAGTCCAATTGGCTACTCCGTGCTGTAATACAGAGAGGAAGTGTCACCTCCTATTGTCACTGCTTTCTTTACATGGCCCTTTTTTAAAGATATTTTTAAAATGGTGAAAAGCTGGACTTTTGTTGTTCTTATTAACTCCTTAATGAAAGATGGTCATTTTTCCTTTCTTTTTAACCTTGGGAATATGACAAGAGTTGTGCTAGTTTCTTTTCTAGCTCAGGTGTCAGGAAGAATGGTAAAATTGGTGGGTTTCCTCCCTCTTTTTAACCAGTCAGTGAATGCAACATGAGAAAAAAAAAAAAGCATGTCTGTTCAAGCAAATAACGTGAACAAATTATTCATAGCTAGATATTGAACTGCATATTAAAACAGTATAGATTTCTGAAGTACCGGAGGTCCTCACTTAAGGCCAACTCACTTAGCACCCAGGTCACCATTACAACATTGCAGCATCCTCTGGTTACATGGTCACCATTTACGACCTCCACTGCCACCTTCCAACAAGAAAAGCCCATGGGGAAATCGGCATGAGTATGCAAATGGTGACCATGAGATGTTGTGCTTAACAACATCACACAATTCCTTAACTGTTGTAATCGTAAAGAACTAGAACTGCTGTTGCTAAATGGGATGGTCATGTGACATCAGGCTTCATGACCACATCACTTAGCAATGGAAATTCTGGTCCCAATTACCATTGTTAAGTAAGGATTACCTGTATAGTTTTCCCAACAGATCAAATAATGTTTTTCCATTTTCTGAGTCTACAGACATCTATCTATCTAAAATATTCATATATTTTTATACCTGTCGTCCCTGATTTCTGAAAAATTCTCCGGTGTTCTCAATTACTTGCTCATCAGATAGTTGAGAATATGGTTGCTCTCGGCAAAATGTGAAGGTTTCCCAGAGTGTAACACCAAAAGCCCACACATCACTTGCAGTTGTGAATTTTCCCTGGTTGGAGGAACAGAGGGGAGAAAATCAAAATTGCTTATATATAACTAATTGGAGATTCATGGTTTCCATAAAAATTAAGCAGCTCCAAGGAGAAAAACTGCCTACAGGAAAATAAAATTGTGTGAATCATATAGAGCTGTATGTTTCTGGAGATTGGAATAGATCTCTTCATGTTCCAGTCCTCATCTGGTGCTGAAACTTTTCAAAGAAGCTACTGTGTAGAAAAGTACACAGGAAGGAAGGTAAGAGGATAGCAGGGAACGAAGGAAGGAACAGGGAGGGAGGAAAGAAGAACAAAGAATGCGGGAGGAAAGGCAGGCAGGCAGGCAGGCAGGCAGGCAGGCAGGCAGGAAGGAAGGAAGGAAGGAAGGAAGGAAGGAGAATTTCTGACATTCACTGCCCATTTCCCACAAGGAAACCTAATGGGAAGTTGGAAGTCGCTCCCACTGGTTTTTTTTTTAATGCCCATGATCATTCTGTTTCTGTTTAGGTAAGAAAATATCTTTGAAATGGTGACCCAACAAGTCGCGGGTGGTTTAGTCCATGATTAAATGTGCATTAGGATAAGAATGGAAATATTACTTTAATACTGGCACAGATAAATATGGTATAAAGATATCTCAAGCATGTGCTGGTGATGAGATAAAGGCAATATCATGAGATCACAGCAGAAAACAAGAGGATGCTTAGTGTGATTAATTGAAAGTAAGGGTAGGCCCTGTTCAGTTTTTTACTATCGGTTCTGTGGGTGTGGCTTGGTGGCCATGGCTTGGTGGGTATGGCAGGGGAAGGATACTGTAAAATCTCCATTCCCATCCCACTCCAGGGGAAGGTTACTGCAAAATCCCCATTTCCTATCAATCAGCTGGGACATGGGAGGCAGAGAATAGATGGGGGCAGGGCCAGTCAGAATTTTTACTACCAGTTCTCCGAACTACTCAAAATTTCCACTAACAGTTCTCCAGAACTGGTCAGAACCTGCTGAAACCCTCCTCTGGCCCTGTTGTTAGATTAAGTGGGCAGTTAGTTCATGACTATCCCTAAAAATTTTCACTAACCTCTTTAGTCACAATAGGAAGTGCAACATGCTCACCAAAAGAATGCTTTCCCAGGACATCCAGCGAATAGGGAGCACTGCCCGGCCCTGGATTCTGTAGTAGTCCCCACTGTAGAGGTTGCGGCTCATGCCAAAGTCTGCTATCTTGATAGTATAATTCTTCCCCACCAGACAATTGCGGGTAGCCAAGTCTCGGTGAACAAAATTCAGGGAGGAAAGATACTTCATGCCAGAAGCAATCTGGATAGCTATTAATTTCAGATTAGCGTAACTGAATGACAGAAGAAAAAGAAACAAAAATAGGTCCTTTAGTAACTGTCAGCAGTTTTAAAGAGTAAACATGCCACACATACCATCAGCTATCCAGGACAAAAGAGAAGGATTTCCACTCAGAATGTTTATCAAATCTTCTATAGTTTAAAGTATATGATACATAAATTGGGTGTTATTCTGTTTAAGTTCCACTTATGTGTTTTTAAATAAATTGCAGTCCAATCAAGATCAGAACCATCACAATTGAGGAAGAAAGAATCATTCCCACCAGGCCCTTTACTATATCTTTACAATCATGATTGCCTTAAATAACTTTCATGGACATAGAGGTAGTCCTTGATTTATGACTAATTTTCTGTTTGAGCTCAAATTTTCTGTTGCTAAGAAAGACATTTGTTTATTGAGTTTTGCCCCATTTTATGACCTTTCTTGCCACAGTTGTTAAGTGAATCACTGCAGTTGTTAAGTTAGCAACATGGTTATTAAGTGAATCTGGCTTCCCTATTGGCTTTGCTTTTCAGAAGGCCACAAAAGGTGATCACATGACCCCAGGACACTGCAACAGTCATGAACCAGTTGCTAAGCATCTAAATTTTGATCACATGACCATGGAGATGCTTCAATGGTTGCAAGTGTGAAAATCAGTCATAAAACAGTCACTTTTTCAGTGCCTTTGAAATTTCAAATGGTCACTAAGTGAATAGCTGTAAGTCGAGGACTACCTGTAATTTAAAAAAAAACAAATAGAAATCTCTCATGGCTAGGGATGAAATTTTAATTATACAACAAGAAATTTAAGGAAGCTTGAGGTTCTTTAGGTCTAAGGATCCCCAGACAGATCAAACATTATGTATTTAACTACAAAGTGAATTAAAACTTGAGTAGAACAGCATGGTACACAATTAACATATTGTCTAGTTTAATTCTGGGTGCTATGTTTCCACCATGCTAAACAGTGCAACTTTTCTTTTGACAGGCAGGCAACTATCTGGATGGGAATTTGCAATCAAACAATAAGGAACAATCTGTCAAAGCTGACTCGCTTTCATTGTTGCTTGCATCAACGTCTAACTCGCAGTTTGCCAAACAAAAATAGAAGGTGGGTTGGTAAATTTCTAGGCCGGGGGGGGGGAGGAGCAGGGGGGGCTAAGGAATGCATGAGAGCCTTCTGCTGCTGGAGAGCAAATACCCACCAAGGCCAAGTTCTCAGAGCTACCAACCAACTCAGAATGTTTTCCCAATACAAAAGTACTGAGTGTAATTGGTGGACAATGAACTGTGGGTGGCCCAGGGGTGAAATGGGAGTTTTACCTATGTGTATTTCACAGGAAAACCTCAGAGCTGACTTTGCTTCTGCTGTGCCTAAATGGATCTTTCAATAGTTTTACTCTTGGTAGTTCCTACGTGCCAAGAGTTTCTTTTTTGGATGTGCCAAATGGGATGATTGATACAATCTTCCTTTCCTCTGACTATTAGCAGAGGTCAAAGAAGAAGAGGGTGAAGAATTTTTGAAGAAAGTCTTCTCATCTTCCCAAAGCCAAGGAGAAATGAGTAGACGAGATAATTACAACATCTTCGGCTCTAACTAAAGCCTCAAAAAAGCTTACAACACTCTTATCATACACACATATTCCCAGGCTAAGATAGGTGTTCAACTGAAAAGTGGAACAGGCCTACCTCACAAGAAAAACTGTACAGGCTAGAATTGAGGGACTCCTTATTTTCTACCTGACAGGAGGAGTGGAGCTCTCTGATAAGTTTTGGGGTTCCTGACGAGACAGAAACTGGTTGAGATCACCATTTTCCATGTACTCAGTAATCATGCAGAGAGGGTCATCAATGATGCACACAGCCAGCAACCGGATTATATTGGGATCCTTCAGTTTGGACATAATCTTAATCTCCTTGAGGAAGTCATTCCTGCCAGAAACAAAAGCCATGCAAAGGTGAAATTAGTGAGCTATGTTGTTTTCAAGAAAACTTGCTAGTATGGGGTAGAAGCCAATAACCTGCTGTAAATATATGTGAAATGTTTGAACATTCAAAAGCATTATGTAGAAGCTATGTGTATTATTTTAATATATGGCATTAATTTACTGGGTCAGTTTACCAATAATCTATTTTTTAACTTGGACTGGCAACAAGCTGTCCAAGTCCTTTGACTTTCCTTTTTGCCTAGATAGCAAGAAACAAAAAAATCAAACAGCAACTGAAACCCCAACATGTATATTAATTAACAAAGGACACAATGCACCAAGAAGGCTTCCAGCACAAGTGCCTCTGAAATGAATGGAAGTGGCAAGACCTTTGCAATATATCGATTATGACAATTATGATATAAATTATATTTGCCTTAAATAAAATCAGGAACAGGGGGAATTGAAAATAATGCCATCCCAACCAATTATTGTACCTTTGGTAGTAATGCTGTAAAAAATCAGTTGGAGATAGTCGTGTGGATCCTTTTTTTTCTTACATACATAGAACTCTATATTCCCATGTGATGGCTGAGTATACAGTACAGAATTAAGCATTTATTTTAATCATTAGATACTTATACTCTGTTTTTTGTCCTGTCTTTGATCTAGAACACCTGGGTGGAGGGGATTTTCTTTCTCATGTTCAATACACTTTAACCTTGGGATAGTCTCAGCTTTAGCAAGATTAGGTACTTCAAGAAAAATAAGATAAATCTATCATAATTGCCCTTGGCAAAATCAAGCTGGCAGCCCACTCGCCATCCATGTTTTGAAGTTCCCTGACAAGCAGAAGGGTTACAGGGCCTTTCTTATTCTCCTCCCTGCATTTCAGAATGTCATAATCTTATTTTATCCCCAAGTGCATTGGAATAAAGCCTTAAATACTCATACCTGTGGGATTACTACATTATTTTTGAGAAACCCAGTCAGATCAGTGAATCTGCCATTCAATTTTTAAAAAAATTACTACTTTGCTTATTAAGTTCTTTCTCATATATCCTGTATCCTGAAATGTATTGGTTTATAGCTTTAGCCTGGTGCCTAAGCGCCCTGGCATTTTCACACCTTTTGGGGAATGTAAGGGGAGGGAGGGCCATGTGGATTCCATCGGTCGAGAACCAGAGGAAGGATGACCCTGAGAAAGTTTCCTTATTACTTTCTCAGAGCGACTGGTACAATAACATCTTCGCACCTGTGGATTGGCTGAATCCACATCGGACTCTTGGGAGGGGTTTCTAATTCCTTTATTCTAACTTTATGGCCTGAGGGCCCTCAGAGCTTGCTTTCTCTTTCGCTCTGCTATCACCTCTATTCAATAAAAGGTTCCTTTTGTAAAGCTCAGATTCAAGAGTCTTTACTTTTTTGAATAAGGGGGAGAGGCAGGGCCTTACACCCAATCTGGAGGGTCAGTTTTGAACATTTTGTCCAATTTTGTCATGAAATAATAAAACATTTTTTAACATGAAGATTTAGAAATGTCCTGTACCAGTTTACCAGATTTGAAATGTGATCCATTGTGTGACTTTTTACTTTTCAGTCAGTTCTGTATAATAACAAAAATGCTTATACCCATTGACTGATTGTGGAGTCCTTGATGCTCTGTGAGTTTGATTGTTTCCTTGCCGACTTTTCAGTATGTGACTCAGTAACATCTAATGGTATCTTGTCAGGTGATGAAATATATCTGGGAAAACAGCCAAGCTCACAGAAGACCAAGGATTCCACTGTTCAACCCTGAGAACTGCAGCTGTATTTCGCCTGTTCTTCTGTTTGTTCCAAGCACCTGGCATTCTTGTTAGCATCAGCTCTCAGCATTTTCACAGCCAGTAGGACAGGCTGCATGACACTACCATCCAGAACAGAATCCTGATCCACAAATCTCTCCATTCCTTCCACTTCACAGAGGTGAACCTAGAGAAAAAGCAACGGGCATAAGTGGTTTGACAGATCACTCTTGTTTACATAGACAGAAGGTCTCGATTTTAACAAAAAGCCCCATAAGCTCTCATTTCCTATTCTTTGTGAAGAGTAGGAATGCATCCAAAATACTATCACTTTCAGGGTCAAACATACTTGGGAATGTTAAGATAATCTGTTTTTCATTCCAATGTGTTTATCCTTTATCAGAAGCCTCATAGACAAAACAATTATTATGTTCAAGGATATTAAACAGAAAAGGGCAACTTGACCGCCTAGAAAAATCTGATCGGAGCCCACTCTAAATCTCAGAGATTAATGATTAATCCTTGACTTTTGTGAGCAATATACCGTAAATATCCTGTGTCTTTGGTTATCTAACTGCAATATTAAATAATATTCTCCCTTAAAATTGAAGAAACCTTAGCAGATATATCTGGTTCAAATCAAAACTTTATCCTTAAATTGTTTAATACTGTTGGTATGTGATTGTTGCTATGTTGCCTTGAATATTTAATAATTGCTTTGGGGGCCCTTACAAGAAGCTCTATTGCTTCATTGTTCAAGCAGGTAGAGGATTGAAAGTGAGTATCTAATAGTCATAACATGATCAATAAACCTGTCATTTGATCATCCACGTAATCATGGACTTGGGGCATTTTCTGGAAAATATTAGGGTCTTCTTTTAGACCAATTAATATCAAGATGTTTCCTATGACAATACAAATATAAACTTTCAAAGCATCTATGCAGACCTACTTGGGTTACCAAAACAGTAGCCATCAGCATAGAGAAGAAAAGGAGTAAGAAGATGGGGGAGAGATGAAGAATGAAATTCTGGTTTATTGTTGGTTTACATCAACAATATCATTACTGTGACTTCCAGTTGGCACCACAGGCTCTGTGGACGGTCATTTATGACCGCCAGCCCTGGCTCTCTGTAAAAGCCGCTTTGACAGCGCAAATCAGCTGTCAAACAACTGAAAAAACTCTCCTTTGGGAAAAGAAGGAGAGGAGAGCCGGTGGGCGAGAGTAGAGCACCCCGAAAGTCCTCTGGATCATTTCCAGAGGCTTGGAGGGTGAGAGCTCCTCAGTCAGCCCGCCAAGAAGCTCCGGAGCCAGGACGACCCTGCAAAAGCAGGGCGAGAAGCCACGATCCGATCCTGCTTTTAAAGAGTGAGTTTGATTGATCCCAAGCGCAGGCAGAGCGGAAAACAGGAGAACAAGCCTTAAAAATACAGAGCTTAACTCCAAAGTTACTTTGTTTCAATCTGAATCTTGAGCTAGAGGCAGAAGATGGCGTCTTTGTTAGGGCTTTGAAAGTGAAAGCCTGAAATGAAAGTGCTTGAGAACTTTGCGCTGGGAGAGTGGATTAGCTGCCTATTAACTGCTGGGAACTGAGAGTGCGGAGGGAAGAGAATAAAAGAAAAAAAAAAACTACTTTGTCTGGCAATTTAGAGACTATAATTTAACATCTTTAAAGATTTTGTTGCTTTTAAAGAAAAGAGGGGGGGGGGAGGAAAAAAATGGCTTCTAGACAAGTGAAACCAGGAGTTGTTAAAGGAGGGGGAGGCTCCCCAGTTGTGTCAGTGGTGACACAGAAAGCACAACTTCCGGCTGATTCACAGAGCCAGACCCAGAGTCAAAACGCAGCACTTAATGATTTTAAGGAAGCTATGAAAGAAGCCATGAATAATCAAGCAACAGCAATGAGAGAAGCAATGAACAATTTAACATTACTTGTTGAAGGGAAATTTAAGAAAATAGAGGAAGACATAGGTTCGATCAAGGGAGCAGTTGCAAAGGAGCATGATAAAATAAGAGGTTATATTGTTTTTGCTGTATCAGGACTCTCAAATCTTGTTATCCAGCTTGATGGGAAAGTTGAAGAAATTAATGAAGCCAATTTAAATCTAGAGAGCAAAATGGGTGATGTCATGACCAGAACAGAGAAAGTGGATGATGAATTGGTAATATTACAATACAGATCTATGGAGTTTGCTCTGAGACTGAGAGGCCTGAAGGAAAATAGCAAAGAAAATTTAAAAGACATTTGTGCTGATGCTATGGCTGAGATAATTAAAGAAAGACCAGAAGATGTGGCAATCCAAATTGATAAAATTTACAGGGTTAATTCCTGGTTGGCAAAACAAAGACAGCTGCCACAAGATGTGGTGATTTACTTTACAACTAGGAGGATCAGAAATGAAATTCTACAAGCTTCTTACAAGAATAAAGTTCAGGTGGCTGGGCAGGAGGTGGTGGTTTTGAAAGAGATTCCTCCAAAGATGTTGAGAAGCAGGAAAGACTTTGGCTTTCTGGTAAATGAGTTGAGAAATCAACAGGTGGCATATAGATGGGACGTTCCAATTGGTCTAATAGTGACTTATAAAGGAAAAAGATACCAGTTAAACACAGTTTGGAAGGCAAAAGATTTTTATGTAAATGTGTTACAGGCTGGATACCCACCCTCACTGGGGGGGGGGAGAAAATGGAGATGTTACAACAAGAAAAAGATGGAAAACAGATACAAACCTATGCTGAAGTTGCAGCTGGAGGAATTATTATGGAAGAAGATTTGGATCTGAAGAAAGAATGTTAAACATAGAAGGTTATAATTTGTTATATGGATGGCATGCTTATTTGTTGTATGAAAAAAAAGTGGATAAAGTGTTTAAGGGTCATATACTTAGAAATGCATTGTTGAGGGTTTGGAAAAAGTACCAATATAAGCTGAACTATAAGATACCTATATGGGCAAACCCCAGACATGTAATAGAAAATATAAGTACAGAGCAAAAAATAGAGGTGATTACTTATAAAGAGCTTCTTCTTTTGGAAAGGGGCAAGTTGCAATTGAAATCTCTAGATGAATTAAAAGAAGAAGGGATAATTTATACTTGGTTTCAGTATGGTCAGCTCCAAGCTAGATGGAGGGAGGATCAAAAAATTGGGGTTATGCAAAATGAGGAGAATTTGGTGAAACAGATTAGAGATCAAAGTCAGATGCATATTAAAAGGTTGTATAATGCATTACTGGAAATAGACTCAGAAACGGAATTGGTTAAGGATTGTATGATAAAATGGGCACAAAACTTTCAGGAACCAGTGATGATGGAAACGTGGGAAAAGATTTGGGTCAGAAATGTTAAATTTACGCAAGCACAAAATTTGAGAGAGAATTTTTATAAAATGTTTTATAGATGGCACTTAGATCCTAAGAAATTATCATGTATGTATTCGAATTTGCAAGCTAAATGTTGGAGATGTGAATGTAATGACGCAACCTATTATCATATATGGTGGACTTGTAAGAAAATAAAGGCATTTTGGATAAAAATTTGGTGGGTGATGCAGAACATTTTGAAAAGAAGGTTGAAATTTACTCCTCAATTGTTTCTATTGGGTATAACTACGGACTGTACAGTTTCAGAGACTAAATTGATTTTGAACTTAATATCAGCAGCTAGGCTGCTGGTAGCTCAATATTGGAAGAAGGACTCTTTGCCTACTATTGAAGAGTGGATATTGAAAGTAACAAACCTAGCAGAAATGGTGAAAATCTCGTCGTACTTGAAGGACCACACGCAAGAAAGATACGTATCGGAATGGAGAAGATGGATTGATTATATTCAAAATAAGTATCAGACAAGAAAATATCAAATAGCTTATGAATGAATGTTAGTATTAGAAGTATTTGGTTATCTGTAGTGGAGTTAAGGTTTCAGTGGGGGAGGCAGTACTTTGAGGATAAGTAGATTAATCTAGTTTATGTTTGATTAAATGAAATACCTTGTATTTTGCTCTGGGAAGAGGGAGGGGGAGGGGGGATGAAGGGGGGGAAAGGGTGGGGGGAACAGGGGAAAAAAAATTTTGTATTTCTTTTTTGTAAAACTTTTCAATTAAAAAAATATCATTACTGTATAGATTAAACAATAATGGAGCAAGACTACAGCTTTGTTTTACACCTTTTAGGATAATGATTGATTGAGTTAGGTCTCTACAAGTAATGTTTTGATTTCCTCCAGAATCTCTCACATGGCATCAAGGCTAACTTAGGTTTATGAAAGTGATATAAAAGATATCTTTGGGAAGATGTAATATGTCTCAGCTAGGTGGTATAGTGTTGTACATTGATCCATAGTTGAATTTCCTTGACTGTTCTGTGGCTAAAATGTCTCAGAAATAATCCAGTCCAGAAGTTTAGAGTATAAAAATTGATGTATATAAGTCATTCATTACAGAAAAGAGATTAATAGGGTGGTAGCCTTCAGGAGGATTTATCCCCATTGATAGAATTAAGCCAGAGGTGGCATTCAGCCGGTTTGGACCAGTTCGCCCAAACCAGTAGCGGAAATCGTGGGTGGGTCTACCCAACCGCCCTGGTTCTATGCTATCCTATTTAGGCATGTTTTTTAGGCCGGGTGCATATGCGGAAGGTGTGTGCGCCAGCAAAGCACATGCGCGGAGGAACAGGCGCATGCATGGCCATTTGTGAACCGGTAGGGAAAGTAGGTGAATACCACCCCTGAATTAAGCCATTCTTTGGGAATTTGAAGGAGTTATTTGTGGCAGAAAAAAGGTGGACTATTAGAGATGCCCACAAAGCAGGATTAAATTTTAAAAATTCTGGTAGAATTATTATTTATTTATTTATTTATTTATTGGTTCAATTTATATGCCGCCCTTCTCCGGAGACTCAAGGCGGCTTACAATGCGTTAAGCAATAGCCTTCATACTTTTGTATATACCTACTTAGTAGGGCTTTTACCCCCCCCCCCCAGCGGTGTTCTTTTTTATGCAAAGTTACCTTATTGCCCCCATAATCCGGGTCCTCATTTTACCTACCTCGAAAGGATGGAAGGCTGAGTCAACCTTGAGCCTGGTGAGATTTGAACTTGCAGTAATTGCAGGCAGCTGATGCTACTTAACAACACTTTAGTCTGCTGCACCACCAAGGCTTTGCTGTGTCTTTGCTAGGAACTTTGTTATTTTTCAGTGGAATTTCTTAAAAAACTTCTGAGTTCAGGCTAAAGGCCATTTGGAAGGGGGTCATCTGGTGGCAGAACATAAGAATCAGCATATGGAGATGTATCAAATAGCTCATTGGAAGTTGCTGTCTCAAGATTGAGGAGAGATTAAATTGTTAATAGCTGGGCTAAATTTTGCTGAGAATCAGGAAATGAAATGCCAAAGCAGGCAGGCATCTTTATTTGTTACAGCTGTTGGAGCTTAGCTCAGTTCTTTAGCACATAATTTTGTTTCTCCTCCCATAGAAGGCTCTTGTGACTCTTGTTTAGAATATGAAATGTTTGCAGGGAGGAAAGATCATTATATGTTTAATCATTTTTTATGAAAATATTAGTAGTTCTTTCACTGGGTTTTGGTTGTTGATTAAATTGGAAAGAGAAGGAAGTTTATTTTATCTAAGAGCTAAACTAACTACTGCAAACTACTGTTGCAAAACTGTAATTATTTTATAAGCATTGCTAGCTACACTTTTTCAAATTATAGATTTACAGGGCTATAAAAATTGAGCAATAGTCACAGTGGCTTATTACACAATACTGGACAAAAGTAACTGTAGGTGGCAAGGAAATCAAGTGCTGTAAAGACTGACACTGTTCAGTTGAGTTAATAGTGAGGGATCCTGCCATGGGATGGATGGTGATTGCTTGCTAGATTGAAAGACAAAGATATATGTTTAAAATGAGGGGCAAACTCGCATAATCTAAAATGAGTCTTCTTCTAACTTCAAAAATTAATTCACTCTCTGGGTCACCAGGAATTGATCCACTGAGGATTTTCAAATCAGGAAAATATTATTATATTTATTTTTGGTACCTAGAATCTTGTTAAGTGAGTTTTGCCCTATTTTATGACTTTTGTTGCCACATTTGTTAAGTGAATCACTACAGTTGTCTAATTAGTAAGATGGTTGTTAAGTGAATCTGGTTTTCCAATTGACTTTGCTTGTCAGAAGGTTGCAAAACATAGCACATAGCTCCAGGATACTGCAACCATCATAAATATGAGTCAGTTGTCAAGCATCCAGATATAAATCACATGACCATGGGGTTGCTGCAATGGTCATAAGTGTGGAAAATGGTCATACGTCACTTTTTTCAGTGCTGTTATAACTTCAAACAGTCACTAAGTGAATTGTTGTAAATCAAGAACTACCTGTATACAATGATTGAAAACTAAGAAATAATGAATTACTATAAGCATAAATTTTACATCAGTTTTATTATTTATTTCCACCCACATTTTGAAGATAAATCTACTGTGAAGAACCAATGGAGCAAGTTCTCACCTCCCCAAACTGTCCTTCTCCCAATTTCTCCTTGAAAGTCAACAGCTTCCTAGGGAACTCAGCCACAGCCACCTCTTTGCCATAGAGTAAGTCCATGGTGATTGCAGGTACAGAATAGGTGTTGCTGCCTGTGACTCCCTGCAAGTTCACAATGTCTGCTTCTGCATAATGGGGAACCCCTTCGGCTCCGGTTGGTTGGGTAGGCTTGGTGATCCCACTGCAGCCTAAGAGGAGAGAAGATTAGAGACAAGAAAATCTCAGTGAAGAAAATCC
The DNA here is from genome assembly GCF_029215685.1 of Pituophis catenifer annectens. Lineage (NCBI taxonomy): Eukaryota > Metazoa > Chordata > Lepidosauria > Squamata > Colubridae > Pituophis > Pituophis catenifer. Next base: position 108,569,968 of record NW_027256883.1, on the reverse strand, counting down.
TGAGCTTTGATGGCTGGTAACTCAGAATAACAGAGTTGGAAGGGATCTTGGAGGTCTTCTAGTCTTCTAGCCCTCAAGCAGGAGACTCTATACCAATCCAGACAAGTGGCTGTCCAATCTCTTCTTAAAAGCCTCCAATGATGGAGCACCCACAACTTCTGAAGGCAAGCCATTCCGCTGATTAATTGTTCTCACAGTTAGGAGAATAATAAGAACAATAAACAGTCAGAACAGGAGAACTCTGGAAAGAGAGCCTGCCTGATGCTGTAGGACACAAAGGACTGCCAAAAGAAGGAACTCCAAGTAAGCTATGGAGAAAAATAAGCATCAATCAGACTAATTAAGAGCTGTGGTGGCGCAGTGGTTAAAATGCAGTATTGCAGGCTAATTCTGCTGACTACCAACGGCTAGCAGTTCGGCAGTTCGATTCTCACTGGCTCAAGATTGACTCAGCCTTCCATCCTTCCAAGGTCGGTAAAATGAGGACCCAGATTGTTGGGGGCAATATGCTGACTCTGTAAAATCACTTAGAGAGGGCTGGAAAGCACTGTGAAACGATATATAAGTAAAGTATAAGTGTTAAGTGCTAACTATGGGCTACAGTTAATTAAGACACAGGGCTGTGCTGATTCTAAATTATTCGACAAGTACAGCTGAATTTGATAGCTAACTTTAGCTGCACAAATTAAATGCTTTTTTCTTAATTCATGTCATTTATATTGGTTTTCTTAATTATATGGGTGGATATGGAATTATACATAGATAAGATTATTGCATGTTTTAATCAGCCATTCCATTTAATTTTCCAAGCTCAAAACCATCTAGAGATTGGATGTCTCAAGAATTTCTTTTTTCCCTGTTAGCATTCTTACTTGAGGCACTTCTATGCATCTTCACATCATCTATTATAAGATAGAAATGACCCAGGACAGGGCTTTTTAGTTGTTCGTATCACTTTGTGAAACCTCTTCTATCACAATCCATTTTTGCTACCATGTATTCATCTTTATTGATGGTGAATCTTTTTTAAAGAATTATAAACAGGTATGGGAGATGCTTTTTCCCAACCCCCCCCCCCCAAAAAAAACTTTAGACTGTTTTCCTCCAGTAATTCAGTAAATGTTTGCACTTATGAAAAGGTTAAAAACAATTTTAAAATAAAATAAAAATAACCCTAAAAAGCTATGATTTTTAAGAAAGTAAATTCTCTACAACAAATCATATTCTATCTTTTAATTCCCACCCCCCTTCTATGGCTCCAAAGCTATTTATGCAACTCTAGACTTGCATTGTATTAAACGCACCCTGGTTGTACCTTGTTTTTCTTCTTTTGTCCCATGACATTGTCTTCATCTTGTCCCCAGTTCATGAGAGACAGCCCTAAGTGGTCCTAAATTCTACTAGGGTTAAAGTATTGCTTCCCCCTTAAACTGATAGCATCCAAAACCAGCAATTAAATATCTCACCCAGTACATTAGAGGACAAGTCAGATGAGCAGATGTCAGAGGGATCAAAGAGACACATAAAGAAATATGTCTTTCTGTCCCTGGTCAACCTTGTCTGCCATCATTTGACTATTGCCTTCCTAAAAAATGGGACCCAGCAGTGCTTAGCTGGTGGCCATCCAGATTTGCACAAGAGTGATAGAACTGCATTTTTTTAGCAGAGATTCTCCTTGTGGGGGTTTGATAACTCTACTCTAACTGCATGCTTGATTTCTTTCCACAGCTTTCATTGACCTATTAGCCCTATGACTGCAAATTTAAGTGGTGATCTATCAGAATTGCGCCATAGCATAGGCCACACAACCAGCACCATTTTAATTGTATAGCTAGAAACACCAGTTTAGCACAAAGCTAAAATAGTGGGATCCTTCCCAATGCCTTCAAACAAAATGCATAAGAATCCAGAAGCCAGCATGTGTTGCCTATGGACAAGAAAAAAACATAAGGAAGGCAAGAGAAATACTAAATAAAAATGCTGCTTTGTTACTCATCTCTTTTCATCATTTTCATTTTTTAAAAAAACATCATTTGACTCAGAGTATAACAGAATGGGCTGTGAAGAGATTAAATAGCCTAGAATAGATATAATAAAAAGAATCTTCCAGTCCAGGCCCATCAGATGTTTCTCTTCCAATTACAGCTGGTGACAGATAGAAGAGGGATAAGCAACCCACAAGATTCAATCAACCAGTCAACCAACCAACCAACCAATCAATCACTTATCTCATGCTGCACATGTATAATCACAACAGCCTCTCTTGTGGCCAACTTAGAACAGGGAAAATGGAGATGGGATAAGAATCTGCAATGGGCTCTATCATCACCATATAATTTCAGGGATATTGAAGGATAAGTGGATAGTATTGTGTTGACTGTGAGCAACAGCCATCAAGTCATTTAATCTCATAATATCTAACCTAAACAATTAGGGAACTTTCACTAACCTGACCTTGCATATTAGTTATATACAGTGGTGGGATTCAATTTTTTTAACAACCAGTTCTGTGGGCGTGGCTTAGTTGGGGATGTGGCTTGGTGGTCATGTGACCGGGTGGGCATGGCTATCTGCATAGGGACTACAGAGGGCTGAAAAAAGTCATATCTGACTGGTTCCTCGCACTTTTGACCGGTCCTCGCACTTTTGACCATCCTCACATTTATGCCCATTGCGGCATTCTTAACAACCGTGTCACTCATTTCACAACTGCTTCTCTTCATCATGGTGACAAGATAGGACAAAAACGTAAAATGTGAGGACAGTCGTAAGTTCGAGGACTGGTCAAAAGTGTGAGGACCAGTCAAAAATAACCTTTTCAGCCCTCTGAGTAGTCCATATGCACAAAAGGATTACCCAGAGGGCTGAAAAAAGTGATTTCTGACAGGTCCTCGCACTTTTGACCAGTCTTCGCATTTATGACTGGTCATCATTTATGCCCATTGTAGCATTCTTAACAACCGTGTCACTCATTTCACAACTGCTTCTCTTCACCATGGTGACAAGATAGGGCAAAAACGTAAAATGTGAGGACAGTCGTAAGTTCGAGGACTGGTCAAAAGTGTGAGGACCAGTCAAAAATAACCTTTTCAGCCCTCTGAGTAGTCCATATGCACAAAAGGACTACCCAGAGGGCTGAAAAAAGTGATTTCTGACAGGTCCTCGCACTTTTGACCAGTCTTCGCACTTATGACTGGTCATCATTTATGCCCATTGTAGCATTCTTAACAACCGTGTCACTCATTTCACAACTGCTTCTCTTCACCATGGTGACAAGATAGGGCAAAAACGTAAAATGTGAGGACAGTCGTAAGTTCGAGGACTGGTCAAAAGTGTGAGGACCAGTCAAAAATAACTTTTTCAGCCCTCTGAGTAGTCCATATGCACAAAAGGACTACCCAGAGGGCTGAAAAAAGTGATTTCTGACAGGTCCTCGCACTTTTGACCGGTCTTCACACTTATGACTGGTCATCATTTATGCCCATTGTAGCATTCTTAACAACCGTGTCACTCATTTCACAACTGCTTCTCTTCACCATGGTGACAAGATAGGGCAAAAACATAAAATGTGAGGACAGTTGTAAGTTCGAGGACTGGTCAAAAGTGCAAGGACCAGTCAGAAATAATTTTTTCAGCCCTCTGAGTAGTCCATATGCATAAAAGGATACAGCAATAGAGAGGGATGAAGGAAGGGAAGGGAAATTAGAGTAGGAGGGAGGGTAAGAGAGGGAGGAAGAGAGGAGGAGAAGGAGAAAGGAAGAGGAAGTAGGGAGGAGAAGAAGAAGGGGAGGAAGAAAAAGTAAGAAGGAAAGAAAAGAGAGAGGTGGTAGGTTTTAGGAGAAAGATTGCTGTACAATAAAAAAGATGAAAGGGAAGAAAGCCAACCCCAAACAAATATAAAGATATTAAGATAAAGAATGAATTGTTAAACTTTAAAGAATAAAAGAGAACAAATATGAAGAAATAACAATAATTAGAAACACACATACAAACATACAATGTATTTTCTTTGAACAGAGTATTTGGCCGGTTCATAAATTTAACCAGTGTTTAGTCATTTCAATTAAATTTACAATTTCTATATTTCCTTTTTGCCATATTTATTCCTCATCTATTTTTGTAAAAAACCAACATTACCCTTCATCCTCATCTCTAATCTTAATCAAATTCAATTTTTCCCTTCTATTCTATATTATACCCCTTCCCATTGTCATCTATTTTTATATCCATCCTAACATTGGTTAATTATGTAATATTACAGTTGTTTAATATAAATTCAACATTTTAATATAAATCAATTAGTTATATAGCTACCTTTTTTGTATATTAATCAATATGAACATGAATATTCCAATTATTTCCATGCAATCCAATTTCTTACAAATCCATTAATTATATTTACCAATAATAATAAACCAAATAATTTCCCCCATATATTCCTCCAAACCACAACTTAACCATTTCTGCTTTCAACACAATATACAATTAATAGTATCTCAATTATTACAATTCCCTAGTTAAATAGAGCTTTTTTTCTTTTGTGTTTTAAAATCTTGAACTCTCCTCTTTTCCTCTAAATTTCCCATTGTTTGCACCTACCTTTTTTGGTGAGGAAAAAGAAAAGAAATCTGCCTGCCTAATTTTCCAACGTTGCAACAACAGCAAAGCCAACAGCCTGCTTTACTTTCTGTTTCGTTTTTCAGCATAGCTAGGGGGAAAAAAATCAGCACTCTTTGCAAGCAAGCAACAGAGCCCTGAGCAAAACAGCTAAGAGCAAATCAGCTGAGAGTCGAGAGCTGATCTAAGCAAGGGCTAATTAGCCTATGCTGAAGCTCCGCAGGCCAATAAAATTACAAAAAAACACCGAATCCTTTGTTAAATTGCTGGCTCGCCCGCCCCTCGCCCACCACTATTTATTGGCAATAAATAGTGGTGTGGAGGGGCGGGGCAAGGGGTGGGGTGAGCCAGCAATTTAACAAAGGGTTTGGCTGAACCCCCTAGAACCGGCAGAATCCCACCACTGGTTATATAGATAGAATATAATACTTCTCTATTGCAGCTAAGAATTTCACATTTGACTTCAACAAAAATGCTGATTTTTTAAATTTAAATTTGTAATCAGTTTGATCTGAGAGCAACATGGGATGACATTATCCCAATGTATCCTTTCCACAATCCATACAGATGTTTACATAGAGCAGGGGTCCCTAACCTCTGGGCTGTGGACCGGTACCAGTCTGTGGCCCTTTTGAAACCAGGCCGTGCAAGTAATGGGTGAACACACAAAGCATTAATTGCACATGCATGGGATCTAGGTGGCACGTGTGAAACCAACCCCCTCCCCACCCGCTGCCACCACCACCATTGCTGCTCTGTGGGGCTAGAAAGGTTGGGGATCACTGACATATAGCAACGATTATCAATTCACCAAAGTTTGTTCACAGTTCTATTCCTGAGAGCCAAATTACTGTACATGATACAGCATAAAGGAATAAGAGAGTCAGTTATTGCTAGAATCAGCAGCCAGTCCTTCCCTCATTTCCACTGAATTTACCTCATCAAGTGGCAAACAGATAGATAATTAAAATTAAGACAGACTTTCTTATTCTAGATTATTCTAGTAGAAGTGGGAATTTGTTCACAGTCTCTTTACACCTAGTGGCCAATCTGACCTGCCTCGTCTTCCCCTGGGATGAATTCAGGAAGTTTGTGGATCAATCGCGATGGCTCTTGATAGTCAGCTCCAAGGGGGAATATGCGGTCATAAGTGGAGTTTGATTCTTGTTCACTGGATGGAGTGGAGCTGTTGTGGTGGAGCATATTGGATTCGCTAGGTAGAGAGAGACTCACAGTCATTTCATCATCCAGCATCCGGCGAGAGGCCTAGAAATCAAAAGAAAACACATATGATGCTCATATTCACTATAAATTGATAATGACAGAGTATATTATAGAGCAGATTCTAACATAAGGTGGCATTTCTGCTCAAATAATATTTATGTAAAACAACTTAGAAGCTTCCTATGGTACAGAGTTTTTAATGGGCCAGGTTTCATATTTGCATACTCTTCTGTTCACATACAGTATGATTTCATGGATCACTGATCAGTGACTCAATCAATCACAATTATATCAAGATTCTTTGGGTGCATGAGAAACTTACGTGTACATAAAAAATATGCATGAGCATATTAAGGGCCAGCCGTTCTGAATCTGACCGAACACTGGTAAGGTCTCATATTAAGACCTACCTGGTGGCAATAAAAGCGGCAAAGTGTAACTATTTTTCCGCTCTTATTGCATCATCAGATAATCACCCGGCTGCCCTGTTTAGGGTGACCCGCTCCCTGCTCCACCAGGAAGCGCGGGAGGACCCCTTGGAGGGTAGAGCCGAGGACTTTGTACAATATCTGTATGACAAAATCGCTCAGATTCGGGAAAATTTGGACTCTGACTGGGTAGATTCGGGAGGGAGGATGGAGGCAAGTCTTGAGAATATTACCTGGGAAGAGTTTGATTCTGTGACTCCGGAAAACGTGGACAAGATACTGGGCAGACTGAGCGCAGCCACATGTTTATTGGACCCGTGTCCCTCCTGGCTGGTGCTGGCCTCTCGGGAGGTTACACGAGGTTGGCTCCAGGGGATTATAAATGCTTCCTTGAGAGAGGGTGTCTTCCCTGCTGCCTTGAAGGAGGCAGTGGTGAGGCCTCTCCTCAAGAAGTCTTCCCTGGACCCAGCAGTGTTGGCTAATTAGCGTCCAGTCTCCAACCTTCGCTTCGTTGCGAAGGTTGTTGAGAGTGTGGTAGCACGACAGCTTCCTCAGTACTTGGATGAATCGGCTTATCTAGATCCATTCCAGTCGGGCTTCAGGCCTGGATACAGCACAGAAACGGCATTGGTCGCATTGGTAGATGATCTCTGGAGGGCCTGGGACAGGAGTTGTTCCTCTGTCCTGGTCCTATTAGACCTCTCAGCAGCTTTTGATACCATCGACCATGGTATCATGCTGCACCGGTTGGAAGAGTTAGGGGTGGGGGGCACCGTGTTGCGGTGGTTCTCCTCCTTTCTCTCTGATCGGTCGCAGTCTGTGTTGACAGGGGGGCAGAGGTCAACCCCGAGGCCCCTTGTATGTGGGGTGCCACAGGGGTCGGTTCTCTCACCCCTTCTGTTCAACATTTATGTGAAGCCGCTGGGTGAGATCATCCGTGGTTTTGGGGTGAAGTATCATCAGTATGCTGATGATACTCAGCTTTACATCTCCACCCTGGACCACCCCAATGATGCCCTTAAAGTGATGTCCCAGTGCCTGGAGGCTGTACGGATCTGGATGGGGAGGAACAGACTCAGGCTCAACCCATCCAAGACCGAGTGGCTGTGGTTTCCGACATCCCGATATAGTCAGTTGGTGCCATCACTGACTATTGGGGATGAGTCATTGCCCCCCACGGAGAGGGTTCGCAACTTAGGCGTCCTCTTGGACTCACGGCTGTCTTTAGAAGAACACTTGACGGCTGTGGCCGGGAGGTCTTTTTATCAGGTTCGCCTGATTCGCCAGTTGCGTCCCTTTCTGGATCGGGACTCGTTAAAAACGGTCACTCATGCCCCTCGTCACTTCACACCTGGACTACTGTAATGCTCTCTACATGGGGCTCCCCTTGAGGAGCACCCGGAGGCTCCAGCTGGTCCAGAATGCGGCTGCGCGGGTAGTTATGGGAGCAGCATGGCGCTCCCATGTGGCTCCCCTCCTGCGCGAGCTGCACTGGCTCCCTGTGGTCTTCCGGGTGCGCTTCAAGGTCTTAGTTACCACCTTTAGAGCGCTCCATGGCTTAGGACCGGGGTACTTACGAGACCGCCTTCTGCCACCAATAGCCTCTCACCGCCCAGTACGCTCCCATAGAAAGGGGCTTCTCAGGGTGCCGTCAGCCAAACAGTGTCGACTGGCGGCCCCCAGGGGGAGAGCCTTTTCTGTGAGGGCACCCACCATCTGGAATGAGCTCCCCCCAGAGATACAGAAGATTCCGGATCTGCGCACTTTCCGCCGTGCCCTCAAAACATTCCTGTTTCAGCAGGCCGGCCTGGCCTAACTTTCCCTTTATATTGCTTTTTGATTTTATTTTAAACTGGGATGTCTTGAATTATCTAGGACCAGAGTGTTTAGTATATTTTAATTGGTTTTTATTAACGTTTGTATTACATGTATTTTTATCGTTCGCTGTTCACCGCCCTGAGTCCCTTAGGAATAGGGCGGTATATAAATTTAATAAATAAATAAAATAAATAAATAATAAATAAATAAATAATTTACTTCCCAATTTTTATTAATGACCTTTAGACCAGAAGTTAATTTCATTAGCCAATTTCAATAATATTAATCCATATTGAGCTCTAGCCATTAAACCAGACATTCACTTCATTTATGATATGGGCATTCCTAGCATCTGCCTGTAATCTTACCTTTTCTAACATCTTCTGCCAAAACTGCCTCCAGAGAATGATTACAATGATAGCCACAAGAATAAAGATGATTGCCACTAAGCAGCCAATTAAGATGCGAGTGTTGCTATCATCTACTTTGAGAGTAGGATCTGTTAGAAGAGACAAGGATAATTGTGTATCATACATTTTAGGTGAAATGATGAAAACAAGACAGGAGTTGCCAACCCTTCTGGGATTCCATTCCTCTCTTCCTCCAAATTACCACTAGTAGTTTACCAGACATTTTAAAATGCAATAAATGTGTATCAGTTAACAGGATCCAGATGTCTATTTTGAAGTAAGTCTTTCTATCATAAGAATATTGCAATTTCTCATCAGTCATTGATAACATTTCCCTTTCATGGAAGGTGGATGGATATACAATTTATATTATGAGTTAAATAAATAATAGCAATAGCACTTAGACTTATATACCACTTCACAGTGCTTTACAGCCCTTTCTAAGCGGTTTATAGAGTCAGCATGTTGCTCCCAACAATCTGGCTCCTCATTTTACCGACCTCGGAAGGATGGAAGGCTGAGTCAACCTTGAGCCTGGTAGGACTCAAACTGCCTGGAATACAGCATTCTAACTGCTGCGCCACCACATAATAATAATATACAATAAATCATTTATTAACTAGAAAGATACAATTTTCTCTTACCATGATAACAGGTTTTTTTAATATGAATTTTTGAATTAAATAAATAACTATTACTGTATCCAATCTATCACATAAGTAACAGCTGGACAAGCCTCCAAGCGTAAAGAGACTTTCAATTATTAATAACTAAACTAGTCTAAGCATGCTAACACAGTGCTGGGTGTTAGTATTAGTGATGAGCTAAAAACAGAACAGCATCTTTCAAAATGTTCATTTTTATGTTCATTGTTTGAAGCATAATTTCAGGTATTATTTTTATTTTTTAAATCCAGAAGCAATTGGGGCTAAGACAGTTGACATACAATGCTTTACTGCATAAAATTGCCCTAAAATTAAAAAAAAATAAATAGGGGGAAGTGTGTGTCTTTGAGTCAATTTTTGACTACTTGACAACTTGGCAAGGTTTTTCAGAAGTAGTTTGCCAGCGTCTCCTTCCTAGGCCTGAGAGAAAGTGACTGGCCCAAGGTCATGCAACTGGTTTGTGCTTAAGGTAGGACTAGTATTCACAATCTCCCAGTTTCTACCCTGACGCTGTAAATATTGCACCAATCTGGTTCCCAAGATAATGTCTGGACACCTTTATTTGGCTACTAGATATTGAAGACATGGCAGCAATCACTGCAGTTAAAAGCTTTGCTGTTTTAGTTTAGCACTGGAAGACTTTCTCTCAAGGATTGAACTTTTGCTATTCTATTGGCACCAAAAAGACCTTTTATTATTAAATTTAAAAAAAAAATTATGGGTTGCCTATGTTTTACTGTATTGTTAAATATTTTTTTGGAACAATTCTGTCTTCCAGGAATAAAATGGAGGTATATAAAGGAGCTGCATGAGAATCACATGGCTGTCCTTCTCAATTTCAGTCCTGGGAAAAGATGCTTGTGGTTGACAGGGACATGTATGTGCCCACATACTCTCTGAAACACTTTTTTGCTTTCAAATTGAAACTGCTCCATAATTATTGCTTATTCAATAAACCACCCTACTCCATTTTGTTTCAGATTCTTTTCTCAGCAGTTAAATCATTTATCATGCTGGGGACAGGCCGAGGGGGTATGGAGAAAGTTAGTCTCTCCATAGTCCTAGGAATTTATGATGACACAATTGAATGAAATAGATTTGTAAACTATCTCTATAATATTGTGTTGACTCTTTACCTTTAATTTGTTAAGCACTTGATATTTTACTTACCTCTCAGTAATAGAAAACCTCTGTCTAAGGGCTATAAACCTTTCACTTCAGGAATGGTTCTCAAGAGAAAGATGGATTTCCTTACAGAGGTGTGGAGAGTTACTATTGAAGGCATCAGAAATAGTAAAGAACAGAAGCAAAATAGAAGTGAAAGACTGAAGGTGGTAAAGAAAAAGGTTTTGAGAACCTAAATGACAAAGACTTAAAGTTGGAATCCAGCAATGGGACTTAGAAGTTCCTTTTTTGATAATAGAATCCCTACAATACCTTGTAAATGTGTATGTTTTCATATCTGTACTTCTTTAATACATGGACATTGTTCTATTTTTTCTTTGTTAAGCTTTTTTTCTGGTTTTATAAACATTATCCTTTTACTATTTAGTTTTGTACACAAACATGCACATTAAATAATTGCACCTTCATACCCAATGACACTGATTCTAGGAATATCTCTTAAGTATCATTGAAAAAATAGCCTGGACAACTAATTATTTTTCCCATGATGTTGCACATTTCAAGCTAACACAAAGAGAGGTGAACAACTTTTGAGACTGGTATTGAATGTTGGGAATGTAAGTAAGTAAATTTATTGTTATAACCACAAGTCATAACATAAAGGTAAAGGTAAAGGTTCCCCTCACACATATGTGCTAGTCATTCCCGACTCTAGGGAGCGATGCTCATCTCTGTTTGAAAGCTGAAGAGCCAGTGCTGTCCGAAGACGTCTCTGTGGTCATGTGGCCGGCAGGACTAAATGCCAAAGGCACATGGAACGCTGTTACCTTCACACCAAAGGTGGTCCCTATATTTTTCTACTTGGATTTTTTACGTGCTTTCGAACCAGTGGTGGGTTGCCCCCAGTTCGGACCGGTTCACAAGAACTGGTAGTAAAACTGGTGGGAGGCCCCGCCCTGGATGTTGTCATCAGTGATCTGCACACACAATCCCATTACAAACTGGTAGTAAAGATAAGTAGAACCTACCCGTTTCGAGCTGCTAGGTTGGCAGAAGCTGGGACAAGTAACGGGAGCTCACCCCGTTACGCAGCACTAGGGATTCGAACCGCTGAACTGCCAACCTTTTGATTGACAAGCTCGGCGTCTTAGCCACTGAGCCGCCGTGTCCCTGTCATAACATATAGCATACCATATACTAAGAAAGTGCTATGAGAGCTTCTGAAAAAGGGCTGCCAAGGAGGACATATCAAATTTTAAAGTACCAATTTAGAAAAATATTCCCTTTCACCTCCAATAGCATCCACTCTTACCAGAAGAATCCTGCTATATCAGGGGATCCTGATATAAACACAGACATACAAATTTTGTGGTGCTCAATAAAAATACATTTATGAATATTTGCTTAGAGACCACAACATAGCAATATACATACCATAGGTAGTGGGAGTCACTGAAGACTCAGGAAGGGCTCCAGAATTGTTGTACATAGCTGTATCTAAGAAAAAGGAAAAAGGAAACAGAATAACAGAGTTGGAAGGGAACTTGGAGGTCTTCTAGTCCTACCCCCTGCCTAGGCAGGAAACCCTACACCACTTCAGACAAATAGTTATTCAATATCTTCTTGAAAACTTCCAGTGTTGGAGCATTCACAACTTCTGGAGGTAAACCATTGATGAAGATGTTGAAGAGTACTGGGCCTAAAACAGAGCCTTGGAGTACCCCACTGCATATTTCTCTCCATTTAGATGCAGTTCCATTAAGGACTACATGTTGAGAGCGGTTGGTCAGTCTCGTACGAATCCATCTGGTGGTGATGCTGTCTAACCCACAAACCATTACTCATATTCATAGCATAGTAGAGACAATTGCAAACTTTTGCTTTAAAAACAATGAACCCGTTTGAATGAGCTCAAGTATGTTGGATATCAGATTCAAAGCTGTCTGTTTCAAACTGCATTTGCATTTGCAATGGATATGCTTGTTAGAAAAACAATGCATAAAGGTATAAGTGCACTGGATATAAATCTAATATTTTCTTCAGGGACAAGAAAGGACATCCCACTTTTCTAAGTATTTGCCAACTGACAAGAATATGTAATCACAAATAAAATAAATCTAGCAAACTGATTTCAAATATAATCCATACAAATTTATAATGAACCTAGGATATCTCACATAAAGTAAATTATGGTTAACCATTCAGAAGTACCAAAGTAATGACTGGTCACATCTAGGTTTGACTTCTCCAGGAACAGATGCAATGGAAAATAATCAAAGATACATAGCTGGTAGGAGGAATGCCTCACCAATTGGATGATTCTCCCTTCGTAGAGAAATATAGGTGTCAAAGCTCTCCTATTTAGATTTTACAACAAATGCATACAGGGCAGAGGCAGTGGGCAGACCATCACTGCACATACTTTGCACTGCTATAAACAAATAGACCTAAAGAGTATAACTTGCAGTGTGCAACCTGGTCACAGCCTATGAGGCATTTATCTGAGCCCATCACCAATGAGCCAAAGGAATAGAGGGGGGGGGGCAATATAATTGAAATACAGTGATTTCCAGTTCAAAGCCTGGTGTGAATTAACAAAGGATCTTGGAATGTGTGGGAGTAGGAATACAGATGAGAAGCCAAACTCCCAACAGCAATGTTTATTGCAGATAATGACTCAGTAAAACCAACATGCAACTTCTGGCTGATAGTCCCTTTTAAAGGAAAACTATCAGCCTTTAACCAATAACTTTAAAATATGTCCCGCACCTGCATGGCAGAAGAAAAGTCTCTGCTCACACCTGCATGGACATAACAGATCTCTTGCAAAACTAAAAAACAACAACTGCCTTAGATTTTTTTGATATTTGTGATCATCAAGGCAAGGCAAGGCAAGGCAAGGCAAGGCAAGGCAAGGCAAGGCAAGGCAAGGCAAGGCAAGGCAAGGCAAGGCAAGGCAGGCAGGCAGGCAGGCAGGCAGGCAGGCAGGAAGGAAGGAAGGAAGGAAGGTTGGATTAAGGTTTTTTTCAGTGGAAGATTCTTTTCTTTTCCAAAAAGGGGGAAAGGTTCCTTTCCCAATAGATTTTCTTTAAATGCCTTAATCTAAGAACTTTAGAATGTAATTTGCTTTAGTTGCAGTCTAAAACAGAATCATCTCATTGTGTTTTTATTCACAACACAGTAGTCCCACTATATAAACTTTATTACACTGAAGAGATTTATGCTGGACTTTAAACTAAAAAATGTGTGTCAAATATTTTCTATCATATTAATTTAATATTTTCTATAACATTACACTAAAAAGAAACTATTACATTTATGAAGAAGCAAATAAATTATTTTAATAATATTAATAACAAACAGCATCTAGGCAATCTCTGTTACTTATTTTGCTAAGTATGACAATTATTTACCCACATCTGTTGCTTACTATCAACAGTCTAATAAAGATGGTGAACTTTTGATCCACAGACTGCATGCAATTCTGTAGCCCACCCAAAATATCCCAAGAGAACTGACCAAAATTTGTCAGCAAAATGGCCACATTTTCATGGTGCAATTTTAACTCATTATTCAGAATGTTAGGAGAATTTCATCATGAACATTGGAGCTGCTTGTCACCCTAATGAGCCAGGCTAAGATTCGATATTGGGATAAAACTCAAATATTAGAAATCCAAATCTTTGGTCAAGACAGAAGTGCCTCTTCCGTGCCAAGGTGCTGAGATGACAAAAGGTATTTGACGTAGGTACAGAATTGTAAAAGGGCAAACTGACCCTAAACAGATACATCCTGTTGTTTAATGTTTATTACACCCCACATGTCATGTATATCTTAGAAAAGAAATACTGCTTCCCTTACTGTCCTCTTTACTGCTCTTGAGGTGCCTTTGAGCCCCTTATCTCCTCTTTTATTATGTCTTGAGCTCCGGAGCTGAGAACCTGAGCCTGTGGGAAAAGGGCTGTTATGTCTTTCCTAGAGATAGATTAAAGGGTAACTTCTACGTGTGAAATGTCTCACTCTTTGTAATAACTTTGTCTTTATACTGTATAAATATCTGGCCAAAAGCAGCCATCATTGTTCAGACCCTTTGCTGTCTTTGGACTGTTTGAACCTTGCGCAATAAATTCTTTCCTGCATTGAAGAGCTTGGCCTAGTTCCGTCATTTCTCCTATAACACTAATGAGTCTTGCTCTTATTCCTACTATTTAAAATCTCAGACCGAAGAAGAAATACGAGGCTGAAAGCTTGAGCTGTGTTCTCTCATGCTTTAGCATTTGTCTAACACTCCCCTAAAAGGTGGGGCTATAACTGGGAAGGGAGACTTGTGTTCCAATGTTCATTTTTGGGTCTGTCTAGGTAAGAGATCTAAAGTTACATAATTGGGAAGAGAAGGTTTGATAAGGTTTTCCTCCTCTGAGGTAACGCCATCTATAGAGACCCCCCAAAGTGAGCCTTCTCAGTGATGGCCTCCTTTCTATGCAACAGCTTACTTCCAGATATCCACTCCAGCTTCATCTTATTGAACTGTAAAGACTGCTCATGAAAACATGTGGGGAAGTGAAAGTTTAGTCTACCTTTATGGATGGTACTGTTACAGTATGCTGATTGGGAATGTTTTGTGGAACTATTTTTTTTAAACCCTCTGTTATGGCTTTGTTTTTCCAACTGCTCAGAGCCTGTGGGAATTAAGCAATATAGTAAATCTCCTATCAACATTGATAAAAACAGTGACTGCTATCTATGGAAGCCTAGCATGTGTGAGACATGTCAGCCTGACCTGTATGCATTGGAATGCCTAGTTCAGCAAATTCTTTGTACAACTCAAAAGGAAAAACTGTTTAAGTCTATATTATTTACTAAAATATTTTTCTATTTTGACTCCTTGAGAGGGCCAAAGATCTCGGGGGTGAGGGAGAATTCTGCTGGCAAGGCATTAAGTAGTAGCATTGCAGCAAGCCCTAATCCATAAAATCCAATATAAAATCCACCATTGTTGTTTGTGAACCACCCAGAATCATGTAGGTGATGGTATAGAAATTTGATAAATAAATAATCTGTAACTTTATCTCCAGAATTTATTTATAAGTAACATTTTAGATGAGGCTATCTCTGCCCCTTTTTTAACATCCTGAATTCCCATCATACCTGACTGGAAAGTAATCTCACTGAACATCATCCAGGTATCAGCAAAGTAGAACTGGCATTTGATGGCATTAGCCATCCGATGGAAAAGGGGTACTGTAACAAAGCGAGCACTGGGATTGACATCATCTAGTACCAGTAACGAGGAGACGGTGTTTGGTTCCCATTCATTTGCATCAGAGCGGAAGTAACACTGCACCTCCTTGAAAATCTTTACTCCTTTGGCAAACATATTGTTGCAGTGAACCTGCGTAATAGAGATAGATGTTCTATAAACTGGTCATGTTTATTTACCTCTGAAACCATGATGTGTCCCAACTGTTTCCATTTTTTTACAAGTATGGCTGCTTCATATGCAGCTATAATATAAGATATGCCGGAATACTACGGTATGTCCCTACTTTCCAGTTGAGAGTCAGCCTGTCTGTGAAATTGCAAATTAGGAAAGCAAATTTATATAACTCAAGGGTTTCAATTCATCTATATTTCAGCTTGGTATTCATGCTTATGTGAACACACTAATATGCCAATGATTCATGGGATATTCTGAATTCACAGGAATGTCGCCAGGGTGAACAAATTCATAATTTTCTGTTTTCATTTGTTTTCATTTCTTTTAACTGCACATAAACAAAATTCACTATACAGGGATAAGAAGTTAATGAAAAAGATAGGTACTATTTTTGGATAGAGAGGATCCCTCAACTCTCCATATACTCTAAATAGTATGTGGTTGGCAACCTGAAAGGAATTCTGAATGCAGCTTCAATTTTGACAACTAACCTTCATGGTGGTGAAATTTCTGATTCGGTCAAATTCAAAGGTGATTTCCACATGTCCATTTGTGGTGCTCTCATTGCTCCAACCAACATAGTCATAACCAGGCCATACATGATATTCATGGCTCTGGCTGAAATCATCCAAGCCAGAAACCCCATCTGTTAGCTGTCCTAATCCTTCTGTCATGCTGATGGCAGACATATGAGAAGGGGAAAAAAAGAGGACAAGATTAGCATTTCCTTACTGAATTTCAACAAAATCAGTTTGTCCAAAACTGGTAGCAAAAGGGGATTTTTTCCAAACACAATTAAAATGGGATGGAGTGGTAGGCTGATTTTGCAGAAGCAGAAGCTGAAACATGGAATCCTTAGTGGAAAGTCCATTTAATTAAAGACAGGGAGCCAAAAAGCTGTCAGTGTATAAGAATTTATGAACTGGAATAGCCATAACAACAAGTCAGCCAATGGGAACCATTTGGTGACTGAGACACAGGATTTGTTGTGAGCCATGTCAGATGGCTCAGAGCCTGGGCGTGGCTTAGCTTAACTGTTCTGTGCTTAACTGTTTGTTTGTCTTTGATTGAGTGTTCTGTTCCTTGCTTCTACTTCTTGTCCTTGTTCTTGCTACTTCTTCTTTCTACCAGTTTGCAAGAGCTGCATTGTTCATTGTATGCATGCATCATGTTTTATATTATTGTATATAAATACAATATACATTTCTTCTATAAATGAATCCTGCTGAATTATTTATTTGTGCATTGGTTGGATAGCTACAGACTCTGAAAGGTTATGGGCCCAAGCAGTCCAAATACACAGTAAGACTGAACTTGTAATGAAGCTGGGGGACAGCCTGTGTTATAAGTAAAAGAGAACAAGGCTGAGAAGGCTTGCAGGATGGCTGTTGATTTCAAGGAGAGCTGTCTGCCTCCTTGAAAAATTTTATTATTTGGGCTGCAAAAATTGAATGTTTCCTGAAGGCTAAGGAGCTCTGGGATATTTTATTAATCCACCGCAGGCACCATTAGCATCTGCAGATCAAAAGCAGCATGATAAGGTACTACAAGACTAGCCCACTGACAATGCCACCATCCAGGCATTCAAGAAAGCCCTTTGCGATGATGAATGGTTCAAAACCCATAAAAACAACTGCTTGATTAAAAATGACTTAGCTTGGGAAGGAGGAAAACTGTATGTTCCACAACCCAATGCCTGGACCTTATGAAAAGATGCCACGGTTCCAGACTAGCAGGACATTTTGGGTTTGTAAAAACTCTGCACCTCATCAAAAGACAGTTTTGGTGGCCATCCCTGAAAAAGGACATAGAAAGCTATGTGGCCAGCTGCCCTGTTTGTGCTGCAGCTAAAAGATGGCAAGGAAAATTCCCCGGACTTTTGCAGGTCATAGCTGAGCCTTCAGCACCCTGGAGAGAGATCTCTATGGACTTCATTGTCGAACTGCCTGAAAGCACTGGAAATACAGTCATTTAGGTCAGTGGTCCCCAACCTTTTTATCGCCGCGGACCAATCAGCCTTTGATAATTTTACCGTGGCCCGCTGAGCGCGCGCAGGGGTGGGGGCTTTGGGCCACACGTGCGTACCTGCGCGGGGCTCTCTTCCCTGGAGCCTTTGCGCACGGCCCAGGAGCTTTTGCGCACGGCCCAGGAGCTTTTGCGCACGGCCCAGGAGCCTTTGCGCTGCAGCGTTCATGTCCCCCGGCCGCTGTGCGGCCCGGTGCCAGGTACTCCACGGCCCGGCACCAGTCCGCGGACCGGGGGTTGGGGACCACTGATTTAGGTAATAAGAGACCCATTCTCCAAACAGGTCCATTTTATCCCCTGCCCAAGAATCCCAACAGCTAAGGCATTAGCAAAAATGTTCCTGGTTCATATCTACCATCTCCATGGAGCTCCCCAAATGATTATTTCTGACAGGGAAGTTCAATTCTCAGAAAAACCTATGACTGAAAATCCACTAGAAAAAAATTGAGCGAGGCCTCCCAGTCATCAAGCTCAAGTTATAACAACAAACTGTTTGAGCGATGTTATGGTATTGAACACTGATATGAAGCCTTTTCATATTTCCTGGATGCTCAAGGTAAAATAGGTGGGAAATGCTACAAAGTGAGCTGTTTCCCCAGACATTAGTAGAAATATGGTAATGTCCAGTGGTGGGTTGCTACCAGTTCTTCCCAGATCGGGCGAACTGGTAGCAGTGGCAGCGGGAGGTTCCACTCACCCACCTGGACATCTCTGCGCATGCACAGAAGCAATGTGCACATGCACACGAGTGCACATGCGCCTGCGAGCAAACCGGTGCCAACGGGATTTGAAACCCACTACTGGTAATGTCCAAGTGAGAGAGATGCTGATGCAGTCTTGCAAATGTATGAAGAATATGTGCTGAGTGACGTTTTCTTTGGCAGCTGCAAGAGAGTTGGATATGGTGCAACAAGGAGAACCACAAGATGTAGGAAGACAGGGAACTCTGGTTTTGAAGTCTTTAAAAGTTTTTTAGTTGTTTTCTTAGCATTTCAGTATTTATTTTATTTATTTATTCAGCTTATTTATTCGGCTTATATGCCGCTCTATCTCACAATGGACTCAGGGCGGCTCACAACAATAAAACACAAGCCACAATAAAAATAAAGACTAAAATCTAAAAAATTTAAAATTAACCCATTAAAACCTTTAAAACCCCATCATCAGACCAGGTCAAGGGATTTGAAAAGCCAGGTTTTTAATTCCCGGCAGAAGGTGCGAAGGTCGGGCGCTAGTCGGAGCTCCAAGGGGAGTTGATTCCAGAGGGTGGGCGCCCCAACCGAGAAGGATCTACTCCTGGGGGCTGCCAGCTGCCACCGACAGCACCCTGAGTAAGCCCTCTCTATGGGCGCGAACCGGGCGATGGGATGTTGTTGCTGGCTGTAGGTGGTCCACCAAATATCTTGGTCCTAAGCCATGTACGGCTTTATAGGTCAACACCAGCACCTTGAATCTCACCCGGAGGGCAACCGGTAGCCAATGCAAACTGCGCAGGAGGGGTGTAACATGGGAGTATCGGGATTCTCCCATCACAACCCACGCGGCTGCATTTTGCACCAGCTGAAGCCTCCGAGTGGTCCTCAAGGGCAGCCCCATGTAGAGAGCATTGCAGTAGTCAATCTGCAAGGTGACCAGCGCATGAGTAACTGTGCGTAGGGCATCTCGGTCCAAGTAGGGACGCAACTGGCCCACCAGACGTATCTGGGCAAATGCCCCCCTGGTCACGGTCGTTATCTGGTCTTCTAAGCTCAACCATGAATCCAGAAGGACGCCCAAGTTGCGCACCCTGTCTATAGGGGGCAAAACTTCACCCCCTACAGTCAGCGATGGCACCTCTCCCCTGAACCGAGATGCCGGTACCCACAGCCACTCGGTCTTGGCTGGGTTGAGTTGCAATTTGTTTCTGCCCATCCAGACCCGTACCGCTTCCAGGCACCGGGCCATCACATCGAGGGCATCACTGGGTTGGTTCGGGGTGGAAATATAAAGCTGAGTATCATCAGTGTACTGATGATACCTCACCCCAAAGCCACGGATGATCTCCCTTAGCGGTTTCATATAGATGTTGAACAGGAGAGGTGAGAGAACTGACCCCTGAGGCACCCCACAGGTGAGGGGCCTCAAAGTCGATCTCTGCCCCCCCGCCAACACCGCTTGCGTTCGACCTGAGAGGTAGGAGGAGAACCACCGTAAAACAGTGCCTCCCACTCCCAACCTCTTGAGGCGATGCAGCAAGATACCGTGGTCGACGGTATCAAATGCCGCCATAAGATCCAGAAGGACCAGAACAGAGGAAAGACCTCTGTCCCGGGCCCTCCAGAGATCATCCACCAGTGTGACCAATGCCGTCTCCGTGCTGTATCCAGGCCTGAAACCCGATTGGCACGGGTCCGCTTCATCCAGGACCAGCGGGAGCTGACGTGCAACCACATTCTCAACAACCTTCGCTAAAAAGCGAAGGTTGGAGACTGGACGAAAATGATTTAATACAGCTGGGTCCAAGGCTGGCTTCTTGAGGAGGGGCCTCACCACCGCCTCCTTTAAGGCAGTCGGGAAGTTTCCCTCCCTCAAAGAAGCCGCTATCACCGCCTGGATCCAGCCTCGTGTCACCTCCCGGGCCAAATAAACAGCCAGGAGGAACATAGGTCCAACACACAGGTGGTCGCACTCAGCTTCCCCATGATCCTGTCCACTTCCTCTGGGGTAACAGAATCAAACTCTTCCCAAAACACAGGACCCGCTGTCTCACCCCCGTCTGACTCTGTCCAGTCAGAGTCCAAGCCATCCCGAATCCGAGCGATTTTGTCCGACAGGTGCTGACCAAACTCCTCGGCTCGTCCCTGTAAAGGATCTTCCCTCACCCTCTGATTTAAGAGGGAGCGGGACACCCTGAACAGGGCAGCTGGGCGATTCTCTGCAGACGCGATGACATCGGTGAAGTAGCGGCGCTTTGCTGCCGCCAGCTCCACCAGGTAGGCCTGTGTGGTCAACCTTAATTGAAATTGGTCGGATTCGGAATGGCCCGCTCTCCAATAGCTCTCTAGGCCTTGTCTACGCCGCTTCATCTCCCGGAGCTCCTCGGTAAACCAGGGAGCCGGCCGGGATCTGTGACAAGTCAGAGGCCGCAAAGGAACGACCCAGTCCAGAGCCCCGGTAGCAGCCTCTTCCCAGGCCTCTACCAGGGTCGTGACTTGGGCGTGGGAGAGAGAGAGAGGGATCATCCCAAGCTCCTTCTGGAACCTCTCAGGGTCCATCAGGCGCCTGGGGCGGAACCAGATGGTCGGTTCCGCCTCCCAGAGAGGAGGGGCGGCGTAATGGAAGCCTAGCCAAAGGAGATAATGGTCGGTCCATGACAGGGAATAAATAGTAGGAGATCCCCCACCGAACTCATCTCACCACTGCTCCGAGACAAAAAGCATATCGGGTGTGTGCCCCCCCCATGAGTCGGGCCCTGGATAATCTGGGTCAGGTCCATAGCTGCCATGGAAGCCATGAACTCCCGAGCTACACCCGATGCCACACCCAGGGACAGCAGATTGAAGTCCCCCAGAACAATAAGTCTGGGAAATTCCACCACCAGCCCCGAGAGGGCGTCGAGCAGCCCGGGCACCTATATTGTATTTGATTTTTTCTTATTTTCTTTTTATCTTGTAAATTTTGATATAAAAGTCTATACAAATCTGTTAAGCAATGGTAATAAATGATATTGATAGTGGGGTTTATTATTTATCAAGTTAATCACAGTGATATAGGAATAGAATAAAATATTTCTTTTAGCTAGGGCTGATTATCTTTTTTTATTTTAAAAGCAATTTATGGAAGAAAGGGTTTTGGAGGCCACTCCCACCATCCTAGAGATTCATAGACACTTGTAGATAGCATTTGCAAAAGAGCCTGATGTCCCCTTGTGACTCCTATATACAGGTAATCCTTGATTTATGATTGTAATTGAGCCCAGAATTATGGTTACAAGTCATGCCAGTTGTTAAGTGAGTGACTATGTGACCATGACTGATTTTATGACCTTTTTTTGCAGTGGTCACTTACTAAACATGTACTGTAAGTTAAGCAAACCTATTGCCCCGAAAGGGTATTTTTTTGCCAGAAACCAAAATTATTCCAGCAAAAAAAAATGTTGTAAATCATGGTCACATAACTGCTGGATGCTGCAAATGGGTATAAATGCAGGCCAGTTGCCAAAATGAGATCACATGACTGCAGGGCGGGGGCAGCCATTAGAACTTCAAAGCTGGGTGATAAGTAATACTGGGGAGGTTGCTAAACAAACAGCCATTAAGCAAGGATTATTTGTATTAATATTGTAAGATCTCTTTGTTTCTCTTTCTGTCACCTCATAACATTTTTTTCAAATGCATATTTTGTATTTATCAGATTTATAATGGTATATAAGTATGGCAGTTTTTAGTTGTTGTTTTTTTTACAAATAACTGAGTTTTAGCCTACATAAAATGCACATTTGGAAATAAGGATGGTTGCACTGAACACAAGATGTCTCCCTAATCATCAAAATCATATGAAGGTGCCAGAAAGCCAAAACCTTCTGTAAAATACTGTAGTTACATTTTATATTTTACTTCTATTTTTCACATTTAAACACTGGACAATTTTGCTCAAACATTAATATGGTCTAAAAGTTTTCTCTCTCCCTCATTGGACATATGAATAGAGAACTCACCTATAACCATCATAGATTGAATCATTCAAGTAAATCATGTTGCCATCGGGTAGAACTAATTGTTGCCCTGCTGGAGTGTTATATGAAACCAACCCATCTGTAGAGGAATAGAAGTAGAGTTACTTTTGTTGTTTCTTTTTTCCAACATTTTATTAAAAGGCATAAGCTTTGTGAATTACAGCTTACTTCTTTAGATGCAGAGAATGGCTAGACCAGTTATGGCTAACCTTTTCCAGACCAAGTGCCCAAAGCACGCATGCGCCCCCCCCAATTGCAATGCGAGTGTGGCCCCCTTGCATGCGCCCCTCCCCCCATACATGTGCGCACAGCCTCCATGCATGCGCAGCAGAGACCCGAAGATCAGCTGGCTGGCAGGAGGTGCGCGCACATGCGCAGCAGAGCTGAACTGGGGCGACAGCTCGCGTGCCATCACGGGGCTGGACTGATGTAAGTTTAAATTATAAAATATACAAAAAGTATGAAGGCTATTGCTTAACGCATTGTAAGCCACCTGAGTCTCTAGAGAAGGGCGGCATATATAAATCAAATCCCCCAAAAAAAAATTGGAGGGGGGGAGGAAGGAAAAATAGGTTGGTTATGAAATATAGGTTAGATGCAAGACAGATTATAAGTACCTTATCAATTAATGTGTAATTTAAAAATATTCAATATATCCAGTTGAAATATTTTGCTTCATGTTATAATTGTAAGTGAAGTGTTCTTCTCCTTTAATTATAATCTCTAGTGTCCAATTTTAAAATCTTATCATATTGAGTTTTCCTATGGGAAGGATTCTTTATAATTAATTCCAAAATCTTATTTCAAATTTATCTGGACCTTCTTTCTTTTTGTATAATTTAATAAATCCAGCCTCTGCACAAAGATAATACATTTGTTTTTTGCCTTTTAAATTGTTTCCATTCCACATACTTCCTTAGCACTGAAAAAACTCCTTGGATGAGAAGCAAAATGTTTTCAAAGAAAAAAACCAAGGAAGCCCAATTGCCAAACCACCATTGGAACTACCAGTAATATAAAAGAATTAGGATTTGGGCATTAACAAAATAGTATGTCAACCAATCACTGCAATGATGATCAAACATTAATATAGACTAGATATTGCTACAGTGATGTAGTGATGTTACAATGTTCTAGAACAAAATCTTCAATTTGTATTTTTCCTGTACCAATTCAATTAACACTTGTAGGACACTTAATAGCAAAAAAAAGAGGAAAACTCTCCCAAGAACCTAGTGTCGGTCAATACTCTAGTTATCAATGATTAAGAGACACATCACATGAAAAATGGACATCATTTTACAGTACAGTGAAGGCGAACCTATGGTACACATGCGCGAGGTAGCATGCAGAGCCATCTTTCTGGGCACGTCAGCTGTCACCCAACTCACCTACAGCTATGCGCGTGCCTCAGCTGGTGTTTGGGCCTCCGGTGCCCATGTGCACAATTCAGGGGACCCAGCTGGTCTTTGGAGCTCTTCTGTGCATGTGCGAATGTTTGTGCATGCATGTGAGAGTACTTGCATGCAGCGCACGCATGTGTAGATGATGTTCATGCACATGCATTGTGCATGTGAAAACCGTGCACAAGCACAGTGTGTTGCATGCGCACTGCACGGGGGCACGTGTGAAAGCCGCACACATGCGCAGATGGTATGGTTGCACATGCAGCGCATGGGGGGCATGTGTGAAAGCCGTGCACATGTACAGATGATGCAGTTGCACATGCAGTGCATGGGGGAGGAGCCGCATGTTAGCATGGATAGCATGCGCACACAAAGTGCACGAAGCACGTACCTGTTCGGCACTTGGTGAATAAAAGGTTCGCTACCATTGTCATAGTATATTTCCTGGCAAATGTAAGTCCAATTTCATTCCACAGCACCAACATGCATTATGTTCCTTGAATATCCAGGGGTGGCAATGGGAATCTACTCCATCACACACACATACAACACACACGCCCTCTAGCTGGTTCTTCCTGGGCAAATCAAGACTATCTGTAAAAATCAGCTTCTGTTTACACTTATAGAACAATATTTTTTGTGCTTATCTCTGTATAGGAAGGTTGTACTTGCATTCCACACAGGCAGAGAGTAGGCTTGATTTTCTAGATCTGTTACTATTCATGATTAATGTCAGTATTATTTTTAATTTATTGTATGTTTATTGCTGGTCGAGGACCGTAATAAAGTTTTATTCTATTCGATTCCTATTTGATTTTCTAGATCAGTGTTTCTCAACCTCAGCAACCTTAAGATGTGTGGACTTCAGTTGAGAGTTAACGTCCACACATGTTAAAGTTTGTTGAGGCAGAGAAACACTAGACAATTTCGCAATGCACATCTCTGCAAACATCAACCTTTTGCATCTTTTAGCCTATTGACAATTTGGGTCTTAGGACCTCTCCTTTATCCATCTGCTGTTCCCTGACTGAAGTATTCTTTCAGCATGAATCCTCTTCAAAGGTTGTTGTGCTTACCCAACCAAACACAACCATACAGCTCGACTCTGAGACACACATTTGTAGAGTGATCAGTCACTGGGATAAAGCGAATGAATCGCCCAATAATAGGTGGCTCCAGGTCCTTGAGGACAATGTCATATGGATTAGTGTTTCCTTCAAGTACCTGACGAGAAGAAAAGGAAATGAAAGACAGAGGAGAAGGTTATTGGCCAATAAGCATGAGCAGAAGGAATTTAGTCATGCTAAATTATCAACTGTCATCTAAATATGTATGAAGATAACATAGCATATTTCCATTTGGTTCAATTCAGGGCATTTCCACATGAGCAGCTGGTACCAGTCTGGGCCCAGTTATGCAATATTGGCTAGTTTTAAAGAAACTGAGCTTTTTTGTTTTATTTTGCCACAATTTATTTGAAACCAGAGCAAAACATTTTTTTTGTCACACTGACTTTGTTGTGTCAGCTCTGCCAGAGCTTATAAAAACTGGGACAGCCAATACACTTTCATCCAATCATTCAGAAGGTACATTCTGAACACTCCAGAAGCCTGGAAAGGGAGATGGAAGATAATCTAAATTAGCAAACTAATCTTTGCTCACTATTTTGACCAGTAGTTGATGGGCTCCTATAGAACTCCTCTATCATCTTGCCAAGTCTCCATGATATACTATAGTTGCCCTATAATGTCCCTATATAACATAGTGACTCTGATTTTTATATATGATATTAACATAGATTAAGTGTGTGTATATAAGAATATATATATATATATTGCCCTGAATATATATATATTCTGAGGTTTTCGCGGGTGTTTGTATGTAGGTCTTTGGTTATTCGTGTTTTCTCCCACGTAAAATTGGAGGTGTCTTGGCAACGTTTCGACGAAGTCTCATTCGTCATCTTCAGGCTGGTGTTTTCGGCTTCGTGCTTCTAGGAGCAATGTGTGTGATCGCAGCTGTTTCTTCTTTTTAACTGCCAGTGGGGGTGTGAACTGATTGGGTGGGAGCTTGGCTGTGTTCTGATTGGGTGGAGGTGTGTTCTGATTGGTTGGCGGTTTGGCTGTGCTCTGATTGGATGGGGGGTTGGCTGTGCTCTGATTGGATGGGTATGTGTTCTGTTTGGGTGGGGGCTTGGTTGTGCTCAGGTTAGTCTGAGTAGCAGGGGGATTTGAGCTGGTGAGCTGTGTTGCTGTTGTTTGGCTTCATGTTCATGGCCGTGCTACCTCTTCATGGTGGGTGTCAGTCTGCTTCATGTATGGATTGGAGGGGTTTAAAGTGGCTAATGATGCAGCTGTGGTCTGGCTTCTGGTCCGTGGTCATGCTTCATCATCAGTGTGGGTTTGAGTCTGCTTTCTGCGTGGATGTGTGGTGGTTATATCCTGTGTGGCTCTCATGAGTGTGGGTCTGGTGTCATTCTTTGTATTAGGGACTTGTTTGTCAATAAGGGTGGGTTTCCAGCCATTTCCAGCCGAAAACACCAGCCTGAAGATGACGAATGAGACTTCGTCGAAACGTTGCCAAGACACCTCCAATTTTATGCGGGAGAAAACCCAAATAACCAAAGACCTACATACACACACACACACACACACACACACACATATATATATATATATTTGGATTATGTGCCAGCAAATTGGTGTTGACTCAGTGACCACTGACCACATAGATTGACCTCCTCCAAAACAATTATGTCTCCAAACCTGGCTTTTCAGATGCTTCCAGTACATCCATCACTGCTGTAATTGAGATCACCAGTCTTGTGGCTGGTAGTCATCTTTCTTTCACTCCCAAGATTATGGCCCTCTCAAGGGAGCCAGGGTTTTGCATAAGGTATCCAAAATATAGAGGAGTTACTATGACTTTTTCACAAACATAAATAAATATTTTCTTAGCATTACATATAAACTGGCTCACTTTCCAGTTTTGGGAATTTTTATCAGTTTTATCAGAATGTTGAAAATCCATTATAAATTGGTCTTCATGCTGAAAGACCAGATTGCACATTAGGAGACCCATGATTAATCTGAATATTTTTTTAAACTATAGGAACAAGGAGATTACTCAATTAATAAAATCCCCACCCTGCATGACATTTTCTTTAACTCCAGTGCTCTGTAAGAACTTGGTACCCATGAAATACTTAGACCTCATCTCCCATTGTTCATAGTGATCACATCTGATGAGAGTTGAAATCTAAAATATCTAGAGTACACTAGATTATCTGCTTCTATCCTGCACCATTTTCCTAAATCTAATATAGTGCCCGTTTGATAGTGTTCTTCTCTAGAGTTCTTCCATTATGAAGGAAACAGAAGCTAAAATGTAATTTGGATCAAATAAATTATGGAGAACATCCTGCATCTTCTCTATTAAGCATTTCATGGGCAGGAATTTTGTTAAAACATATAGTCAAATAATTTCTGTGGTCTGAAGTGGAATGATTGAGTTATAGGTTTTCTACCATGGTGAAAATTAGGCTGTTTTCCTTTTGCAGATCTACAGCTCCCACTGCTGGAATAATAACAGTTGAGTGTGAATAAAACAGACTACTAACCACAAAAAAAGAAACAAGCAAGTCACCACAATCATATTATATGAATTACCAGTAATATTTGGAGCCAACCAGGCTCCCTTTCTACTCTAAGGTGGGGATGGCAGAAATGTCTGCAAATGGTGTGTGTGTGTGTGTGTGTGTGTGTGTGTGTGTGTGTGTGTGTGTGTGTGTTGGTTGTGGGTATGAAAGAGAGAGAGAAAAATCAAGATGGTACCTTGCCTTTTTCCCTGTGCAAACAGGGCAGAACTTTCATTACCTGGTTGTGGTTACCATCTGTTAGCCCTTTGAGGTAGACCAGTCTAGGGAACTAAAGTTATACATGCTAATCCTACTTTTATTATAACGTTATTGTTATCGCAAGTCTGAATGTACTTACTCCCTCCCTCTGTTTATCTGGGTGAAAATTAGGAAATATCTTGCCTGAGATGCTCTTTCAGTTTACATTTCTGCTCTGGACTCAGATTTTATTCATTCATTCATTCTGTAGTCTTTATTTCTTTTAATTGAGTCCAGGGTAGGAAAAAGTGGACCTTGTCTTGATTGCTACTCTTCCTATACCTCAAAGTTATTCCTTCTGCCCATGACACCACCTTGATTTTTTTGAATCCCCTCTAAAGACATCTCCCCCTCACTGATGAAAGTTCAACATGAGATCAAAGTAAGTGTTCACTTCTTCAACCCAAGGATTAAAAACATCAGTTATGCCATGAACACTTGGCATAAATTTTGGACACACTAGTTAAGCACCATCATACATTATTTAAGCCTGTCCTTTATAGAGCTAACTCAAACAGCTGCTCACAGTTACTTTCAGTTAATAGTGATCACAGATCAGTCCAGAGTTTCTATTGTGGAACTCACAGTGAAAATCATGGACATTCTGCATTCAGAAACAAAATGTTTAAACATTTCATCCAAGTTCATCAATTGTTAATATTTCTTGAAAATCACAGCTATGTTTAACAGAAACTATTTGATAACAGCTAATATACATTTTATGCTAGCAGTAGCTCTGCCTTCTTTAGTCTTCAGAATTAGATAGGTTGCCTCCCATTTAGAGACAGAAAATAAATAAATAAAGCCTAAAAACAGTTCAGTCTTTAAATACAACCAGATGTTTCATGCTTAATAATGGACAATTACAATAACATCACAATCCCCTTTTCTTCCTTTCTTACCTGCCTTCCATGCCTGTTTTGCCAAGAAATCCAGCGAGTGCCATCCCGGCTGTAATTAATTTTGTACATTGGAGCAAATTCATTGCCATGGCCTCCTGCATGTCGGCCTTGTGTCCCTACTAAGGTGATAAAATGCAACTCATGTAAATCAACCTCCAGGAACTCTTTGAGATCATCGGGCTCCACAGGGACTTCAGGGCACCATGCACCATCACCATCTTCTGATCCTAGTCTAAGGAAAAGCAAAGGGGAAAAAATGGCTGTTCTTGTCCATCATCCCAAAGCTATATCTTTATCTTTCAAGCCTCTATGCATTACCAACTATGTTGTACTATGTTGTTGCCTCATTATCTGAAGAGCAGGCCCAGAACTTCTTTTTTCAGTGCTTTTGTGTCCCCGGCACATCCATATGACCCAAGCTTCTCAATTCCCATTCAGCATGAATTCATGGCAATGATGTTAATGGAAGGAACATGACAAGATAAACACAAGACTGGGAACTAAAACCCTAGTTTGAAATGTGAGATCAACTGACAAGTCTAGAACTACAAGGATATCATGAGGTCCAATTATTGTATGTTGTCCAAATGCTTGTACTGAATGATTTTCAACTTATTCCAGCTAATTGCAGCAAAATGCAAACAACTCAGTAGACAGCATAATGACTTTTTTAGGCTCTTAAACTTAATTAACTGAAATCTCTAAAACAACACGTGAAGGCCCAGATCTAAGTACGCAATATGAAACTGAAACTGATGAAGTATGAAATGTTAACTATATGTTGAAATTGGTGCTTTCTATTGTATCATGTTTGCTTCCATTTTATTTGTTCCTGAAAGTACTTAAACAAAATAAAGTCAACTAGGACACAGGGTTTGTCAGGTTCCCCAAAATGTATCTAAGGCCACATTGTTTCATGTTCATGCCCAGCATCGATAGGGAAAGTGTGAAAAGAGGACTAAGGCATCCCAAAACTACAAATACTTCTTTTGTAGCTCAGAAAACAAAACTCCTTCATTCATAATGATGCTGATAATCAAGGGCCAGATTTTTATTTACAATATCCAAAAATTAAAGCAAAAGATAATTTGAAAAATTTTTAAAATTTTATATATTTGTTGAGGGGGCTAAGCCATGGATACTGTAGTCATCAGCCTAGCCATGCTAATTTCTTATCATAACTCTAAACCTAACCCTAAACTACTTATCTGGATACTATATTGTAAAACTTCTGAATTAACTAAAAACATTTATAGCCTCAAGCAATCTGGTACATCAGTCTAGCTGGCTAAGACACCCAGGTTCCTATCCTTCTTACCTTCCATACTTGGCTGCTGTGGATTCCGACCATTGGCTTGAAGCAGAAATGTCTTCATCAGGGATGTGCCCACCTGACATACCTAAGGGGTAGCGACAAATAGCTGCAGAAGAAGAGATAGGAAGAGGATAGAAAGATATATCATTCACTTATAAATGAGTAGTGAGAATTTAAACCTCCCTGGCAGACCCCCTTTTCTTCTTCCAGAAAATTCCCAATAAAAGGTTTTTGATAGGCTGTTACCAGTAAGGCCAGACTTTTAACCTCAGTATAGCTGGGGATGGAGGAAAGTTGGCCCCTTTACCCAGAACAGCTCTGCTCAGCTTTCAGTAAACAGAAAGAAAAAGGTTTGGGGATCTGTTATGGACTCCGAGAGTGAAGGAGAGGAGTTGGCAAGGCCTCCCTCTCCAGGACCCTCCTCTCTGGCAATGCCTTCGGTGTCCGCCAAAGGGCAAGAGATAGGGCCGGGGCCAAGCACGTCCAC
Organism: Pituophis catenifer annectens; assembly: GCF_029215685.1. Classification (NCBI taxonomy): domain Eukaryota; kingdom Metazoa; phylum Chordata; class Lepidosauria; order Squamata; family Colubridae; genus Pituophis; species Pituophis catenifer. Next base: position 108,539,500 of record NW_027256883.1, on the reverse strand, counting down.
GCAGCCACAGATGGACAGTGATGAGGGTAATGAGTCTTGGCTGGATCCATGCCAGCGTCGCAGAGATAAGTGCGTGCAACAGAAGAAAAGGCGTGCCCGAGGGAGCGTGGTGGCCAGTCAAACCTTGTGACGAACAAAGCTGAAAGCTTCCACGCCATTCTGCATTGCTGGACTTTTTGCTATAGACTTTGCTGGATTATCTCTGGACTTGATTGACCCCATAATTATTGAACTGTTTCTTTTGATGTACCAGGAGTGGGGAGAAGTTATCTCTCCTCTTCGTAAATAATAAACTCTTGGCAGGAAGCCACTAGGTTGTTGCCAAATTCCGTTATCATAAGGAAAAGGATTTTGCTGACTAGTTTGGTCTTTAACTCTTGAACGTCTGTTGGTGTGTGTGTGTGTGGTTGGGGACAGAACAGGATCTTGCTGCCCAAAATGCAGAACTTAGTAACACTTATTGAGCCAATCTTGAGTACAAAGCATAGCAATTATAAAAGCACAGCCAAGTTGGTATAAGGTGGCAAAAATCAGGGGACAGCATCTTTTCTGATTAATGCTTTCTATTTAAAGGCATGTGCTTTTGTAAGCTGCAGCTCACCATCAGATGTATAAAGTGGCTAAACTGATGTAGTATTTAAATTGGGATTGTGGGGAAGGGAAGGGAAGATATGTTGGTTAAGCAAATTATATGCAAGACAAATTGCAAGTACCTTTTCATGTAACAATTGTAATGTGTTAACAACTCATTGTGTTTTCTGAGATGACCTGAAACCTTTTGATGTATGTGAATTCAGCAATTTCTTGCTTAGTGGTGGTTTTAAAGTTGTGCAATCTTCAAATAGGAAAGTTTTAATAAGAAATTGCCTCATAAAATTAGTCACATCATATTTTAGCTATGTAAAGAAATTTATTCAGAAAACGGAAATATAAAAAACAACAACAGGAAGCAACAATTACATTCACAATTCACAATTGGAAATAAAATGAATATTATCAATATAGCTAACCTAGTTATTTATGGCCTCCTTTTTGGGTTTTAGCACATATCTTTTGCAGAGGGGTAGATAGTCGGAAGAGATATTTTGGGCCTTGTATTTTGATGTTCATAGACATGACATCTTGTTCTTTCTTCTACTGTTCTGAACACTTACTTATACTTGGCTTTATAGAATGCAGGGGAAAAGGGGAAGCCAGCCTCTTAGGGGAGACTGTAGTTTTGCTCTATTGAGGAGAATGCTCTATCAGTGTTGACTTGGTTCTAATCAGCAAATCAGCAAATATCTAGGAGCTATGTCCACCTTCCTAACAATTTTGGATGGATTACAAAGACCCAATTTGGTTTTCATCCATTCTGTCTTTGTATAATGAGATTACACAGGAGATGCTCTTTTCTGAAACAAAAATTGAATTCCTGCTAGTCAAGTCTTCTCAGCATGAAGAGTCATGCAAAATCCAGGATTTGCTCATATTTACTCGGAAATGACTTTTTTAAAGAAATGTTTGTTTTTTTATAGTAAGTCAAAAAGTTCATAGCTAATATAGTTTCTTTCTTTCTCTTTCTTTCTTTCTTTCTTTCTTTCTTTCTTTCTTTCTTTCTTTCTTTCTTTCTTTCTTTCTCCTTCCTTCCCTTTTTACAAAATGAAATTCAATGTAGAGAAAAGTAAAATCTTACACTTAGGCAAGAAAAACCAAAAATACACATATAGATTAAATGAAACCTGGCTTAATAGCAGTAACTGTGAGAGGGATCTTAGAGTCTTAGTGGACAATCAATTAAATATGAGCCAGCAGTGTGCAGCAGCAGCCAAAAAAGCCAATGCAATCCTGTTAACTTGCATTAATAGAAGGATTGAATCAAGATCACATGAGGTACTAATACCACTTTATGAAGCCTTAGTAAGACCACACCTAGAATACTGCATCCAGTTTTGGTCACCAGACTATAAAAAAGATGTTGAGACTCTTGAAAAAGTGCAGAGAAGAGCAATAAAAATGATTAGGGGGCTGGAGGCTAAAACATATGAAAAATGGTTGCAAGAACTGGGTATGACTAGTTTAGTGAAGAGAAGGACCAGGAGTGACGTAATAGCAGTGTTCCAATATTTGAAGGGCTGTCACAGAGAGGAGGGGGGTCAACGTATTTTCCAAAGCACTCGAATGCCATATAAGGAACAATGGATGGAAACTGATCAAGGAGAGATTCAACCTAGAAATAAAATTTTCTGACAGTGAGAGCAATCAACCAATGGAACATCTTGCCTTCAGAAGTTGTGGGAGCTTCATCACTGGAAGCTTTCAAGAAGAGACTGGACAGCCACTTGTCAGAAATGGTATAAGGTCTCCTGCTTGAGCAGGGGTTGGACTACATCACCTACTAGGTCCCTTCCAACTCTGTTATTATTCTATTCTGTAACTCTTTCTTCCTTCTTTCTTTCTGTTAAAAAAAACTTTATTTACCAATAATACACATATATATGTACAAATATAGAATTATATATTCATTTCCATCTTTTAAAAGGTACATCAATGTTTAATTTGATGTAGTGTGATTGCTTTTTTATTTAGTCTTATTGTAAACCTGTTAATTTAAAAAAGATATATTTTCAAGAAAAATATTATCTATGAACAGATAATTACTGAGGCTATCAATTATTACTCAATATAACAGATTCTACAATAATAATGATAAAAAGTATAAATGTGTGAGTTAAGAGACCATATCTCGACTGTGGTAGTATTTAAAATAGAAGAAAAAGAAAAAAAGGGAAAAACACACTTAAAAACAATATAGGTAAAGATTTAATTTCTGAGTTCTCCCTTCTTTGCATTCCATGTATTCCACTGATTTGTTGGCATAATTTTGAGAAACCATACTCTAAATATTTTCATTTACCTTGCTGTGCAATATACAATATATACAGAAATAATTATTGCTTAATACAGCTTCAAATTTTAAGATACCGTGCATAAGTTCACATTACTTATGAATAATAAAATAAAATTTTATTCATCCAAAACTTACATGAAATAAATAATGCTTAAAAACTATCAGCGAAAGCACTTTGGACTTGTTAAAAACCAGCTGCAAATTTCATTTGCATATTCAGCAAGAGAAATATGCATGCTGTAAAAGAGTAGGAGGAGATCTAATGTTGCTTTTACTTATTTAAAAGTAATCTTTATTTAACAAGTTTCAGCTAAACGTAGTGTAATACTGTTAAACTCATTCATCTTCTGATTAAAACACTGCATGTGGTATTGCATTTGGAATTAGATAAAGACGGTTCTGTCATTCAGGAAGACTGAATATAATCCCCCCATACTTTTTCACCTTTTTGAAAGTATTTTTATTCAGCTAATTCTAAATATGCAAATTGTCTTACTTCCATAGATGAATTCATTTCTGTGGAACCTTGGAAGACTGTAACAATTTTCAGTTATTGTTTAGACAGTTGTTTATCTGTTAATTATGAAAAGGTTTAGTGTTTCCTAAGCTTAAGAAAAGTTTAGATGACAGATTTACATATGATGCAGTGAGTACAGGAATATAAATATTTAGTGAAACTATTTAAGCTAATACAGTAGTAACTGAACATTGCACTCTAAGTGGGTTATTTTTAGGGCCATGCAAACTTCAAATGCAAATATTACATTATTTTTTTCCTAGGGTACCTGTTGTAATTGAATGTTCATAAAAATATTGTTTTAAAACAACTTTCATTTAGGGCACCTATTTGGGGAACAAGAGAGCTGTATGGTTTAGAAACAATACCAGCAAAGTTTTAAAAATGCAATTCTTAATACAATTAAGTATTGAACAGAAGTTAAGACTGAAAATGATAACCTTTGGAGGTGATCTTCCTAACTGTTCACTCTGAATTACTGCTGTATTTGGACAGCATTATTTGCTATTCTTTCAGAACTGAACTTTATCATTTTCAGCGATTCTTTTTTAAATTTGTTTTAATCTAAATTAATGTTGACATTTTATTGGTTCATCCTTTAATTTTATAAAGATCAATACACTAAAATAATAATAATAATAATAATAATTATTATTATTATTATTATTATTATTATTATTATTATTATTATTATTATTATTACAATAAAAAATATTTTTATTGAACCTTTTCAGTGGGCTACATAATAATAATGAATAAAACAATCTACACATTGGAACAGAGACATTCTTCCAGGGGAAATGTTAGCATATTTCCTATCGTTATATCCACAATTTCCTCCCCCCACTCCCACTTTTTGAAAAAATGCATTGATTTAAATGTGAATGAATAAGATTAATTTTGTTCAATATCTTGAGATGTATTCTTTTGTGATTTTTTTTGTTTTTTCTAATAAAAATTAAATAAAAGTAGGAAAAATTCTCTCCTATTAAATGGACAGAGGGCAATGCTTAAAAGTTATATGCAGGGGAAAAACCAAGACATGCTGATGTAAAATCAAGGCTAAAAATGGAATTCTTTGCAATGATCTTGCTTTCTGAAAATGTGCTAACTGGAAAAACAGATCACTCTATCTTAGTTCTATTTTTCACCTGTGCCATAATCAACATTTTAGATGTCTCCATCATTTGCCAGATATATTTTCATATTGAAATCTTATTTCTACAACAGAACCTGGTAGGACTTATCCAGTTTCTGCTCTCAATTGTTCTGAACAACACTTCCAAGAAGCTCACTTCTTCCATGCATTTTGGCCTGTGCCCATATATCAAACAGCATGTCTAGTTGCAATGGATCAGAGCTCAGGCTGCCCTGTAGAAAGTTGCAGTGGTACCTAACTGACCTCCTAGAGTTTTCTTTGGGAAACTATTCTGAAGTTTCTAAAATAAACCAGCCATCTTACTCGAAAAATCTCTCTGAGACTTGAGTACTAGCTCCTCTGGAGAAAGAAAAGCAACTGCCTAATAATGAAATAATCTCATCAATTATTTTCATCCACTTAGAAGCAGAAAGCAGAAAGATGGATTTTGCAAGAAAGGATGTAAAATACTGATATTTAAAGAAATGAATGAGAGACCATTTAAAAATTTACTTATTCTTCCAAACAACTTTATTTTGCTTTTTGAGAAGTTGACTACTCTGTTTTGAAAGAGCCATTATTTCACAATTTCCAAGGTACAAAATGGAAGATTTCATTTTATGAGTTATCCTATGACTTACATTATATATGTATAGTGGTGAAATACAAACTTCAATGTCCCTTGAATATATAATAATTTTCTGAAAGAACATAACACAATACAAGCCAAATTTTATTGCAAATTATTGTTTTGGATAAGCTATTGTCACCACTTTTATTTATACTAATTTGAGCTAAATTGAACCAAAGCTTGTTCTTATGACAAATCAAATCCTTTTAGTAAAATTCTATATATCCATATACACTATATGTATGAGATGTCATTATATAATGATATTTTTTCTTTTCTTTTCCTTTTTCCTGTTAATTGAAGGCAAAACAAAAACTACAATATTGATGAATAATTTAATTCCACATACACACAAACTGACTGCTTCATTGCATGTTACTATGATTATAGAATTTGGAAAGGCTTTTTGAATGCAAGTTTCTGCCATACTACATAATTCTTAGAATGGCTTTTTAGACTTTTAATTCATTTATAATTTTTTGAATACTACTATACTATCACCTCTCATAGCAGCCCTTCAGAACAGACTTCAAACTGCTAGGGAAATGTAACAAGTACATTTAGATTAATGCATCATCATCATAACAATAATTTATTAAATTTATATACCAATGATTCTGGGCAGTGGACCATGGAATGGGATTAGTGAAACAAGCACACTAGCAAGTTATTTATTTTTTTATTTCTTTACTTACAAAATGGGGACATATTATATTGGTGGAAAGGACAAGCAAATATTGGTCAGCTTGGAGCCAGAGAGGAGAACACTAATTGTTATAGTAAGCGGAAGAACTTTGGAAGATGAAGAAAGATTGAACAGAGAGCATACTTCACAATTTCTCAGCATGAAGCGTCTGATACTTAAATGGTGGCAGTATCAGTATGATGCTGCCTCAGCCATGTTAGAGGTTGCTCCACTGCTCTCTGCTTTCACAATTCTGTATTATTTCCCTCTCCAAAGCACAGATTGCATTTTCAACTTAAGGAATATCTCAACTAGCATTTCATCTTGGCAGACAGAAGATGAAGACGAGGGCTAAAACAACTATGGAAACTCTTCTCCAGAAGCACAATGCCTTATGATGACTTATATATGGTACTTATTTTCTTGCCCTGCATGAAATTGGAGTAAAGAATTGCTATGGGCCTGTCAATTGGCTGCCATCTGGGCAGCTCTGATTTAGAAAGGCCTTCTGGATGCCAGGCTCAGAGCCCTTCCTAGAAGTGAAAGCCCTTTAAAAACTACTTTAAAATATGGGTGGGTGAGTGTAGAGTTAATCTTGCACACCCCCAGAATCATTGCTGTGAGATGGCCAGCTCTAGAAATCATTTAAACAAATAACTCTTTCTATTTTTTTACAGATAAAATAAAATCTATAAATGAATAAATTCTGTAACTTCAAACCTAGAGAAAACAAATTACCATTAAATTACCATTAAAAAAGTAATGCAGCCAACCAATGGGGGGGGGGGGAGGAACTGGAAGGCCTTGTCTTTAGTGACTGTCAACTACATAATGACACAATAGCAAGTCCAGGTGGCAGCTATTATCTTAATACACAAGAAGGATATTATTATATAACATGATATATTATAATTATTGCATCATAATGCCAGGTTCACTCTTTGCTGAATAATTTCATGAAATAAAAATATGGTATTACTGGCTATAAATAGGCTTTAAGATTATAATTTGTTTTTATAGGTTGTGTTATTCATACAATTTTGAAAAAGATCAACATCCAAACATAAATGTGTGACTAAAAAAATATCCTTACCAGCATAAATGTACTCTAGAAACAGTGGAGAATGAAGATTTATACTACCCTTCAGAATACCCAAAGTATTCAATATACTTGGTCTAATTCACATATAATATAAAAACATCGTGTAGTTTATCTGTTTTAGCCCATTATGTCTTGTTCAAAAACTCCCAGTTTATTGTTTTGTACACACCAGACCAGGTATTGCTTGGGGCAAAAAGAAGAGAAACAGAGGAACAAAACTGTATGGAGATGTGATGAAGGAAGGAAAAACCTGAATTGGGGAAGTGGAAGTAAGACAGCAAAGTCCTTTTAGCATTTCAAAAATAATCACTCTATTCCAGGTAACAGCTAATTTTCAGGTTTATCTCCAAAGGAATCATTTTTGAAGCAGTGCCTCCTGAAGCCATTTGGTTATATTATTTCAACAGATTCTCATCAGCAAAAAACAAATAAACAAATACCTACCTCTTTTGGAATAAATCAAATGCACGTCTATTGACACCCTCCTGTAGACACTGGGAAAGGGTAAGTGTTTCTAATTGGGCAAGGATCAACTCAGGACCTTTTGCATATGTCATTCCACCTTTTGACTATCATAGAACATGATAGGTATGTATCAGATACAAAAATCAGGGCTTTGTTGTAAACTCTTAGTAAGTACAGTGGGTTTTCTGTTATTCCAGACAATGAACTGTGGCAAAGGAGAAAGAATGAGACTTTCCCTGTACCATATTTAGCAGTCTGAATGAAGAATGGCCAGCTAAGCTTATAGTAAGGTAAATAAAATCCAAAAGAAGAGCAGCACAACATTCATTTTATGTATTTTCTGTTTAGCCCTCAGATCAGGGATCAGGGATCAGATCAGCGCCTTGGGAACACGGTGGAACAGATCCCTTCCCAGTCTCTTCCTCCAGTTTAGAAATGGAAAACTACCAATGCTTCTGATTTGCAAGAGGTTAGCCAAAGCATTTCAGAAAGCTTTGCTCAGCTACCTGACATTATTTTTGTAAGCCGAGCTGCCAGAAGAACTTCTCAAAGAGCTGCTTATTTTACAGTATTTACTGTCTGACCGCTGGATCCAGCCCAAAACTCTCTCCATAGTTGCCTGGAAGTTAATGCTTAAAAACCAAGCTACATGTGGCATGAAAAATGGAGCTCAACCTAATTTTTTACACAGAGGAATCCTGCTCCAATTTAAGGATAACCAACTAGCCATCTTCCAAATCTTTTAGATTACAACTCTAACAATCCCTTGCCATTATGCATGCTAACTAAAACTAACAGGAATGATATCAAAACTTCTAAACTGTGCTCTAAAATATTTAACATAGCCCACACATTCTAGAATGGTATAGACTGGAGTGATCTGATCCAGTAAAATTGCCTTCAGATTCAGTTAGAGCAGAAGAAACAAAATATTTCTCACATGTATAGAATTTTCTGCAAAAAGATACAGTAGCTGGCTAGCATCTTGAATAGCTTGAAATTCCATTCTGTAGAATTGCATGAAGGGTAAGTCCATTAATAACTGTAGCGAACGGTACTACAGATTCAGAAGTGTGCTTCTCAGTGCCAGACTGCTGAGATAAATAGCAGAAATGAGAATTCCTGCCCAGATCGTAGTTTTCTAGAAACCACGAGCCAAGTGCTACCAGAAGCAGAGCCCTGTGACAGATGGACTTTCAGTTGGGTTCAGTAGGAATCGTTTTAAGAGATCAGATGAGATAACAATTACAAGTGCCCTAAAATAACTATTATTTATTAAAACTGTAATTTCAAGTGCCTGAAACAGCCAACATCCATTTAAACAAATCCTATTCAACTATTGCAATCACCAAAATAAATTCAGTAATTTTAGTCGTACTATGATGCTGGTCACATTTAACTTTTGATTGAAAATACAAAGGGCATATAAAGGATGCACATTGCCTTTGGAGTGTACTCAGAACTCTATTGTAATAATACAGTGCTATTCTTCTAGAATCTAGAACATCAACCAATTCAGTGCTAATGTTTATAGTTCTGCATCTCTCTTATTTCGTCTTCGGCTTCACCATTAATGCCACGTCCTCCAGGAAAGAAATTAATTACATAGTTATTACACATAACAAATATAAACGGTGTGGTTTCCAGTAATCTCAGGCACCTGGAAGCAGGGGACTGAGATCCAGAATAGATTATATGTTTGCCATGCAGTTATTTATACTGGAATCTTTTTTTTTTTAGGTAATAATATATTTATCATGGAATTAGGGCTATGAGATGGCTGCAAAGAGTTAGAGAAAATTCTGTTTGCAGCCATCCAGTAATCATCAGGATTTTTAAATATATATTTATTTATTTAATTTATAGGCTGTCCTACTCCCAACAACTCTAGACAGATTACTATTTTAAGAAAACTAGTTTTTAACAAAGGCCAATAAGTATATTTCCTACTGTCTATACATTAGTGGATACCAGCTACTTTTCCCCATAAAACAGGGATCTTTAAGACTTTTCTGGAGCCCAGGGTGGTGTATGATTCAGAGGCACTGGGCTAGAGACCAGGAGACCATGCATTTGAGTTCTGCCGTAGGCATGGAGCCAGTTGGAGAATTGGAGCCAGCCATTCTCTTAGCCTTAGGAAAAAGGGAAGGCAAACCAGTTGTGGAAAATGTTGCTTAGAAAATGCAATTATTTGTCCATGTAGTCACAAGTCAAAAGTGACTCAAAGATAAACACACATATATATAAAGTCTTGGAGGGTGCTATTTTCCATCAACAACCATCTGCATAAATATGCCATTTCCTGTCATTACACTATGGGAGATTAATACCATCTGCAAGGGATTTTGGTAGAAAAATGGCAGGGAGGAAGGGGTTGGGTTTTTTTATAATATTGATTAACTCACTTTTTACTAACGGTTTCTTAAGAAAACCAGGCAAGTAATTAGAGAGGGCAAGATTGACACAAGAACATTCTGTTCATGAAACAAGATCTTATGCCTTATTCTCAACTAAGTGATACCTCCTACTTTGGGAAAATTTAAGACCATGGTAATTTTATATGAAATTTGATATTCCCCAATAAGATTCACAAAACTGGATATTCCTACACCTGGCTGCAGGTTATAAATCTGATTCAACAAACTTAATGAATGATATATGCCTATGAATCTTAAAGAAGAAAAATAATATATCAAGAATATTTTTATATTAAGATAGATCAATATGAATATCAAGAATATCAAAATATCTGAAGATCAAGCTGGCTTCTCGGGAGGTGACGCGAGGCTGGCTCCAGGGAATTATAAATGCTTCATTGGGTGAGGGTGACTTCCCCGCCACTTTGAAAGAGGCGGTGGTGAGGCCTCTCCTCAAGAAGCCTTCCCTGGACCCGGCAGTGTTGTCTAATTATCGTCCGGTCTCCAACCTTCGCTTTGTGGCGAAGGTTGTTGAGAGTGTGGTTGCGTGACAGCTCCCCCAGCACCTGGATGAAACGACATATCTGGATCCATTCCAGTCGGGCTTCAGGCCTGGGTACAGCACGGAAATGGCATTGGTCGCGTTGGTTGATGATCTCTGGAGGGCTCGGGACAGAGGTTGCTCCTCTGTCCTGGTCCTATTAGATCTCTCAGTGGCTTTTGATACCATCGACCATGGTATCATGCTGCACCGGTTGAAAGAGTTAGGGGTGGGGAGCACTGTATTGCAGTGGTTCTCCTCCTTTCTCTCTGACCGGTTGCAGTCTGTGTTGGCAGGGGGGCAGAGGTCGACCCCGAGGCGCCTCATATGTGGTGTGCCACAAGGGTCGGTCCTCTCGCCCCTTCTGTTCAACATTTATGTAAAGCCACTGGGCGAGATCACCCGTGGTTTTGGGGTGAAGTACCATCAGTACGCTGACGATACTCAGCTGTACATCTCCACCCTGGACCACCCCAACGATGCCCTTGAAGTGATGTCCCGGTGCCTGGAGGCCGTGCGGATCTGGATGGGAGAAACAGGCTCAGGCTCAACCCATCCAAGACTGAGTGGCTGTGGTTTCCGACGTCCCGATATAGTCAGTTGGTGCCATCACTGACTATTGGGGGCGAATCGTGGCCCCCATGGAGAGGGCTTGCAACTTGGGTGTCCTGGATTCACGGCTGTCTTTAGAAGAGCATTTGACGGCCGTGACTGGGAGAATTTTTCATCAGGTTTGCCTGATTCTCCAGTTGCGTCCCTTTCTGGATCGGGACTCGTTACGCATGGTCACTCATGCCATCGTCACTTCCCGCCTGGACTACTGCAACGCTCTCTACATGGGGCTCCCCTTGAGGAGCACCTGGAGGCTCCAAGTGGCGCAGACTGTGGCCACGCGGGTGGTTATGGGAGCGACATGGCATTCCCATGTAACACCTCTTCTGCGTGAGCTGCACTGGCTCCCAGTGGTCTTCCATGTGTGCTTCAAGGTCTTGGTTACCACCTTTAGAGCGCTCCATGGCTTAGGACCTGGTTATCTACGAGACTGCCTGCTGCTACCAGTAGCCTCCCACCGGCCGGTATGCTGTCATAGAGAGGGGCTCCTCCGGGTGCCGTCGGCCAAACAATGTCGACTGGCGGCCCCCAGGGGGAGAGCCTTCTCTGTGGGGGCACCTACTATCTGGAATGAACTCCCCCGGAGATACAGAGGATCCCGGATCTACGCACCTTCCGCCGCACTCTTAAAACCTTTTTATTCCATCAGGCTGGCCTGGCCTAATATTATCCCTTTTTCCCTTTCAAAACACAAATTTTAATTTGTTTTTAATTTATTGGGTTGTTTTTAAATCTGTCTTCAGCCAAATTGTTTAATTCGGTTTTTTTCTGTTTTTAAATTTTGTATTTATGTGTTTTTATCTTGTGGCTGCTCACTGCCCTGAGTCCTTCGGGAGTAGGGCGGTATACAAATCAAATAATATATATATATATATATATATATATATATATATATATATATATATATGTGTGTGTGTGTGTGTGTGTGTGTGTGTGTGTGTGTGTGTGTGTGTATAGCTATATATATATATATATATATATATATATATATATATATATATATATAATGACTGCATGTATGGCACTTATTTTAAAAGGTGCTAGAACAATCCTTAATTACTTCAAAGAACTACAAATACCAGGGTTCTCCATGTATTTTTCAACACAACATGAACTCTCTTTTTATAAAGCACTAGGAAAAGTACTGTATGCATTCAAAAGCCTGAAGTATATTGAAGAGCATTTTAAAATTTGGTTCCTTTTTAACATTCAAGAAAGTTTCCACCTATCACTGAGAAAATGTTGAAGAGCAATGAGAACCCAGCTGATTAGTGATTCCTTTCTGCCAAAGAATGACATTTGACCCAGTTATAATGTAATTTTCTTATTGAAGATGAAGATCTTCCCCAAAGTGAAATTGCAGCTGGAATAAACTAGGATTCCATTGGCCACATGTAGCTGGGGTTGTGCTGAAAAAACAGGCTGGTCAGAAATTTCATTTTTGTTGCTCAATGACATACATATTCAGAGCCAAGTTAAGATCTTGCAAAAGAACTGGATATAGGAAAACAGGAAGTCAGAAGACAGCAATGTTTTTAGAGGCCAGTGAAAGCAAGGGGCCTTTTAGCCATCTATTACAGCTTCTCAGTACTCATCGACATTCCAGACATATATTTTTTGGTGTGGGAAAATAAGGAGGAAGGAAGTACAAAGGAGACAGAGTGGAGAATAGAGTAAAATTAGAATATGGGCTGAGGGCTGCTCTAGATAATAACTTGGAAAAGTTTTATAACTACAGGCAAATATATGTTATCTTCTGGATGAAACAACAGAATGGGATCTGCTGAGCTTCTATTGGCTACTTTAGGTTGCGGTCATACCTCCTTCCTTTTGGTCACTGGCCATTGCCCTCTATGGTCATTTTGGATGGGGTTAAGGGAGAGACTGGACTTCTAACTTCCACACAAGCATCTCTCCATACAATACTTGACCAATGTTTCAGAAAGGGCAAATAACTAAAAAAGTAGAATACATATCTACAAATATAAATTATACACACAAACATACATACTAAGGTTAGCAATTTCCCTCCAGAGAAATGTTTTTGTGCCATCCTCTGCCTCATAACATTCTGCTTAGATCATCCAGTGATGAGCACCAGTCCACTCCTCCCTACAGACGATACAGATGGCTGCTTTCCTTCTGCAAACTGAGGATTGTATAGTATTCGGAGCCCTAATAAAAATTCAGCATGCAGGCAGGAGCAACAGTAGAAAAAAGGATGTCCTTTGAACCATATGCAGAAAGCCATTTGCCTGCCTGCTACAGCATTCACAAGCACTGAACCACGGATCGGGGAAGACTACCCAGTGAAGTAGGGAGGCTCGCAGAGGTTGCGAGATAAAATAAATAACTATCCCTATTTCATCAAGTGCCCATAAGGGGTAAAGCCTATCTTCCTTATCAAGTGGTATTACACTTTGTCAGTGAGCTGACCCCATAGGTCTAACCATCAGTCAAAATTTGCCTTCCGTTGTAATCTCTGGGAAAGTAACTATTACTGTTGCTGTCCCATTGGCTGATGGTACTTGATGGAAGGGAAAACAAAGCAAGGAAAATCATTTTTCTTAAATTCTCCTGCATTAAATCTGTAAGAACAATACCAATCACTAACCTTGTACTAAAAGAAAATAGACCCCAGCTGTCAGAGCAGAACTATGTAAAACAGCATAATTTTCTGCTAATCCAAGAACTGGAAGAATTATGTTAATAGACAGAGATTGGGCACAGAATGAGGATTCACAAAATAACAATTTTAAAGATCGTTTTTCAAAGCTTACATTTTGCTACAGATATTCACGTTGGTTAGCATCTTCCCTTGAGTCTAAAATTTCATCATTTTATCTCATTTTGTCATCTCACCACACCTTTGCTACAAATGATTTACCATTATCTGCATTTCCACAATATCTATAGGTTGAAGTCTTTAAATTTATGTTGGACTATAGAAAAATATCTTGAAAGTTGTGAGCTAATGTTACTTGAATAGTGTGATTCCAGATTTCAAATTATGTTTCCACAAGGTCAGAGAAGATAAGTGATTTCTATCTATAATTGGTTGTCCCAGCTTCTACTGAAAATACCTAGCTCAATGTGAGTTTTCTTTGGTTTTCCACATGCTAGGACTTTACCTGAAAATTACATGCCTTTCATATTACCACATCTGCAGCCACTTCAACTTAGTATCTCTTATAATTGAAAAAAATATGGTGCTTTACACTTTAACGTTCATGTATCCTTAGGTCATCTAAATTTACTGATGGTGTTGAGACAAAAGGTATAGAAATAGAAGAGAAATAGATCATAAATGAAAAATAAACTGAAATTTTAAAAACCACTTGATTACAGCTTAGTAGAACAGTGAAAAATAAACATCATGGACTAATAAGGCAAAGTCTGTGGCAGAATCGGAAATCTGACTAGAAAATAATCTCATCTGGAATTTTCAGATCTTGTAACACAGAGTATATACTTTATAATACTGTATATGCATTGCAGTACAAATTCTATTTCATATACTGTATATGAGACATCTCAGAAAGTATCTAATATCCATTGGTTGAAATTCCCTTGTAGTTGCTGGAGGTGGAATTCAGGAGGTGCAATATTAACTAACGTCCTATTATCTACACAGACACACCCATTTGGGGTTGAAGACATAGGATTCTTAAAATGATGATAGAATTATCATTGCAGGTTAAGGATTATATTTTCTAATTGTCCATGTCCCTAGCTGTGGGAATAAAAACAAAGAATTTGGGGAAGAATATTTATTTGAAGGCCCCTCTTCCTCCTTTTAACTCTGAACTCAATTTTTACTCTTCTCCCTTTTTTGTCCCTTAAAAGTAGTGTTCTCAATAACTGTAGTGAAAACCCAAAATATTGAAATAAGTTTTGGGATTCCATTTTAACTTTTTAAAATTTCACTACCTTAGTGAAAATACTGGTCACTTTCAGATATTTTGGATAGACTCTCTGTTTATGCCTCGAGCAATTGTCACCACCAAAAAATCTCTTATAGGCACAAATAGTTTCTGGCTGGTTAACTGACCTGGACTTTCTTTGTCATCTTATTATTACTGACTTAATAGAGAAAAACTCTTATTTGTGCCTCTTCAACAATTCCTGGAATCAACTACTCCACTTTAGGAAATTATGATATATTCCAGTTCTCACATTTTGTGGACTCCATAATACTAGCAGTAACAGCATTCTTCCCACTTACCTGGGTTGACTTGAGTTTTCACAGCAGTTGGAATATCCAGCAGCAGCAGTAGCAGCAAAGGCATCATTCTCTGAGAAGAAACAAGCATCTTCCGATATTCCCACAGCCCTTTACCAAAAGAAGAGAGTCAAAGTCTATAATTAATAACATACTTATTGTGAATAAAGCAATAATGGGTGACTTTGAAAGTAGGGATGTAAGCTTCTTTTGGCCTTAAAATGATGTTAATAAAAAAAAACTGATAGTCATTAGATACCTATAAGAATGTGTATCAGGGACTTTTAGCAGTTGTAGTGGTACCCAATCTGAATGGTTTAAAAAAATTATGCAGTTTCATAGAGAATAAGCCATTAATGTTTACAACATTTATTATCTCTTGAATCATAAACAGAGTATCTTCAATAATGTTTTCCGGGAAGCAACCATGGAAGGAGCCTATCTCCTTTTAGTCCAGGCTGAAAGATGACATGCATTAAAGATGGTTGGTGTGCTGTATACATGTTATCCTTTCTCTCATACCTAGCTGTCCCACCAAATCAGCCAATGGTGAGCACCATCCCTTCCCACCCTGCAGCCACCTCAGTAAACTGGGTGGCTGGCATGGCAGCTGGCAAGAGCTGTTTCCTTACTGCAAGTCCAGTGTTGCATGGAGAACCCAGATGAGGGATTAACATATAGGAGAAGTGGTGGAAGGAAGGAAGTTAAGTTTTTATGAGTAGTGTTGAGCAGCTTGACAGAATCTGTACAGTCATTTTTTTCTCTGCAGTTTTGGGTCCTTCTTTACATTATCAATCTTAATAATTTGTGCAGGGTAGTACTTTTTATTGAGTCCTTGTGCTAAAATCTTTTCCTCAAATGTTAAATACTTTCCTTACCCAGGGAGCCTCTCCTGGACTGGCTAATTTAAGTAGGCCAATATTAAAGAATTACCGTACCTATTTAAAAATGGCTGTTTACAGGCAATATATTAATTATTATATGAAATAGTTAAGGGAAAATCCCTGTCAGACAAAGTTTACATGAAATACTCCTTTTCTATATCCAATTCAATTGGATGAAGACAAGTCAGCTATGTTATTTGTTTGCATGCTTGTTTGACTACTAGGTTTCTATGCCACTATGAACCATTAAGTGACCTACAAAACCATCTCCAATAAGAGAATTAAAAACACTACATCAAGTGTAACAAAAAATTAATCAAAATAATAAACAAAGTGCAATTACATTCACTTCACACCAAATAAATAATGAAGTGTATACCCCAATGGAAGTAGGGTAGAGGAGCTCTCTTTCCACAGCAATTGTTTTGTTACCTTGAGAAATAATTTATATATTAGAGGATAAAGGACTGCTCCTATTGGCTCTCTTAGAACTCTTGGCAGGATCTCGTTCGCGCAAGAATGGAAATCCAAAAATATTCCATCGGAGGCTACGTTAATTGCAAAGATCATGGACTGTGCAGAAGCAGACAAGCTTACTGGACTTTTGCGAGATAGACAAGAATCGGGGTTATATAGGAGCTGGGACAGATGGTATGCTTGGCTGAAAAAAAAGAAATCTTAAGAAGAATGAAAATATTAACCTTAATGTGAACGTGAGTAAATATTTATAGGAGCATTGCATGACAGTTGAGAATTTTTTCTTCTGGATAAACTTTTCTTTCTTTTGATGAGTTGGTACTTTCTCTAGGCGAAAATTGATACTTTAAAACTCTATATGTATTATATTACTCTCTGCAATTCTATCCATATTGTTATACTTTTTTTCTGTATTTTTTAATAATTTTCAATAAAAATAAAAAAATAAAAAGAACTCTTGGCAGGTTTTGATACCATTGTCCACAATATTCTTCTGGATCTTTTCACAAAATTGGATTACTATAACACAACACAATGGTCATTGACTCACAGTTTCTTATAGAGTTTTATCTTGTCTAGCTTGTTCTGTAGTTACACGGTACTGACTGAAAGACATAATCAACAATGTGGAGTTCTTTTGCTATTTTCACCTAACTCTAAAAACGAACTGAATGCTTCTGAACATTGGCTAAATTCATTAATGGTTTGGTTGAAGATGAACAGTAAGAATGAACAGAACTGATTTTACTCAGTTACAGTCAGGCAGAGGTCAGAGACTGAATTTGTTCTAGAAGAGGTTCTGCACCAGGGATGGGATCCTACCGCTTTAACAACTGGTTTGCTAAGCGCGCATTTTGCTTGCGCACTCTTGCTGCGCTCATGCGCATGCCAAACACACATGCACAGTTTGGAGAAAACTCACATGCACATTACTGTCGGCAAGGGAAACAGCTAAGGTGCGGCAATCCACTCTGCCGTGCTGATCAGCTGGGCTTTGGAAATGGAAATATATGTGAGTATCCATAAATTTGGTTTGCAATGATACCAGTAAGAAGCTTGTATGTTGTTGGCAAACAGGTGATTGGCCTATAGTTTCCAGGGTCCTTTCCTTTTTCTTTATCTTTTTGGATCAAAAATGTCCTTCTAGTTGTCATCCATTCATCATTTTCATGTGTTTTTAGGATCTGGTTCATTTGGGTTGCCAATCTTTTGTACACACTTGTAAGTGCCTTTAACCAGAAGCCATGCAGCTCATCTGGTCCAGATGCACTCCAGTTCTTCACTTTTCTTGACTGGCTTTGCACCATTTCTTTTGTTATTTTCACGTCTTCCATTTTATGCACTTTAATAGAGTCCTCAACCTGTTTGATCCATTTTGCATTTCTGTTGTGCTTCTTGTTGTTTTCCCACAAATTCTTCCAGAATTTCAGAGCTTTCTCTTTATCTGGCTTTTCATTTGTTGTTACTCCGTCTCCATTTTCTAAGCTCTTATAAAACTGGTGCTGGTTTGCTCTGAACTGTGAGTTTTCCTTGAACTGAGTTATTCGGTTTTCATATCTTTTAATCTTTTCAGCGATGGCAACAACCCTCTGCTTCAGCTCTTCAATTACTACCGCAATCTCCTTATTCTTCAGATCGTATCTTGCTTCCAGGCTGCTTTTGACTTGCTTGTTCTTTAGCTGACCTTGCCTTAGGTTCTTCAAGTTGCTCAAATCTCCACGTAATTTTTTGATCTTCAATTCTAACCGAATTTGCCACTTAGGCTTCCCCTTCTTGCCTCTTCGGTTCTTTTGTATTTTCAAACCCAGTTCTTTGGTTGTTATGACGGCTGCTGCATACATCAGTTGGTTTGTTTCGGCTAATGTAGTGGTTTGGATAGTTTGCACAGCCTCATTGACCTTTTTTAGTACATTTCTCAATTCTTTCCGGTTCACTTGGTTCAGCTTTGGCAAACGTGTTCTTTCAGCATCTTCCATTTGATGCTTTATTTTTCCAGCTAATTGAGCACTATCTGTTAGTGTTTCTTCTTCAGTGCTTCCTTGTTCTCTATCTTCATCCATTTCAGTATCCTCTTCCTCCCATTCTTCCTCAATTTGCTTTTGAGTCTGCAAATCATTCTTGATGTTACTCTTCTTTGTTGGTGTACTCAGACCATTAATTGCTTTCTCTTCTATTGCTGTTAATTCTTCTGTAATGAAAAATTTGTGGTTTAGGATTACATGTCATTGGTCCATTAACCTTTGCTCGCTGGTGTCACAGTCCGTGGGGTTCATCTTCCAAATCCGATACATTCGTTTTTGAAATCCATGTTTTGCTGGCTCAGACTGATAGTAAGCTTTCATAATAGAGATGTTTTCATCTCTAGTCCAGATTTTTCGCTTTTGGGGTTTTTCTTCCAGTAGCTTGTCAGCTCCATGCCCTGATTGCCTAGCAGAGGGAGCTGAGCCCTGTAACTCATTTTGCGTAGAATGCCCAGGAGCCATAGCATCCAACAGAATCCTTGTTAATCCAGGCGACGGTTCAGCCAGCATAAATTTCATTTTTTTTGTATTCACCATGTTTGAATAGGTTGTTGTTGTTGTTGTTGTTGTTGTTATTATTATTATTATTATTATTATTAGGAAGTTGTTACTTCCTCAAACCCACATAGCTTCAACCTTAAACTGACTACTCTGGACCTCACACCATTCCTAAGAGGTCTGTAAGGGGGCATGCATAAGCACACCAGCCCTATCCTACTGTCCCCATTTATTTGTACTCATTTCATGTACTCATGTCCATGTTTCTACTTATGCCTGTTATCTCATACATGTTTGACTAATTAACTAAATAAATAAATAAATAAAATTATTTGTTTCTGAAAATGTATTAATTTTTTTCATTACTAAATATTCTGAATGAAATTTTTTAGGGAAAAAGAATGTATCAAACTAGCATCAGGGCTACTTGCTACTAAAATTTAAAATATTCAGGACGTTCCCATTTTTCCTAAACCCACAGCATTGAACATACAACATTTGCATTTATGAAACTGTATTACCCCTTTCTGGCTTTGAGATAGTTGCTAATAGACTTTGAAAAAAAACTCCTGGGCATCATGCAACATGCAACAAATTGCACCATGTTAAGCAAATGTAACAGTAAACACATCAATATCTCTGCATCTTTAAGAAAAAATACATGAACAGCACATTAGGATCAGAAGGATTCAACTAGAACAGGACACTACTTACTTCCCATAACATCCCATCAGTTATTTCAAAGAAAACAACGTCACAAGATAGCAGCTTTCTCCATTTATTATTCCCAATAAACAGACTTTAGTTTGCCCTGAGTGCCATCTATCCATTAGAACAGAAGAAAAAAGTGTAAATAAGAATAAAAGTTTATCGGTATATTGCCTCTGGCAACTCCATTTTGCTTTGATGGACACTGATCGTCTTTGGTTAAAATCTTTTAATTGAACCTTTTGAAAGCTATTGAAGCCATTGATGATCACCACTTATTTTGAATTGAATTCCATAATTTAATTGAGGCTAATTAATAGTAGTTTGTTTAATCTGATCTAATCTATTGTATTGGGTTACTTACTAGTACTAAAGAGAAGGCAGATCTTTCTGTCAACTTTCTCTACTTCTAGTACAATAATTTGGAATATAAAGCTGTTATTATACTTTTCATGCATTCAAAGACTTTTCATGAGTTATGCAATAGGAAGAATCAATGTCGATATATATATATATATATATATATATATATATATATATATATATATATATATATATATATACACACACACACACACACACACACACACACACACACACACACCTGACAAGGAATCGGAATCAACAACAACTTCCATATCCATATTTCACAATCATTTATGTTTAAATTTAAGTTTAAAAAAAAATAATCATGCATCTTTAGAAAGTGTAACACTTCTTATGAGACAGATATATATGTTAAAATGTATTTGAATACAACCAATAGCTCAGATATATATGTAGCAATATATCTTCCTTAAAATATGTTAAAAGGCTGTTTCTCTATTTGAAACTAGGAGAATTAACTCCCACCCTACCCCCTCTTCATCAGCTAAGCTTTGCTCTCTCTCCACTGGGCCTAGAATTCCCAGGGGGGAAAAAGAAACAACATAGGTTCTGGCCCCTTTCTGAGCCACCAACAATAGGACAAACAATCATGAAACACAGGGTTGTCACGAGACACATGCACACATCCAATGAAAGAGAGAGTCGGAAAATGTCTCATAATTTCCCAAGAGAAACAACTTAATGCAAATGGAATTCTCGGCTACTGAATCAACAACCTGAAAGCTCAATTAGCCACAAAAACAAGAAATACCAGAGGGTTTTTATGGCTTCAGCGCCTTCTCTGTGACTCCATCAGTGGCATCTGTAATCAACCAGCCTGGCCTGCCATGCAAACATTTTTTTAAAAAAAGAACCATAGTTATTTTATCTTTTTATGTGGCAGGTATGCCAGGAAAATATCCTTTCTTTCATATAACCTCATTTTTTCCCTAACACTGTCCAAAGCCAGACTAGCCTTTTGTTAAGAAATGGCTGAGATGTCCATTTTGCTCCTTCCACTAGATAGACCGAGAGGGGGAAAGTTTGGTTATCTGTTTATAAAAAGTATCATAAAGTCCATACCTGGGTATTAAAATGACCTTTCAGCAGAGAAAGTCGGGAAGTTTCCAGAAATTTAATCCACAGCTTTAAAGGAAAGTAGGTAGTTCTTGTTTTCTCTCCCTAGATAGAAAAGCCGGGCTGGAAAGAAAGTTCTGTAGGCTGATGCAAGATGCCTTTGCGAGCAATTTAGCATTCTGAGGATTCCTGGAACCAGGCCAGAAATCCCACAATCCAACATATTTCACATTTGGTTTCAATTAGGAAATGAAAAAGGAGAAAGAAAATCGCCAATTGAAACTCAGTTCTGTTTGGAGGCTCTTTTCCCTCACTCAAGGGAACTGAAGCTAAACTATAATTTAGAACAAAGCTCATTCATTGGAGAGGGGAGAGCTATAGTGAACTGGCTCCAAGGATCTGTGTTTGCTTTTCAAACATGAAAAATATGACCCCTTGTTTTTATTTTTCTTCCAAGTTAGATAAACAATAAAAGCAAAAGAAATTCTGTTCAGTGTTGGAGAACAGGTCAGGAGGAAAGGTTTAAATTATGGAATTTAGTTTTAAGAAATACAGATATTGGCAAAAACTGGCTGGCTGAATTTTTCTCTTTGGTTTAAAGGCAGAAAGTTCACCCATTTGTTTTAAGATTACAAACTCCAACTCTGAGTAGCCGTTCCCCCCCCCCCTTTACCTACTTCCTAAAAATGAACAGAATAGAAACGGAAATAAACAGGAAGATACCAAAATAACAACAAAAGTATATCTTATAAATGTATTACATTTGAATTTGGTAGAGTGTTACATTTGGTTTGGTAGATTTAGTAAAGAAGGATCCAAATGAAACAGCCCTTGCCCTGACAAAATACTATTTGCCCTGGAAATTTTGGTATTCCTGAAAAAGTGAGTGAGTGAACATCAATTTAGGTAAAAGGGTTTCTCTAGAATGGTATTATGTCCCAGGAAGATCTGTGCCCCTAATGCTATAGTGACTCAGGGCAGTGCTATGCAAAATTCAAAGATTAGAAATTCTAATTATAAGCTACAACATTATGTTCTAGCTATCGATTATTGAGAAATAGCATTTGATGCAGTGAATATTGAATATTGTAATGCATTTACTGAATATTTGGCTGATATTGAAAGTGTTTCTGCCTTTTCAGAGATGCTTTTAGGGCATTGCCCTTAATTAAATAAATGAGAATGGCAATCAGGAAGGAAGCCTTTTTAAATTCATTGAAATCAGGCAATCTACTATTTAATTTTGACAGGATTGTACCCACCATTTTTTCAACTGCACTGGATTGATAAGATTGCAATATTTGCTCCAATTCTCACATTCACTTTGAAGGGATGATACTGTAAGATCCTCTATCTCAGGGTCACATTCTGTACAATGTGCACCCATCCTGGGACAGAGCAGAAATTTAGTCATCTGAATAAAGATGCAAAGATCAGTTGCTTTGATGTGGCATATATCAGCTGTTAGAGCGCCAATTTCATAGGAAATATTCTCTATAAATTGCCGGGGATGGATGGATGAAAGAAATGAATGCATATAAAAATCAACTGTGACTTTAACAAAGAGCTATTATCCTAACTATTTCACACATGCTGTCAGCTCTGCCATCTTCGGCTTGCTGCCTCACCAGCATCCTGCAATCAACTATTAGGGGGGAGGGGAAGGAGAGCAAATGGGCAATAAACATGTATGGGGCATTGATGGGAAAAAGGGAGGAGGGATGACAGTTTGATGGAAACCAGAGGTGCAGGAAACCAGCCTGTGCCAGTCTTCAAGGCTGAGCAGCTTGACAATGGAATCTGGATTGCTCCAAACATTGGCACGGTTCTCAAAACACCTATGAAGTTTACCATTGCCCAAAGGCAAATTAGTCAAGAGGAAAGGACCAGGACGAAGGGGAAAAGTTTGTAACCTTTTTGCATGGGAATTTTAGTTCTAGCCTGCTTTTACTGCAGCTAGCAATTCTTACTAATTAAGAACCTATCACTTTAACAAAATGGAGTCGAGGGTCTTTCTTTCCTAGAGACCTAGCTGGAGCAGGTCTGACAGATGCGTCCTCATTGTGGGATGTCTGTAACACTGCTAATTTGACATGACATAATTGCATATGGGCTTTAGTGGTGTAATATGGACACTCTGAGACATCTACAGTAAATTGAAAAAAGGTGGTGGTTAGAAGAACAAGAGATATCCCCAAAACAGTAGCAGTATACATATAGAGCAAAATTAAGAGTATTGTTAAAGAATGATCTCCATAGCCCATCTGAAGCAGCTCTTCTCAAGATGCCCTTCCATTTCCATTGTGCTCGAAATATTTTTAAGGAATTAACCTTATAACCAAAATAAGATTAAACGTCTATTATCAAATGTTTCATATATACTTACAATACTTGCATCTTCCTTTCTGAAATGGTTTTCTTTGTATTTTTAGGGAAATCCCTCAATTTATCCTCCTGCTACTTATTTTGCTTTCTGAAGTCTCTCAGGTTTGCTGCTCTGTAGAAATTGTGTGACTTGCCAGAAAATTGGGGTCTACCTCATTTGACTGACCTTCCAAGAAGTTTTATTGCCACTCTAACAACTTCAGGTTAGTCATTTCAAAACTCCTCAGATATCCTTTCCCATGTTCTAGTTCCGTGAAGAAATCTATGTTCTTTTATTTGTACATCTGTGGAACAGATGTGCTACAAAGGTTTTTTTCACTTTAGAGTGGATTTTCACCTATCGTTTATTTTTAAAAATGTCCACCACTATACTTATGGGTTCTAATAAAAGGAAATCTTCACTGTTGCCCTCTACAAAGCAAAAATATGTGTCTCAGATGTCACCCAAGTCCTTATTTGGGCTTGAATAAGACAAATAGCATATTGTGCATTGTAATATGCTCTCTCAAAATACAGCAGATTCTTCCAGGGTGGCTGCCTTGCTGGGAATAAAGAAGAAAACTACAACAGGTCTGCTTTGCATTTCTTGCAAATGGCAATGAGAACACACAAATGTCTTACATACTGGGAACAACTGGCTTCTTACGATCTGCCAACAAAAATTGTGCCTTGCAGTCTAATCAGCTGACTGGGAGGAAGGTGGATACATACTCACTTTTGCAGGCCAAGCAGGACGTTTTTGAGAGTCAGATAGAAACTGTCTACTCCAAGGATCCATCTGGGGTTGAATAAGCTACATTTACTTTCATTTCCTAATTTCAGCCTAGCTGGTTTCTTACCTCTGAAGGTAACATTTTAGCATGTGATTCCAAACAAACCAATGGATTTTTTTTTTTTTATTCTGCTTGCAACACCACAAATCCATGTCCACATATCAAATCTGCCTAACATTTCTACTATATCTATACATAGCAATTGAGAATAGTTTCCATTCCCCCCCCAAATTATTTATTCTTCCATATTTATTTAAAGAGTTTTCCGATTTCACAGGAAATGCAATTTTAAATATCCTTAATTCTTTACTCCAACGTTAAAGCAGATACGTTTTCACTCAGATAAGTTTCATTTGGCAAACATATCCCATGCAGGCTTGACCAAATTCTTCAGAACTGAATGAGCAATTCTGAACACTGCAATTTCATATTTTAATTACATGTCTGTGTAGATGAAATGGTTCTTGTCTGGTTTTTGCCCATCAAAATGTTTTGCCTGCCACTTGAATTCCATAATCATATCTTTGAATTGTAGATCCATATTCATATAATTGAATTGTTAATAAAAGTGCACAGAACCTGGCTATGTGAATTTATCTGCCATCAAACAAAACATTTTGGACATGAGATTTTATCACTAGCAGCAGGCAGAAAGTTAGAAGGACCAAGGAAGTTCATTTTAGGCCTATTGTCATGCAACCGAATGTATCAATCTTCATGGATGCATCACATCTAGTGTCCAAATTAACTAACTGACCATCCAACCCACCCATCCATCTTTTACAGAGTCTCAAAAGAGATCAGAAACTGTGTAAGGTCTGAGACTAACATAATTTTTGAAGTTTTGTAATTAAATTTCTTTTAAATGCAGCTCAAAATCAAACTGTAAAAATGAAAAGGGTTTTAACTTAACCGAACTGAATCATCATCATTTGCACAAATGCCAGCCTTATCTCTCTTTGGTATTTTTATGTCTGTCAGAGCAACCTCTGGAAATTAACATCCCACAAATAGCTGTCTATATTTTGGTTAAAATACCAAAATAATATTCCCAAGCATCTGGTGAAAGGAAATTTTCCAAAAAGAAATAGTTTTGGAGGGAGTGGGCAGAATATAGACTAGGCTTTCGGCACCCTCGTTATCTTTGCATTCTAACTCAGCTTGAGAAGACATTGAAGAAATAATGGTTGTTTCCTGCAATGATTCCTTAAACACAGTTTCAAGACAACGTTTGAGAGTCTGTTGTATCCTTGCTCTATATACAAATCTTGGGAGGAGAATGCATTCCTTATATTGAGTGCAGTGAGCACTTTTCACAGAAATACAGAAAAACATTTCAGTCTCTTGTTATCTTAGTATCTCATAGCCTCTGCCGTAACATAAATATAAGTCACGTATTAAAGAAGTTTCAAGAAACATTATGTTAGGAAAAACATTTTAATTCAATTGTATTACTTTTTTAGTGTTTCAATTGTGCAATTCCAGCAAGATATAATTATTCGTAAAGCATGGGTACCAAATGCAAAAATCAAACTTAAAAATAAGAATTCATGTAAGTGTCCCAACCTTCGTACCACTTAGACCATTTACAGGTGTAATAAAGAATTTGTCTTCAAACACTACAGCATGTAACAAAATAGGTGCTGCAATCTGAAACAGTAATCATTTAAAACATTAAAGAATTATATAAATAGTTATCTCCAAGATTCCAAGATAAAGTCATGTTTGCATTGTTTTCTTATTTGTAGCCTTCTACTGATTTTTAAGGAAACTCAATTTGAGTGAAGATTCTTCAAGGTGATAGTGAAACTTTTGTTTAAATACTCAGTCTGACAAGAAAGAATCATAAAATCCTGGACTAGAAAGATGATCTCTCCTGGACATTTCAGACACCATTCTTCACTAGCTCGTGGATCCCACTTTGGTCTATAATCAAAGGAGCATGGAATTCTTTGTCCTTGACCAACTCCACCAATCCCTAGGAAAAAGGAAACACTCAGAAACTTAGTCAGGATAAATTTAGTATCAGTACAGCAAATTTAACCATCAAATGTAATCTAATATACAATTTGGACTTTCCATTTGAGAGAATCAGTTTCAAGTTCCTGTTCAGATCGTACTGGCTGGCCTTAAATATAGCTTTCTAAATCCTACTTTTTAGGTATATGCTTTAAGGTATTATCATCCTCCATTAAGGATTATTATGGGGATGAAAGTCAAGTGTTAGGGGCACTTGATATATTCATGTTAAACCTTCAAGCTCACATGTCCAATTACTGTTGCATAATTATAGCATATGAGAACAGTTTTGATGAAAAATCCCTTATGATGGCTTGCAACAGTATTGTAATTAGCTGCTTCCCCAATTTTCTATGAGGCAGTTTTGTAAGAGTGATGTTCTAAAGCTGCATTTTTAGCTATTGGAGTAGGCTAGCAAGTTTAGCAGTCTAATTTACAATAGTATAAATATAATACAAATTCCAACATCAAGTAGGAATGAAGTAGTAATCCATAAATGTATTGTGTGCTATAAGTATATTAACACCAATGAGTCTATATGGGCCATTGAAATTTGTAATACAAGTGTTCAGCAACTAAACATCCCTGTCAACTCACAATTCAATGCTAGGGACTTTGCCATGAGCCTCAGGAATATCAACTTTCCCATTATTACATCACACTCCTTTCACAGAGGTTGCTTGTTTCAACTTTGCCTTATCATCTATATTCATATTTAGCAATAGCACTTAGACTTATATACTGCTCCACAGTGCTTTACAGCATTCTCTGTGTGGTTTACAGAATCAGCATATTGCCCCCAACAATCTGGGTCCATTTTACCAAGCTCGGAAGGATGGAAGGCTCAGGATCGAACTGCTGGCAGTGGGCAGAGTTAGCCTGCAATACTGTATTCTAACCACTGCACCACTAGGGCTTATTTATCTTACCATCGATAAAGCAGAATTTTTACTTTAGGGTGGGATGTTTAGGAGAAGGCAGGGGGCGGAGAAAAAGAATTCAGAATACCACAGCAACTTACTTCACCCCCATAGGAGACAAGAGGAGAAATCTCACACTGAATTGGTGAGTCATTTGCATCTTTCAAACTAAGGAACAATTATAAAGAAAAGGTGTTAGTTCACGATGAGAAATGCACCAATGCTCCTATAATACTTGTGCACATGGCAAACTCTTGTTGAGGCATGAATGTCTTTCTCTGCTCATCATGAAACTTGTTTTTAGTGCTGCAGAAATCTAACTAGTATTAACAGCATGTGAGGAGATGGAGTGGGGGAGGAGAGAGAGAGGGAGAGAGAGAGGGAGAGAGAGAGGGAGAGAGAGAGAGAGAGAGAGAAGCACTAGTAGAGAGGCAATATTTCAAGAAATAGCATTTTTTTCCAGCGAAAAAAGATAAAACATTGAAACCTAGGCAATTTTTAGTATCATACCTCAATTTTTAGTATCATACCGTATCTATACACTATTAAAACACTTGTGTCTGCTTGTAATCTTCAATTGTGCCAAGTGGTACATCATAAGGGCAACAATTTCTAAAACAGATTACCTCAATTTGGCTAATTTATAGATTGTGTCCAAAATTCAGGACCCATTATTCTTGTGGGATTGAAATTTGGCAGAGTTGTGGCCATTTCAGCACTACAACATTTTTTGCTAGCTTTCCATAAGAAAAGTCAATGGGGAAGCCGGTAGGAAGTTGGAAGTTCCAGGATGGCAGGCAGTTAAGCAGCTGCTGTTAGGTGGAGAAAGTGAGGGGTGGGTAGGGGTGCAGGGAAGGAACAATGTAAATTGGGGAGGATGCACAAGAGACACCATGTGGGCCAGGGAAGGTGCAAAAGGATACATGATGGTGCATGAGGCACCATGCAGGTTGGGCAGAGGCTCACAAGCATGTGTAAGAGGTACCATGAGAGCTGAAAAGGATGCGCAAGGTAGCATGAGAGATGCTATATGGGTCAGAGAGGGTTGCAGGGATGCACAGTAAATGTTGTGTGGGTCAATGAGTGTGTGAGAAGGAGTGAGAAGCATAGCATGAGTTTCAACTGCAAAAAGCAGTTTAGAAATCAGTACAAATACGGGGGAAGCAAAGAAGGTTTGCAGAGATACAAACTTAAAGTGTCAGTGTAAACCAATTTTCTTTTTTTTCCCTCTTATCATGTGCTTTTAATTTCTTTCACCCACTATTTCTCACTCTATTTCTGTTCTTTCATAAAGATGCTTG
Source organism: Pituophis catenifer annectens (assembly GCF_029215685.1). Lineage (NCBI taxonomy): Eukaryota > Metazoa > Chordata > Lepidosauria > Squamata > Colubridae > Pituophis > Pituophis catenifer. The sequence goes on along the minus strand of NW_027256883.1, from coordinate 108,510,851 downwards.
CCCATCAAGCTAGGTACATGTTTAAGAGTCAACTGATGAATTCCTAACAAGATAGTTGATTGAAAGGTGGATGTTCTATCCAGAGTTGCAGAGAACAGCGAGGTGGGTGGTATATAAATTTAATAAAAAATAAATGTCACTACAGAAAAAAGTTATAACCATTTCAGAAAATGCCAGCAGAAGTCTACCGTTGGGTCGAAACTTATTCAATACTCCCAAAAGAATATGTTATTGCTAGTGGTGGGTTGCTACCAGTTTGCCCCAGATTGGGCGAACCAGTAGTGGCGGCGGCAGGAGGCTCCACCTAACCGCCCGGACGCTTCTGCGCATGCTCTTTCAGTTTCTTTCAGTTTCCATCAAAAAACATCCATTGGGGAAAACTGATTCCTGAACAACCATGCCATTCGCTTAACAGCTGCAGCATTTGCTTAACAATTGTTGCAAAAAATATTAAAAAATCATGATCTGGTCATATGATGTCTTCGCTTATGACCACAGGGACCATTGACTGTAATTCCAGGTTCAATTAGACTCGTAAGTCGAGAACTACCTGTACCTAAAGATAGACCCTAGCTTAATTTTTACCCATATGCCTCGCACCACCCCATGCACCCTGGAGTGGTAGGGGTCTTAATTAGGGCTTATTTTTGGGGGGGGGGTTAGGATTTATATTGGGCGCACATGTAAAGATCAACTTTTACTTTGGGTTACTTATGGGATAGGTCTTTTTTTGGGGGGGGAACACGGTATTTGTACATTCCGGTAATTATACACATCTTTATAAAGTGATAAATAATGGGCCTGATTAGATCTCCAATGATCATAGATAGTGAAATTCACTTATTTACCAGGGAGCTTGGGTGGGATGAAAGAACACTATCTACCCTTTTCTTTTTTTGGTCCTGAGCAGTGCCAATTACCATACTTTTTGGAGTATAAGACACACTTTAGTTTTTGGGGAGGAAAATAAGAAAAAAGCTGACTGGCGGGTGGATCAGCCTCCCTGAATACCCCCGATCAGCTGTTCCTAGAGGTGAATTTTAGCAACAGGTTCGTTGGTTGTGAGCTCTGTGCCTTGCTTTTTTTTCTGCCTCTGAAACCCTCTGAAACAGAGCTTCAGAAAAAAAGCTTTTTTTCTGAAGTTCTGTTTCAGAGGCTATTTTTTCTGAAGCTTCCTTTCTGAAGCTTTTTTTCTGAAGCTCTGTTTCCTCAAGCTTCATTTCTGAGGCTTTTTTCAGCCTCTGACACCTCCATTTGAGCGGCTGGGTGGGGCTACATTCGGAGTATAAGACGCACCCAGATTTTCACCCTCTTTTTAGGGGGGAAAGGTGCATCTTATACTCTGAAAAATATGGTAACACTCAATGAATAACCAAGACAAAATGAGCTGCTTCTAAAGATATGGAACCTATACATTTGTTGACTAGAATTCTTGTATCTATTACCTCTTTCTGCAAGGCTGGCTTTCAGATAAGACAAAACAGTGCCATTTAGGATATATGTCAGAACAACTATAAATACAAAATAATCTCAAGGAATTATTAAATACCTATTCAATAACCTAATACCTATAAATAAGAAACCCCTCTATTTTGTCCTCAATCACCTTTGGATCGCCCCTTTACTCCCTCTTCATTCACTAATGCTCCTTTTCCTATGATCTCTTTTTCTTCATAATCTAGTCTGAAGATCTTTATATTTTCCATTCCCCCTGCTCCCAAGGTGAAAAGTAGAATTGAGTAGAATTTATGCAGTAAAAATAACATCCAAAGTCATACCTTTGCACAGACTTTCCTGCAAGCCCCAGATTTAAAAAAAAAAGAAGAACACTGCAGGTGCATCAATGGGGTGCCAGCATTATGCTTTAGCATCTCTTCTCTCTCCTATTCCAACAACAGTGTTATGTTTTCAGAGCAGTCCGCCAGCAAAGCTTGTTACTTAAATTTAGAAAGCCACAGATTTCATAGGCGTGAAAAAAGCTCTACACATGCAAACTAAGGTCTTCCAAGAAGTGAATCCAAGGTAGCCATTGGCCACTATTTCATAGGTCCCAAGAAATAAGTAAATAAGAATTGTTTGTTGTATTTAATACCAAATAAAAAGATGGAGTACCAAGACCCTACATGCTATGGAGAGGAGTGTTAGCCAGTACCCAAGCAGACCCATCACCATGCATTCCCAGCAGCCCGAGACAGTATATTTACTTGGGTTTGGCATCAGCTTGGATCACATCTGACCTTCCATTTGTGTTGCTGTCATATGGGGGAAAAAAAGGATTAATAAGCAGGGATAGAAAATTGAGGGGTGTGCCAAATCTAAAAAAGCATCTTTCTATGATATGGGAAGAATGGAGCGGTCATATTCTACCCATCTATTTAGAAGGAGGTTGGAAGCATACAGGTAGTCCTCAGTTTATGACCATTTGTTTAACAACAATCTGAAATTATCACAGCACTGAAAAGTGACTTATGAACTGTCCTTAAAGTTATAATTGTTGTTCCACTTTTATGGTCATGTGATCACAATTTGGGTTGCTTGGCAACCAGCTCACATTTACCATGGCTGCAGCATTCTTCAGTCACATGATTGCGATTTGCAACCTCCCAGCCCATTTTCTACAAAAATCAATAGCGGAAGCCAGATTTGCTTAATGACTGCACGATTTGCTTTACAAATGCAGTGATCTGCTCAACCATGGTAAAAATGGTTGTAAAATTGGGTCCACTCACATGATTCAGTTAACAATGACATTGCTTAGTGACTAAAATTCTGATCTCAGAATTTTGTGGTTCTAAGCTGAGGAATACCCAATTGAATGGCAGCTTTTTTTATCCAGAACTCTATTTTTAATGATTTTATTTTTATTTATAACCCAGTGTTATTTTTTATGAATAAGTTAAAGGGGCGAACACACACACAATACTCCTTCCTCCTCCTACTTTCCCCACAACAACCACCCTGTGAGATGAACTGGGCTGAGAAAGTGATTAGCCCAAGGTCACCCAGCTTAAGGTGGGAGTGGAGCTCACAGTCTCCTGATTTCTAGCCTGATGCCTGAACCACTAGACCAAACTGGATCTCTGATATCAATCTGATATCAGTATTGAGCAACATGTTGTTCTCTAGATGTTGTTAAAATGTCACTCCCAAAGTTGCACCCAGCCTAGCAATAATGAGGGAAGTTGCAAATTGTTATTTCACCAATATTTGAAGAGCAAAACACTGCCTTTCCTTGAATTTCAGAGATATTTCTTCAATCATGATCTTTTTTGACCTTGATACTCAACTCCAATATGTTTCCTGGGACATTTTTTAGAGCCGGATGAAAATTTGTATCACAAACATTCAACCTTTCTTGATATATAATAAAGGTGATGAGCCGTTTAACACTATACATGTCATCTGACATTTTCTTCTTCACTGTTCCTCCTACATCAAAATAAACAAACTACTGCCATCTCTCCCACAAAAGATAACTGAGGAGGCAAGATTCCAAAGTCAAATGCTTGGGAGCATTCAGGTACAAACAAATGGGGTTACTTTATACCACTTTAGTGGCCCATCTAGCTCAGCTCAGGAAGAGAAACCTTAAACTGAGACATAAACTTCCTGTAGTTCACATATACCAGTGATGGCGAACCTTTTCAGCACCGTGCCCAAACCGGAACGTGCATACATGTGTGTGCATGTACATGTTCCAAAGCACAGGAAACCCGAAGACCAGCTGGACAGTGCATGCATGCCTGGTTTTTCAGGCCATTTTTCAGGCTGTTTTCAGGCCATTTTCCAGGTCATTTTTCAGGCTGTTTTCAGGCCATTTTTCAGGCAAAAACCAGCCAAGAATGTCCTGAAAACGACCTGAAAAATGGCCCAAAAAAGGCCGGAAGTGGCACTCTGGCGCCCATGACGACCAGCTGACCACTGCGCATATGCATGCTGGAAACCAGAAAAGCAGCTGGTGATGGCACGCGTGCCCAGAGAGGGCTCTGCATGCCACCTCTGGCACGTGTGCCATAGGTTCGCCATCACGGACCTATACGGACATGCTATTTTGATTCTTCATTACTCTTTCATACACAAAGCTCCTTTTTTATTGTGATTTTGTTCTTCCAAAAATCTTTCTCTCTCCATGAGTACATGTTCAAACTCCGGTCTTGGACACGAAGCATACAGACTAGACCAGCGTTTTTCAAACTAAGAAATTTTAAGGTGTTGATCTTCAATTTCCAGAATTTCCCAACCAGCATTCTGGAACTTTGGTAACACAACTGTGTATGTTCTTTCAGTTGAATTGGAATTACATGCAGACTACACAAAGTGTTCTTATTAGAGATGGAAGGTAAAAATTAGGGGAAGGTCAAATTTTCTAACCGTGGAATAGCTGGCAGGCGTGTTCCATTTTCATCCACAAAGTGTCCACCAGCATTGAGAACCCAACAGTGATGCAGTGACATCAAGGAATGTCTCGCAGTGGTGGGATTGTCCTTGCCATTTTGGCTATCGGCATTTTTCAAAGGGGAGAATTCATCTTCTCGCAGCACTTCATAAACCACAAAGTTCCTGGATTCAAAATAAAGTTGAGATTGGTCAAGTGTAAAGATTTTAATCACTTTCTGCTTCTACTACCATGTTTTCCTGAAAATATGACCTACCCCGAAAGTAAGTTCTAGCTTGCTTTTTATACGTGCACCCAATATAAGCCCTATCCCCAAAATAAGCTCTAATTAATACCCGCTCACTCAAGGATGCACGAGTAAAAATTAAGCTAGGGTGGGGATGGCGGGGTGGAGCTGCCCTACTATTTACCTTTGGACAGTTGCAGCCAGGCCTCGCACACCCTGACACCTGCCTTGCCTGCCCATTTTTTCTGCAGCTGGCAAGGCTTTCCTGAAGGCCTCTGCAGCCGATAACAGAGCTCCAGTTATCGGGCTGCAGAGGCCTTCAGGACAGCCTTGCTGGCCTTGCCAGCTGCAGAAGAAGTTTCTGAAGGTCTCTGAAAGCGAAAAGGAGGCCTGGGACAATGCATGCAATTGAGGTGAGTAGGTGGACAACACCCACTCCCCAAAATAAGACTTGGTGCCTTTTTTGGTGGCAAAAAAATATAAGACAAGGTCTTATTTTTAGGGAAACACGGTACTATCAACTACAGATGGACATTACCAATAAACTCATATGCCAAGGAAAAGTCAACAGAGGGGAAGAAAACATTTCTACAATTATTTATATCTTCAGCCAAAACATTTTTTCAAAGCTTTCAAAACTAAAATGTATACCAACTTTATAGCAATTGCTGGAGCTAGCTATAGTCCTTCCTTTAGATAGGCACAAAGATAAATTGGCATTACAGACTCTTTGAAGAAGTTTGCCTTGAGCTTCAGTCTAAACAGAATGGCCACTGAGTATCTGCTTTCCCCTCTTTAAACCACATCTGTTCCTCCTGTTGCTTTTGACTGGTTCCCAAACCAGGGCAGGACAAATTATATTTCTCATTCTTCTGTAACACCATACACTTCCTACAAATGCCACAGAATCTAATCTGAATAATATATGTAGCATATCCCTTTTTGATCCATGTTTAACCGCACATCTTACTCTTCTATCTGCCAGCTTCTCATAATGTAGTGTATAATGTAGACAGCTCAGCTTCTTAGCTGCACTCAAAATGATAATCTCATACAATCAGGAATGGGGCCGGGAGGGGGGGAGAGAACTTTCAAAAGAAAAATAAAGCCAAGAGCCATACTAAGATGCACACAAAATAAGTCCGTCAGTCACTTGGGACTTACTTAGCAAACTGGAAGATATCAAATACAAATTTTTCCATTTTAATTCCATTTGGTTTGTCAGGCTTCAGAGCTTTTCCTGTGGTCACGTCTACATATGGGACTTTTTTCTGAGCTATGTGATGTTGCAGCCGAGGTTCATAATCACTGAAACATCAAGATAGGAGTCAGCAGAGTAAGAAACACACCGTGGTCTATAAATTGGTCTATCTTCATTTTTTAAATCCCATCATTCTGGCAGGCAAATAATAGCTATTTCAAAACTAGATACCTGAGCCACCTTTTTACTCCTGCAAGAAAGTAGCACTACTGTTAATTATTGTCAATTAGGGCTTACCACTCTTATAATCTCTTCCTGTCCCTTACCTTGTTTACAGCTCAGTGTAAACATCAATGCACTAAAATCTCTTGACACATTTTCTGAAAGAATCTAAGTTATTGTATGGATTTTGACCTTGAGCTCGGAACAATTCTGATTCTACATACCAGAGACTGTGCCACCTTATCACTTATCTTTTTCCTGTCAGGACATTACTAGCAATGTCCTATAATGTTAAACATATAGATGAATCAAGTGCCAAACTAGGAATCATTAATAAAACAAATAAACAAACAAACCCGAAAATTAAACTGAATATAAAAGCATCTTGGTTAAAACCTTGAAAATAAAACTGAATAAATACAATAACATCCTGATAAGTGCATCTCAGAAAGGACTAAGGAGAAAAAAGCAACCATGATCAGGAGACCAGAAGAAATCCTCAACAAAAAGAGACTACTACTTTGTACCTTAGAAAAAAATGGGTAAGGGGAAATACAGCAAAGGAAAATAAAATCACGTTCTATATATCCTAAAAGATTTTAAAAAGTTTTCTACCAGCAGCATTCTTTGCCTGTGCAATTTGTGAATGTTGCCTATATGATAAGTTTTATGGTATGCTAAACTTAAATAGTTTTTATTTCTTGGTTTGAACCATCCTGAGTATATAGGCTATGCCATAGCAAACATAATTAAAAAAAAGAACATATTTTAGCATGAAGAGCAGAAATGACCTTAGAACAGCATTTCATAGATCAGCATGATTTAAAAAAGTCCTTACTTGACAATATCTTTTAGAAACTCCATTGTGAAGTAGTGATTGGCAATGTTGCCTGCATTAAAAAGTAATCGGCCATCAGAACTTCTTTTCTGGGCTGTGGCCAGAGAAATCTCACTGTATTCCACCACTTTGTAAACACCATCTACTTGGCACACCACTCCAACTGGTTCTGTTGGATTAGTTTTTTCGACAACCTTGTAGTGGAGTAGGAAACAGAACTGTAATAACTTGAATTGACGTAAATAACTGTGATATACATTTTGATGGAATGTAATTCCTTCTTCAAATGCAATAACTGTTACCCTCAGTTTAATATATATTGGCATAAGGAAGAAAACTTTCAATGATGAGATCAAACTATGCAAATGATCTATAGCAATTCAACGAACATTGGCAAAACAAAATAATTTTTAAGTATTTTACCACATTGTTAAAATGCTTGAAATACAACAGATCTCGATAATGACAGAGTTTTCAATACCTTCAAATACTGTGTGTACTAATGGCAAAAGTATGTTTTAAAGCAAAACAGAGAGAGTTCCAAAACAGTTTAGTAGTTTTGGCTAATTCCACCACAAAAGTCATATTTTGATTGTCAGAGATGAATGTGGGTTGTGTTGAAATCTCTGCTTTAAGATGTGTAAGGGAAAACTGACCAAGAAACTCTTGAAATCCAATACTCATATTAACACCTCAAGTTTTCTGTTTAGCAGAGTTCAAACTGACTTTTATGACATTTCGTTTTAGCAACAGGAGCATGCATACCAACTGGCAGATGAAGAATATGATGGTTCTTCTGTCAGAAAGAACTCTTCTATCACATAAATAAAATTTCCAAACTGGCAAGCTGCATCAACCAAAAAAATCTCTGTAATATTACAAATGTTGCCAGCTCTAATTGCTTTATCTTTGAGATACTTTCTCTCTCACCACATGAGGGTGTTATAGCAAAGTAATCATAAAGGAATCCTCCTGCTAAACTTGGTCATTTCTGGTCATTGCATTTATGTGAATTTCTTATTACTATTATGGATATGGCTTCCAAATCTAACCGAGAAACTAATTTACAAAAAGAGCAGATATTGTATTACTAAATAGCTTGTGAATTACTAGTGAATCAAATCAACCAAACAAAACATAATTAAAACACACATCCATTCCTACTCTTATCTCAGAATAAAAAGTAAGCAACTCTGGATAAATTCTTTTTAAAAAGGTTATGAATTTACTATAATTCTATTCTACAGAATTCTGAAATCGGAAGGAAATTCTGACCCTGAATTGGTCTGCTAGGGGAAGGTAATAGATAGAAGGTAACTGATTTAAATAAAATCAAAGAAAGATGAAAAGAGAGATGTCAATATCCAAGATGATTCCTTGGAATACTTTAGAATATATTCCCCTTTAACAAGAACCTCTAAGATTAGAACTTGACAATTACCAAGTCAGAGAGCTACAGGAATGGATGAAATATCCACAGAAATATAGCAAAGAACAAAACAATAATCAATAAAACTTCTAACCAAAACGATGCCAGAAAATCTGGAGAATGATAGTGGCCAGCAGATTGGAAGAGGTCAATTTACATACCATTACCAAAGAAAGCCATTTTAACAATGTGTGCAAACTACTATACAATATCCTTAATTTCACATACCAGCAAAATAATGCCTAGGATAATCCAAAATGCGTACGATAATCCAAAATAGCTTTTGGATTAATTTTGCATCATCCAAAATTCCATACGTGGAAAGGAGATGCCAGATGCTCAAACTGAGCTTTAGAGAAAGCCAAGGAATACAAAACATTATAGCTGATGCTTGCTGAATAATTTAAAAAGCCAAAGAATACCAAAAATAAATCAATATGTGCTTCACAGATTACAAAAAAGTTTATGATCATGTCAATCATGTCAAGCTGTGAAATGCTCTTAAGAAAATGGGAATCCCAGAATATCTCATAATTCCTATGTGAAACCTGCAATCACAATCTGAATGGAATATGTGACAGATTGCTTCCAGGTCATCAAAGGAGTGAGACAATGCTGTATACTCTACCTTTATTCAATTTATATGCTGAATATACATATTGAGAGAGGTTGGATTAGGAAAATAAAAATGAGCTTTTAAAATTGGAGGAAGAAACATCCGTAGCCTGTGACATGTGGATGACATTTCCTGATAGACGAAAATATAGGTTCTATTAATGAAAATCAAGGAGCACAATGAAAAAAAAGGAATTAAGATTAAATACAAAGCCCAAACTAATGATAATAGGTACATCAACCAACATTAGAACGGACAATGAAAATATTGAAGTGGTAATTATGTTTTGCCTTTTAGGGGTAACTATCAGTAGTAAAGGAACCAGCAGTCAAGAAATATGTTTAAAATAATCGGCACAGTAGCAGCCTTGGTTATTTATTTTTTCCAATTTTTTTTAAATATAATAACTAAGAAAAGGAGGGGACAACTCATTCTCTTCAGTCACTTGTTACCTTTGCTCCACAGTCTGCTCCTTTCTGTATACAAAAACCAATGAACCGAGGGTCAGCAACTTTTACCAAAATGTTATCCACGCAATAGACATGTATGCTGCCAATTCCTCGCTGTTCCATGTCCTCTATAATATGATGAGTTCCTAAAGCTCGGTACAGACCCCCATTGCCATCTTTAGGGGAAAAAAGAAAATGCTACTTTATTGTTTCTTGGTTTGTTTTTAGCATTTCTGACTTTTTTCAAGCTAAATTTGATATACAGATGTAAAGGTTTGCAATACAGAATGGGGAACATTTTGTTCCTGGTTCTACAGGTAGCCCTCATTTAGTAACCTCTTCAGATAGTGACTCTTTGCAAATATGATAATAATAAACATGGTAAATGATAGTGAAAATTGATGTTTGCTTTAGTAAATGATAGTGATCATTTTCTGATCAATCTGCACGCTTATGTCCAAATTTTTGCACTTGACAACAACACATACTGTAGTAACAGTAATGCTGGCTTTGTTGCATGAGAATTTTATCTGAAGGAGATGGCAGCATCCAGCGATCTTCATAGCATCTCTCTGTCACATGGCTTAGTGACTATTTCTCTGGAACAAATTGTAATTGTTTGATGAGGACTACCTGTACTTGCTTACTATTGAATAAAGTTTTCAAATCAATATTATTTCCTATTTGTTTTTATGGAAAATTTTTAATACCGCTTTGTAGAGCTTATGGAGTTTTTCCTTATATATATAACTTTTTTGTTTTATCAATGTATAAAATGCAAATAAAAATAAAAATAGGAAATTAAGGAAAGAAAAAATAAAGGGGGAAAGAAAATATGGGGTACAGGGAAGAAAGAAAAAGGTGTTGACTTCCGACTTTTTAGCATAGTTCAAGATAACATTACAATCTCAACTTTTTATTTTTACACATTAGTATATAACTAGCCATTTCTATATGGGGACGTAGTGGCTCAGTGGCTAAGACGCTGAACTTGTCGAACAGAAGGTCGGCAGTTCAGTGGTTCAAATCCCTAGTGCCGTGTAACGTTACTTGTCCCAGCTTCTGCCAACCTGGCAGTTCAAAAGCACATAAAATGCAAGTAGAAAAATAGGGACCACCTTTGGTGGGAAGGTAACAGCACTCTGTAAGCCTTCGGCATTTAGTCATGCCGGCCAAATGACCACGGAGACGTCTTCGGACAGTGCTGGCTCTTTGGCTTAGAAACGGAAATGAGTACCGCCCCTAGAGCCAGAAACGACTAGCACGCATGTGTGGGGGAACCTTTACCTTTTAGCCATTTCTATAACAACAAATCTATCTAATCAGCAAAAGCAATTTATTTATGTATTTTATTTATGTATTTCTATTTGAACATAATGATCTTTATAAACTACAACCATTTATATTAACAAAATTCACTGTATTATTTCAGATGCTTTAACCTTAAAGGGGGGGAAATTCATTCATTTTAAAACACTAAGCTTTTCTTTAAAAACATTTCCAAAGTTAAAACATTCTAATACATCTTTTTTTTAAACTTTCTCTTAGCATACATACTTTAAAGTACTTTCAGACCAATAAAATTCCAACTAACTCCAATTAATTCATTAAATTTAGATGACTCCCTCCAAGTTACTCTCATAGAATATTTTTCTTCTTGTTGTATAAATCCTTTTTAAAGCTCTAGATTTTTCTTTAAGCTAACACATCTTTTTCGTTAACTTTCTCTTAAGGTAGTTTCAAATACACTTTCAATAATATTTTACAAACTTTAGGAATTACTTAAGCATTTTATATATAAGGGAAAAATACATTTTCAAACTTTAGATTAAGACTTTTTTTCAATTACAAATATCAAATCAATGAAAATTCATCTTAATTCCAATTGACTATGGAATGATATTTATTGCTCAAATAACTTTGTGTCCTGCTGATTTTATTATATAGATTGCTGCTAACTCCAATACGCAAAGATAATCAATCTTTTCAGAGCAATCTGATTAACTTTAAGTACCACAGGGCTCGGTACTCTCTCCAGTCCTGTTCAACATTTATATGAAGCCACTGGGTGAGATCATCTGTCATCATGGACTAAGATATTATCAATATGCTGATGATACTCAGCTGCATATCTCAGCTTGTGGTGAGTTAAGTGATGCCATGTCCTCCCTCTTGCAGTGCCTGGAGGCTGTTAGGGGCTAGATGGGGAGCAACGGGTTGAAACTAAACCCTGGCAAGACAGAGTGGCTCTGGATTTGGGGCTCATTGGCTCAGGGAGAATTACCATCTTTGGTCGTGGATGGGGTGGCACTACCACAAACAGACCCTGTGCGTAATCTGGGGATTCTCCTGGACTCACGAGCAGGTGACAGTCGTGGCCAGGAAGGCCTTTGCGCAACTCCGAGTTGTGTGCCGGTTATGCCCTTTCCTGGACCAGCAATCCCTACTCAAAATCACTCATGCCCTGGTCACTTCCCGTCTTGACTATTGCAACGCGCTCTACATAAGGCTGCCCTTGAAGAGCATCCAGAAGCTCCAGTTGGTGCAAAATGCAGCAGCCCACATGGTTTTGTACAGACTCCAGTGTGCACATCTATCACCTCTCCTGTGGGAGCTGCATTAACTGCCAATTTGCTTCCAGGTGCAATTCAAGGTACTGGTTGTGACCTTTAAAATCCTTCATGTCTTGGACCAGGTTATCTGAGGGGCCATTTCTTGCTGGTCACATCTATCTGACCCATTAGAGCGGGGAGGCAGGGAATGCTGCGTGTCCCATCCTCAAGGGAGATACACCTGGTGGGACCCAGAAGAATGGCCTTCTCCATGGCGGCTCCCTCTCTCTGGAACATCATTCCCCCAGAGATTAGAATGGCCCCCACTTTAATTCTCTTCCGGAAGGCACTGAAGACCTGGTTCTGCCAACGGGCCTAGGAAACCCAGAGTGGGAGATCGGCTGTTGTGGGGGTGGGAGGGATTTTATTACATTAATTTATTTGATTTTTTATTAGTTTTACTGTTTTTAAATGTGGTTTTTATATTCTGTAAGCTGCCTTGAGTTGCCATGGGCGAATAGTCGACAATATAAATTTAATAAATAAATAAACTGCCTATATCTCCATACTGTTAGCCTGTGGATAATTACCCAAAGAAGATTTTAAAGTTTGCTTCAATCCTGAGTTATTAATTCATTCCTATAAATCAAATAGATCTACATCTTACCTGGGGCCATAGAAACTTTGCCCTTTTCTTCCAGGAAAATTTTCCCACTGAAGTCCATGGCAGGCAGCATCCCTTGTTTGAAGAAGATCACATTTTCCTTCTTCAAACCAAAATATTTGTGTTTTAGAAAAAATTCTTTAGTCAGTTCTATTGTCCTGCCACTGGTCATTATATACCTGCCCAGACCAACAAGAGAGTCATAATTCATTAAAGTCAGACACATATACATCTAGGATATGCATTCATTTTGAAACGACAAAAAATTCTTACCATGGAATAACGCATTGAAGGCCATGTTGCTTTTCGGCTAGCTGCTGCAGTTTTAAAATACGCTCTGCTTGGATCTGAAACAGTGTTTTATGGGACAGTAACCCTACATCATACATTCCTTTGGGATACGAGACACCAAGCCTTGTCCCTTGTCCACCAGCTAACAGAAGAACAGCAACTTTGCTCTGAGAAATCTGTCGGAGACCTAAACCAAAGAGGAAAAATGAAGGAAATAATCTGATCCCTTCAAGTGCCACTTCATGGCAACAGACATTTTATTCTACTTTTGAATAGCATAAGAAATTGTACTGTAAGCACAGGGAAAAAAATCTGCATCTCTGAATGATATTACCATTATTGTTTCTAGATATTTGATCTCTCCCCCCCCCCCACCTTAATCACAATAAACTGGTTCTCAAGCAATATACTAGTTATATAAAGAACTCACTACAAGATAATATTTTATGCATAAACCTAAGTCAACATAGGATGGAAAACACCTGTTCTAAAACCAAAACTTTAATCTTTCTAACCACAGAATGCAAAAATAGATATTTGCCCAAATAACATATATATAAAGCTGTCAATAACACCTCTACAGTAAAATCTTCCTAGATAACTTCCTGCTTTCAACTGTGCCTGAAACTATTGAAGCATTTCAGTACAAGTGATTCCATAGGTAGATGTAAACAGATAAGCAACTGATATAATGAGACAGCAACCTTAAGTTTTTAACTTAATTTGTGCAGCACAGTAATATATATTGCAAGTGTTCAATGGCCTGAATGCTGTATTGTCAAAATCTCATTTTGTAGCATTTTAAATCTCTCTCAATTCAAACCATCAACTTGTTTGATCTGCTCTTATCCTGCAAGCAATGCAGGATTCTAATGGCTGGGGGGTGAGCTAAAGTTAAAGGTTTTGTTTATCAAGTTCAGTTGATTCAAGATGTAATACTAGTTTTTCTTCAAAGTTTCTTCAGTGTTATTGCTGATCATTCTTCAAAACACACTAAATTCACTAAATAATTATCATAAATCATAGAATATAAGGATCTTAGATATTATATAATCCAATGCTGTGATCAGTGCAAGAATCCACAGGCATAACATCTTCAGCAGATGGCCATTCAGTCTTGTTAACATCTCCAGCCAAAAACAGCCCACCCTTTTCCAGGGCAATCTGTTTCACTGTTAAATGGCTTTTGTCTTTAGGCTGATGTTCAAATAAAAACTGTTTCCCAATAATTTAAACATATTTCTTCTTGATTTCTGGAGCAACTCTGAAGAATTCTTCCTCTATGTGTTAGACTCTCAAATACTTGAAGACAGCTACTGTGTCACTGTACAATCTGCTCCTTTCTAGACTAATGATAGGCAGAACATTTTTCTTCCGTTTCTTATCATCTCATTTGCCCTTTCTCTAACATGCTCTAGTTTGCCAATGTCCTTTCCAAAATGTAATGTCCAAAAAGTATATAAAGTTGCAAGAAAAAGTATGTGAACCTCTTGGGATTACATGGAGTTTTGCATGAATTGGTCATAAAATGTGCTCTGAACTTCATCTAAGTCACAACAATAGAAAAACACAGTCTGCTTAAAATAATACTACACAAACATTAGATGTTGCCATGGTTTAATTGAACATAACATGTAAACATTCACAGTGCAGGGAGGAAAAAGTATGTGAGCCCCTAGCCTAATGACTTCTCCAAGAGCTAATTGGAGCCAGGAGTGAGCCAACCTTGACTCCAATCAGTGTGATGATATTGGATGTGTTGCGGACAGCTGTCCTGACCTTTAAAAACACACACCTGTTTTGGGTTTACTGGTTTCAAGAAGCACTGTCTGATGTGAACCATGCTTCGCAGAAAAGAGCTCTCAGAAGACCTACGATCAAGAATTGTTGACTTGCATGAAGCTGGAAAGGGTTACAAAAGTATCTCCAAAAGCCTTGATGTTCATGTGTCCACGGTAAGACAGACTGTCTACAAATGGAGAAAGTTTAGCACTGTTGCTACTCTCCCTAGGCGTGGTCGTCCTGTAAAAATGACTGCAAGAGCACAGCGCTGAATGCTTCATGAGGTAAAAAAGAATCCTAGAGTGTCAGCTAAAGACCTACAGAAATCTCTGGCACATGCTAACATTTTTGTTGACACATCTACAATAAGGAAAACATTAAACAAGAATGGAGTACATGGGAGGACACCACGGAGGAAGCCATTGCTGTCCAAAAAAAATATTGCAGCATGTTTGAAGTTTGCAAAAGAGCACCTGGATGTTCCACAGCACTACTGGCAAAATATACTGTGGGCAGATGAAACCAAAATTGAGTTGTTTGGGAAGAACACACAATACTATGTGTGGAGAAAAAAAGGCACAGCATACCAACATCAAAACCTCATCCCCACCGTAAAACATGGTGGACGGAGCATCATGCTTTGGGGCTGCTTTGCTGCCTGAGGGCCTGGACGGATTGTTGTCATTGATGGGAAAATGAATTCCAGAGTTTATCAAGACATTTTGCAGGAAAACGTACGACCATCTGTCCGCCAACTGAAGCTCTGCAGAGGATGGGTGATGCAACAGGACAATGACCCAAAGCATACAAGTAATTCAACAAAAAAATGGCTTCAACAGCACAGAATACGCCTTCTGGAGTGGCCCAGTCAGAGTCCTGACCAAAACCCAATTGAAATGCTGTGGCATGACCTTAAGAGAGCGATTCACACCAGACATCCCAAGAATATTGCTACACTGAAACAGTTTTGTGAAGAGGAGTGGTCCAAAATTACTCCAGATTGTTGTGCAGGTCTGATCTGCAACTACAGGAAACGTTTGGTTGAGGTTATTGCTGCCAAAGGAGGGTCAACCAGTTATTAAGTCCAAAGGTTCACATACTTTTTCCTCCCTGCACTGTGAATGTTTACATGTTATGTTCAATTAAACCATGGCAACATCTAATGTTTGTGTAGTATTATTTTAAGCAGACTGTTTTTCTATTGTTGTGACTTAGATGAAGTTCAGAGCACATTTTATGACCAATTCATGCAAAACTCCATGTAATCCCAAGGGGTTCACATACTTTTTCTTGCAACTGTAATATTCTAGATATAGCTTAAGCAATCAAAATAGAGAGGGAAAATTACTTCTTTTGACCTTGATTTAGTAATTCAGTTGGTATAGTCTAGATTGCATTTGCTTGTTTTTGCAGCTGCAACATGCTATTGGCTCATATTTAGCTTGTGATCTATTGAGAATCCAGATCCTTTTTGCATATACTGGTGCCCATTATGATCCCCCCATTATTCAAACCTTTGATTTTTTTCCTATCCAAATGCTGCAATTCATTTTGCTGGCTTCTGCACATTGTTCTGTTTATCAATCCCTAGCTACTGTAAAGAATTTAATAATAATAAGGAAAGCAATCACCTGATAATCAAGTGAAACTTATATCTAGAAGGTTAAATGTACAGCTTCATTAACCAGTTTATCTAGGCCAGCTTCTGCAAACTGGGTTTCTCCATGTGTGATAGACTAAAACATCTGGAGAACAGCTGATTGGGGAAGTCTTCTCTACACAATGTCATGTAATGCTGCAGGTTTACTTTCTTAAAATATCCTATGTGTCCTGTTGGATCCTTACACCTACCTTCTTTCTCCCATACTGGCAATTGAGCTTGGTCACGTGTTGTACTCCCAAGGACCTCACGTGGCACAGATTCCATCTTTGCATCAATGCTTTCCTGCCCTGGTAAATGGCTACTATCTAACATGGCTTTTTTGAAAGCCTGGTCCAGCTCCTTGAGATCCATGGTGTTTAATTCTTTATATAGTTCTTGTTTTTCTAGTTCATTTAATTCTTCCCAAAATTGAAGAAGATGGCTTTGTCCTGCTTCAGCCAAGCAGTGCTGGAGCATATGGATATTGATGTCCATGACCCTGCATAAGAGAGAAAAATGTATTTATGAAGCTCATTGTGCATGAGAGTTTTCTGCATTTTTTCCAGCATTCATTCATTTGTGGAGTTAACTCTAACATAACTTCATGGAGACCATGAGAAAAAAAAATTAGAAATTTGAACACTGCAGGACTCCTCCACTCCCATTACATAACAACAAGAATACTGAAAACAGTCTACAAGAGGAAAAGTAAATATAAATTCAAATATTGTACACTAAATTGTACAAAATACAGAATATAAATCTAAGGAATATTATGAATATATGATGTTAATTTATGAATTCCACTATTGTTTGCTTTAGTTCTGTCAGTGCCAACCATCTGCTGGAGAATGGATTCCTTTCCCTCCAAGAGATGTTGAGCACTCTTCAGAATGGTACCTGTGATAATTAAGTGAAAGGAGTATATAGGATTCTACAGGATTTCTCAAATCACAGCCAGAGCAATGATAGATTTTTCAAAGGCTTAGATTTGTACACAGAATTTTATCTTATCTCAGTTTCAGTACAAACAAAAATAAAAAACATAACCCATAAGCAAAAGAGACAAAAAAGAGATGGCTTTTTCAAGATATAAGCATTGGCAGTTTAGTGATTTCCCTTTGTCACTAGCATGAACATGTTCATTCATTTGTTAACAAAGCAAACTGAACATAATTTTACATATATATGGCATGGTGATCTGACAATCCAAAATTTAATCTTCCTCCACCCCAAATGTTCCTATTACCTCTACAATGGTTATGGTAGAACCATTCTTTCACATTTTTACATATGTAAAAATGGCAGAGATTCTACTGCACATTTTTTGACAAATAGTATAAAAATATTCTGGATATTTTGTTGTAATTCGCAGATCCATTGAAATGATCACATATACATTTGCTGGGTAGAAGCATCGAAATGATCTGGCTTTGCAACACCTGTGCATATAAATGTTTAACAGGGTTAAAGTCAGCTGTGCTGCAGCAACTTATCAGCATGGTCCTGTGTAAGTTCTACAGTATCCTAGTCGTATTCAATGCACCTTGCACTCAGGTAGAATTGCACTTGACTTATATATTTATTTATAAAGATGACATTTATATTAATGTTTAAGAAATACACAACCCTCAGGCTCAGTCATCTTTTCCTTAGGTTAGAATGCACGATACCATGTAATGACTTAAGTAAAATTAACTGGCGTAACCACAGGACATGTTTTAAAGACCAACTTTTAAACAGCATGCATAGAATTAGAAATGTAACACAATGACAGTATAATTCACCAGGCTCAACCCAAACGAACAATAAGAATTACAGACATTCTGGAAAGACACCTTTCGTCCACAATATAAATGTTCAATTAAAAAAATGCAACTCGCCCTCCCTTTTTCATAGGTCGCCCCAACGCTGGCTCTAGGAAAATAGCAAACCTCGCCTGTTTCGCCGGCCACTCAGTTGCGTCAGGCAGCCCCTTTTACAACCCCACTAAATCAGATCGGCTCGGCTTTTTCCTTCTTCTCACACCAACCTATCAAGAGCTCCTTCAGAACTCCGCCCCCCTCGGCTTAGATTAACCAATAACCAGGCAGGAGGAGGAACCCGCGGCTTCGGCCTCGTGCTCGCCCACTAACTGGGTGGGGTAATGACTCTGGAATGTGGCCACGTCATCCTTCAACGGAACGGACACGGAACGCTATTGGCTCAAAGCCAGGAGGAGAAAAGTTACCCCCCCTTAAAAAGGCAGGATGTGGGTAGAGGTGAGCTTGAAGCGGGAGACGAGCTCTATTTGTCGTGGCAAAAGCTTTCGCTGGCGTGGTGGTCACTGGGAGGAGGGGGGAGAGGCGGGCAAGTCTCATGCCTCCGCTTTCGTCATGTGATTGACATTGGCCCCGGCAATAGTCCCCATTACGTTCCGCTTCCTTAGGCGTGAGTGATGTGGCAGCGAACTTTGCTTTGTGGTTCCTTCTCTGCCCTTCAGTCAATCTCCCCTTTACCTTTTGCCTATGTTCGCTTAATGCTCTTTGCCCGTAGTTAACTGAACCAACCTCCTGAGTTCACACTTGTAACATAAGTGAGCCCCCAGACTAAACGGTGTATATAGTTCGCGGTAATTCTGTGGTCGTGTTAGGACAGCCTGACTTTGGAGAATCGCATAACCGAAATCCAAATTCTTTACACTGTAAGAAATAATGTATTGGTTTGGTGCAAAACGGCTTTCTAGTTTATTTTTGCTCAGAAGGAGTGTAGTTCTGAACTCCAGCCAGTGTTTTTTCTTGTTTGCTATTTTAACCTCACAATCCTTGCGAACTTGACAATGTACATACCGTTTCCTGCTTTTGTTTATTCTAATGAAGATACTGCCTGTGCAGATTTTTTAAAATGTCAGATACAGCTATCTTTGCTTTTCACATAATAAAAGCTATTTATCTGGACCAAAACTGCCAGCACAAAGAAACGAATGCTGGTTTTGGAGAGCTGGTCTCTTGAACAATTAACTTTTCCCTGCAAAGGAATATATTCTCTATAAATTAACATTCAGTCATGACCATATGAATTACAATAGTCTTCCCCCTTTTAAATTTGTCCAGGGACATTATTCCACCTCTAAAAAATTCGTTTTATCCAAGTTGCTTTATCAAATGTATGGTCTATAGTCTGTAGAACATTGGCTTTAAATACTAGCTTCATTACTTTTGCTGTCATACTTTGGGAACATAAAAGATGTAAATAACATGCTTAATTTCACTGATCAGGAAATAGGAATCATGTTAATTAAAATGAAGGTTATCTGACATGGCTGATGGGATTAGATTTCCTCTGAGGACCAATGTTGGCTTAGTAGTAAAAAGCATTTTGAGAGGGGAAAAGGTGATCATGGAGAAGCAATTTTTATTTTCAATGTGATCGAAACATTCTGAGGGTTGCACTTAAGAAATGGAACCATTCTATACGTTTATTCTATTAAAGTTCTGTCTTCAAAATATGTGATATTGGGCTTTAAAATTCCTTGCCGGAAATTACCATAATTTTTCGTACTATAAGATGCAATTGGGATCCTGAACCAAGAAACCCACCCGTGGCTGGTATTGCATGGCTATCACGTCTGCCCCCTTTGACAATGCAGTAAGGAACAGGGGAGTTGACTGCTTAGCAACAGAGGGGCTGGGTGCTTAGCAACACAGGTATTTTTCCGATGTAACTCTGCCAAACCATGACATGCCCTGCTTCTTGAGATATCCACCAGGCACTGAGTTATACAAAAAAACAAGATACCAGAAGTTAGATCACTGGTAGAAGCAAATGGCAGAGGCAATTCCAATTCTTAGCAAAGTAATTCTTACAGAAGCAAAACAGTAAGTCAAACCAATTCTACTGACTCTACCATTATATCCCACTAATTCTATCTATTCTATTATTATTATGTCTATTTTATTATGGATAATAGCTTAGAATGTAATGTGAACCCTGGCAAATTGTGGTTTTTATAATAAATTTAGTGTAATAAATAAATCCAGACATTGCAGTGATGGTGTTTTTTTCTTTAAGCAGTGTGAATATCACATTATTTAGTAATGGAAATGCATAGATTGTATTATTAGTGTATATGAATACAGGTAGTGCTCAATTTATGATCACAATTAACCTAAAATTTCTTTTGCTAAGCCTGACAGTAGCTAAGTGACTTTTCTTGCCACCATTGTTTTTTTGAACAATTTTTTTAAATTGTTTTTAAAATTCAAACAAATCAAACAAATCACTTATCTAATTAAACATTTGTGCAACCCCCCCTTCCCTCCCCCTCCCCCGACTTCCCAGAAGAAAAACAGGGTATAGGTTTTACCAAACATACGCTAAAATATGCTAAATTAATGCAAGACTTTAAAACTCTCTAGACCCCTTAACTCCCCTTCTACAGATTATTCATCAACCTCCCTTTAAACACAAAATAACATATAATCCTTTAGCCCTAAGAATTTTTTTAAAAAAAAAACAATAACAAACACTAGTAGATAATACATACTTAATCATTTGGCTATTCCTCCTGCTTTTGTTCTCAATATTCAAATATTTTTAACAATAACTAAACCTTAATTAATCATTAATTGAACTCTCAATTCATTTAGTTAATCATTGTAGTTAATCATTAATACATCAATAATTAGACCAGAAAAAAATAATCTTCCCTTCTTCCTTTCTTTCTGTATTTTTTCCAATCTTTCTTCCTCCCTCCTTCTTTTATTTTGAGGAGGTTTTGAATTTTAACTGGGGGTTGATGTATCTTTAAGACTTGTCCCTTTCTCAAAACCATTTCCTCTGGCTTAGAGCCCCCATATCGACTCTTCTTGCTTGTATAGACAGTCAGTTCATAGAACAAAGAATTAACTCGATCAGTTTGCAAAGAAAAATCCAGTTGCTGCATTTCAATTAATTGTGTGAAAGCCTCTGCCAAATCCTCCAAAACCTCGTAGAGCTGATCAGTTTCTTCTTCTTTCTGCTCCAAATTATATTTTTGAAAAGTTCTGTCAGTTAATTCCAAAAGGGCAGGAAGAAGGTTTGAAGATTCTTGAGGGTCAGCCAGTTCCAGCTTCTCTGTCTTGATCAAAATGTCTCCTGCATTGTCATTATGCTTTCCTTCAAAAACATCCTCAGTTGCTTTTTTATCTTCCACCACTTCTGTAAATTTTTGTTCCATGATTGCTGTAAAGTTATTAATAATTTCAATTTGGTTATTCATGGCTACCTTTATAAATTCTGCAAGGTCTCTAAAAAAAGCCTCCTGGCTCTGTGTTTCAGTTCTCTGTGTCATTTCTGACGCCATTAAGGAGCTTCCACTTTCAGAAACTCCTTCCTTGGAAGCAGGGCCGGATTTAGATGAAAAGAGACCCTAGGCTATTCCACTTATGAGGCCCTTTCACCAGTGGTGGGATTCAATTTTTTTAACAACAGGTTCTGTGGGCGTGGCTTAGTTGGGGGTGTGGCTTGGCAATCATGTGACTGGGTGGGCGTGGCTATGTGCATAGGGACTACTCAGAGGGCTGAAAAAAGTCATTTCTGACTGGGCCTCGCACTTTTGACCGGTCCTCACACTTATGACCATCCTCACATTTATGCCCGTGTAGCATTCTTAACAACCATGTCACTCATTTCACAACTGCTTCTCTTCACCATGGTGACAAGATAGGGCAAAAACGTAAATTGTGAGGACAGTCGTAAGTTCGAGGACTGGTCAAAAGTGCGAGGACCAGTCAAAAATAACTTTTTCAGCCCTCTGAGTAGTCCACATGCATAAAAGGATACAGCAATAGAGAGGGATGAAGGAAGGGAAGGGAAATTAGAGTAGGAGGGAGGGTAAGAGAGGGAGGAAGAGAGGAGGAGAAGGAGAAAGGAAGAGGAAGTAGGGAGGAGAAGAAGAGGGGGAGGAAGAGAAAGTAAGAAGGAAAGAAAAGAGAGAGGTGGTAGGTTTGAGGAGAAAGATTGCTGTACAATAAAAAAGATGAAAGGGAAGAAAGCCAACCCCAAACAAATATAAAGATATTAAGATAAAGAATGAATTGTTAAACTTTAAAGAATAAAAGAGAACAAATATGAAGAAATAACAATAATTAGAAACACACATACAAACATATAATGTATTTTCTTTGAACAGAGTATTTGGCCGGTTCACAAATTTAAACAGTGTTTAGTCATTTCAATTAAATTTACAATTTCTATATTTCCTTTTTGCCATATTTATTCCTCATCTATTTTTGTAAAAAACCAATATTACCCTTCATCCTCATCTCTAATCTTAATCAAATTCAATTTTTCCCTTCTATTCTATATTATACCCCTTCCCATTGTCATCTATTTTTATATCCATCCTCACATTGGTTAATTATGTAATATTAGTTGTTTAATATAAATTCAACATTTTAATATAAATCAATTAGTTATATAACTACCTTTTTTGTATATTAATCAATATGAACATGAATATTCCAATTATTTCCATGCAATCCAATTTCTTACAAATCAATTAATTATATTTACCAATAATAATAAACCAAATAATTTCCCCCATATATTCCTCCAAACCACAACTTAACCATTTCTGCTTTCAGAAATATGCAATTAATAATATCTCAATTATTACAATTCCCTAGTTAAATAGAGCTTTTTTTCTTTTGTGTTTTAAAATCCTGAACTCTCCTCTTTTTCCCTAAATTTCCCATTGTTTGCACCTACCTTTTTTGGTGAGGAAAAAGAAAAGAATTCTGCCTGCCTAATTTTCCAACCTTGCAGCAACAGCAAAGCAGTTTCAGTTTCGTTTCTCAGCAATGCTAGGGGGGAAACAATCAGCACTCTTTGCAAGGAAGCAGAAGAGCTCTGAGCAAAACAGCTGAGACAAATCAGCTGAGAGCCGGGAGGCTAATTAGCCTATGCTGAAGCTCCGTGGGCCAATAAAATTACAAAAAAAACACCGAACCCTTTGTTAAATTACTGGCTCCCCCGCCCCTCGCCCACCACTATTTATTGGCAATAAATAGTGGTGTGGAGGGGCGGGGCAAGCCAGCAATTTAACAAAGGGTTCGGCTGCACCACTGGCTCTAGGGCGGCCCTTTGAAGCCCCGTGGCAAGAATTTGAAGTTTTTTTTCCCTCTAGCCATCGGAGGCAGCAATAGATGGGGAGTGGGCGGGGTAAGCGAACGGCCGGCGATCCAACAGAGGAGAGAGTGAGGGTGAGTGAAGGCGTGGAAGCTGCTTTCTTCATCCTGCTCTCTTGCGTCTGGAGCCAGTGGGGAACCATGTGGCAGCCCACGTGGATCCCAGGCAGCGGAACTCAGGCTAGGGAAGGGGTGGGCAATTGTGGCTCTTTTACAACCTGTGGCCTTCAACTCCCAGAATTCCTCAGACAGCCAAGCTGTCTCAGGAATTCTGGAAGTTGAAGTCCACAGGTTGTAAAAGAGTTACAATTGCCTACCCCTGGCTACGGTAGACTGGCGCCGCACGGGTGGGAGGCGGAGCGGGGTGAGGGGCGGACGAGCCAGCAATTTAACAAAGGGTTCGGCCGAACCCCCTAGAACCACACCACTGTGTAGGCCCCTCTTGATCTTGAGGCCCTATGCTGAAGCCTAGTTAGCCTATAGGAAAATCCGGCCCTGCTTGGAAGCCATATTATTTTAAAAGAATTTTTCTTTTCAAAGCCATCAAGTCTCTCAAACAGCTTTCTCAGATTTATTTGTAGTTTATCAAGCAAGATAGTCTTTTCTGGACCCAGCTCTCAAATCCAGCAGTTTAAATCCAGTCTCTGAGCACAAGTCTATTAACAAGCACTTTCATTTCCTACTTTCACTTTCACACCCACAACAAAGACGCCATTTCCATTTCCAGCTCAGCAAAATCAAATAGAAACATTGTATCCCAGGAGTTAAGCATATACTTGCAAAAGCTTGTTCTCCTGCTTCTGTTCTGTCTGCTTTTTGAAATCAGTTGATCTTCTTGGCAGCAGAGTCGGTCACCGGCGTCTGGCTCCGTTTAAACGGAGTCGCCACGGATCTGGAGCTTCAGTGGGCTGAACGGGGAGCTCTCACCCTCCAAGCCCCTGGAATTGCTCCAGGGGCTTCCGGGGAGCTCTACCCTCGCCCACCGGCTCTCCTCTCCTTCTTCTCCCGAAGGAGAGGTTTTTAAGCCGTCTGACAGCTGATTAGCACTGTCAGAACGGCTCGAATGGAATCGTGGGGCTGGCGGTCCAAAAAGACCGTCCACGATGCTAGGCGGTGCCAACCGGAAGCCTCTTGCCACCATTGTTAAATGAATTACTGCAGTTGTTAAGTTAATAACACAGTTGTTAATCTTAAATTAATCGCCTGACTAGGTGGCTCAGTGGCTAAGACACTGAGCTTGTCGATCAGAAAGGTCGGCAGTTCAGAGGTTTGTATCTTTAGTACAGGTCTCCTGCGTAAGCAGGAGGTAGGACTAGATGACCTCCAAGGTCCCTTCCAACTCTGTTACTGTTAACCTGTTAATCTGGCTTCCCCATTGACTTTGCTCGTGAGAGTGTCACTAAAGGTGATCACGTTACCCCAGGACACTCAACCATCATAAATACATGCCAGTTGCCAAGTGTCTGAATTTTGACCATGTGACCAGGGGGGTGCTGCAATGGTCATAAATGAAAAGCAGTCATAAGCCACTTTTTTCAATGCTATTGTAACATCAGTCACTAAATTGATGGTTGTAAGTCGAGAACTGACTGTATATCATCTACATTTGCATAAAGAAGTCTAAAGAGGATAATATTTATAAAAATAAGTTATATCTTATTAGAAAATTTAATTAGTTTGTTTTCTTTCTTGCAAAGTTCATTTCTTTATTGCAAAACAGATTTGAGTTCTGAAGTAATGCTATCTCTGATGCTGAATAGGATGAGTCATTAAAAATCACTGCCAGTTCAGTCCAAAATAAAACAGAATACATCCATGAACCCTTAATGGAGAAAAGGACTGCGGCTTGACAGAGTTAACAGAACTAATCCTACTCTGCCAGTCAGATATTAGATGCATCACCAATAGAAACTGGAAGAATAGCAGGGAATCTTCTCCAACAAATCATATGGTTGAGCTGGCCAGAACAAATTCTAAAGTGATTTGGAGATCCATGGAGAGCTATGCTAGGAAACTTCAGTATTCATGTTATGATTGTTTATTGAGATCCAGCTCTGGTCTTCTTGCCTATTATGCCAACTATGTGGGCGGGGAGTTATCCTCAAGATTATAAACCTAAAATATTTTTCCATTTGCTTTCAATCAGTTAGTGAATGTTGCAATATTTTCAGGATCAGACTCAATAAAGATAATAAGAATTAGAGATTTAAATATATTTCTCTTTAATAATAATAGGCATTCTATATTCACTGAATATTCAAGATAGAAGAAAAGAAAATGGTGAGGGTGGCTCCTTATATATACAAGGGGTGGAGCCAGGAATGGGAGTGGTAAATTATGAATACATTAAAATCCAAAGAATAAGTTAACCCCTGATGTCCCATATATACATTATTTACACAATAGAGAATAAGGCATTTACATCTGACAAATCCCCCTCTAAATGCCGGTTCGCTATATAACACCAATTACATTCAGATTCAGGACAATATAATACATACAATTTAGAAGTTAAATATTTGTGCTGTTTAGAAGGTAAAGGCTTCGTTAATATGTCAGCTAATTGTTCAGAAGTATCACAATGTATTGCTTTGATGAACCCATCTTGAGATAATTGTCTCACGTGCTTAAATTTTATATCAATATGCCTGGACCTTTGTCCAATGGCATCGGATCTGGATATTTCAATGGCTGCTTTATTATCTTCATGCACAACAAAAGGTAATGCAGGTTTTTTCCAAACATCTGAGATCAAGTCATTGAACCATACAAGGTTATTTGCAGCTTTGGATAAACAAACATATTCCGCTTCTGTGGTTGAAGTGGCTACCAGTTCTTGTTTACCAGTGTACCAGTAAACTGGACAATCATTCAATAGAAAAATATAACCAGAAGTACTCTTTCTGCATGATGTATCACCAGCCCAATCTGCATCCGCATAACAGGTAATTTTTGGTTCTTTGTCATTATTAGGTTCTAATACTAAACAAAAATCTAATGTACTTTTCAAATATCTTAGAATTCTTTTGACAGCTTCCCAATGATACATGGTTGGTTTGCTAACATATCTTGACAATAAATTGAGAGGTAATGCAATATCTGGTCTGGTCCAATTAGATATATAAAGTAGTGAGCCTATAACTGATCTGTAAAATGTATTATCTTTAAATTCAGGGGAAGACTCATCAGTGTTTCTAAGGAAATCAGTTTGCATAGGAGTGTCACAGGTTTTGGCATTGTTTAAATTACATTTGTTTAGAAGTTCAATGATCTTATCTTTCTGAGTAAGTTTGAATCCCCTTCTAGTTTTGTTAATTTGTACACCAAGGTATTTATTCACTTTACCTAGAGATTTCAACGAGAAATGTTCGTTTAACTTATTTACAAAGATTTCTCTGCTCTCTTTGTGTTTTCCTATATATAAAATATCATCCACATAAATTAATACAAATTCAATGTGATCATCACTCTTTTTTACAAAGAAACAGTTATCAGCAGTGGTAGCGTTGAAATCCATGGTCTTTAGTACTTTTACCAAGCAATCGTACCATCTCTTGCCAGATTGCTTTAATCCGTATAGACTCTTATTTAATAACCAAATTTCATTCTTATTAGTGTATTGACTATGTGGTGCTCTTACATATATTTCCTTATCTAGTTTTGCGTGTAAATACGCAGTCTGTATGTCATATTGAAATACGTCCAGATTGAGTGCAGATGCTACTACTAGAGCTGTTTTAACACTCTCTGTCCTCACCGTGGGGGAGTATGTATCAGTATAGTCTTCTGGATATTTTTGTGCATAACCTTGTGCAACTAGTCTAGCCTTGTATAAAGTATTGCCTCCTTCTAGGTTCTTAATTTTATAAATCCACCTGGTACCTATAATTGTTTTATCCTTAGGTGCGATCGCAGGAGTGAATACATTTAATCCTTGCAAACTTTCCATCTCTTTTTTCATAGCTAGTTCCCATTTTTCTCTTTCTTCACGAGGGAGTTTTAATACTTCCTCATATGTATTAGGTGTTATTTGTTCTCCATTCATATGCATTATGTAATCTTTGTATTTACTTGGTATTTGATTTCTATTGTTTCTAATAGCTCTTTCAGGTTTGCTATGGTTGTCGTGCAAATATCTAGCTTCCTTTTTTGTTAATGTGTCTGTCTTTATTTTATGCTGACTATTTGTCCAAGTTTTGGTTTTGTTCTTATTTTTGTTAATGTTTTGATTTTCTATTGTCCCTTCCTCGCAAGATATCTCATCTTTGCATTTATTTGGAAATATTTCATTAAGGTGCAGTTTAGACCAATTGGCCTGCTCATGGAACACAGCTGTTCTGGAGACTATAAATTTGTTATTATTATCAATGAATCTGTACCCTTTGGTTCCAGTTTCATATCCCATAAATCTTAATCTTCTGGATACGTTTTCTCCCTTTCTCCTCAACTGCTTAGGTATGTGCACATCTGCAGTGACTCCAAATATGTGCATGTGTGCTAATTTAGGTTTCCTATTGTACATCACCTCATACGGTGTCTTATTCACAATACTGGACCAGGTTCTATTTTGAGTGTAATTTGAATAATGTAGGGCTTCTGACCAGAATTGTTTGCCTAAACCAGCATCCTCTAATGTGCATCTAATCATGGTTTGTAGTGTGGAATTCTTTCTCTCTGCAATCCCGTTTTGAAACGCAGAAAATGGATTGGACGTGAAATGTAGCATTCCCCTATCCTTTAACCATTGGGAGAATTCTTTAGACATGAATTCACATCCCCTATCTGTCATAATTTGTTTTATTTTGATATTATGTTGTGTTTCTATGCGTTTGTAGAATTCCTTAAATTTCTGAAAGGTTTCATCCTTGTGCTTTAATGTGTAAACAAAACCATAGCGACTATAATCATCCACTATTGTTAGAAAGTAACGTTTCCTATAGGTAATTGATGGAGTTAATGGACCAACTAAATCCATATGTATTAAGTCAAAAATATTGTTAGTTGATCTGTTAGATTTTTTTGGTCTGGGACTGGTTTTTAGTTTGGTGGATTTACATACTGAGCATTCCAAATAATTATTACAATTTTTTATTTTGATACCTTCTGCGTGTTCAGTCATTTTTTGAACTACAGGAAAGCTTGCATGTCCTAACTTCCTATGTAAGATGTGAGCACACTCATCATGAATTGGTTTACCTATTTTTGGTTTCTTCTCATTGTGTGTATTTTTGTGATCATGAGGTATTTTACATTCATCATTGTCACTGTTACTAACATTTTCATCATCTGCTTCAATACAATCTTCCATATTTGAATCAATGTTATGTAACCATCTTTCTTTTGTTATCAGATAGGGTAGACCTCCTTTTATCATCACAGTGCCTATATTTGTTTTGTCCTTCTCTAAAGTTGCTTTCCCCTTTGAGAAAACTATATTGATGTCAGAATCTCTGCTTAGTTTTATAGCACTTAGTATGTTATGAGGTATTTCTGGGATTAATAATACCCCCTCTATTTTACCTAAACCAGGCAAGGTCACATTTCCTCTGCCTAATACTTGAACCTTTTCTTGATTAGCTACTTTATCACAAACTTATCTTCTGTAAATGAAGATAATATACTTTTGTTGTTAGTGGTGTGATTGGTTGCACCAGAATCAATAAGCCAATTATTGTTCTCATTTTGTTGTGTTTTGGTGCTTTCTTGTTTGTTTAGTCCATTTAGTGACCCAGATTTTCTCTCTCTTGAATTTTCTCTACCCCCTCTACTTTCTCTGTAATTTGGTGGGCTTCTATATTTGTGTCTATCTGTGGAAGACTGTCTATAATTGTATTTGCTCCTATATTCTGGCCTATGTCTCTCCCTTGAGACTTTGGGACAGTCTCTTCTACTGTGTTCCCTGGATCCACAATTGTGGCATCTAAAGGCTTCATTATATTTTTCTTGGAAAGCTACTTTCCTAAAAGATTTGTGTTCTGTTTGATTATTGGAACGATTTTTTCTTGAATTGTCTTCTGCTATCAATTTGTTAGATAGATTTTCTATGGTTAAATATCCTAAATTAATAGTATCTAAGTGTGACATAAAGCTATCCCATGATGAATCAAGTGAATTGATAATAACACTTTTCATTGTTTGATCTGAAATCACTTCCCCCCTCAATTGCAGCTCAGCTCTTATTTTGTTTAGAGATATCAAATGCTCACTTATAGAAACCCCTGGTTTCACTCTAGAAGAAAAGAAATCCTTAGACATTCTTGTAGTTGTAGCTATGCTATCGCTGTGAAATAGATTAAACATGCATTGAATTATTTCTGACACAGTTAGGTTTGATTTGATGCTATGATACATTGCAGGAGACACGCTAGATATTATTATGAAAAATGCTCTATGATGTAAACAATCTATTTTTAAAGTCCAAGGTCTTCTTGGAGGACTAGTTATAAAGAATAGTAAATTTTCTTTCATAAAAACAACCTGAAGTTGTTGATACCACTCTTGTAAATTAATGCCATCAATTCTAAGTTTTGGGAAGTCACTGGGTAAGTTCCCCACATTATTTTGTCCATTACTTACAACCTGAGGCAGTCCGTGGTCTCGCAAGTGCAGGAAATTACAGAACGGCATGGGGATGCTCGCAACGAGTCTGCGCGGTTCTCTGGCCAGTTCAAGTCTTTCGGGGCCGTCTACGTAGCTTTGCACATGCGCGTTGCTCATTTCTTCCTTGGCGTCGTCGTGGAAGGTTCTCTCCATTTCAGCTCTCTCGTTCCGCTCCTCTTCAGATGAGTCGGTCTCTGGTTCGGTTTTAGGGGTTCTGGTGGTGGCGACAGCTCTTCTCTTTCTTTCGTGTGCGTTGGCACTTGATCCGGTCTGCGGTGTAGGACGGAATCGGCATGGCTCTCTGGGCTCAGGTGTCGTCGCCTTCGAAGTCAGGATGGGAGCGGGCAGGTCTCGAGTTGTCGGTTTGATCTCTTGCTTCTTCGTTGGTGCCTTGGAAATTTTCAATCTTGGCCCAAAAGCAGCAAAAAGCGTTTTTATTGCTGACTTTACTTGAGACTTTGTTAAATCGTCTTCACTTTCTGATTCTGGTTCTTCTGAAGAGTTTGAGTCTTCTTTTTCACTTTCGTCGTCTGATAGCGTTTTTCGCGCCAGAAATTTTGAACTGAGCGTTTTGATTGGCTCTGCTTTACTCTCTTTTGAAGTTCGTTGAAACCAAGATGGCTGCCATTCAAAATTTCGCGCGGGATCACATCTTTTCTTTTTCACAACGACTTTCTCAGTATTCATTTCACTCACAGTTTTTTGATCTTTGGGTTTTTCTTTAACGACGTTTTTCTCTCTCGCTGCTCCGTTGTTCTTCAGCATTTCTTGGAGGTTCGCGATGAGGCTTTCATCGTTCTTCTGGCTTTTTAGTATCTTCAATATCTCTGACCTGAGTTCGTTATTTTCTATTTCGATTTCTTCCTGGTCATTATTTTCATTTATCAGTTCTTCTTCTTCAGTGGTGTATTCTTCGGATTCTCTCGAAATCGCGTTAGTGGATTCGTTGATCATCTCTTGTTCAGTTTCTATTTCCTTGCTGTAGGCCCTGGTGTTGGGCCTATCTTTCTTAGACATTTTTAATTATTTATTGAGTCAATTAACCATCCTCTGCTACCAGCTTGTTGCAATATTTTCAGGATCAGACTCAATAAAGATAATAAGAATTAGAGATTTAAATATATTTCTCTTTAATAATAATAGGCATTCTATATTCACTGAATATTCAAGATAGAAGAAAAGAAAATGGTGAGGGTGGCTCCTTATATATACAAGGGGTGGAGCCAGGAATGGGAGTGGTAAATTATGAATACATTAAAATCCAAAGAATAAGTTAACCCCTGATGTCCCATATATACATTATTTACACAATAGAGAATAAGGCATTTACATCTGACAGTGAATACAAGTCATTGCATTATTTTGGATTGCTCAGTTCCTGCAGAGATACAGTCTATCCCCACAGGTGTCCTTTAAAGGTTTTCTACTGCACTTGATCAGTCTATGATGCCTGAGACCTGGGGTAAAACAAATCAGAGTTCTGCCAATTTTTTTCCCCTAGCTCAAGACCTTGACAACCATTACATTAATCATCTGGAAAACTGAAAAATTTCTTTCAAGATAAAAGATTGGGAAATCATAGGCAAAGTGATAAAAACTGCTGTCAGTGCATCACGCAAGGTCCTCCTGTTTCATCCTGCATCCCTCCTACCCAGAGGTGAAATCCAATTTTTTTTACTACCTATTCTGTGGGCGTGGTGTGGCTTGGTGGATGTGGCAGGTGAAGGATATTGCAAAATCTCCATTCCCACCCCACTCCAGGGGAAGGATACTGCAAAATCCCCATTCTCTCCCCACTCCTGGGGGAAAGATATTGCAAAAATCTCCATTCCCACCCCACTCGGGGGCCAGCCAGAAGTGGTATTTGCCGGTTCTCCGAACTACTCAAAATTTCCGCTACCGGTTCTCCAGAACCTGCTGGATTTCACCCTACCTGCCACCAGGGTTATTTTTTAATATGGCTCTGCTATATTTCCAGAAGAAAAGAATTAACTGTAGTGATTAATTTTCACTTGGATAATTTGAAAGGTGGCTAACGTTTGGATTCAAGCTGTGTGCCCATATTCATCCAAGATAGTCCCACCACTCTTCAAAGAGAGGGATTAGTAGTGTTTATTGCCACTGGTTGTGATGTTGGGTAGGAGGGAAAACAGAGCCTGGAAAAATCTACCAGGCACTGCCCTTAAATTGTCCTGCAATGGGCAAAAAATTTTGGATATACAATAGAGTTAGATAAATGGCAGCAACTATGGGAAAGAAACTATAAATTAACAATGACAACAGCATAGAAAGAGAATTTGCATAAAATGTTTTATAGATGGCATATGTCACCGGAAAGATTGGCAAAAATGTTTAAAGATAAATCAACTAAATGCCACCAGACACCGGGGTCGTAGTATCATATGTGGTGGACATGTACAGAAGCGAGAAACTATTGGCCAAAAATTCGGATTTGGTTAGAGAAAATGACTCAGCAACATATTGATTTAAAACCAGAGCTGTTTTTGTTGGGTATTTTACCTGAGAAAATTAGTAAAGAAAATGTATATTTGATTATTTATGTAATAATTGCAGTGAGAATTGTATTTGCACAAAATTGGAAAGCGGAAAAAATCCCTACAGAGGGAGAGGTAATTAAGAAAATATTAGAATGTGCAGAAATGAATCGATTAACATTAGCAATTCAAGGGAAGGATCGGAATATTATAACATATGGGGCAATTTTATCATTGGATAGAAAATGAATATGGATAAAAAGTGGTACAAAATTATATAAATTCGGAAGAAAAATGTCCTAATAGAAGATATATTAAATTGAAATGTAAAGAAATATATATATTATGATGATACACTAAATGATTAATGATATGTTTGTTTTAAAAGAAAAAATTAAAAACTATATTTAAAAAAAAAAATGTCCTGCAATAACTCTGTAAGGACAATACCATTTGCCAGCCTCATTATCGAAGCAGATTAGAGCTTGCATGTCAGGGCAGCGCAAGTTACCCCAGCATGTTTTTCTAGTGCCTCATAAACTGGAAAAAGCCCCTTACCTTAGCTGTGAAGAGGAGTTTTTCAAAAACAAATGATGAACACTGCAATCCAGTGGGGGGGAGGGGTGTCTATAAATGTGCCTATCTGTCCAGAAAAAAACCCACGATATTCTGGAGTCTTACAGAGCACAGTAAGGGGAAAAAACCTCACAGGGTTTTTTTTTTTTTTTTTACTAATTCATACCTAAAGTGGCAGCTATTTAATGAATAGACAAAGCCTCTTCATGACTAGGGTTGCCAGATCTGCTTCCAAAAAATAGCGGACAAGTGGGGTGTGGGGGTGTTAAGTAGTAAAAAAATTTAAAAAAAAATTTACAATTAAATTATATATTTTCTTACAAACATTTTAACACATATTAAAATAATCACTTCAAAACTTTACTTAAAATTCAAAACATCAAATATATTATAATAATATGTAAAATATTAAATTACATTTTACTTTGCTGTCGTGTGTATTTTTTATTTGAATGCGCAGCTTTGATCAATTCTTTGTGTTTAAGGAATAATTCCTTAATAATTTTAGGTCAGTCGACACAAGCTACAATACATTTTAAAAATGTGAACTGTACATAATTTTATAATATATTTTTATTTTAATCTCATCATTAATTTTTCCGGAGAATCGAGTTCAATGGATATTCGATCTTTGTCTCATTCTAACTTATGAAAAAAAAGACAAAACGCGATTCTCCTATCCTTATTCTTTTAGACTGTACAGCTTTAGATTACGTACCATTTCATCATAAAGCTTTTGAATAAAAAAAATGTCCACTATTTTGTGAAAAAAAAATAGTGAACATAATGTGAAAAAAGTGGACTGTCTGCTCAAATAGTGGACATCTGGCAAGCCTATTCATGACAGCTTCCCCCCCCCCATGTGTGTGTGTATAACATGCTCCTAAAATGGCTCAAGTAATTCTAAAAGGTTGATTGCCTCTGCATTAATACCATAGTATTTCTTATAGAACAAAGCCATCTCTTTCTATCTTATTCTCAGTCCCAGTTGAAGTACTGCTAACTTGTCAAAATCTGCTTACACTAAGATTCAGGTTGCAGGGGCCTCATTTCAACCACGGACTCAATCTTTATGTAAAGCTAAATCAACAAATTACTTGAAAGGCCAGTTTAGGGATAGATCATCTTGGAGAAGAAGATCCATCTATGTGGTCATTAGAAATCAAAAACAACATAATGGCACATAATCAAGAATAAATTATCTTAGAAAAAAAGTACTGGAAATTTCTCGCTAACTTCAGCATATGTTTCAAGCCTCAGCTTTGTAAATTTCTTAACAAGGATGTCGCATAAATTGGTGGTTAGTGAGTCAGTTCAGAGGGAGTAAAAACTGAATTTCCTAAATTTCACAGGGATTTCTTTTTTGTTATGGATACCACAAAACAGTCTTTGAGCTGGCTACTACATCAAATGTTCATTTTCCTTATTTGGATTGAGGTTGTTCTACTTACATACGTAGAGAATTGGGCCATCAGATGCTGTAACTTTTCTGAAGGAAGTATTTGAATCCAGATGCTTGAACATTTGCATCGTATTATGAATGACTGGGTTCAGCTGTAAAATAAGTAAAATGTTATTGATGCTTACTCATTACATGTAGGTACTTTTTATCCCCTTGGTAACTGCTATAAACACTTTGGAGAAAATAATATTAAGCAGAGTTTGGGAATAAGGCCAGATTATTCTTACTTTCACACCAAGCTTTTTTAAATTTTCAACAAATATTTTTAGACTGTTTAAAGAAATTATATAACTGGTCTGCAGCCATTTCAGCTATTGCCTATCCTCTAACCAGTTTTCCTGTGGGCTTCACATGAAGTCCTGAGAGTCCTTCTTGGCTCTAAGAGAAAAGAATTCAGGTGGGACAGCTAGAGAATTTTATTTCTTTGGCGGCAACTCTGCCTGAAAGATGCTTAACAATACTGTAAACAGAAAGGAAATCCTACCACTTCTTGGAAACTTTGAAGAATATGAAAAAAACTGATATTTTTTCTGCTGTTGCAATTGTAATCTTCTATCAGGATTTTAGGTTCTTTTTTGCATCCCGTTTTCCCAGATTACAGTATGCTTAGAGCTGTTTACACAATAGCTATTTAAATTCATATAGTATATCAAGTAACATTTGCCATATATTCAGAATAAATCAGATTATAAAAGAAGAAAAAAGTTGATTAATAATCTTAATTCCGAGACTCTCAACATAATCATAACACATTTTTGTTCAATGTATTATTAAATTGAATATTCCTGATCTGCCCCAAACAGGAAATGACTAAAAGATGCAGCAGAATAACCACAAAGCACAACTCCACCCGCTTTTTTGATGGATGTTGTTTATACTGGTTGTTCAGAAAACTGTTTTTTTAATTTGTACATCAGTGAAAAGGCAATTTTGTTTCTATAGCTAATAGACTAGTTTTTCCTCTCTGTCTCTGTTTGTTTTTGGGAAGTGTTTTTGTTCCTATGTTGAAGTAATTTTGCTTGCATGTGTATTAAATTACTTTGATTATTTCTAGAGCGTAGATATCTTATTCATCTTCCACAAATTTGATATTATGTTGCTTTTTGCGGCTTAGCCACCATCTTGGAATGTTTCTCGGTGTTGCTAGTTAGATAGTCAGTTAGTTATATACTACCTTTATTATTTTTACAAACAACTTGATGAATAAATCCAATATGCCTTCCTCCTATTTTTCCCACAACACAACCCCTTTGAAGTGGGTTCAACTAAGAGGGAGTGTCTGGCCCAAGGTCACGCAGTTGGCTTTCATGGCTAAGGTGGGACTTGAACTCGTCTTCTCGCTTGCTTTCTAGCCTGGTGCTGTAACCACCAAACTGGCAAGATCAAACATCATGATCAAACATCCTTTCTGACCAGACATGTTCTGGTGGCCATTATTTTGTAATGCCCATGTGAATTTGTCAGATTTCTAGTTGTTAGACTATTTTTTCTAACAAAAATCCCAGAACTACATATTTTCCATGTCAACCCTAAAGCTGGCCTGAGCGAGGCCATTTTCCAGCTTCAGTGTTGCCACACTGGAGCTGGGGATTAGAGAGGGGGGAATAGAGGGAGAGGGGATTGTAGCCAAAACAAAATACTTTCTCTTGGGAACCAAGAACATTCCCACAGGTGGTCAGAGAGAGGTGGAGTGACGTTACCAGGCAACTGGACAACACAATGATTGGACCATGTGACTGACTGTTTGGGGAAGGGGAAAAACTTTTACTTTTAACTTGGAGAAAACCGTGGGAATGTTCAGAGTCGGTTTTCACCAGCCTGTGCCAATATGATATTTCCAATAAATCAATTCTTTGAGGAATCTGCCTGCCTCAGAGTCCTATTTATCATGGGAGTATTACTTGGAACCCTGGCACTCCAATTATTCACATCTGTCCCCTAGGATTATTCATCATAAACCAAACTTTTGAACTGCAATGTTTCTAAAGTGTTATCTTTACCCTTTTATTTTATCCATAATTAGCCCTGTTATTGATTTAGGAACTAAAGTCTACAAAGAGGACCCTTGCGTAGGTCTTTGGAGATTCAAGATGTTGTAGGATGTAGTGCAGAAGAAGGCTGTGCACAGGAAAAGCCCTCCTAATCTCACAAATTTGGAGTATGTTTGCAAGGAAGAGTGGGTAAAGTTTCCCAAGGCAAGTCATGCCCTGCTGATAAACTCGTACCACAAAAGACTGAATGCTGTCATTAAATCAAAAAGTATTAGGTTAAGGGTGTACATCTTTATGTAGCAATGTTATTTTAAGTTTTTTTTGTTTATTTCCCCCCTAAAAGATTTCAGTTTGTTTTCAATTGAATTGTACAGCTTATATGTAATATTAAAGTGGAAAAAATCAGTCTGATTGATCTTGCATTTTAACAGGGGTGTGTAGACTTTCTGTATCCACTATATTAATACTACCAAGGCATATTTAGATGTCAAGACCTTTCTTTTATACATTCCACAAAAACACAAGGGAAAGAGGATGGAGAGGCTGTATAGGAAGGGAAAGGGAAGGGAGAAGGGAAGGAGAATGGGAAGGAAAATAAAGCCCTTCACCTTTCCTTTCCTTTCCTTTCCTTCTCTTTTGATTACTTAATAACTACAAAAAACTGAATAATTATCAGGCTGATGTACTGAAATCTTCAGGCATCAAACCAATCAGAATGCTGTCCTCTTCAGAAGGGATCCCATAAAGTTAGTTTTGTTTCCTTCCTTCCTTCCTTCCTTCCTTCCTTCCTTCCTTCCTTCCTTCCTTCCTTCCTTCCTAACTTAAAGCTTTGTCTAGATAATCATTATTGTTGATAATAAGTATTCATTGGTTGTGAATTACATGTTGCAATACCTTATTCCATTAGGTATGTCACTTGGTATGTCACTCAGTCCAAAATGGCACAAGAAGTTCTGCAAATCACAACTGAAGATACTTGCTGATATGTTTCTAGTTTGTTTATTTGATGAGTGTGATGCTAGTAGCACTAGAAGCAGCAGAAACAAAAGACAAGTCTACATGAAGGTTTTCCTGGGAAAATTGTATCCACCTCTGTATCCCCTTTAGCCGAAGAATTCAATTTAATTCAATATTTTATTATTACAGTTGTTGGGGGGGAAATGAAAGAACATTATCAACGTGCCACGTAGGAAACACTGTGGAAAATACATTTTTTTATTTGCAAGATGTGATCCAATTGAAGAGAATCTTTGTAGCTCAGGGTTGAAATGTGGAGTCCTTAGTGCTCTCTGAGCTAAGTTCTTTGCTTGAAGGCATTTCATTAACCAACATCATCATCACCACCATCAGTATGAGGATTTGATCCCTATTCATATACAGTACAAGTAGTCCTTGACTTATAACCATTTGTTTAATGACCATTCAAAGTTACAACAGCACTGGAAAAAGTTATTTATAATCAATACACTTACAACCATTGCATTATTCTCATGGTCATGTGATTAAAATTTGGGTGCTTGGCAATTGGCATGTCTTTATAGTGGTTGCAGTTCCCCAGGTCATATGATCTCCATTTCTAACAAGCAAAGTTAATGGGGGAAGCCATATTCGCTTGTTAATAACATTAAGTGTTGTCACTTAAGAACCATAGCAAAAAAGGTCATAAAATTGGGTGTGAATCACTTAACAACTGCCTTGCTTAACAATAGAAATTCGGGTCTGAATTATGGTCATAAATTGAGGGCTACTTATAATTTGTGGTGTTGGGGGTATAATTTTCTCCTTGGTAGTACCTTGGTTAGGACATTCTTTTCTGTTTGGTTGTTTGGTATTAATCCCTGCTTATCAGGGTGTAGGCTACTGGAGAGGATTCATTCTAGTCTTTTTGTTTCCTTCTTAGCCTTTTTTATTGTCTCTTTTGAATGATGTGTAAATATGATTTATCTCTATGTGTCTATTGCTGGCTGGCTCGATGTCTAGTGAAGAGAAGGACCAGGGAGACATGATAGCAGTGTTCCAATATTTTGAAGGGCTGCCACAGAGATGAGGGGGTCAAGCTATTTTTCCAAAGCACCTGAAGGCCAGACAAAGAATAATGGATGGAAACTGAACAAGGAGAGATTCAACCTGGAAATAAGGAGAAATTTTCTGACAGTGAGAGCAATCAACCAATGGAACAGCTTGTCTTCAGAAGTTGTGGGAGCTTCATCACTGGAAGCTTTCAAGAAGAGACTGGATTGACATCTGTCAGAAATGGTGTAGG
Source organism: Pituophis catenifer annectens (assembly GCF_029215685.1). NCBI lineage: Eukaryota > Metazoa > Chordata > Lepidosauria > Squamata > Colubridae > Pituophis > Pituophis catenifer. The sequence continues at coordinate 108,472,008 of NW_027256883.1, read as the reverse complement.
GTCCCCTGCTTGGTGGGAGGGGGGTGGACGAGATGACCTACAAGGTCCCTTCCACCTCTGTTAATCTCTCAGAAAATCCCCTAGCATTTTTGGGTTTTGTTTGGCTTAGGATGGTCACAGTTTCTCAGTTGAAACTATAGTTGAGTCTGTGCATGTGTTGTATGATTAAGGACTTTTCGTGTGTATGTGTCTTCTGACTGCTAGTTGGTGTTTATGGATGCAGTCTGCCTATCTGTCCTACATAGTGGCTCGTGTTCCGCATGTTGTAGGTGACCTCTGGTTTGCCTTTTTAGGCTACTTACTTGGTTTGTGTTTTATGGTGATGCACCATAAACAATCTCAAGGAACAACTGGAACAAACTATGAACCCAGTAAATACAAAAATGTTGACACTGTCATGACTAAGCCAAAAAAATGAAAACAAAATTCCAAAGCAAACTACTCAAGCTAAACTCCAAAAACAAAGAGGCAAATGAGCCCAAATGAGTAGTTAACACATCCAGCTGATCATTCTCTACTGGAAACCACAATATGCCAGAAAGTCCTCAACTATAACATACATAATGCTAATCAGTCAAAGTTTTTTGCAGTTTTAGTACCAGTATTTGAAACCACAGAACTTTTTGCCATGGAGATCTATGCAAACAAAACGCAGGCAATTGTACCACAGACCAAAAGAACATAGAATCGGAACTTGTAGGAGTCTGCAGTCTGCATATGTGCAGGAATTTTCCTATCTTGGATGGCAAACCTCAGATAAGGAAGGTTATTTGCACGTAAGCGCCAGGAAATGGCATTAGAAGATAAGGCCCTAACTCTGTAAATAAGAGGAACAGGAGGAGAGGAAGTGGGATGTGTGTTAGATTTTAATTATAGCTAAATATTAGAAGTGCTTAAGCAAGCAGTAATGATTAACCTATGATTTAAGTTACCTGGAAGATTCTGTGAGCCAATGATATGCTGCCAAGTACGCTGTAACTTGAAAGTAACAAACTATATAATGTCACTATGTAAGGCAATAAAGTTACCACATATTTCCTCAACCCCTTTATGTGTGTGGTCATTTACAACAAGTGGCGCCTGAACAGGGACCCCTGCTTCGTCCAGCAAGGATTTGGTGCACCGTCAACCCATGTGGTATCTTCAACCTTTTAAAGGTTTCTGTAAGTACTCGTGGTTTCTTCAACCTTTTAAAGGTTTCTGTAAGTAATGGGGTCTTCGCTTTCTGGGGAACAAAGGAAGCATGCTGAAGAATTAAGCTATTTACTTAAGAAAAATCACACTGATGTATCACAATGCAGTCTCTTACGGCTGGTCCAGGAGATTGCGAATCCGTGTTTATGGTATCCTGAAAAGGGGTCTTTAAGATTATCTGACTGGGAAAAAAATTGGGAAAGTTTTACATACTAAATCAAGAGCTAAGGTAGAGATTTTGCAGGTATGGCATTTATGTCGCTATGCAGTGGAAAAATTTGGAAATACTGAACTGTCTCTTTTAACTTCTCCACCTCCATGTTACTCCAATGCTATTGTCTGTCCTCCTTCCCCCCCCGGCCTATCTGACTCTGCCTCCTTCAGCTCCTACTGACACAGGTCAGATTACTAAACCTTCTGATTCTGCTGTTCAATCCTCTTTTCAAAAAATGGTAGAATCCTGTAAACAGGATTCCTCCATACCTGGGGCAGAACTTGCTGAATTGTTGTCTGTATGTCCTGTACAATATCATCAGGGCCAATTGGCAGGACAGCAGATAGTGGAATGGGAAGGGTTACCTTATCAAATTTTGAGGGAACTAAAAAAGGCTGTTACAGAGTATGGCATCAGTGGTAATTTTACTAGAGGTTCTGTGAAATTTAAATTTCTCTTGGAGGTTAAATTGATTCCTTCTCAATTTAAAGGCCCTCTTCCCTCTGGTTTAGTGGGTCTTATCTTGCCTCGATCTTCAGTTCATAAAAAGGGGTGCTTTGTAGTCCCTGGTGTTATTGATTCTGATTACACTGGAACTCTTTTTATTCAGGCTTGGGTGAACCTTCCTTAAACTCTTCCTGCTCAATGTTCTATTGCTCAATTACTTTTGCTCCCTTATCAAGTCCCATGTTCTGGCACAAGGGCATGTGGGGATGCTGGTTTTGGTTCTACCTCTCCTGTGGCTGTACTTCAGTCTGTTACTTCCTTTCACCCTTTGTTAACTCTCTATTTGAATAAGCAACCTTTTCAAGGGTTGCTTGATACTGGAGCCGATGTTACTGTTATTTCATCTTTACAGTGGCCTGTGCAATGGCCTAAGAAAGCGGTTTCTTCTTTATGGGGATATCCAATTCTCTACCACGGCTGTTAAGTCCTTTGCCCTGCAACCTTATATTTTGGATATTCATACTAATACTAATTCATACTAATATTTGGGGTCGTGATTTACTTTCTTTTTTAATGCTCAATTGATTTTGGATGATGGCTCTTCCCCTTAAGTGGCTCTCTACTGTTCCCGTGTGGGTAGAGCAGTGGCCTCTTTCAATGGAAAAATTATCTGCTTTACAGCAACTTGTTCAGGAACAATTAGCTGCTGGTCATATTGAACCCTCTACTAGTCCCTGGAATACTCCTGTTTTTGCTATATTAACCTTTAAGTCCTTTTTGCAGAGACAGCTGCAGCATGAGTCTGGCCCATACCATTTGCGAAAGATTCAACATTTACTATCTGTTGCTTTGTTTACCTGGAATTATTTAACTCTTGTAGATTCCTTTTCAGATGTTCCTGTTAATGTTCATTTTCGTGCAATAGAACCATTGACAAGACCGCTAGTAAAGTATTGCCTTGCTCCTAATCCTGAGTGGCAAGGACCTGCCCGCCAATCACATGGGGGCAAGTGAAGGCCACAACATACCAAGCTCAACAGCAATTGGTTCAAGCTGATCTACCTCAAACTCCTGAAAATCTAGTTGCTGCTGTTTTTGCTATTATTACAGCTAATTCTGTCACAATTCTTTTTTGTATTCTCTTGTCTTCTCTTGGTTCTGTTACTGCTTTGAATGACACTGAGCCTATACAACTTAATCCTAATCTCTGGTTTCGTCATGCTCAATATATGTTTTTTATTCACGGTACTAATATCACCCTGTACTATGAGCCTCTTATGGCTTTTGGTCAAGTTGCTTTCATACCTGATTTAATATCTTCTTCTTCCTTTATTGTTTCACAATTGCAAACCATTCATTATTCTTGGTTGTTTTCTAAGCCACCAACTTAATTCTGTTTGTTGGCATTATCTTCGTACTAATCAATATACTAGAGGCTTATGTTTTTGCTGTTATGCTTGCCATACTTGGCTTAACAATTGGAATGATTATGCTAAGGCTCTACGCATTTTATCGAAAGTAGGGAATTATAGTTATTGTACTGATTATTATTGGCTCTGGGGAATCTTTAATTCTTCTTTGTATGGGCCTAATATTGTGCCTGAAATGTATCCTGATAATTTTCCTATTTTTAATGCTTTTGATATGACTGATACTGGATCCATTTGTGCTGGCTGGCAACTAAAGGACCCTAATATGTGGTTCTTTTTTGACAAATATGCAACCAACGTACACCCTCAGAACTATCAGTGTGCTGCTATTGGCTACTTTTCCCTACCTGTACAAATTGGCATTTCTTCATCTTCTTCATGACAACGACGTTCTCCATTAGGTCCTACATGTAATGATGAAGTTATCATTGATACACAACTGTCCTCTCTAAATACCTTTGGCCGTGCTGTAGCTAGAGCTATTACTGTAGTGATCACCTTAGGGGCTTACCCTAGAATAATAGCTCAAGAAAATAGACATTCTATCCTGGGCTTAACATGTCACCTGGAGAAATCAATTAATGCCACTGCTGCTATAGTTCATGATCTCCAACATGAAATTGAGGACCTGAATCAGGATGTGCTCCAGCAACGTTTTGCTATTGACTATTTGTTAGCACGACAAGGAGGTTTTTGTAAACTTGTTGGCCGTCGTGGATGTGCTGTTCATTTTCACTCTTTGAACAAAACCATTGAAGATGAACTTGCTAAACTCCAATCATATTTTCAGAATAATGTTCATGCTATTTCCTCTCCTTTTGACTGGTTGACCAATTGGCTTCCTGATTGGTCATGGCTTAAGCAGTTGTTTTTTTATGCTGTGATTATTATTGTCATGTTAGTTGCTTGCTGTTGTTTCATTCAGTGTATTCCCTCATTAATTACTATGTTTCAACCTGTCCCTCTCTCTCTGCCTCCTCCTCACCAAATGCAATATATACAAAAATCTTTGTTCCCTCAAAATTAAATAAAAAGAGAGGACATGTAGGAGTCTGCAGTCTGCATATGTGCAGGAATATCTTGGATGGCAAACCTCAGATAAGGAAGGTTACTTGCACCAGGAAATGGCATTAGAAGATAAGACCCTAACTCTGTAAATAAGAGGAACAGGAGGAGAGGAAGTGGGATGTGTGTTAGATTTTAATTATAGCTAAATATTAGAAGTGCTTAAGCAAGCAGTAATGATTAACCTATGATTTAAGTTACCTGGAAGATTCTGTGAGCCAATGATATGCTGCCAAGTATGCTGTAACTTGAAAGTAATAAACTATATAATGTCACTATGTAAGGCAATAAAGTTACCACATATTTCCTCAACCCCTTTGTGTGTGTGGTCATTTACAACAGGAACTCATTCAAAGTAGATGACAGAGCAGCCAAAAACATAAAGAAGGACCAAACTATTACCCTCCTCCCAACGAACTAAGGCTGAACCATGGGCATTGTACACAAAACACAATCCACATAAAACCCAAAGAATTACCAGCACCACTCTTGAGACTGCTTCTCTTTTTCTCTTTCTCCTTTTCTTTTGGATCTTTTTTATTTTGTTTCAGTTCATTCTTCCCAGCAAGTGCCTTTGTCTCTGCTTCCTGGCTGTTGTTGCTTCTCTTACTATTAGACTTTTTATTCCTAATATTTATGTCATTATGTCATGTCCTGTACTCTGAAACAATAGAGGTCTTGATTTTTTTTTTTTTTTTTGGTTTTAATGTTTTATTAAGAAATTATAATAATACAAGTTTTATCCATCCGGTTACATAGTATGGAAAAAGAAATAAATACAAATTACATATTGTACATATATAAATAATCTCTGCAGACCAGTTACATGGTATCAAAGAAATTGTGTTCTCATATCATTCTTGGTGTATATTTATATAATAATCTTTTACGATAAATTAGTAAATACATAAATCACGTCTTTTGCTTACCCATGTAACCTTTCCTTGCCTTATTATATTTCCTACCATCTGCAGTACATCTTCTCTTTCTTTTTCATTTAACTATTCGTTGTACTTGCTCTGGTCTTTTTCCTCTTTTTTTTTTTATTTCAACTTCCTCTTCTCTAACCACCCGTACCACTTGTCCCATACGCTATAATAATCAGAATCTTCTCTGTCATTAATTTCTAATGTTAATTTATTCATCTCGGCACATTCCATTATTTTGCCAATTACTTGTTCCTTAGTTGGTATTTTTTCCTCTTTCCATTGTTGAGCGAAAGCGATTCTTGCTGCTGTTATTATATGCACTGCCAAGTATTTCTTCTTTTTTGCCATTTCCGTCTTAAGAATTCCCAGGAGAAGTATTTTAGGATCTAATTCAAAGGTTTCACCTATTATTTCTGAAAGCCAATTGCAAATCATCTTCCAATATTTTTTTGCTTGAGAGCAGGTCCACCAGCAGTGGTAAAAAGTACCTTGCTGGTGTCCACACTTCCAGCACTTTGGGTTTGAGTTAGGGTAAATCTTGGCAATCCTAGCTGGTGCTAGGTGCCACCTATAAATCATCTTGTACTGGTTCTCCTTGTAAGTGGTTGCCTTAGTAAATCTTATATTGTTGTTCCATATTTGATCCCATTCTTCCAAATTTATATTCTTCCCAATATTTTTGGCCCATGCTAGCATTGGGTCTTTAACCACTTCTTCCATCAGGTCATATTCTACTAATATATTCTACTTCACTTAGTAGAAGAGGTCTTGATTTTTTAGATATAATTTTCCTTCAGGTATTTGAAAAGTATTATTATGTCTGCCTCCATTTCATCAATTTTTTAAAGACTGAATTATACTCAACTCTTTAAATTCTAAGAATCTGGAATCATGGTTTGAAAACAATGCTGCTGATGTAGGCTAAAATTACATTTTGCTTTATTTGGTGCCATATCATCTACACAGTCCCTTCCAACAGCCACAATGTGGGAGAAATCTCCCTGGAAGATCTAACTCAGGTCACATCACACGTAAACAAGGGCTGTCTGAATGCAGCAAGGTCCCAGGAGTTCCCTTCATTCATCATCTTCTGTTACACTCAAACTGTTACAATCAAAGAGATTTATTCCCCTTCCCAGTCAGATGACACAGACTGAATGCAAATTCCTCATTTATTGGGATCAGCTTGATTTTGTTGTTGGACAGCAGATCACACAGTAGTGATACCTTTTTATTTAAGAGACTGATGTGGACACCCATCTTTTACACAACATCCCTGGCAAGTCAGTGCATAATAATAAAATGTAAAAACTAACAAAATGATAGTAACCACAAACCGTACATCTGCAAATGTACAGTTTGGTATCTGCAAAACCATTCTTCCCCCACATCTTCTGGACTGTAGTCGCAACCTACTCCATTTATTGGGGAAAGAAAGAACCAGCTATTTGCGGTGTCCTTATCACCCAGTAAGGGGATGGAGGAAGGATGCTGGATCTCATCAATAATCTTCTTTCACAGGCAGGGCAGCTATGGGAAAGATGCACTCACTAGGTCTCACTGGGTGACAACATCTAAGTGAGGGAGCCTGGAGGGACCCACCCTATCTGACTTGGTCAGATGGGCATGTATCCTGGCTCTGTGCTATTTGTGGTTTGAAAAGTGATAACCAGCACTTTGTATTGTGCCTGAGAAAAAACCAGAAAGTCTGTGCAGCATGACTAGCTGTACAGCCTGTTACATGACTCCAACTGTGAAAGGACCAATTTGTGAGACTGTGAGCATTCCTCTTAGTCCAAGAATGGACACAGTTGATGCAGGAGATAGCTCTATACAAAGCCAGTTACCAGCCGCTCCTTGAGCAACAGTTGTGAGTCCAGAGAGAACCCAAATTGCACAGCAGCTGTCTCTCAGGGAGCGCTTACCCCACTTAGAGTCAGAGTTGAGATGGGTGGACACTATTTCTCCCTATCCTAAAATTCAAAGCCTTCAAGCACTGTGTAAGCACATAAATAGCATGGTCTGAGTGACCAGGGTTTGTTGCTGCTCCTTTTTAATACCAACAGTAGATGAAACCATTAGGTGAGGCCATTTGGCAGGATGTGGTGTACTACAATATTATGTGGTCCTTTGCATGCTCCTTTCTTTCTGTTACTAATTTCAAGGATCAGACCCAATAACGACATAGACTCATCAATGGTCAAACAGATTACTTTTTATTTACGTGGATCTTCTCTTTACAGGAATCATCAGCAAGAACATCTGGAGCAGCGTGGAACAACCTTAAATACCTGGGAGGTGGAGTCTGGGGTAAGGAGTGGTCTAGGGGGGAGGTAGATGGAGGGTGTGTGTGTGTTAACCCTTGCAGTCCTGAGTCATGAATGTCAGCTTGTATAGGTAAGGCATTTATATGTGACAAATCCCCCTCTGACCAGTGTGTGTGCGGTTTGTTGTCGGGGAAGAGTCCAGGGGTGAACGCATAGTTTGGACACTAGGTAGGCATGCTGTTTGCCCTGCAGAGGTTTTGTTAGGATGTCCGCTGTTTGTTCTTCAGTGTCGCAGTGTGTGGTTTTGATGAATCCTATTTTCGAAAGTTGCCTCACATGTTTGTGCTTGATATCTATGTGCCTGGATCTCTGGCCTATGGCATCTGCCCTAGATATCTCAATAGCAGCCTTGTTATCCTCGTGAATGATTATTGGGTATGCAGGTTTGGTCCAGATGCTGGTGAGTAGATCATCGAACCACGTCAGGTTATTGGCTGCCTTGGATAAACATATGTACTCCGCTTCGGTGGTTGATGTGGCTACTAGATTTTGTTTGCCCATGTACCAGTGTACAGGGCTGTTATTGAGGAAGAACACATATCCTGAAGTGCTTTTCCTGCTCTTTACATCCCCTGCCCAGTCAGCATCCACGTAACAGGTGAGGGTCGGTCCATCGAGTGTATCCGGCTCTAGGCATAAGCATGCGTCTGAACTGTACTTCAGGTACCTGAGTACCCTTTTGATTGCTTCCCAATGATATACGGTGGGTTTGCCTACGTGTCTGGACAGTAAATTGACCGGTAGGGCGATGTCGGGCCTGGTCCAGTTAGCAATATACAAAAGGGACCCTATGGTGGACCTGTAGAGTGTGTTGTCTTTGAATTCGGGTGCTTCGCCATACATGTTTTTCAAAAAGTCTGGTTGCATGGGAGTTTCACTTTGTTTGGCATCTGCCATGTTACATTTGTGTAAAAGTTCAATGATTTTTTCTTTTTGCGACAAGCGAAATCCCCTGAAGGTTTTACTGATTTGCACACCCAGATATTTGTTTATCTTCCCTAGAGATTTTAGGGAGAAATGTTCACCTAACTTGCTAGCGAAGGTGTTACATTTTTCTTTATGTTTGCCAATGTATAGGATGTCACACATGTAAATAAGCACGTATTCTAGAGAATCACCCTCCTTTCTGGTGAAAAAGCAGTTGTCTGCTGGTGTTGCAGCGAACCCCATTGCTTCGAGCACCTTGACCAGGCACTCGTACCACCGTTTCCCAGACTGCTTCAACCCATACAAGCTCTTGTTGAGTAGCCATGTGTCATGCCTATGTGTGTCCCTGCTGTGTGGTGCCTTAACGTAAATCTCCTTGTCCAGTTTGGCATGCAGGTATGCAGTCTGTACATCGAACTGGTACACTTCCAGACCTAGGATGGAGGCAATTACTAAGGCGCTTTTAACACTCTCTGCCCTCACTGTGGGTGAGTAGGTTTCGGTATAGTCCTCTGGGTATTTTTGGGCAAACCTTTGTGCCACCAACCAAGCCTTGTATAGTGTCTTGCCACCTTCTAGAGTTTTGATTTTAAAGATCCATCTGGTTCCTATTGGAGACTTATCTTCTGGAACTTTGGCAGGGGTGAACACATTTAGTTCTTTGAGGCTGCTCATTTCTTTTTCCATGGCTGACTCCCATTTTAACCTTTCTTCCTGGGGGAGTTTGAGCACTTCGTCGTAGGAGTTTGGGGTGATTGGGTTAGAGAGTATGTGCAGTACATAATCCTCAAGTTTTTTGGGTATCTGGTTCCTGCTTGCCCTAACTGGTCTGTTTGGTGTTGAGTTGGTGTCATGTAAGTACCTTGCCTCTTTCTGGGTGAGTGTGTCTATTCTTATCTTGGGGTGGTCTCCCTTCCACTCACTGATTCTGATTCCCTGGTGCTTAGGTTTGTGTCCCCTTTCTTTCTCGCTGTCTTGTGTGGTTTGTTTGTCCTGGTCCTGTATATTATGTTTTATTTCCTGCCTGGGGTGTATTTCATTGAGATGTATTTTGGACCAATTTGCCTGCTCATGGAACACTGCTGTCATAGATATGACGAATCTATTGTTGCTGTCTACAAATCTGAATCCTTTGGTGCCTGGTTCGTAACCCATAAACCTAAGCCTCCTGGATACCTTGTCCCCCTTGTGGCGTAGTTGTTTTGGTATGTGCACATCTGCAGTGACCCCAAACACATGTAAGTGTCCTATTTGTGGCTTCCTATTGTACATTAGCTCGTACGGGGTCTTATCAATCACGCTAGACCAAAGCCTGTTTAGCGTGTAGTTGGAATACACTAGGGCCTCTGACCAAAAATGTTGGCCAATCCCTGCATCCTCTAATGCGCACTTTACCATAGTTTGCAGGGTGGAATTCCTTCATTCCGCTACCCCATTTTGAAAGGCTGAGAACGGTGATGAGATGAAGTGTAGTATTCCCTTGGACTTGAGCCAGTGTGAGAAATCCCTCGAGAGGAATTCCGACCCTCTATCAGTCATTATTTGTTTTATTTTTGTGTTGTGTTGGACTTCTACTCTCTTGTAGAATTCCTTAAATTTCTGGTATACTTCGTTTTTGTGATTTAGTGTATATACGAAACCGTAGCGACTGTAGTCGTCCACGATGGTGAGGAAGTATCTTTTTTTGTATTTTATGGATGGCCTTAAGGGCCCCACTAAGTCCATGTGTACCAGATTGAAAATGTGGCTGGTGGTGCGCGTTGCCTTCTTTGGCCTGGGTTTGGTTTTTAGCTTTGAGCATTTACAGACTGAACACTCAAGGTAGTTTTCACAGTCCTTTACTTTTATACCTTCAGTACAGTTTGTCATTTTTTGAATAATAGGGAAGCTAGCATGCCCCAATTTCCGGTGTAACAGGTGGGCACAATCATCGTGGATGGGCTTGCCTATTGTGAGTTTCCTCTGACTGTGCGTGTTGTGTTCATGTGCGCTATCAGCTCTGTTTCCCTGTTCCTCTTCACCTACACTGTCAGTTTTGCCTTCTTCTAGTTTAGTGTCTGTCTTATCTGGTTCTGGTTCTATGCTGCCGTTTATGCTGGGTACGTTAGCATTTTTGGTGTATAGGTAGGGTAACCCTCTTCTAACTACAACCTTTCCTTTGTCTTTCCTGTTCCTATTCATAAAAACTTTTCCCCCCATGAAAGTTACTTCTATTCCAGATTCTTTGCTGAGTTTCAGTGCAGCTAGAATGTTGTGAGGTATCTCTGGGACTAGCAGTACCCCCTCTACTTTTCCTATTCCTGGTAAGCTTACGTTTCCTTTTCCTGTAACCCGAACATCATTTTGGTTGGCTACCTTGACTAAGTCCTCTTCTGTGAAAGAAGAGAGTAGTTGCCTGTTATACGTAGTGTGATTGGTGGCTCCCGAATCTATGAGCCACATGGTGTCCTCTCTGTCCTGGTTGGTCACTTGTGTGTGTTCTCCTATCCCATACAGCGACCCAGTTCGGCTGTCTCTGGAGCTGTCCCTGTTTCCCCTTCTATCCCTTGGATTGGGAGAGTCCCTGCGCCTGTATCTACTGTCTGGTGAGTGTCTCTCTGGATGTCTGACCCTGTGTTCATGTCTGTCCCTTTCTCTGAAATTTCTGGGGCAGTCCCTTTTATAGTGGTTCCTGGACCCACAATTGTAACATTCTGTTGTGTCCTGTTGCCTGTCCTGGAAACTTACTCTCTTTATGGGCCTGTGCTCTCTGCGTGGCAAGGGGCAGCTCTTCCTCAAATTGTCTTCCGCTATCAACCTGTTGGATAGGCTATCAAGCTGAGTGTATCTAGGTGTGTGACAAAGTTATCCCAGGTGGAATCCAAGGAGTTAATTATCACACTCTTCATGGTCTGATTGGATACAACCTCCCCTCTCAAGTGTAATTCGGCCCTAGTAGCATTTAACTCTAACAGGTGTTCGCTCATGGGAACCCCTGGTCTAATTCTTGCAGAATAGAAATCTTTAGAAATTCTGGTTGTGGTTGCCACGCTCTCACTTTAGAAAAGCCCAAACATTTTTTGCATTAGTTCTGACACTGTCAAGTAGTGTTTGATGCTGGGGTATATGGTGGGGGAAATACTGGAGATTAGTAGATAAAATGCGTTGTGGTGCAGGCAGTCCAGTTCAAAAGTCCAGGGTTTTTCTGGGGCATTAGTAATAAAAAACAAAATATTTTCTCTCAAAAAAACAACCTGGAGCTGTTGGCTCCACTCCAAGAGGTTAGACCCATCCATTTTTAACTTTGGGAAATCATTAGGTAAATTCCCTGTGCTATTTGTTAAGTTACTTACAGCAGGCGGCTGTCCATGGTTCTGAATGTGCAGATAGCCACAATACGGCATAGGAATACTTGCTGGGAGTTTAAAAAGCCCACTCTGCATTTTTTTTCCTTCTTTTCTTTCTAGGCGAATCTGCGCATGCGCGAGGTCCATTTCAGCCCTGTAGTCGTCAGTGGAGGTTCTCGTTGCTGCGGCTCCTGCGTAGAGGTCTCTCTCAGTCGGGTAGGCCTCAATTTCGGCTTTGTGTGTCCAGCGGTGAGTCGAAGGTGGTCAGGTCGTCGCGATCTCGTCCGGATGAAGATCCTGCCCACTCGGATAGACCTGTGATGTCGGTGAGTATCTGCTTCAGTCTCTGCGTTCTGGTGTTCGTGGCCTCTGCGATGGGTGGCGTTGCGCTCTCGAGGGGTGCTGCGATGTCGGTGGGTTTGCAGCGGCGTCCGCGTCCCTCGTGTGGGTGGCTCAGTGTCTCTCCATCCCTTGCCCCCCTTTGCGCTTTCGGTGTATTCTTGGAGATTTTTAGGTCGGAGCCGAAGGTGGCAGTGAGGGTCTTTATGGCTCGTTCAATCTGCCGCTCGGTTGGGGACATTTCGGGATCTGAGTCAGACCCCTCGTCCTCATAGAGTTCGTCTTCTCCGCCGGTTTGTGGGGTGCAAGCATTTCGCGCCGGCCATTTTGAATCCTGGCCTTCGATTGGTCGGTGGTCGGCCATCTTGGCGGGCTGCTCGGTCAAAGATGGCCACCATTCAAAATTTGGCACAAGATCGAGCTCTTCGGTGTCGGTTAGGAGTTCGGCTGGGGGTGAGTTTCTTACCGAGCCGTGGTCCTCAGGTTCTGGGTTTGGGTCGTGACCTCCTCTCGCTGCTCCATGGTCCTGGATCAGGCTTTGGAGGTTCGTGATGAGGTCCTCGTCGTCTGTTGGCGATCTCAGCAATCTTAGTATGTCCAGCCGTAGTTTGTTGCTCCCTTGAGCGTCGGTTTCTTGGCTGTTCTGGTCTCCGATCCCCTTTCCATCGTCCATCGTCGTGGTTTCAGGGTCGGTCTTGGTTTCGGATCTCTCTGGTGTTCCCGCTGGGAAGTTATCATGAGGGGACAACTGTGCTGCCATCCTTTTAGTGCGTGCTCGGGTGTTTGGTTTCTTCTTTTCTTCGGCTGCAAGTTGTCTTTCTGGCATATCTTCTTGTTATTGGGTCATTAAACCATCCTCTGCTACCATCTTGTTACTAATTTCAAGGATCGGACCCAATAACAGACATAGACTCATCGATGGTCAAACAGATTACTTTTTATTTACGTGGATCTTCTCTTTACAGGAATCATCAGCAAGAACATCTGGAGCAACGTGGGACAACCTTAAAGAAGAAGAGCTTGTAGTACAGTGGACTAAAGCACTGTTATTAACATCTGCTGCTTGCAATTACTGCAAGTTCAAATCTCACCAGGCTCAAGGATGACTCAGCCTTCCATCTTTTCAAAGGTAGGTGAAATGAGGACCCAGATTGTGGGGGCAATAAGCTGACTTTGTATAAATATACAAAAGTATGAAGGCTATTGCTTAACGCATTGTAAGCCGCCTTGAGTCTCCGGAGAAGGGTGGCATATAAATTAAAGCAAAAAAAAAAAAAAACCTGGGAGGCGGAGTCTGGGGTAAGGAGTGGTCTAGGGGGGAGGTAGATGGAGGGTGTGTGTGTGTGTGTGTGTTAGTTAACCCTTGCAGTCCTGGGTCATGGATGTCAGCTTGTATAGGTAAGGCATTTTTATGTGACACTTTCAGCTTAACCTTAATGGAAAGAACGGAAGGCTTTGCTGGTGCCCAAATACTAGCTGTCTTTGCTGTAGAATCAGTGAGCCTACCCAGAACTCTGGTTTCTAGAAAAATGTCTTGGGAGGAAGGCTGCTCCTGGCATGAAGATGATGTGCTCCAGTGGGGGGAGCAGAGTTTGGCTTCTTCCCTTACCCACAAAGTGGCAAGGGGCTCGTGCATCTCTCCAGCCTCTTTAATCAGGTGGGGAGATCACTGGGTAGAAAAGCAAACAAAGCTTCCTATCCTTGGCATGTGCCGCAATGTTGCTGGATGACTTGGTAGTGCTGCAGCCTGCTTTGGGCTGCCTATGCAAGGCCAGACCATTCTGGTGGTCCACCCCAGATATCTGATGGATACAGTTGATTTCTGGTGAGAGTCTGGTTTGCCAGTGATCTTGTTCTCTTGCCACAATTGCTTCTGAATAGTAAATTTGTTTAGGTGGCTCCTTTGTTTGATTGTAAATTTACTTTGTTATTGAAAGTAAATAAATCTGATATGATAAATCAGATACGTTTATGTGTCTCTGTGTGTGTGTTTTTCACCAAGTATCAGGCAATGGCCCAGTGGCTGGATAAATGGCTCTTTGGGAATCCAAATACAATGAACACCCCAATAAATGAGGAGATTTCAGGCTTTATTAAGTTCATGTAGAAGGCAAATTAAATAGAAGAAAACATCAAGACTTAGAAGATGTTTCCCTTCTCCTCCAAGAAGCTTCTTCAGCTCCGTTGGATGGTGGAAATGGAAGGAGACAGCTGGTCATTTGCATTCTGTTACAGAGTTGCTGAGGCCACTTGGAGGTTTGCCTGTGTCCTCAGCATCACCTGAGTTGTGACAATGGGTGTGGAGCCTTTTTGGAACTGCTGAAAGGGTTCTTGTAGTCTGCAATTTTTCTGGAAATCTGTTCATACTCCCACACCATCAAGTCCAGTGATCTCTCTTCAGCTGCTGGGAATCCCATTTCAAGCAATGGTGGTACTCTGAGGCCCTGGCTGTATAACCCAGACCGTGGACCAGACTATGATCCATAACTATCTGATGCACATGGAAGTCTTGAGAAGTTTCCTGATAAGGCATTCCTTCCCTTCCACATAGGCTGCATTGTTATGCTAGCAATGCTGCAGTCAGGGGAGCACTCCTGATTTTCGTTGATTCCTTTTCACTTTCAAAGCTTTGTTTGTCTGTACGCTACCATTGTCTATCCATTCTTGGCATTTTGGCACAATCATGCTTCCTGTTTGGCCCTTCTTTCCTTTTCTTCCTCTATATCAATGTCTCCTTTCCTTTTTCCTTCCACTCTCTTTCTTTTCTTCTCTCACCCAATTTAAGGCATCATCTAGATAACCACAATTGTTGAGGACAAGCGTTCATTGGTTATGAAGCTCATGTTGTAATACCATAGTCCATTAGGAAAACAGTATGTCACTCACTCCAAAAAGGCTCAAGAAGTTCTGGAAAACCAAAACAATAAATATTTGCTGATATATTTCCAGTTTGTTCATTTGGTCACCTTGATGCTAGTAACACTAGAAGCAGCAGAAATGAGAGACAAGTCTATACCAAAATGGGATGGATGTGAGGTTTCAGGCCCTTCCTCATGAAGGTGATTTAAGGCTATCTCAAGCTACTCATTCACATATCGCTTGGATTCTTCAGGACATTTTCTATGGATTCCTAGAGCCATTCCTCCAGATTGTTTCTGGCTTCTTCTGAGGATTCTCATCTGAGTTTTTTCAGAGATGTTTGTAGCCATGCTTGCATATCTGTTTTTGATGCAGTAGAACCATTCTTTCTGGAACTTGATAAAGATGTTTGAAGCTATCCATCCATTCATCGATCCATCCATCCATCCTTAAGTTTCTTTCAAGAGCAAGCAGGTTTTACCCAAATCACTCTCTCCTTCCTCTTTACTAGGGCCGGATTTAGATGAAAAGAGGCCCTAGGCTATTCCACTTATGAGGCCCTTTCACCAGTGGTGGGATTCAATTTTTTTAACAACAGGTTCTGTGGGCATGGCTTAGTTGAGGGTGTGGCTTGGCAATCATGTGACTGGGTGGGCGTGGCTAGCTGGTCACGTGACTGTGTAGGCGTGGGTAGCTCATCATGTGACCGGGTGGGCGTGGCTATGTGCATAGACTTTTTTCAGAGGACTGAAAAAAGTCATTTCTGACTGGGCCTCGCACTTTTGACCGGTCCTCACACTTATGACCATCCTCTCATTTATGCCCGTGCAGCTTTCTTAACAACCATGTCACTCATTTCACAACTGCTTCTCTTCACCATGGTGACAAGATAGGGCAAAAACGTAAAATGTGAGGACAGTCGTAAGTTCGAGGACTGGTCAAAAGTGCGAGGACCAGTCAAAAATAACTTTTTCAGCCCTCTGAGTAGTCCATATGCATAAAAGGATACAGCAATAGAGAGGGATGAAGGAAGGGAAGGGAAATTAGAGTAGGAGGGAGGGTAAGAGAGGGAGGAAGAGAGGAGGAGAAGGAGAAAGGAAGAGGAAGTAGGGAGGAGAAGAAGAGGGGGAGGAAGAGAAAGTAAGAAGGAAATAGAGAGGTGGTAGGTTTGAGGAGAAAGATTGCTGTACAATAAAAAAGATGAAAGGGAAGAAAGCCAACCCCAAACAAATATAAAGATATTAAGATAAAGAATGAATTGTTAAACTTTAAAGAATAAAAGAGAACAAATATGAAGAAATAACAATAATTAGAAACACACATACAAACATACAATGTATTTTCTTTGAACAGAGTATTTGGCCAGTTCACAAATTTAAACAGTGTTTAGTCATTTCAATTAAATTTACAATTTCTATATTTCCTTTTTGCCATATTTATTCCTCATCTATTTTTGTAAAAAACCAATATTACCCTTCATCCTCATCTCTAATCTTAATCAAATTCAATTTTTCCCTTCTATTCTATATTATACCCCTTCCCATTGTCATCTATTTTTATATCCATCCTCACATTGGTTAATTATGTAATATTAGTTGTTTAATATAAATTCAACATTTTAATATAAATCAATTAGTTATATAACTACCTTTTTTGTATATTAATCAATATGAACATGAATATTCCAATTATTTCCATGCAATCCAATTTCTTACAAATCCATTAATTATATTTACCAATAATAATAAAGCAAATAATTTCCCCCATATATTCCTCCAAACCACAACTTAACCATTTCTGCTTTCAGAAATATACAATTAATAGTATCTCAATTATTACAATTCCCTAGTTAAATAGAGCTTTTTTTCTTTTGTGTTTTAAAATCCTGAACTCTCCTCTTTTTCCCTAAATTTCCCATTGTTTGCACCTACCTTTTTTGGTGAGGAAAAAGAAAAGAATTCTGCCTGCCTAATTTTCCAACCTTGCAGCAACAGCAAAGCAGTTTCAGTTTCGTTTCTCAGCATAGTTAGGGGAAAAAAAATCAGCACTCTTTGCAAGGAAGCAGAAGAGCCCTGAGCAAAACAGCTGAGACAAATCAGTTGAGAGCCGGGAGGCTAATTAGCCTATGCTGAAGCTCCGTGGGCCAATAAAATTACAAAAAAACCACCGAACTCTTTGTTAAATTGCTGGCTCCCCCGCCCCTCGCCCACCACTATTTAATGGCAATAAATAGTGGTGCGGAGGGGCGGGGCAAGCCAGCAATTTAACAAAGGGTTCGGCTGCACCACTGGCTCTAGGGCGGCCCTTTGAAGCCCCGCGGCAAGAATTTGAAGTTTTTTTTTCCTCTAGCCATCGGAGGCAGCAATAGATGGGGAGTGGGCGGGGTAAGCGAACGGCCGGCAATCCAACAGAGCAGAGAGGGAGGGTGAGTGAAGGCGTGGAAGCTGCTTTCTCCATCCTGCTCTCTTGCGTCCAGAGCCCACGTGGATCTCAGGCAGCGGAACTCAGGCTAGGGAAGGGGTGGGCAATTGTGGCTCTTTTACAACCTGTGGCCTTCAACTCCCAGAATTCCTGAGACAGCCAAATTGTCTCAGGAATTCTGGAAGTTGAAGTCCACAGGTTGTAAAAGAGCTACAATTGCCTACCCCTGGCTACAGTAGACTGGCGCCATGCGGGTGGGAGGCGAGGGGCGGGCAAGCCAGCAATTTAACAAAGGGTTCGGCCGAACCCCCTAGAAGCCCCAGAATCCCACCACTGTGTAGGCCCCTCTTGATCTTGAGGCCCTAGGCTGAAGCCTAGTTAGCCTATAGGAAAATCCAGCCCTGCTCTTTACCATGCTTTGATTTCTTAGAGTATTTGAGATCCTGGATGCCCTTAATAGATGCTTCAAGCTATTCCTGAGTCCCTAGATGGGATGCTTCATGTCCTTCCTCTTTGAAGCTATTTACAGCTATTTCAAGCCATTTTTGGCATCTTGTTTGTATGTTTCAGGACCTTTTCCAAGTTTTTCAGGGATTGTTGAAGCCATTTCCCCAGAAGTGGTAGGGGTTCTTCAGAAAATGAAAAGCTTTCTAAGGATCCTTAAAGCCATTGTAATATATTTTCCACAGGTCCTTCAGAACATTGCTTCTTCAGGTTCTCTATTGATTTTTCAAACCATCTCTTCCTTAGAGTTCTTGTAATCTCTACAGTGGACTTCTGTAGATCCTGAATTCCTTTAATAGAGGCTTCAAGCCATTCCTGAGTATCTAGTTGTGGTGTTTTAGGTCCTTCCTCCTCACGATTTTTTATAGATATTTTGAGCCATTTTTTTGGCATCTTGTTTAGATACATCAGGGCCTTCCTCTTGCAGGTTTTTCAAGGATTGCAGGTTTTCGAAGCCATTTTTCAAGAACTGGTCTAGGTTCTCCAGAAAGTGACAGGCTTTCTAAGGATCCTTGAAGTCATTCTAATATATTCACCACAGATCCTTCAGGACATTGCTTCTTGAGGTTCTCTATTGGTTTTTCAAGCCATCCCTTTTTTCGGCTTCCTCGAAACTCTGACCTGGACTTTTGTAGATGTTGAATGCCTATAATAGATGCTTCAAGCCATCCCTGCACATCTAAATCACAGGTTTCTGGCCCTTCTTCTTCAAGATGATTTATCGATGCTTCTAGCCAACCGTTCACATCCCCCCTGGATGCCTCAGCACATTCCTGCGGGAGGTTGGTGGTGGATGCTTTAAGCCATTCTGGCAGGGTGTACAGTTCAGAGGAATCCTCTTTCAGGATTTTCAGCGATTGCTGAAGCCACCTCAGTATATTTGGCCCGGATTCCTTAGATGTTTTGATTTTGAGGCTGTCTACTGAAGCCTTAAGCCATTTGTTATTTAATTGATACCCCACCATTTGAGGCTTCATTTTGTCTTGAGCTTCTGTCTTGTTTTCCGCAGTGTCTGCACTTGTTTGGCAGACACTCACAGAGCTTCTTTTGCATTCACTACTGCTATGTCTCTGGTCCATCTGCTCTCTGCCTATCAATAAGGTGCAGCAGCCCTTCCTCAGTTGTGTCTCTCTGGAAAAAATCAGAATGTTAGCTGTAAATCTAGACCAACAACAAAGTATTGTTAGTTAAAAATGATGGGAATGGCTTTGATGTCAGGAAACTCTCACTCTGAAGGTATATAAATATTGTTGGGCCGTGGTGGTGAAAGTTGAAAGATCTCTCCTATACATATCTTCCCATTCACTTCCATGAGATTAACTCCTAGATTTCTATATGTAAAAGTATAATGAACCCATAATTCATTAATTTCTTTCTAAAGTAAGGAGAATGTCAGGTTTTTCCAAGCTTATTTCTCCAGCGTATTTCTGCACCTTGCAGCTGAGACTCTCATTCTCTCGTCTGAGTTTGTCCAGCTGCCCAGACTCATCTGAACTATTTTTTCTGTAAAATATCAAGAGCAGAGTGCGATTAACCCCCTTAGGTTTTTTTTTATTTTATTTTATTTGATTATTTGGGTTTTTTTAAACTTGTTTAAAATTAAAACTAATTAAACTAATTAAAATAGCTAAGAAAGAAAGGAAGAGAAAGGCAGGGTTGCTATCTAAAATTTTCTCACCTGCTCAGCTTTTCTTCATACTCTTCGCAGAGTTCCTCTTTTTCTTTGGCCAATTGGAGTGTCTTATTTATAAGCTCCTGAATTTTTAACTCCAGCTCCTCTTTTTCTGCCAACAGTTTTGACATTTCCATTGTCTTTCTGCAAATTATGAAGACCAGAGAGAAATTAGCCCCCTTAGGGGTTTTTAACTTGAATTATCAACCTTTTTATTCAATTTCAACACGTTAAAAATACCTCTGTGTGTGTGTGTGTGTGTGTGTGTGTGTGTGAATACACAGGAAATAATGCTTTAACCATTTATTTTTCTTTTTTTTATACATTCTACGAAAGGCACAAACAAATTCAAAATGATTTTCAAAAGCAAAGTAAAGTTATGGATGTAGAATAACTACAACTTCTCACAAATGCCTGTCAACATATCTCAACAAGTTGCTTCCTCAGTGATTAAGGCAGTACCTTAATCACTGAGGAATAGCATCCAACTGTTGCTATTCCCACCTTATTTCCCAAGCTTTACTAGAATATAATTTTCATCACTTGTTTGATAAAATGGCCAGTCCCATTGCCAATGTAGAAATTATGAATGTTGTATTGAAAGTATGAACTTAATAGGATTATGCAAAGATTTTGAAGGGAAACAATAATAAGGATATAATAAATAATGCTAGGATATGATATACTGGTATACTAGATTCTGTAACCATTAGGTTCTTGTAATACACATATGCCTTTGTATTTGTATCACATATATTATGCCTTTATATTTGTATCTCCTGTAACAAACATATTCTGTTATTAGGCCTGTAATGTATCTGGTATTTGTCAAACATATGTCCCTACCATTTGACCTGAACCCATATTAATCTTCTCCCTGTTTCTTTCTTGTGCCATCTAAGAGCATGGTACTATCTCAGTCTTAATTTATGTTGATCTGGATAGACTCCTACTTTCCAGGGCCAGGAGGCCTAAGTGGCCAATTGAGTAAACAAAGAAATGCTCAAGATGACTAATTGGGAAGTTTCTATTCCCCCTTGCAGGGCAACAAGGAATGCACTGGCCTGGATTGGGAGGCCAGAGTTGGGTACTAAGCTGACGTATCTGAGGGTATAAAAGGACGCCATACCTTCCCCAAGGTGTGGCTATCTCCTCGCATGCATTGTATCTGTATGTTCTGGACATAGTTCCACCCAGTATTTTGTTTTTGGCCATAAATAAAATCTGTTTTTTTGCAAGCCTCGTCTTGAGTCTCTCTCTTTGGCATTCTGGTGACTCAAGTGTATTTTGGGACCTTACATTTCGATGAACTATGCCAAGACTTACATATAACTCTGATCCCTCGCTCTCTTCAGATCTACTTCCAGTCTTTCAGTTTTTGTCTGAACAATCTAGAGAAGCCAAAATACATCACAAATCAGGAATATATTTCCTTTTTTTTTTTTAAGTTTTTATTAATAATAAAAAGAAAACAACAAAACCAACATAAATACATTGAAGCAACATACAAAACAAACACACATCAATTCAGTCCAATGACTGACTCTTAGAAGATATTTACAACGGTGGGTTATTTTTCATATTTCTATTTGTATCAATATTTACAGTCACCTATTTACTTAGTTGTATATATACATATATAATTGACTCCTTATTTACTTCTATGCATTTCTATTGAATACTCGAAAATCATCTTTATATTCCTATTTTTGCCTCCAGCCAGCTGTACCATCTTTGCCATACTAAATAGTAATCAGTATCATCTTTCTCTTGTATTTCTTTTGTGAGCTTATCCAATTCTGCACATTCTGTGATTTTAGCTATTATTTTGTCTTCTGTGGGTAACTGTTCAGATTTCCAATGTTGGGCAAAGAGTATACGTGCTGCTGTGAGGATATGGATGATCAAATATTTTATTTCTTTGGTATATTGTGTTGTGATTATTCCCAATAAAAAGGTTTCCGGCCTCATTTCCAGTTTTTGTTTCGTGATTTCTTCAATCATTGTTTTAATTTGTTGCCAGTATTGTTTTGCCCTTCAGCATAGCCACCAGAGATGATAATATGTCCCTTTCTGTGATTTGCATTTCCAACAAATCGGAGATGTATTTGGGAACATCTTGGCTAGGCGCGCCGGGGGGAGGTGCCATCGGTAGAACATTTTGTAAAGGTTTTCCTTGTAGGGTATAGACAATGTCATCTTGTAATTTATCTTCCACAGATTCTCCCACTTATCCAATTCAATAGTATATCCTATATTTTTGGCCCATATTATCATATTCTCTTTAACAACCTCCTCTTCTAATTTGTATTTTAATAGGTACTTATAAATTTTGGTAATCATTTTCTCATCTGTACTTTGTAATATTTTATCCAATTCATTTGGTTCATTTTGGAATCCGAATTGTGCCCGATCAATTTTATATCTTGATTCTATTTGCATGTATGGCCACCAATCAATGTCTATACCCTGATTTTGTAATTCTTGTCTTGTTTGTAATTTTCCTTCACTGTTCAATAATTCTTTGTAAGTCCTCATTTTCTCTATATCCATGGCGTTGGGATATATTAGTGCTTCCATTGTCGATAGCCATCGTGGGATCTTAGTATAGTGTTTCCTAATCTCTTGCCATGATTTGTACAATGATTCTCTGATAATGTGTTGCTGAAAGTATCTGTGATGCTTGTCCTTTCCCTCCCACAGAAAGGCGTGCCATCCGCGTTGTAAATCAAAGCCTTCTAGTGATAGCATTCTTTTATTCTTAAGGTCTATCCAGTCCCTTATCCAGTTCAGCAACGCTGCTTTATAGTATAACTCCCAGTCCGGTAGGCCTAAACCTCCTTTTTCCCGAATGTCTTGCATACATTTTATTTTGATTCTGGCCCTTTTCCCATTCCAAATAAATTTTGTTATTATTTTATTAAGGTCCTTAAAAAAGTTCTTTCCTGGCCAGATTGGGGTTACTTGAAAGAGGTAGAGTAATCTAGGCAGTATGTTCATTTTTATGGATGCAATTTTCCCTAGGAATGACAGTTGTAATTTGTTCCACATTTCCAGGTCTTTTCTAATTTGTTTCATTAATTTATTATAATTGTCTTCTCTAATTGTTATTGCTTTAGCAGTAAGCCAGATTCCTAGATATTTTATTCTCTTTACAATTTGTATTCCTAATTTGTCTTCTAGTATTGTCTCTTGTACCTTTGTCAAATTCTTTGTTAATATTTTAGTTTTTTGTTTGTTAATTTTAAGCCCTGCGACTCTTCCATATTCCTCTATCTTCGCTAAAAGTTTGGTTCCTGTTATTTCCGGTTGCTCCATTATAAATACCACGTCGTCAGCAAAGGCTTGCGATTTGTACTTGTTGCAATATTTTCAGGATCAGACTCAATAAATTTAGCAAGAGTTAAAGGTTTAAATATATCTTCTTTTATTTACATTAGGCATTCTATATTCACTGAATATTCACAGATAGAAGCGAGCAAATGGGTGCATACAGCTCCTTATATATACAATGGGTGGAGCTAGATATGGGAGTGGTGAATTATGAATACATTAAGAAGTGAAGAATAAGTTAACCCCTGATACCCCGTTCATATACTATTTACACATTAGAGAATAAGGCATTTACATCTGACAAATCCCCCTCTAAATGCCGATTCGTTATGCAACACCAATTACATTCAGATTCAGGACAGTACAAAATATACAACTTAGAAGTTAAGTATTTATGCTGCTTAGAAGGTAAAGGTTTTGTCAATATGTCAGCTAATTGTTCTGAAGTTTCACAATGCACTGCTTTAATAAATCCATCCTGAGATAATTGTCTCACATGTTTAAATTTTATATCTATGTGTCTGGACCTTTGTCCAATGGCGTCAGATCTAGATATTTCAATAGCTGCCTTATTGTCTTCATGCATAATAAAAGGCAAAGCAGGTTTTTTCCAAACATCTGAAATCAAATCATTAAACCATACAAGGTTACTTGCAGCTTTAGATAAACAAACATATTCTGCTTCTGTCGTTGAAGTGGCCACTGATTCTTGTTTACCAGTGTACCAGTAAACTGGACAGTCATTTAAGAGGAATATATAACCAGATGTGCTTTTTCTACATGAGGTGTCTCCAGCCCAGTCCGCATCTGCGTAACATGTAAGCTTTGGTTCTTTATTATCGTTAGGTTCCAACATTAAACAAAAGTCTAGTGTATTTTTCAGATATCTTAATATTCTTTTAACAGCTTCCCAGTAGTACATTGTTGGCTTGCTGACATGTCTGGATAATAAATTGAGGGGTAAAGCGATATCTGGTCTTGTCCAATTAGATATATAAAGAAGTGAACCTATGACTGATCTATAAAATGTGTTATCTTTAAATTCAGGAGATGATTCATCAGCATTTCTTAGAAAATCAGTCTGCATAGGAGTATCACAAGGTTTGGCATCACTTAGATTGCATTTGTTTAAGAGCTCTATGATCTTATCTCTCTGAGTAAGTTTGAATCCTCTTTTAGTCTTATTAATTTGAACACCAAGATATTTGTTTACTTTGCCTAAAGATTTCAATGAGAAATGTTCACTTAGCTTAGTCACAAAAGTTTCTCTTCTCTCTTTATGTTTTCCTATGTATAAAATGTCATCCACATAGATCAATACAAATTCTATGTAATCATCACCCTTTTTGACAAAGAAACAGTTATCAGCAGTGGTGGCATTAAAGTCCATGGTTTTAAGTACTTTTACTAAACAATCATACCATCGTTTACCAGATTGTTTTAACCCGTATAAACTCTTGTTTAACAACCAAGTCTCATTCTTGTTTGTGTATTGACTGTGAGGTGCTCTTACATATATTTCCTTATCTAGTTTTGCGTGTAGATACGCAGTCTGTATGTCATATTGGAATACATCGAGATTGAGTGCTGATGCTACCACTAGAGCTGTTTTGACACTCTCAGTTCTTACTGTGGGGGAATACGTGTCAGTATAGTCCTCCGGATATTTCTGTGCATAACCTTGTGCAACTAGTCTAGCTTTGTATAGGGTATTGCCTCCCTCTAAGTTCTTAATTTTATATATCCACCTGGTACCAATAATTGTTTTATCTTTTGGTGCAACTGCAGGTGTAAATACATTTAATCCTTGTAAGCTTTCCATCTCTTTTTTCATTGCTAATTCCCATTTTTCCTTTTCTTTACGAGGGAGCTTTAACACTTCCTCATATGTATTAGGTGTCGTTGACTCACCATCCATATGCATTATATAATCCTTGTATTTATTAGGCATCTGATTTCTGGTGTTTCTAATTGTTTTTTCAGGTTTACTATTGTTATCATGCAAATATCTTGCTTCCTTTTTTGTTAGTGTGTCTGTCTTTATTTTGTGTTGGCTATTTATCCATGTTTTGGTTTTGGTTTTATATTTGTTGATATTTTGCTTTTCTATAGTCCCTTTCTCTTGAGATTTTGTATCTTTGTTGTTACTTGGAAATATTTCATTAAGATGTATTTTAGACCAGTTGGCCTGTTCATAGAACACAGCTGTTCTGGAGACTATAAATTTGTTATTATTATCAATGAATCTGTACCCTTTAGTGCCTGTCTCATATCCCATAAATCTGAGTCTTCTGGACACGTTCTCTCCCTTTCTTCTTAATTGCTTAGGTATGTGTACGTCTGCAGTGACTCCGAATATGTGCATGTGTGCCAATTTTGGTTTCCTATTATACATCACTTCATATGGTGTCTTATTTACAATGCTGGACCAGGTTCTATTCTGTGTGTAATTGGAATAATGTAGGGCTTCTGACCAGAATTGTTTGCTTAAACCAGCATCTTCCAATGTGCATCTAATCATGGTTTGTAATGTTGAGTTCTTTCTCTCTGCAATCCCGTTCTGGAACGCAGAAAATGGACTAGATGTGTAATGTAACATTCCTCTGTCCTTTAACCATTGGGAGAATTCTTTAGACATGAATTCACATCCCCTATCTGTCATGATTTGTTTTATTTTGATATTGTGTTGTGTTTCTATGCGTTTATAAAATTCTTTAAATTTTTGAAAGGTTTCATCTTTGTGTTTTAATGTATAAACAAATCCATAGCGGCTATAATCGTCTACTATGGTCAAGAAGTAACGTTTTCTATAGGTGATTGATGGAGTTAGTGGACCAACTAAGTCCATGTGTACTAAATCAAAAATTTTGTTGGTTGATCTAGTAGATTTTCTTGGCCTGGGGCTGGTTTTTAGTTTTGTGGATTTACATACTGAGCATTCCAAATAGTTTTCACAATTTTTTATTTTAACACCTTCTGCGTGTTCAGTCATTTTTTGTACTACAGGAAAACTGGCATGTCCTAACTTCCTATGTAAGATGTGAGCACACTCATCATGAATTGGCTTACCTATTTTTGGTTTTTTTTCATTGTGTGCATCTTTGTGATCATGAGATATTTTACATTCATCATTGTCACTGTTGCTAATGTTTCCATCATCTACTTCAATACAATCTTCCATATTTGAATCAATGTTATGCAACCATTTTTCCTTTGTTATCAGATAAGGTAGGCCTCCTTTAATCATCACAGTGCCTATATCTATTTTATTTTTCTCCAAAGTCGCCTTTCCTTTAGAAAAAACAATGTTAATATCAGAATCTCTACTTAGTTTTATGGCACTTAGTATGTTATGAGGTATTTC
Organism: Pituophis catenifer annectens; assembly: GCF_029215685.1. Classification (NCBI taxonomy): domain Eukaryota; kingdom Metazoa; phylum Chordata; class Lepidosauria; order Squamata; family Colubridae; genus Pituophis; species Pituophis catenifer. Next base: position 108,445,657 of record NW_027256883.1, on the reverse strand, counting down.
AGGTATTAGCAATACCCCCTCTATTTTTCCTAGACCAGGCAAGGTTACATTCCCTCTACCTAATACTTGAACCTTTTCTTGGTTAGCTACCTTTATTACAAATTTATCTTCTACAAATGAAGACAATATATTTTTGTTATTAGTGGTGTGATTAGTTGCTCCAGAATCAATAAGCCAATTATTGTTCTCATTCTGCTGTATGTTAGTGTTGTCTTGTTTATTTAATCCATTCAGTGAACCAGATTTTCTATCCTTTGAATTATCTCTGCCCCCTCTATTCTCTTTGTAATTTGGTGGGCTTCTATATCTATGTCTATCCATGGAAGACTGTCTATAATTGTATTTGTTTCTATATTCAGACCTATGTCTTTCTTTTGAAGTTTTGGGGCAATCTCTTCTATTGTGTTCCCTGGATCCACAGTTATGACATTTAAATGTTTCATTATATTTTTCTTGGAAAGCTACTTTCCTATATGGTTTGTGTTCTATGTGTTTGTTAGAACGATCCCTTCTTGAATTGTCTTCTGCTATTAATTTATTGGATAGACTTTCTATGGATAAGTATCCTAGATTGATTGTGTCTAAATGTGACATATAATTGTCCCATGATGGATCAAGTGAGTTGATAATAACACTTTTCATTGTTTGGTCTGAAATCACCTCCCCCCTTAAATGCAGTTCAGCTCTTATTTTGTTTAAAGATATTAAGTGCTCACTTATGGAAACCCCTGGTTTTATCCTAGATGAAAAGAAATCTTTAGACATCCTTGTGGTGGTAGCTACACTGTCACTGTGAAACAAATTGAACATGCATTGAATAATTTCTGAAACAGTCAGATTTTGCTTAATGCTGTGATACATTGCAGGAGATACACTAGATATTAATAAGAAAAATGCTCTATGGTGTAAACAGTCTATTTTTAGAGTCCAAGGTCTTTTTGGGGGACTAGTGATAAAAAACAGTAAGTTTTCCTTCATAAAGACAACCTGGAGCTGCTGATACCATTCTTGTAAATTAATGCCATCTATCCTTAGCTTTGGGAAGTCACTGGGTAAATTTCCGACATTATTAGGTCCATTACTTACAACCTGAGATAGTCCGTGGTCTCGTAAATGCAGAAAGTCACAAAACGGCGTGGGGATGCTCGCAACGAGCCTGCATGGTCTTCTCGTCAATTCATGTCTTCCCGGACTGTCTGCGTAGTCTTGCGCATGCGCGTTGTTCATTTCTTCCCTGGAGTCATCGTGAGAGGTTCTCCTCGTTGCGGCTCGCTCGTTCTGCTCCTCCTCAGATGAATCGGTCTCTGGCTCGATCTTGGGAGTCCTGACGATGGCGGCTGCTCTTCCTCTTCTTTTGAGTGCGTTGGTGTTTGCTTCGGTCTGTGGCGTGGGGCGGTATCGGCAGGGCTCTCTGGGTTCGGGCGTCGGCGCTCTCGTAGTCAGGATGGGAGCGGGCAGGTCTTGAGGCATTGGCTTGCTCGTTCGCTTCTTCGTTAGCTTTTTAGTAATTCTTAGTTTTGGCCCAAATGCAGCAAAAAGCGTTTTCATTGCTGATTTTATTTGATTGTTTGTTGAATCATCTTCACTTTCTGATTCTGATTCTTCTGAGGTGTTTGAATCTTCTTTTTCGTTTTCGTTGTCTGATAATGTTTTTCGCGCCAGAAATTTTGAATTGAGTTTTCTGATTGGCTCTGCTTCGCTCACCCTGGAGGTCTGTTGAAACCAAGATGGCTGCCATTCAAAATTTCGCGCGGGATCACCGTTTTTCTTCTTCACAACAATTTTTTCTGCAGTCATATCACTCACTATTTTTGGGTCTTTTGATTTTTCATTAGTGATGTACTTCTCTCTCGCTGCTCCGCTGTTCTTCAGCATATCTTGGAGGTTCGCGATGAGGCTTTCATCATTCTTCTGGCTCTTCAATAGTTTTAATATCTCTGACCTGAGTTCGTTATTCTCTATTTCGATTTCCTCCTGATCATCATTTTCATCTATTATTTCTTCGTCTTCAGTGGTGTATTCTTCGGATTCTCTCGAAATCGCGTTTGTGGATTCGTTGATTATTTCTTGTTCTGTTTCCATTTCTTTGCTGTATGCCCTGGTGTTGGGCCTATCTTTCTTAGACATTTTTAAGTATTTATTGAGTCAATTAACCATCCTCTGCTACCAGCTTGTTGCAATATTTTCAGGATCAGACTCAATAAATTTAGCAAGAGTTAAAGGTTTAAATATATCTTCTTTTATTTACATTAGGCATTCTATATTCACTGAATATTCACAGATAGAAGCGAGCAAATGGGTGCATACAGCTCCTTATATATACAATGGGTGGAGCTAGATATGGGAGTGGTGAATTATGAATACATTAAGAAGTGAAGAATAAGTTAACCCCTGATACCCCGTTCATATACTATTTACACATTAGAGAATAAGGCATTTACATCTGACAGTACTCTTCTTTCCGTGTTCTCAAACCTTTTATTTCGGCATCTTTCCTGACTTCATTTAGTAATATTTCCAATGAAATTATGAACAATAGTGGGGATAAAGGGCAACCCTGTCTCACACCCTTTTGTATATCCAGATTTTCAGTCATATCTCCATTAATCATAATTTTGGCCGTTTGGAGGGAATATACTCTTCTAATCATATGTAAAAATTTAGCACCAAAGTCCATGGTTTCTAGTTGCAATATGAGGAAGTTCCAATTTAGATTATCAAAGGCCTTTTGTGCGTCTAAGAAGATTAAGGCTACTTGTTTGTCGATTCTTTTCTCGTAATATTCCAAGACGTTGATAATTGTTCTTATGTTGTTTTTGATCTGTCTTCTTGGAACAAAACCGTTCTGATCTGTATGTATGTATTTGTGAATAATTGTTTTCAGTCTTTGCGTTATAACCAACATGAAGAGTTTATAATCTACATTGAGCAATGAGATCGGCCTATAATTTTTAACTTGTGTAGGGTCTGTGTCTTCTTTAGGGATAAGTGTAATAATGGTTTCAGTCCAGGATTTGGGAATTTCTGCTTCTAACAGTGCATCATTGAGGACTTGGAGTAACAGTTCATCGATTGCGTTTTGACAGTTTTTATAAAACTCCGTTGGTATTCCATCCGGGCCTGGGACCTTGTTGTTTTTTTGCTTTTTCCTTGCTTCCACCAGCTCAGACATCGTAATTGGTCTATTTAATGCTTCTCTGTGGGACTCCTCTAATTTTGTAATGTTTGTTTTACATAAGTATTCCTTAATGTCTTCATCCCGAATCTCTTCTTCCTTGTAAGGATTTTGAAAAAAATCTTTGACTATACGTTTTTTGTCTAGGTTGTTATGGTATATTTGTCCTGTTTCATCCTGCAATTGAAATATTGTTCTCCTTTCTTTTTCTTTTTTCAATTTATACGCTAACCAGCGCCCCGTTTTGTTTGCATGCTCAAAATGTTTCTGTTTTGCTAATTTGATTTTCTGTGCGATTTCTGTCTGGGTAATCAGATTGATTTTATGTTTAGTAAGGTTTAATTTCTCTTTTATTGTTTTGTCCTGGGGCTCCTTCTGCAATTCTAATTCATATATTCTAAGTTCTTCTAACAACTTATTCCTTGACTGTCGTTTTTCTTTATTTTTTTTTGCCATATACGCAATTGTAAGACCTCTTATGTATGCTTTAATTGTGTCCCAAAGGTTTTGAAGCGATGTCTGTTCTTTAGTGTTTATTTGTAGGAACATTTTAACCTCTTTCTCAATCATCTGTATATATTCCTTATCTTTTATTATTCCGGTATCCATCATCCACCTCCTTTGCTTTCGATGTCCTTTCCATATTATTTCAATGGGGTTATGATCTGCCCAGGTATTCGCTGCTATTTCGATATTTTTTACCTCCTCTCTGAGGTCTGCAGTCATCCAGGCCATGTCGATCCTAGACCATGACTGGTGTGGGTTCGAATAATATGTATACTGTTTCGTTTGCATGTTTGCCTCTCTCCATACATCATGTAGGTGTAGTTCGTTGATCATATCTTTGAAAGGTTCCGGTAGAGTTTTCTTTCTGGTTTTACTTTGTTTATTACTCCAATAGTCTTTCTCTATGTCCATGATTGCGTTGAAATCTCCTACCATACAGATAGTTTCGTATTCCAGGTCTTTAATTATATTGTGTAGCTTTTTAAAAAAAACATTTTGGTTTCCGTTGGGTGCATATATGGATATTAATAATATTGTTTTGGATCCTGTTTGTATTTCTATTATTAAGAAACGTCCTTCTGTGTCTGCATATATTTGTTTTGTTTTTAGGTATTTCTTGACATATATTACGACTCCTCTCTTTTTTTGGTCTCCTAGAGCTGCATATAGTCTTCCTAATCTTTGGTTGTCCAATAGTTTTTGATGCTGTCTTTTGATGTGTACCTCTTGGAGTGTTATAATATCTATTTCTAGCTTTTGAAGTTTTGTAAATGTCTGTTTTCTTTTAGCTGGTGAGTTAAGTCCGTTTATATTGATTGAAATGAGTTTTAGCTCTTTTTCCATCTCTCTTTATTTATCTATCCGTTGTTTGCAGTCTTTTTGTGTTTCTAGTGATCATTTGCGTCTTTTCCCTCGCTCCCTCTCTCTCCGTTCTTTCTTTTTCCAATCTTCTCCCCTCTTCTTGGTCTCTTTCTTCTTTCTCTGTCCGCTGTTCCTCTTGCCTCTTAAGTTCCTCTTCTTTTCTGCTCTCCTGCTCCTCCTCCAGCACGAAGTGTTGGTCAAAGAAATCCTGTGCTTTTCCTACGCTATCGATTCTGTATTTTTTGTCTTCCCAGGAGATTAGTAGACCCTCCGGTATTAGCCAGCGGAACTTTATTTTAAATTTATTCAACTGTGCCGTTAAAAAGTTGTAGTTCCTTCTTTAGTCCCTTGTCCTTTTTGGTATCTGTTTGAGGGTTAAGATTTCTTTTCCTTTATACATAGCTGTATCCTCTCTCATCTTCCTATAGATCTCTTCTTTTAAAGATTTTTTTGTGAATCTGATGTGTATTTCTTTTGGTAACTTATTTCTCCGGGCGTAGTTCGTGTGAACTCTATAGATTTCGTCTATTCCACTTCGTATCTCTTCCTTGTCCCTCTGGGTCACTTCTGAAAGTATCTCGGTCATGATTTCTCCTAGATCCTCCTCCTTTTGCTCTTCTACGTTTTGAAACCTTAAGTAGAAGGATGCCTTCTCCATCTCAAGATATGATACCGTGTCCTCTAAATCCTTATTTGTGGCCGCTTGGTTGTATTCCATCTTCTCCATTCTCTTATTTGTATGTTCTATTCTCTCCTCCACCTTATAAATCCTCTGTTCATTTTCCTCTATTTTATGTTGTATCTTTCCTATCTTCTCATCCATGTTCCTAATATTATCCTTTATCTCTCCCACATCCATCCTAAGTTCCTCATGATTTTTCCTTGTCTCCTCATGGTTGTAGGCCATGGTCTCTTGCATTTTATTCATTCCTTCCTGGATCATTGTTAGTACGGAGTGTATGTTTTGCATACTAAGGGTGCGAGTTGCTTTATCTTTTTCCGTGGTTTCAACTGTTTTTTGTTGTGCTGGGGAGGCCATGAGTATCATCTGGCTTGATGGTATTTTCTTACTTAACTTAGAGATTGTTGTTGAACTTGTAGTTGCCATTTGTATTTCTTTTATTATCTTCTCCCAGAATCTCATATACTGATTACTATTTGGGCTGTTCTATTTCTTTTAGTATTTATGTTTGGTGGCTTTCAGTAATCCCAGTAATCCCAGTAATCCCAGGGAGATAAGTAACCAAATGAGTTCCCTTGTCACACTATCACTGTCTATATATAAATTTATCTATAAGTTCTATTTTTCACTTTTCAATATTTTACAGAGTTTTCCAATTCATGATGGCTATCTGGCCTATATTACTCTCTAAGCATGGGGTGAAATATAAGGGGAGGGAGTGAGGGAAAAGTCTAATACTTCAGCAATTCATCAGTTAGCTATCCTTATAATTAATTACTTACTATCTAATTTGAATTTATTATTAATTATTATTTATCAAATCAATTACTCTTAATTTCTATCCTAGATTCAATTAATCTATCTAATATAATTTTCCAAACCTAAACATACAAAACAATATAATATTTAACTACCGAGGTAAAATATAGCACTAAGATAAGTATAAATATATATTTAGAATAAATATGAAATTAAGTTAACAGTTATATATATAGTATATAGGATTATATATGAAATTTCACAAACAGTGCATTTAATATTAATGCTTTTTATGCTTTTTATGCTTCTTAATCACTAATTTGTTATCAGCTTTTAATACAATTAATTATACTTTACAGTTGATTCTTCTTCGTCTGGATCGCTCTCTTCTTCTCTTTTTTTTTTTTTTTTTCCAAATTTGTATCCTTCTTATTTATTGTTCAGAGTCTAGTGTCCCAATACTTTTAGATTGAATGTCCAATGTCCACCAAAGCTCCAAGACTCCCGAGTGTCCACCTTTCAACAACAACAAAAAAGAATAGAGGGTAGAATAATCCAAGTCCCAATGTCTAAGTCCAAACCTCCAAATATCCAAAGTCCAAAAGTCCAAAAGTCCAAGAGTCCAAGGAAAAATATTCCGCTTAGGTTGATTTGATTTGATTTAGCTCCAAAAGTCACTAACTTCCCCTTTAAACGGAGTTTTTCTGCCGCTCTCTCTTCCGGTATCAGCTGCTTGTTAATTGTCTCTTGTCGCCTCCACAAAGGGCAAAGTCCATCAAATTAATCCCTTTCTCTCCTTAAGTTCAGTCTCTCCTCTGTAGCAAAATATTCAAAATCCAAGTTTCTCTGGGATCACTTTCTCCTCCTGGGTTTCCCCTGGATTTCCTCCACTTTCGCCGGCTGCTAATTTATGCGCTGTCACTGTCAAAATGGAAGCCGTCTCCGCTTATTTCTCAGTCGCCGCTTGTCTAGCGAAGGTTCGCTTCTTAGTTGGAGTTTTATCTTCTTCCGCCTTCGATTCTCACGTTGTGGGTTGTAAATGTACCTTTTGAGCTCTTTTTCTTCCCGATCTTTCCACCGAAGTCTTCTTTATTTGATTTTCTTCCGGCGGTGACGTCAGCGTGTTAGGGACGAAAGGAACGGACCTCCGTTCACCTAGTCCCTAATATCTCCTATTTAGGAGCCGATTTAGGCACTATTGACCTCGGAGAGGTCAATAGAAAAAAGGGGAAACTCCGAGGACCTCGGGGAGGACAGCAATCCCCCCGAAGGTTCAGGAAATCCCCCTTAATCCTGATCGGGGAAAAACCAGCCACCCCGGCTGGCCAGAAACGTTGACAGCTGACTAAGAGGGAAGCGAAAATCAAATAAAGAAGGAATATATTTCCATATCAGCCCACTCACTATCCCCCACTACCCCATCACTCACACTGGGCTCCTTCACCTTTTGTTATGACATGAACTATTTCTCTTTAATGGACACTCAAAAGATTCCTCAGATAGGAGAGTGACAGATCTCTGTAGTGCTGTACTCTTGGGATGTGAAGATGGCCATAAATTGAGTGGATTGGAATTTTCTATTTTGGATTCTTTGACAAATGGATTACGTTTATGCTGAGCTATAAGGCAAGAGAACTATGGGATTGGGGCATGCAGAAGATCTGGCTGTTACCCCAACACGGTGATTGGAATTAATAATCTAGATGGAAGACATTATAGACGACACTATATGGAATATAAATATAAAGTCACTCGGGTGGTTTTTTTTATATATGAAAATATTTACTATTGATGGGGGCAGATGGTAATTGAAGATACCGAACATACTGTTGGAATTAGGATGTGATGTTATCCTAACATGGGTAATGGAATTAACAATCCATCTGTGAGACATTACAGAAGATATCATATGGATTACAAACTTAAAGTCAATTGAGGATTTTATATATATATGTAAATATTTTTTTTTTTTAGTGGAATGGGCAGAAGAATAAAGATATTGAAAATATTATGTATGTAGACCTGTAGGAAAGTGGGTGGAGATAGATTAGTTTACTGATTGTTTAGTTTAGGAGAAGGGATGTTATGTTATATCAATATACGTAAAAGATTTGAATTAAGAGATATATGTATGGGGGAGGAGGAAATGGATAGATTATGAGTTGAAATTGCTAAATTAGGATTTATTATATAGTTTTACAGCTGAAAGTTGCTTTGAAATGTATAGTATAAGGGGGATATAATGATATTGATAGAAGGATAGATTATGAATTGAATAGATGAAATTGCTAAATTAGAATTTATTATATAATTTTACATTTGAATGTTGTTTTTGAAATGTATAGTATAAGGGGGATATAATAATATTGTTAGAAAGAAAGGGTTAGTATATGGGGGGTGGTACAAAAGGATGGTAAAGTATTATATAATCTGTTATTAATTTGGGTTTTATTTTGGAGAAGCCACAGGGGGAGAGGAGAGGGAGGGGGGGTTAGGGTGGAGGGGGGGGGGAAAAGGGGGAAAAATTTGTATTTGAAAAACTTTTTCAATAAAAAAAAAAAAGATTCCTCAGATGCTAGTTTGCTTACCTGATGGGAACGCATCTTTAAACTTAAATCCTGGCCCATGCACATTTCTAGACGCCTGGAAACCTGGCAGTTCCGTGAAGAATGAAAAACATAAAATGAATTTTAGATGTTTGCTTGATAATTTTCTTCATTTCATGGTCATGAGAATAATTACATGAATTTGTTTTCCATAAATTCTCTGTCATGTATAAAGGAATGACTTTATATTTATGGACAATGTAATCACATTATACCATGGTGGCAGGATTGTATATTTTATTTGTGTATTTGTGTATAGAATATATTAATAAATTTTTTCTTTTAAAAAAAAAGAATTACATGAATTTGTTTTCCATAAATTCTCTGTCATGTCAGTGTAAAGAAGATATTAGTTGAAACTTCCTCTTTAGAAAAGAGTCTGGGGTGTAGACAAGCATATTTGTGCATATTAAAATCATGCATGTCAAGATGAGCACAAACATGTGCAACTCCCAATTTATTGCTGTAGATGTTCAATACAGGCAATAAAGATTATTCACGCTGGGATGGAAAAAAAATCTAGTTTTAGTTAATTTGTTTAGGAAATGTAAAACACAGTGGTTCAAACAAAATATATATTATCTAAATTTTATTTCACTGCTATTGGTATTGTATGTGGCCTAAGAAAGTAGCTAATGTGGCAAAGAAAGAACCAACCAAGAATTAGCATGAACTCTGATAATTGCCATTCTTTAATAAAAATTACAAATAAACTAGTTTGTATTGAATAGATGTGTGTGTATGGATTTCATATATGTAATAGAAATATAATGTCAACATATATACTATATAAAATATGCTGCACATGCATTATTAACAATTACCAATTGTGAAAAAATCATTTATTTTCATTTTTCTCATAAATATATTCTAAGGTGAGCTACAAGTATACATTATATACCTCAGCACGTCTCCGTTCTTCGGTGGTAGATGACAGAAGAGGAAGTCTGGATGTTTCTTCCTGCAATGACAAAATACCCCATTTAAAAAAACCAAATTGACAGTGATTAAAGTCACTAATTTTTCTAACAATAGCTCTATGTGACTTGGGTTGTTGTTAAACATAGTTTCATCTTCAAGTCTGAGGTGCCAACTGTATCTCTGGCATCTAATCTTTGAACCCTTGCCTGGAAATTCAACTACTGAATAAAATAAGATTTTGATATTCTTCCAGAACTGAAGAAACTTCTTGGATGAGAATCTAAATATCTTCAACGAAAACAAAAAGGAAAGTCCAGTTTCCTCTTGAAAAAGCATCTTGGGGATAGGAATGGGACAGATAGGAAGTCCTTCTACTATATCCCCAAACAGCCCTTTCATTTTAAGTGGAAAGTGCAGAGAAAACGAAAAGTACTCCTGCTAAAGTCAAGTAAAATCTCCATTAGCAACTTGACCTATTAAATATGTTAAATCAATCTTTACAATGACCTAAGGTAGCTCTGCAAGTTCATTGATACATTCATCCAACTTATATGGCTGCCCAACATACAATAGAGACTCTGGGTCTCTCTCTTTGCTTTCCTTCCTTCCTTCCTTCCTTATTTGTGTTTGATTCTCAGGGACTGGCTGGACGAATCCCTGCAGTTTTCTTAGCAAGGTTTTTCAGAAGTGGTTTGGTGTTGCCTTCTTTCTAGGACTAAGAAAAGGTGACTGGCCCAGGGTCACCCACTTGGCTTTGTGCCTAAAGTGGGGCAAGAAATGTCTGGGTTTGCAGGCTGATGCCTTAACCATGATACCAAACTGGCTTTCTTGGGTTGCTAATATAAGATAAAAATGTATTTCAAAAATAAAGTCCAAAACAAAAACCTATACTGGCAACTGAGGATAAACAGAAACCACAATTAATATTCTGTCTGTCTGTCTGTCTGTCTGTCTGTCTGTCTGTCTGTCTGTCTGTCTATCTGTCTGTAACTACCTACCCTATCATCTATCTATCTATCTATCTATCTATCTATCTATCTATCTATCTATCTATCTATCTATTTATCTACCTACCTACCTACCTACCTACCTACCTACCTACCTACCTAAAATTTCTATATGTTCCATTAAAAATTTACTGTGACAGCCTATGAACAAATGTTTTCTCTTACCTCTTTTTGGAGACGTTTCATGTTTTCTCTTAATTTTCTCAACAAATTGTTTTCCATTGCAAAAATCAGTGATGGAAACTAGAAGATAAAGTAATAGGTGAGAATGCAGAATAACTTTGATATTTTTATTTCAAAAATTGGAATGTAGACTTGAGAGACAATGTCTAGAATAGCACATATTTTTTAAATTATATTTGCCCTCCAATTCCTCTAATCTGATCCTTTAGGATAAGTGTTGAAAAACAAGTAACATAAAAAAAATATGCAAATAAATAATGTTTCTGTCCTAAAGGATCTAGAGAAATAGACACATAATGAAAAATTTGACTGGTAAATTAAAAATCCAAACCATAACAACCTTGGCCCCTAAAGACCATACTAAAAATAAGTGTTTTATGTATTTTATAAAGACAAGAGCTGTTAGCCAAATGCAGCTGCCTCAAGAGTGCCTTTTAAACTCTGGGAATAATGCAGGAAAAGACCATCTCCCATCTGCCTTATAGTTCAGTCTCAAGAGCAGCGGAGCTTCTGGGTTTCTCCTGCAGACCTCAACATCTGCTAAAATGCATTCTCTTGGGTAGTCAGGCTCCATAAGTCCTTCAAAAGGCAACTCCCATTGCCTCCCCTAATAACTGAGGGAGGCACAGTTCAATCTTCCTGGATTGCCTGGTTGCCCATCCCTCCCAAGGAGTTTTCCCTTTCCTTTTTTGTTTCAACTAAATATTTGGCATTTCTATTCCAATTGATAAGGTCCCACTAGCCTCAAGCTACTTTTCAATCTCCTATGAATTACAGGGGAAATTTATGATTTTTTTCATGAAAGCAGATGGTTAGCCAATTCAACATGTGGAAAACATTCCTGTTCCCCATGCGATTTCCACCTCTTAAATTGTTTCTAGAAGCTACAACCTATATAACTAAACTCCACAGAATTCAGCTTTCCTTTTCATATGTGGCCCATCTTACCTAAAGGCAACAATAGATAGCTAAATGAAATATGCCAATCTGCAAAGGTAGCCCAACAAGTTGCTTTCTCACAGTACCTTTTTTGTGAGGTTGTATGAGATCACAATTGTATCAATAAAATTTGTAATAGTGATGAGAGCTTCATATGAAAAACAAGCTCAACTATTGATATTTGCAGCTTTTTTTTCTCCAAAGTTTGATCAGAATGGAGGTCAACAAATAGCAGAGGTCTTCTTGGTACTCTACATTTATTCTATAATTTATCTGCCTTTAAAATGGGGATTGGCAACAGAATTTTTCAGACATCCACCAAGATGCCCCCCAGTTTCGATGTAAAAATTAAATACTGAAAGCAAACATGTCGTCAAGGCTTGGTGCAATGACATCTCAGTGTTTCTCTAGAAGTGTGACCTATGACCCACTGAGTCATCCTTCCAGAAGTGTGTCCTTACCAGGATCCTCAGGTCCTCCACACTTTAGCACCTCAGCACCTTCAGCACCTCCGCACTTCAGCTCCTCAGCAGTTCAGCATCTCCGCACCTCAGCTCCTCAGCACTTCCGTACCTCAGAACCTCAGCACTTCAGCACCTCCGCACCTCAGCTCCTCAGCACTTCCGTACCTCAGAACCTCAGCACTTCCGCACTTCCGCACTTCAGCACTTCAGCACCTCAGCACCTCAGCACTTCAGCACTTCCACACTTAGCTCCTCAACACCTCCGCACTTCAGCACCTCAGCACTTCAGCTCCTCAGCACTTCAGCACCTCAGCACTTCAGCACCTCCGCACCTCAGCTCCTCAGCACTTCCGTACTTCAGAACCTCAGCACTTCAGCACCTCCGCACTTCAGCACTTCTGCACCTCAGAACCTCCGCACTTCAGCACCTTAGCTCGTCAACACCTCTGCAATACAGCACCTCAGCTCCTCCGCAACTCAGCACCTCAACTCCTCAACACCTCAGCACAAGGATTGGGATCCTGGATATATATATATGTAGCAGTCAAGTCATCACAATCAGTGTTTCATGACATGTCCTATTATGTCTTAATCTTTTATCTAGCTGTGGATAGATGCTAGGGGTGCACCTTATATGCCCCACAGGAACTGTGCACATTTGAATATGAAGGGGGATAAGGGGTGCCCTCATGCCACCAAAATAGGCATATAATAGTTCCAATACCAAAGGCGAATGGCAAACCTTTACCCTAAAATCCCCATGGTTCCTCATATATGTGGTGGTCTCATCTGCTTTTTGCTGAGAGTTCCAGCTCAGAAATGGTTTCAGTGATTTTCAATTTGATGGGCGATCCGAATTCAGCCTATTTCTGAAATCCCAGATCAATCAATCAGTGGAACGTCTTTCCTCCAGAAGTTTTGGCTGCTCCATCACTGGAGGTTTTCAAGAAGAGATTGGACAGCCAGTTATCTGTAATGGTATAGGGCCGTGATGGTGAACCTATGGCACGCGTGCCACAGGTAGCACACGTAGCCATATTAGTGGGCACATGAGCTCAGCTGATTTTCGGGCCTTCTGGGCCCACCCGAAGTAGGGAAACAGGTTGTTTCCTGCCTCCGGAGGGCCTCGGGGTGGTGGTGGAGGAGGTCATTTTTCTCTCTCACCTGGCTCCAGAGCCTTTCTAGGAATCTGGGAAGGGCAAAAACAGCTTCCCATCCCCAGAGGTCCTCTAGAGGCCAAAAATGGCCCATTTGCCAACTTTTGGTCCCATCAGAAGTTGACAAACAGGCTGTTTCTGGCCTTTGGAGGGCCTTGTGGGGTGGGGAAGGCTATTTTCATAATTCCCAGACTCCTAGAGAGGCTCTGGAGCCAGGTGAGAGAGAAAAATGGGCCTACTGGGTCATCGTGTGCCAGGAGCGGGGGGAGCAATTGCATGCACATAGAATTATGGGTGTGGGCACGCCCGTGCGTGAACCCCCACCCCCTCCTCCTGGCACACGATGGCAAAAAGGTTAGCCATCACTGGCCTACAGAACAGACTTGGTTCCCTCTCTTCTCTTACCAGGAAAGGAGGTTTAGCTCAGATGTGATCCCTGTGTATTAATTTCACACTTGAACCCTAGACCCTTGGACTGGCTGACAACCTTGACTCTGCTCTTAAGCCTTGGACCAACTGTACTCTTTTGCATGCTTGTCTTTGGAAAACACACTTTGTAGAATGAAATTCCCCCGAACATCCAGTTTCAGGAAGGGTTGGCAGAAATTCTGAAAGAGTTAGCAGATACCGAGGGTCTGGGCACAATTCAACAATTCAGCTGTGCTTGCAGGCAGATGGGCACTTATAACAACAAAAGATCAGTCTGAAGTCACAAACCTGTTGTCATGCCTGTAACACCTCAGCCCATATATATTGTTGAAAAAAACTCTAAGGAGCCCATGCAGATTGGGGGTGCAGGGCCTCCATTGACAGAGGCAGAAAAGGCACAGAGATGAAGAGAGGGGCTTTCCTTGTGCTGTGGGGACCAGGGACATCTGGCAGCAAAAGGCCCTGTAAGAAATCCAACTGAGCCCTCTTGGAAAACCGTTTAGTTTTAGCTGGACTACTAAATTGGGGGCATGTTCTGGCAAACCAAGCCCAAACATCATGTCCTCCTTCATCAAAACACCTAGAGCCATGATGGCGAACCTATGGCACGTGTGCCACAGGTGGCGCACGGAGCCATGTCTGTGGGCACGCGAGCGTTGCCCTAGGTCAGCTCCCGCACGCATTGGCCCCTGATTTTCGGGCCTTCCGGGCCCACTGGAAGTCAGGAAATGGGCTGTTTCCGGCCTCTGGAGGGCCTCAGGGGGGTGGGGGAGATAGTTTTCACTCTTCCCAGGCTCCAAGAAAGCCTCTGGAGCCTGGGGAAGGCAAAAAACGGGCCTACTGGACCCACCAGTAACCTTTTTGCCGTCATGTGCCAAAAGCGGGGGGAGTGTGGGGGGTCGCACGCACATGTATGGGAAGGTGAAGTGCAGGTGCGGGGGTGTATTGAATTATGGGTGTGGGCATGCATGCGTGCGAACCCCCCTAGCTCCCCCTGCTTTTGGCATGCAACGGCAAAATGGTTCGCCATCACTGACCTAGAGGTTTCAGTGTCATGGCAGGTACTAGATACACCCTCCAATCTTAATGCTCAAATCAATCAATGGCTGCCACTATGATGATACTGGAGCTTGGCTACAACACCATTGAAACATTATTTCCTTTTTCACTAATTTCAAAACAATTAGAACACCTCAAAAAAGCTTGGCTGCTTATCAGGCTGGACTTTAGGGGTGCTTCTACTATGTCCATTATTACCAAATGACCTTTGACTCTGGAGTGCGATGGAGTAGAACCATTGCAGGGCACATAGTGGGTGAGCATCATAGTGGGTGGGGTCCTTTCTGCAGGGACTATCTTGAAGTCACACATTTCAACAAGTGTCCATCTACTGAAATGACCACTCACAAATGATTTCAAAAACTCTGATCATTTCTTATTTTCTAGCACATGTCTGCTTTGTTTCATCTCTCTGGTGAATTACCATCCAATTTTACCATCCTATTTTGCCTGTGGAGAAATCCTTGGGACACATCTGTGTCAGGAACACAACACTGGTTAATTTTCTCAAGTGGCAATTTGCCCATGTCAAGGGTGGAACAGATCTATGTGACTCTCTCAATTATTGGAACAGTTCAGCTATGAGCAAGGTGGCCGAAAGATGGTCATCCTGTCTTCCTCTCTTCTCTGTGGGGAGGCCTTTTAACTCTAGCATGAGGACATTGAGAGAGTTACTGATTAGTCTTGTAACAAGAATTTTAAGGGAAAAGAGAATTACTGTTTCCAGAAGAACCTGAGAGAGAGTTGACTTTTTCTCTGGTGCTTCAGAATGCAGAATCAAAAGATGGAAGGTTTTCAACTGGACATTAGGAAAACATTCTTCAGTGAAGGGAGGAAAGATTAGAGAATGAACTGCCATCATTTTTTTCCTCTCATCTTTGGACTTCAAAGCCTGTACTTTATCCTCCCCATGGGCCTGAAAAAGGTAGTTAAGCTTTAGGCAGCTTCAGAAGAACATTGGCTCTCCTTGGAGATCTTAAGCTAAGTCTAAGAAATTTTAGAATGGTGCCACAAAGAAAAAATTAAATAAACCACCATAGTTGAAAGAGAGTTCAGATCAACTGTGATGCAGCAGTCAAGGTATTAGATGAGGAACAAGGAGACTTCCAGTTCAAGTCCAACATGGCCATTCCTGGGCGATGTCATGATACTTTCAGGTCCCTCTTGTTCAATATTATTTACAGATATTTCAAGCTACTGTTTGGCATCTTGTTTAAATGCTTCAGGACCCTAATGACAACTGCTTTGTTAGGAAACTCACTCCAAAAGTATACCTCCATATACTTCACTTAATAAACAATGTGAGATTTAGTCCAACATTTCTGGACAGCACCAGGTTACCCACTCTTGTTCATGAGTTTTCACTTCCCCTTTTTTATTTGAATTAATGTTTACTATTTGTTATCCAACTGGTAGGATCCCAGGAATTGTAAGCTACTTTTCAATATCCTATATGTGAGATGAAAAATTTATGGTTCTTTAATAAAAGCAGATGGGTGAGCCAATTTCACCATGTGAGAGACATTCTTGTTTCCCCATGTGAAAGCCATCAATTTCCCAAGAGAATTTCTACACTACCTAGGGGGTAGAACCATGGATCTCCTGAATATAGATGATTTGGCCATGAAAATTCCTTGTGAAGTTATTAGTGAAGTCTGATACCCATCTGGGACCCAATGCTCTCTTCCAATCATTTACTACTGCTTTTATCAAACTTAAGTGTCTGGAAGTGAAAGTTTTCATGGAAACAAGACTTCACTAAGATCAGATAAAGACACCCTAAAAACATGGAGACAAGAATGTTTTGAACAAGTTGCAAAAACTTGCCTCTTATTTTCCCCATCTTGTCCCAGGCAATGTAAATTAACCCAGAATATTGTATAATGTATGTCCAGGGAAGGAGCTAAGAAGAATTTAATATGACATTTTGGAAAAGAAGATTGCTACCTAAAAATTTCTCACCTGCTCAGCTTTTGTCCAAAATCTTTGCAAAGTTCCCTTCAATTAGTTGGAGATTTTTGTGCAAAAGCTCCTTGTTCTTCAATTGGAGCGCCTCTTTTTCTGACAAGAGCTTTGAAACTTCCATTGTCTTTCTGTAAATTATGAAGACCAGAAAGAGATTAATCCCCGTAGTACTTTTACTTGAATCATCAAACCTTTTCTTCAATTAAAAAATATTTAAAATACTTTCATTTGTGTGTGTATGTGTGTGTGTATGGTTTTTTTTTTTGTAAAAAGTTTTTTTTATTTTTAAAAACATGAACATAAAATACATCTTTTAGAACGAAGCATTGATCCGGTCATAAATTGGTACAATCACTGATTCATCTTTAACAACATCTCATCTCCACTAATTATCATCTTATAAACATAATAAAAAAGAAAATAAAACAGAAAAAACCAGCTCACCATAACTCACTCAAAATAATTACCTTTCTATTTTTCACCTCAAATCTCAATTTCCAAATAACACAATTTAATGTTTAACACAATTGTTTCCCTAAATTCTATCTATTTTATAATCCCATTATCTAAAAACCCATTTAAATCTTTAAATCCTAACTCAATATCATTTCATTATCTTTTTCTTTTTATTTGAATGAATGTATCTTAAAAATATAAATCATTACTATTATCTTAAGCAGTATCTTAACAATTACTCACAGCAAATCATCTTCATTACTATTTATCTCAATATAATTATCTTTAATTCTTTATCACAGCACATCTTCTTCATCTTAGTTCTCCTCTTTTACTTTTAATCCCAACATAATCATTTTTATTTTTACTGTTAAATCCAACATAATCATTTTTTACTGTTATTTCCAGCAAAATCATCATTATTTTTAATGTTAAACCCAGTATAATCATATTTATTTTTGCTGTTAATCCCAGCATCATCATCTGAATCTTACTGTCAAACCCAGTATAATCATTTTTGTTTTTGCTGTCAAACTCAGCATAATTCTCTAAATTTTACTGTTAAACTCAGTATAATCATTTTTATTTTTTGATGTCAATCCCAGCATAATCTTCTGAATTTTACTGTTAAACCCAGTATAATCATTTTAATCTCAACATGTTTCTTTAATTTTACTGTTATACCCAATAAAATCACCTTGTTTTATAATCATTACTTATTCATATTCAATAGCATTCTCATTCTCATCTTTATAACAATTTAACATTGAGACTTGCATCTTATATCGCACACATTCTTATATGAATTAATAAATTTCTGTTAACATAGTCTGTTCCTCTTATAATTTCCCTCTTTATTTCAATTTTTATATATCTATAACAAATTCCTCTCTTATTCATATTCATTTTTACTCATCTATAAAAACCTCCTTTTTATTATTACTTTCCATCTATATATTGTTTTTCCATTTTAGTCACATTATTTTTGTCTTCTTTTTTTTCCCAACCATGTGTATCTTGTTCCTCATTTCCTTGTCTGTATCACATATTTCACAATTTCAATGTTCTCAATTTTAATTCTTCTTATATAAGTTTATTTTTTTTTCTTACAACTGTTTCAAGCAAATTACATCAGTTTTCTTCTTTTGTTCCTGTGCCATTTGGCTTCTTCTGCTCCTGTGCCAATTAATACCAATTATAACAGTTCCGTTATATTTTCCCTTTCTTTTCTCCAAAGCCAAGCCGCCTGCAGACAAAGAAAAAACATCTCCACCGCCAAAGCCACACAGTTTATCTGTAGTACTCACAATGTTCCCAACAAAGAGTTAGTTACAATGTTTCTTTTAAACCAGAAG
Source organism: Pituophis catenifer annectens (assembly GCF_029215685.1). Classification (NCBI taxonomy): domain Eukaryota; kingdom Metazoa; phylum Chordata; class Lepidosauria; order Squamata; family Colubridae; genus Pituophis; species Pituophis catenifer. The sequence continues at coordinate 108,427,132 of NW_027256883.1, read as the reverse complement.
GTGTCTCTCCGCAATCCACAAATTCCATTAGTCACGCAAGTAGCCATTTTATTTCAATTATGTAGCATTCCTCATTGTCTCTCTCCTTCTTCTGTGTTTTTAAAAATAATAATTCTTTTTTTCTTTAACAGCCCAAGTCAATTTTAAAACTTTGCTCATTTTTTAAACCAAGTCTCAATGTTTATTTTTCGGATTTGTTCTATTCAAACATCAATTTTCTGTCGGGTCTTTTCCTTTTCTTTTAAAAACTTACATCCTCAAATCTTCTATGCCCCATAAATCTGCAGCCGATATTTTAAGGCTAGGGGTCTTACAAGTAAAATCATTACTCCAAATGTGTTTCGCACCTGGGTTGGTTGACACCCACCCGGCTTCAAAAGGCATTGTTCCTTCCAGGTTTCCTCCTGCACATCACTTAGCCCGGTTTGTCCCAGCTTCGTGGCAGCCGCCATGGCTGCCGCTCCCCACCGCCGACTCACAGAGGGTTCCCTCTGACCTCCGAGGAACTTGCCTGTTCCTCTTGGTTGTCTGAGGTACCCCTCTTTCTTTCCCGTCCCTACAGGACAGTTCCGGTCTGAAGACCCATCGGCAGCGGTTCGGCAGAACCTGCTATTTCCCCGGCTGTCTTGCCGCACCACCAAACCGGACATCCCTTCATTTGTGTGTGTTTATGTGTGTGCAAGTAAATTCAGTTTTGTTATTTCTACTATAATAATCAGCAATCTCTCTTTACAGAAAACAATGTTTTAACCATTTATTGGGTATGTTTACTAAGAAATGCTCAGTAAAAGTGACAAATTAGTACATTTTCATGGACTTTATATATACCTCCATGACATTCTTAATAAATTTGTTTAACTACTTCAATATTAAAGTTTGCAACACCGTATAAGAGTTGGATTGCTTAAGTATAAGTTAATGATTTTTAATAAGGTATTTAGCAAAGAAAGTCTACACACCCATGTTAACATGCCAGATTTTAGAGATGTAAAAAAATCAGACAAATATCTTCAGAATTTTTCCCACTTTAATATAACATATCGCCCGCTTGCCTTCCTTCACCACTTGCCCAGATCACATGGCGTCCGCGTCCCAACTGCTCTCCCCTCCTTGCCTGCTTGCCTGCCTTCACCACTCGCCTGGACTACGCAGCGCCCACGGCCGAGCTTCTCTCCACCTCCTTGCCTGCTAGCCTGCCTTTGCCCTGGCCTACCATGCAGCACCCGTGGCCCAGCTGGTCTTCGCCTCCTTGCCCACTTGCCTCACTCACCTGCCTTTGCCACTCACCTAGTTTTTGGTAAGTTGCTGTCTCACATGTATAGGGATAAGGGGCTGGGTGAGGGCCTTCCTCGTCTCCCCCTTTTGGGCAATTTTAGAAAGAAAGAGCTGGGAACTTAAAGCCAAGCACCCCCCGCAGCCCCTGCATTGCCCATCCCCACTGGCAGCTCTGGCTTGGGCAGTGGTTCGGCTTTCCTAGCTGGCTGTGATTCCCAAACCCCAACTACCCTGCCCTTCCTGCCACAGCTCGTGGCAGAGAGGAAAGCAAGCCAGGCTGAGTCACTGCTGCTCAGCCCCCTCCCCAGCCCACATCTCATCCCCACCCGGACTGTCTGCCGCTGCTGGGCCTTGCCTGCTGCAGCTGCCAATGGCCAGGGATCACAAGGCTGTGCCGCCCACATCGCCCCTTCACCAGCTGCCCTTCACTCACCTGCCCAGGTTGTGGGAGTGCCTGGCCTCCCAGCTGCCCCCCCACCCTCTGGAACAACAGTGGCAGCACACATAGCTGTGAGAGGAAGAGAGGCCAGATGAACCAGACCCAGACGCTTCCCGGCTCCCCTTGTCCCAGAAGCACCAATATTGCACTCTCCCCTCTCTGCTAGCAGCTGGCCCCTTCTTCACACAGGATCACTCGGCAGCAGGGAGGGGGAGGGAGAAGGGGTGGTTGCTAGCAGAGAGGGGAGAGTGCAATAGTGGTGCTTCTGGGATGAGGGGAGCTGGAAAGCGACTGGGTCCAGCTCACTCTGTCAGCCCTCGAGGCCATCTTGTTCTTTGGATCTTCAGGGCTACAACACTTAGTGCTGTGGGAAACTGGGAAAGGGGATTGCATGGAGTTGCGGGGATATCTAGCCATAATAACATTGCTTTCTCTGAGAGCCAAGGACATTTGGCCTGCACCTGGAATGGCGTGACTGGGAGGCATCTCCAGTTGGGATGGTGCATTGATTGGACCATGTGATGGACATGTGTGTGCATGGGAAGGAACTTGGATTTTCTTTTGGGTGTGGAAAACCTGGAAGCTTTCAGTTTCGGGTTTTTCCAGATGTGCCAATATGACATCTCTAATAAAATGGAACTTTGAGAAACTTCTAGCCTTGGAGTCTTTTTGTGTTGGAGGTGTTACTTGGAACCCTGACATTAACCCAAATCTCACAACCGCCTAATACCAGCCCACCCAGCCTAGGTTTTGGCTCAGCCCACGTTCACCTTCCCGAGCTAGGGGACCACATTGGCACTGAGCACACTTTTCACTTGGCATGAAGTGGATCGCACCTTAGCCTTCCCTGTCGGGTCCGGTCTACCGGGATGACAGCTGCTGCTGGAGCCAGAATGGGGCAGCACAAGGTCCGTTAGGCCAATCCAGTCTGGCATTACAAGGACCACCATTGGGACTGCCGAGACCCAAAACACACACCCTCAGCCACCGGTCCTCATTTGCCTCCCGCCGACCAGATCCCCTCTGGCTGGGCCTTCTATCCCGGCCAGGGGTGGGTTCAGGACCAATGGACACCAGCTCCAGTCCCGCCATAGGCACCGGCCCCACAGCCAGTATTGGCCCCGCAACTGGCTCTGCCAGCCGCTCCCCCTCCACAGTTTAGAGTGACATTTGACGGGACCGCAGGAATGCTGGCCTATTTCCTCAATCGGGTTTGGTCCCCCATTGATCGCTATGGGGACCAATATCAGACCGATCGGGACATGATTTTGGCAATTGCGAATGGCATGAATGAAGGGGAGGCAGCGGAATGGATAGCTGAACTACACTGTAGTTCAGGGCCCCTGAAGATGAAGGGGCCCCAGAACTAGAAGATGTGGACGAGTTTGTCCAACTGCTCCGAGGCTGATTCGAGGACATGGACCACCAGCTAGAAGTCGAAGCCCAGATCAAAGCGTTGAAGCAAATGGGCTGGCCCCTGAAAGAATTAGTGTGGGAATTCCAGAGGCTGGCTGGAAAACTGAGACTAGCCTGAACGCCTCCTCGTCTACCACTTCAAAGAGGCTCTGGACCCGGACCTCAGACAAGCATGCGGCATCGGGAGTTCTGGAGCATATACAAGCCTGATACAACACAGCAGTAGCCATGGATCTCGAAATCCACCCCCATCGAAAGCCAACTGCAGAGAAACCAGCAAAAAGAACTCTAGGCCGCTGAACTCCGGTCAAGCTGACACACCATCACCTGTGCCGTCCGGGACAATCAAGTGCTACCGATGTGGTCAACATGGGCACAGGGCATCAGACTATCTGCCCCTTACCCTAGTCCCTCAGGTCCAGATCCCCTCCGCACCTCAGGGGAAAAGAACACCAAGGAAGCCACCGGACAAGGGGAGAATTGCCAAACAGGCTAATAAAGTTCCTCTCCTTCCAACTGGGAATGAGGAAACTCCAACCAGAGAAACCCATCCACGGTCCACCGATGGGAGCAGTGGAGATGATGACCCAGTGGTAAGTGAATCCATCTACCCCTTCACTATCAAAAACCTGGATTGTAGTGCCGGAAATGGGAGCCCAAGGGGAGGTAGAGGCCGTCATAGACACTGGCTGTACCAGGTGCCTAATCAGCCTCCCCATAGTCCAACAGCTAGGGATAAGCACGCCCCATCCATTTTGAGCAGGTCAATGGACGCTGATAGGCGGAGCCCCTGCCACCTTGGTCACAGAACTTGTTAGACTGGAGATGGGCCACCACCAAGAACTCATCAGATTCGTCGAAGCTCCCAAAATGACAGAGTCGATTATATTGGGCCTTGCCTGGCTAGACAAATGGGGACTGACCATCATGTGGGAAGATGGCTACCAAAAGCTGCTGCCCATCAAACCAGATAGGTTTAGGTTTTAGGTTTTATTTGATTTATATACTGCCCTACTCCCGAAGGACTCAGGGCGGTCAACAGCCACAAGATAAAACACATAAATACAAAATTTAAAAGCAAAATAAAACCGAATTAAACAATGGTGCTGCGAATGCAAAGATAGTTGCATTCACAGCACCATTATTATTATTATTATGAGTATTTGTTGCTTCAATGTTTTACTGGCTTTGAAAGCCACCCAGAGTTGCCTCTAAGTGAAATGTATGGCAAAGAAATCTAATAAATAAATAAGTAACAACTTCAGTGTTTCAAAATGCTCTAAATAGCACTGCTTCAGCAACACTGACCCCAAAGATCTAAAAGTATTTATTGTTTGGAGGAGAATTTTATTTAATGTTTGTTTAGTAGAACCTCTGACCAATACAGTTGATATTATCCCATGTTGCTCCAAAAATATGGCACAATATTGATATTGTTCTATCATTTAGTTATTTGATTTCTTCAATGCTGGTCAGATAAGAATCTCATACTTAGCTGTTACATAGAAATCATACATTGTCCTGGAAGCCTGATACAAAGGCAGCATCAAGATGAACTTTCAAACGGCAGCCTGAATCTGCCATTAAGGCAACTTCCTGTCTGAACAAGAACTGCTTGGCATTTATGATGCTTTCATAGCTTCTCAAGGAGATTAACAGATTAACAGAGTTGGAAGAGACCTTGTAGGTCATCTAGTCCAACCCTCCACCCAAGCAGGAGACCCTACACCATTTCTGACAGATGGTAGTCCAGTCTCTTCTTGAAAGCTTCCAGTGATGAAGCTCCCACAACTTCTGAAGGCAAACTCTTCCATTGGTTGATTGTTCTGTCAGAAAATTTCTCCTTATTTCTAGGTTGAATCTCTCCTTGATCAGTTTCCATCCATTATTATTTGTCTGGCCTTCAGGTGCTTTGGAGATTACTGCAATGTAGTGTATGGGATTATTTTAGAAGATGATTTAGACATTTCAAGTAGTCCAAAACAAGGCTACTGACTGGCTGGTATGTTCCCATGTAGCCATGGCTGGTATGTTCCCATGTAGCCAACACTTTATCCCTTGACTGATGGTCAGTATGCTTTAGGGCCCAAAGCAAAGTGTTTCTGCTGATCTTTAAAGATCTGAATGGTTTTAAGTTATGGTGTTTCTAAAAGGAAGGAAAAATCTTTCTCAGTTGTAGGGACCCTTACATACAAGACCTTCTCTCTTGGGAAAAAAACCAATGTGCTGATGACTTTTTAGCTTTAGACTAAAGGATTCTTCTTCTCCCAGTTTTAGATTTTATAAAGTTTCTGCTACAGGCACTTCTCGACTTACAACCAGTTGCTTAATGACTGTTTGAAAATGCAATGGCCCTACTGGGGAGGCTGCTTATGACCTGGATTCAAAATTCTGACAGTCAGCCTCCATGATTACATGACCAAACGTTTGGTACTCAGCAGCTGGGCCACCTTTACAGCTACTTGCAGTATCCCATGGTCACGTGATCTCATTTTACAATGAAAACTGGATTTACTTCTGGTTTTGGGAAAAGCCATACCCAGAGCATTCATTTAATGACTGGTGCACAACAGATCATTTTACAACCATCACAACCTATGACTGTGGTAGGCAGGCTACATTATGGTCATAAATTGAGGACTACCAATATTGCTTTAAAGAATCTACTTATTAAAGTTAATGTAACTCTTAAAATTAGTGGCATATATTTTGGGTTTTAAAAATATCAGATTATTTTAAGGCAGTGGTTCTCAACCTTCCTAATGCTGCGACCCATTAATACAGTTCCTTATTTGTGGTGACCCTCAACCAGGGGTGGGTTCTAAATTTTTTTACTATCGGTTCTGTGGGCGTGGTTTATTTTGTGGGCGTGGCTTGGAGGTCATGTGACCGGGTGGGCGTGGCTAGCTGGTCATGTGACCGGGTGGCCATGGCTATGTATATAGGGACTACTCAGAGGGCTGAAAAAAGTCATTTCTGACAGATCCTTGCCTGGTCCTCACACTTATGACCATCCTCACATTTATGCCCGTGCAGCATTTTTAACAACCATGTCACTCATTTCAAACTGCTTCTCTTCAACATGGTATAAGATAGGGCAAAAAACATAAAATGTGATGACAGTCGTAAATTCGAGGACTGGTCAAAAGTGCGAGGACCAGTCAAAAATAACTTTTTCAGCTCTCTGAGTACTCCATGTGCACAAAAGGACTACCCAGAGGGCTGAAAAAAGTGATTTCTGTCCTCGCACTTTTGACCGGTTTTCGCACTTATGACTGGTCATCATTTATGCCCATTGTAGCATTCTTAGCAACCGTGTCACTCATTTCACAACTGCTTCTCTTCACCATGGTGACAAGATAGGGCAAAAACGTAAAATGTGAGGACAGTCGTAAATTCGAGGACTGGTCAAGGTCATTTGAGGACCAGTCAAAAATAACTTTTTCAGCCCTCTGAGTAGTCCATATGCATAAAAGGATACAGCAATAGAGAGGGATGAAGGAAGGGAAGGGAAATTAGAGTAGGAGGGAGAGTAAGAGAGGGAGGAAGAGAGGAGGAGAAGGAGAAAGGAAGAGGAAGTAGGGAGGAGAAGAAGAGGGGGAGGAAGAGAAAGTAAGAAGGAGAGAAAAGAGAGAGGTGGTAGGTTTGAGGAGAAAGATTGCTGTACAATAAAAAAGATGAAAGGGAAGAAAGCCAACCCCAAACAAATATAAAGATATTAAGATAACGAATGAATTGTTAAACTTTAAAGAATAAAAGAGAACAAATATGAATAAATAGCAATAATTAGAAACACACATACAAACATACAATGTATTTTCTCTGAACAGAGTATTTGGCCGGTTCACAAATTTAACCAGTGTTTCAGTCATTTCAATTAAATTTACAATTTCTATATTTTCTTTTTGCCATATTTATTCCTCATCTATTTTTTTAAAAAACCAATATTACCCTTCATCCTCATCTCTAATGTTAATCAAATTCAATTTTTCCCTTCTATTCTATATTATAGCCCTTCCCATTGTCATCTATTTTTATATCCATCCTCACATTGGTTAATTATGTAATTATGTAATACAGTTGTTTAATACAAATTCAACATTTTAATATAAATCAATTAGTTATATAACTATCTTTTTTGTATATCAATCAATATGAACATGAATATTCCAATTATTTCCATGCAATCCAATTTCTTACAGATCAATTTTTTTATTTTATTTTTTTATTTTATTTTGAATTTGTATACCGCCCTTCTCCCTGAGGACTCAGGGCGGTGAACAGCCAAGTAAAAACATCAAGTACAAATATTAAAATACAGTTAAAATATACATATATAAATTTGGCCCCATTAATTAAAAACAATAAACAAAACACTTAAAAACACTTTAAAAATTAGGCCAGCCCGGCTTGCTGGAAAAGGAAGGTTTTGAGGGCACGGCGGAAGGCACCGAGGTCTTGGATTCTCCTTATCTCTGGAGGCAATTGATTCCAGAGGGTAGGTGCCCCCACAGAGAAGGCCCTCCCCCTGGGGGTCACCAGCCTGCACTGTTTGGCTGATGGCACCCCGAGGAGGCCCTCTCTGTGGGAGCGCACAGGTCGATGGGAGATCATCGGTGGCAGCAGGCGGTCTCGAAGATAGCTAGGCCCTATGCCATATAAATTAATTATATTTACCAATAATAATAAACCAAATAATTTCCCCCCTATATTCCTCCAAACCACAACTTAACCATTTCTGCTTTCAACACAATATACAATTAATAGTATCTCAATTATTACAATTCCCTAGTTAAATAGAGCTTTTTTTCTTTTATGTTTTAAAATCTTGAACTCTCCTCTTTTGCCCTAAATTTCCCATTGTTTGCACCTACCTTTTTTGGTGAGGAGAAAGAAAAAGAAAAAGAAATCTCTCTTCCTGCCTCATTTTGTCACGTTGCAACAGAGCCTGCTTTACTTTCAGTTTCCTTTTAGCTAGGGGAAAAAAATACTCCAGCAGCTTGCAAAACAAGAGCTTGCAAAAGAGCCTGCGCAAAACAGCTGAGAGCGAATCAGCTGAGAGTCGGAGGCCGATCTAATCATGCTAATTAACCTATGCTGAAGCTGAAAGAGGCTGTTTTTTTCTATTTTTGCAGGCACCGGTCTTCTCATTTGTTTTCTTTTAACACTGATCACCTGTAGGGCGGCCCTTTGAAGCCCCGCGGCAAGAATTTAAACAGTTTTTTCCCCTCTAGCCATCAGCTGGGACTCAGGAGGCAGCAATAGATTGGGAGTGCGCGGGGTAAGCAAACAGATCCAACAGAGGCAGAGGGTGAGGGTGAGTGAAGGCGTGGGGGAGGGGGCAAGAGAGGGCTTTGACGACCCCTGTGAAATGGCCGTTCAACCCCCAAAGGAGTCGCGACCCCCAGGTTGAGAACCGCTGTTTTAAGGAATTAACAGAGAGGTGTTAAGCTCACATGAGGCCAAATAATTATTTTCTAAATCTGCTTAGCCCTTCAAACTATCATATTACAAAGTCCTTGTTTATTGCAAAATTTGGTTACTGGTTAAATTAAAGCTACAATTTAAAAAAAGCATTTGCCTTTCACTTGTTTTTTTTTCCAATCATGAAAAATACAGTATTGAGCCAGGCTAAGATTCAATATTGGGATAAAACTCAAATATTAGAAATCCAAATCTTTGGTCAAGACAGAAGTGCCTCTTCCTTGCCAAGGTGCTGAGATGACAAACGGTATTTGACGTAGGTACAGAATTGTAAAATGGCAAACTGACCCTAAACAGATACATTCTGTTGTTTAATGTTTATTGCATCCCAAATGTCATGCATATCCCTGGATAAGGGGTGTTGCTTCCTTATTGCCCTTGAGGCGTCTTCTAGCCTCTTATCTCCTTTTGTTATGTCTTGAGCTCCAGAGCTGAAAACCTGAGCCTGTGGGAACAGGGCTGTTATGTCTTTCCTAGAGATAGATTAAAGGGTAGCTTCTACGTGTGAAATGCATCACTCTCTGTAATAATTTTGCCTTTAAACTGTATAAATACATGGCCAGAAGAAGCCATCGGCGTTCAGACTTTTTGTTTGCCTTTGGGCTGTTTGAACCGTGCACAATAAACTTTTTCCTGCATTGGAGAGCTTGGCCTAGTCTCGTTTCATTTCCTGCAACAGCTGGCGACTCCGGCCGGGACTAGGTGCAAGGCGATATTTCGCTGAGGACCGTTTCGACCCCTCGGGACCATCGGGAGATCGCTCCTGAACATTCTCCAGGTGCCACGGGGATACGTCTCCGGGAGACAGGAGCGATAGCCCTGTGGGACCGACGGTGCTCTGATCGAGTCCAAGAACCCTGCGGTGCAGGAAAGGTGGTCTGAACAAATTCCTAGCCAGGAATCTACGGAGTGGGAGCGTTTTAAGTGAGTATATTGTAAAAGAATTGTACCTGCTTCATTTGAAAGCAGACGGAGGGAATTGATCACTCCCTCGGACTCGGGGTGTCTACCCTAATGAAGTCCATGTCAGGTTGTGTGGGTGGTTAAGCCGTCGCATTTCTCATTAGTGGCCGTGAGTTTCCGGGGCTATGAGTCGACGGCAGTGTGGTAGAAGGGATGGGGTTCAGAGCGTGCCAAATACTCCGTTGGCATGCATGTTAAAAGGCTTTGACAAGTATTTTAGCAACCCTTCCTATCCGAAAGGATCAAAGGATCAATTAAAATTCTTATGTAAACATGTGTGGCCACAAAGGGAGATGGGCTGACCCCCTCCCCCTCAGGGATGGTTAAGGGAAGGAACAGTGGATAAGTTGTGGGGAGTGATTGTAGTGAATCAGGATAAATATCCTGATCAATTTCAATATATTGATCAAGGGGTGAGAGCCCTGTTGAAAAAAGCTGAGGATTTATTGCAATGTAGGGCTGAAACAGTCGGGTTATGTGTATCTGAGCAGGCAGGAAAAGTAAGGGGGCTGCTGGAGGGAGCGGAGGAGGAAATCAGAGGCGTATGAGTGATCCTGGCGTGAAGTCAAGGGAAGTCGTTCGCCTAGAGGTAGCAGTCAGAGTGCGGGAGAGGGGGATGAGGAGGATGATTTGGAGGCTGTGGGGGCTGTAGGTGGAGAAGAAAGAGCAGGAGGTACGGATGAATAAAAAGGCTGGTTTGTTGGCAGGGGCACTGCGAAGTGGGATGCAAGGGGGGTTTTCTCCCCCCCCCTTCCCTTGGAGGGGAGAAACAGAAAAAGAGATGCTTTTTGTTCTTTTAAAACTTTTTTTCTCCTTTCTCTCACCCCCCACCCCTCCTCCTCTTTCTGTGAAGCCTCTTTCATTAACATATGAAAGCTATGCAGATACATTTTCCTTTCGGCTCTGAATACGTTTTATTTTTATTTTTTCTTTTCTGGAAATTTTTGGAGGTTTAACAACGCTTAATTAAACCTGTACTCAAGATCCTGTTGCTTCGCCAGGCTGGGTTAGCAACATAATTTTACATTGGATGTTTTAAATTTCTGGGGTTTTAAATTGAGCCAAATCCATTTAATATTTTAATTATTTTAAATTGGTGTTTGTCTTGTTTTTTTTTAAACAAAATAGGCTGTACACCGCCCTGAGTCCTTTGGGAGAAGGGTGGTCTAGAAATAAAATTACTTGGGAAAAGGAATGCCCAAGACAGATGGTGAGAAGTAGAGGGATGAGAAGAGCGGATTTTGGTCAGGGATGCGTGGGCAGCTCTCTGGGAGAAGGGGAGAGCAAGGACAGAGGAGAGGTTTGAGTAGAAGGTTGGACAGACAAGTTCAGGTTGGGGTTTTGGTAGAGGATTTGGAGAGGGCGCAGGGCAGCAGAAAGCGGAAAGTATTGGATTGGCAGACATGACTTGGTCAGATTGAGGGGGACCAGGCTTGGAAGAACCCCCGCCTGAGCCATTAGTTACAATGAAAATAGGGGGTCAGTACAGAACGTTTTTGGTAAATATGGGAGCAGGAAGATCAGTTGTAAATAAGCAGATTGCAGTCCCTGGATCACGTAAAATCCAGGTTCAGGGGGTATCAGGACAGATTATGGGGCGGCAGGTCTTGAAATCAGAGATGTGTGATTTTAAGGAAGCTGAAATCCAGCATGAATTTTTGTACATTCCTGAGTGCCCTATTCCATTGCTAGGCAGGGATATGCTGAGCAAATTAGGGGCAACAATTTCTTTTGATGAAGATAGTTAGAGAATGACCATAAGGCATTCTCCGGAGGAGATTTGGAGGTTGTTTGATGTGCACTGAGGATAACCTGCCAGGTTTTGCAGCCCACCACCCTCCAGTGGGGGTGGAACTAAAACCTGGAGTGGCGTCTGTGAGTAGAAGGCAGCGTCCCATTTCTTGGGAAGCTATTTGTGCTATTTATGAAAGCATTCAGAGATTTGGAAGCGGGGTTTTTGGTGCCTATTTAGTCCTCCTGGAATACTCCAATTATCCCAATTAAACAGTCAGATGGGTCTTACCACCTGGGGCACGGTAACTTTACACCTGGCCATGTCAAATTCATATACCCTGTTAAGTTTAATTCCACCCCGGGCTGAGTGGTTTTCTGTTATTGATTTAAGGGATGCATTCTTTACAATTCCCATTCACCCCGTAAGCCAGCCACTGTTTGCATTTTGAGTGGGAGATTCCTTATACAGGAATGAAAATGCAATATACTGGGACTCGGCTGTCTCGGGGATTTAAGACCTCCCCCACATTGTTTGGAATAGCGGTAGCTAGAGACAGTATTATGTGCCTCAACAACCAGGAGACACAATACTGTAATATGTTGATGATGTTTGGATCAACAGGACTGACAGAGGATTTATGATGGGATAATACTAAGATGAATGCACGATGATGTTAGATTTGTTACTAGAGTGTGGTTATTGGGTATCAAGAAAGAAAGCTCAATTGGTGAAAAGGAAAGTTAGATATTTGGGAGGTCTTACTCAATTAGCTAGAGAAAGTGTCAAATCAAGGACATATCTTATGCAGAATAGGTTAGCCTTAGACTATTTGTTAGCCAAGGAAGGAGGGGTATGTGGAAAGTTTAATTTGACTAACTGCTGTATAGAGGTTGATGAAAGCGGAAAGGTTATTAAGGAAATAACAGACAAAATGGTTGAAATAGCTCATGTGCCAGTCCAGACTTGGAAAGGTCTTAGTTTACAGGATATGTTTTCAGGATGGTGGCCAAGGTTACCTGGCCTGCAGGCCATTTTTGGCCTGGTGGGGTTAGTAGCTGCAGGGTGTATTTTTCTCCCATGTCTCTTACCTCTGTTTGGTAAGACTATTTCTAAAAGTCTATCCTTGCTGGTGGAACGTAAGACAACTGCTCAGGTGATGGCTATGTGGGATTACAAACGGCTCCAGCAGGAAGAGGACCTGGAGGCGTGACTCGTCTGGATAAACAGATGAGTCACTAAGGGGGGTATGAGCCAGGCTAAGATTCGATATTGGGATAAAACTCAAATATTAGAAATCCAAATCTTTGGTCAAGACAGAAGTGCCTCTTCCTTGCCAAGGTGCTGAGATGACAAACGGTATTTGACGTAGGTACAGAATTGTAAAAGGGTAAACTGACCCTAAACAGATACATTCTGTTATTTAATGTTTATTGCATCCCAAATGTCATGCATATCCCTGGATAAGGGGTGCTGCTTCCTTATTGCCCTTGAGGCGTCTTCTAGCCTCTTATCTCCTTTTGTTATGTCTTGAGCTCCGGAGCTGAAAACCTGAGCCTGTGGGAACAGGGCTGTTATGTCTTTCCTAGAGATAGATTAAAGGGTAGCTTCTACGTGTGAAATGCATCACTCTCTGTAATAATTTTGCCTTTAAACTGTATAAATACATGGCCAGAAGAAGCCATCGGCGTTCAGACTTTTTGTTTGCCTTTGGGCTGTTTGAACCGTGCACAATAAACTTTTTCCTGCATTGGAGAGCTTGGCCTAGTCTCGTTTCATTTCCTGCAACAATATATTAATCAGAGACAATCAGCAATCAGTTTCAAATCTGGTTACAACAGAAAAAGCTATTAGTTTATACTAGCTGAAGTATTTTGGCAGAAAATATCCCAGAAAGAAGAGATATGTATTAGGAAACTGTCATTGGCAAAATGTGTGGTGAGGATGTGCATAATCTACAGAAACTGTCCTTTTTTTTATCAGAAGGAACTCTCTTATTGTGTCTTGAAATTAAAGAAACTATGAAGAATAAAAAAACAGGATTTTTCTGACAAGTTGGACAAGATCTAACACCATTTTATTAGCCAAGAACAGCTGTTCTAGAAAGCCAGAAACAATTTTTCTTTGCAATCATGCTCTTTTAATTCTACCTTAAATAAAAGCATGAACTCAATTGCAAATTGTTTCTTAACATTCTCCACTTTTATAAATGAGTGCGTCACAGCCACTTGAAGTGGGAAGTAAATTTTTTTCTTCCTTTTATTCTTTAATGTAAAGCCTGAATATACTTTACTTTCTCTTGCTACAATTTTGGCAGTTTTCAGAATTTTTGCCCCTCCTGGGTATTTCCCAACTCATCAATTCTTGCTTTAGGAATTACACAATAGAGCCTATCACAAGGGCCCAGAAACAATGCAGTGGAAATTTCTGTCTAGACAGGTGTCTCAAAAGATGATGCAAAATAAAAATAGAGGATTCTGCTTTGTAAAGGCCTCTTCCTTTGTAAAGGCCTCTTCCTTGTCCCATAAATGTCAGAAAGGGAGTCACAAGTATGGTGCAAGTGACTGTGTCATTGGAACAAACTCAAACATCTTTGTACAAATGATAAGACTTTCAAAGAGATTCTCTCAAATATTACTTTCCTATAAAACTGAAATAATTAATTTCAATAAGTTCTTTCCTTTTATAAATACTACAAATTCTTGTATTCAGGAATTTCACTTTCTGATAATTACTTTTCTTTTTCACTTTATCTTATATTTGTAACAAAATATAAAACAAAAGCTATTTGATTCTAAAGAAAGAGGTATTCTTTGTCTGTAGCTGTTGTAGTTTAAACATTCAATGATGACACAAAAGAGGCAAATCTAAACCAAGACGTTGCTCCAGAGAAACATTTTAGGGCACTTCTTCATCTCAAAATCAAAATCTCTCAAATGAAAAGGTTTCCAATTCAGCCACAAAGGAATGGGCATTTCCTTTTCCTTCAACTTTTCAAATTGATGGCCCATCATTGTACGGGATGCAAATATGGATCTGTAACTAATGTAACACAATACCCTCAGAATGCAGTGGACTATATTTCTTCTCTCCAACTGTAGCTGCAACATGGAATATATGGTTGTTCAAACCAGTTTTATTGTTTCCAGCATATCTGCCAGGATATAAGTACTATCCCATTCTTGCCCAGGTCGCTGAAGTGCCTTCTCCAAAATCTGAGCTTTCTCTTGAAGGTCTCTGGAAGATAATTTGACTTTACCCTCCTGCTGGCAAAAGATGATCTCATTTACTTCCCCTTCAATCTTCTGAGTATAAAGTACGGGGAAAGTCTCTTTGAGGGCAGCCAAAACAGACCCTTGAAGCAAGATATCTCGACATACCAGATTGAGAATAAAAATGCCTGCAGATAGAAAAAAATAAAATATTTTGGCTTACTATTACAATCAGTGAGGCTACATAACAAAGTATAGAATATTTCCTTCTGGTGGAATCCCCTTCTTGCTTTCTACATTCTTTTTTTTTAATATACAAAAAACTAGCTGTTTTCTAATCACTAGATAGTATTGTAGAGTATCACATATTAACGTTACATTCTGTTTTTAATGATATAAAAACTATTATTTATTTCGTTACTTTTGTTCTTTTGCCACATGTTTTATTACTTGCCTGACCACAGACAGACAAAGGCTAAAATCTCTAGCAATAGTTTTGCAAACCTTACCAATCTTATGAGCAAGGTTTTTCTCAGGTCTGCAGAAATCTCTTCTGATATAGGCATGAATCACTTTTGCAAACTGGTGTAATGAACAGCAGACCTGATGGTAGCAACCAATATAGTTTTATTCAAGAGGCATCTCCTTGAACAAGACTCTAGTCATCTTCTTGACTAGAATTTCTAATTCAATTCATCTCCTGAAAAGAGTTTATTTAATACATTATCCTAAGCTTTACTTATCCAATAAAGGCAATAAATGCTGACTCAATGTGTTTCATAAAAACATGACACAGTACAGAATTTTATGTGTTGTTTAACAAAAATCTCTTTTTCTATTAACAGGTGTCATTCTAATCATGTTATTGTCGTGGTACTGCAAAATTTCAAAGAATTTTTAAAAGTTCATTGATTCTAGAACAATTCATATCAGTTAGATCCAAATAAAAAGACAGGATAACTCCTTGAGGCAGTTCATCATTTTACTTTTTTCAGGCACTTACAACTGAGTAGTTCTCACCTTCTGTTTTCAAAAGCGTTCTCACTTTCTGAAGAAAAGTTTTCTCCACAAAGGCTGGTGGTGGACAGCTTATTCCCAAAGTTGAGTCCTTGCTGTCCACATCAAACATTATTACATCATAAGATGATGGAGCTGGGAAGGAAAGGGGGAAAAGTAGAGCATATTTCTCACAAAATATCAGTAAGGATCATTAGAGCTTACGTGTTGCCAATAACATTTGTGAAAACAATATATTTTGTTTTTCAAATCTATCTGCTTTGTAGTCTTACAGACATGAAAATAAGACTTTATGCCTAAAAAAATCCCAATCCATGGCAATCACAAGAGCTTCTAAAAAAACATTTTACTGAGTAAGACTGGCCCTACCCAGAAATGAACATGATGAACATCCTGTTCTTCAGAATATTCTCCCAATTACATCAGCTATTGAAACATATCCAGCTCAAGATCTCCCTCTTTAGATATTATCTATCACATTAGATAATCACTGCTGCAGACTTTGCTAAATAGAACCAAAGTCAAAGGCAATTGAGAAACATTTTACCTAAGTGCATTTAATCACAAATCCTTCTTTTTTTGTAGATTGATATGTTTATCTACTGACCAGAATTTCCCATAAAACGGACGTTGTCTTACCTGAACGTCCCTTTTAGGAGTGCTGCGACCACTGTCCATAGCCGGGATCTCCACTTCAGATCTTGACAGTAACTGAGTGAGAGCTGACAAAACTCTCCCTGTTAAGGCATGCCTCCAATCCCATGATCCTCCAGTCTATCACGAAGACACAGCAAGACTCCACAGAAAGTTCCAACGGCAAGTCCATAAGAACAGGTCTTTGGCCAGGAACCAAGGCAGACAGTCTGAAAAAAAAACCCCTGCAACACCAGAATAACAACAGGAACAAGGGAAGGGAAATGGACAGTGGTCGCAGCACTCCTAAAAGGGACGTTCAGGTAAGTCAACGTCCGTTTTCCAGAGTGCTGCTCCCACTGTCCATAGCTGGGACATACCCAAGCTCAAAGTACTAGAGCGGGAGACTGGCTGCCCCCGAACCCTTGTCCAAGACGACGCTCTGCAGGACTCGCCGCCCAAAGGCAGCGTACGAAGAAGCGTACGAGTCAATCCGATAGTGACATATGAACTGCGACAACGAGGACCATGTGGCAGCTCGGCAAATATCCTCCACCGAAGCTTGTGTTGCCCACGCAGCAGAGGTAGCCGCGCTGCGGGTGGAGTGTGGTAGAATGTGCCCCGGAACAGGTTTCGCTGACAATTCATATGCCAAGGAAATACACGCCTTGAGCCACCTGCCAACCGTGGCCGCGGATATCTTCTGGCCCATAGAGGCCGGGTGGAAGGAGACCAGCAGAGCCTCCGTCCGACGAAAGGTGGCAGTCCGGTGGATGTATATACAAAGTGCCCGTTTGATGTCTAACTTATGCCATCGTTGTTCGGTAGAGTTCCGTGGAGACGGGCAGAAGTCTGGCAAAGAGAGTTCCTGCGCCCGGTGAAAAGGAGAATTTACCTTCGGGAGAAACGTAGGATCAAGTCTCAGAGTCACAACACTATCACGGAACATACAAAGGTCCTCCCGAATCGAAAGTGCCGAGAGCTCTGACACCCTCCGGGCGGAGGTGATAGCCAACAGGAACGCAATCTTAAACGACAAATGTTTCAGAGTAGTCGACCTCAAAGGCTCAAATGGGGAAGACGTCAGAGCCTGAAGCACAAGCGGGAGGTCCCAGGTAGGGTACCTGTGGACTTGAGGTGGACACAAGTTCGTCGCGCCGTGAAGAAAGCCTCTAATAAGTGGATGGCGTGAGAGAGAGTCATAGGGAGGACACTTCAAGACGGTGGATAAGGCCGCTGTTTGATGCCTCAACGTCGCAGGAGCCAGGCCCTTCTTAAGTCCCGAATGTAGGAACTCTAAAACTTCTTCCACCGTCACCGAGGTGGGATCCACATGCCTCAAAGCCCCCCAGGCGCAGAAGGCCCTCCAGGAAGCCTCATAAATACGGCACATGAAAGGACATCTGGCAGCTTGTATAATCTCGACAACACCGTCCGACAGATGTGACTTTTTCAGGATGCCGCGTTCAAATGCCAAACGGCCAAGTGGAGCCACTGGGGCTCCGAATGACAAACGGTCCCTTGGAGAAGCGATACCTGATGGGGTGGAATCCACCGACTTCTTGAAATGGCAAAGCGCCAACCTGACCGCCGGCAGCTCGAGCAGATTTATGCTGCAGCGGCGTTCCGTCGGGGACCATTGACCTTGCGCCACAAGGTCGCCGAGGTGCGCCCCCCAACCCCTCAGACTGGCGTCCGACGTCAAGGTCAGTCTCTCCGGCTCCAGGAAGTCGCAGCCCTCCAGAATTGCCGGTGACAGCCGCCAGGTGAGCGACAGACGAGTCTGAGGAGGTAAGTACACCTGGTGGCTCGAAGCAGAGCGACCCGACCGTTGGAAGGGAAGAAGGAACCACTGCAATGCTCGTGAGTGTCTGTGTGCCCACGGAACGATGTTGTAACAGGACACCATTTTTCCTAGCAGTTGGGCAAGAAGCGAGAGTGGCACCTTCTCCAGGGCTTGAATCCGAAGAATCAGGTCGGTGATACTTTGAGCTCTGTCTGGGGAGAGGAAAACCTGTCCTTTGACTGAGTCTATCAAGGCTCCGAGGTGAATCAGTCTTGAGGTCGGAACAAGGTGGCTCTTCTCGAGGTTTACCGAGAACCCGTGGCATTGGAAAGTGTCTAGGATGAGGCTCCGGTCGTGCGATGCCTGGGCTGGAGAGGAGGATAGTATCAGGACATCGTCGAGATAGCACATCACTCGTACAGGATGTTGACGGAGTGAGGCAGCCACCACCGCCACGAGCTCCGTGAACGTGCGGGGCGCGGAGGACAGGCCAAATGGCATCGCCCGGTACTGGAAATGCCGTCCGTCATACTCGAACCGCAGAAATTGTCGGTGAACGGGGCGTACCGGAACATGCAGGTAGGCTTCTCTGAGGTCCGATTGAAGTAAGTCCCCTCTCCGCACACCCGCCAGGATCGATCGAAGGGAGTGCATCTTGAACCTGTGATACACCATCGACAGGTTCAAGAGCTTTAAGTTCAAGATACCCCGCCAGCCCCCTGAGCTTTTGGGGACAAGAAAAAAGGTTGAATAGAAACCTGATCCCCGTTGGGTCGAGGGAACCAGTTCTATAACTTCTATGCTTAGCAGATGGGCAATTTCCTGCAGCATCAGGTGGTGACGAACCGGAGATGATGGTACCGGGCAGGGAACGAAGCGACTCGGCAGGGTTCCAACAAATTCGATAGAGAGACCTGAAGAAATGGTGCGTAGCACCCAAGAGTCCTTGGTTGAACGGGCCCATTGGCGATGGAAAAGTTGAAGTCTCCCGCCGATGGGACCCGGAAGAAGTGAGTCATTTGCCTCTGCGCGACTGTAGTTGGAGCCACGAAAGGGGCGTTTAGATTGAGGCTGGAACCTGCTCCGGTCGCGAAAGGAATCCCGTCCTTGTGCCCGGTCTGGGCCTGAGAAGGAGGACCTGCGGGAGAAGGAGCCGCCCGAACCTTGAAAGGAACGAAAGGGCAGGCGCTGGCTGTATGGAGTGTATCTCCTCTCAGTACGGCGGTACGAAGTCGGAAGGATCTTTCTTTTGTCACAATCCTCTATCAGGAGCGGTTCCAAGGCAGGCCTGAACAGGTTCGGCGTCTTATAGGAAGCGGATGCCAACCTCCATTTGGCCTTCCAATTGCGAAGCCAGAACAAACGCCTGGAAGAGACTGTGGACGCTAGGGCCCGGGAGGCGAACTTCACCGAATTCAGGGAAGCATCCGCTGAGTACTCGGTGGCAGCCACAATCTTATTTATGTCCTGGTGTAATCTAGTCTCTTCCGGAGGCAACCTCTGTTGGAGTTGTTTCAACCATATCAGCGAGGCTCTATTAAAGAAAGAGGTAGCGGTCGCCGTCCTGATAGCCCAGGCGACCGCCTGATGTGACCTGCGAAAGGCCAGTTCCGCTCTGCGGTCCTCCGACTTAAGACCATCTAGAGGGTCAGTAGAGACTAAGGAGTTGGAGGCCAAGGAAGCCACAGGAGGATCCACGGTGGGAAGGGCCAAGAGATCCTCTAAGTCAGGTGCAGCACAGTACAGCTTCCTGTCAAGGGTGCTGGGCGATGTCAGAGAGCCGGGCTAGCCCCAAGGAGATTGAAGCACGTCCAGAAACAGGCAGGGGCACGGGATCACCTCTTTGTCGGGTTTAGCCGACAGAAACAAAGCATCATGGGGCCCCGTGGACGTGGAGGCGCCAGACGGGTCAAGACCTGGGGAGCTCAAATTGGTGGTAAGACGGGCCTTGTGCAATAACGATTTGAACATCGATGGGTGGAACAACCCCGTGAAGGCTGGGGAGTCCGGTGGTAAGTCCTCATCGTCCGAAAATTCGATGTCCTCCGGGCATTCTTCACCATGGTCAGAGTCAGCCCGGGAGGAAGAGGAGGACGGCTTCCTGGTGACCTGGGTCGAAGCGACCTGATGAGTCAGTTGAACAGGCTGCCCGGTGGAAGTAAGGGGTGGAACCTGAGACGCTTGATGAAGACCGGCAGCCAGGAACGAAGAGAATGCTGATGCGAAAAAGGCTTGCATGTCAGCAGGCACTGGAGGAATCGCCCCATCAGGACCACGAAGGCCAGCTGCAGTAGGGGTAAACGTGGCCTCAGGTAGATGACGAGAAGGCCTCTGTGAAGAGGTCAGTCCCGCTCTGGAAACATCCGGCAAGGACTGGGACACACTTTTGGATAGGTGTAAATGCTGGTCCTGTTGAGTAGCCGAAGGGGCATTCCGTTCGGGAGATGAGGCTGGGGATCCTGAAGACGAGGAGTCCCCCGCAACTGAAGCCGAAGCAGTGTGTTGAGTGGCACTCGTGCCAAGGCCCACTTCTGCCACAGCCGCCAATCTCGCTTTGTCCCACTGTCTCTCAAGGGCGTTATGGCGGCGCTGAGCATCTCTGTCCAAGCCCTTGGAAACTTTAGTTTTCCGTGAAGTGCGGCTGGAAGACGCGGACTGCTTCCTGGAAGACTTCTTGGCCCGCTTAGCTGGACTGTGTGGTGGGCTATGGTCAGGCTCAATGTCGGACGAGAGCGCGTGGTCCGCCATGCCACTAGGAATTGCCAAGCCCGACCAAGGAAGGCACGGAACCGGCAGGTATGTGGAATAGCCCTGGGTCACCAGATGCAGTCCACAGTCGCCAGCAATTTTTTTTTAAAAAAAAACTATTTATAAGCAATTATTATTATTAAATATATATATATATATATATATATATATATATTCTCAGGTTTTCGCGGGTGTTTGTATGTAGGTCTTTGGTTATTCGGGTCTTCTCCCACGTAAAATTGAAGGTTTCTTGGCGACGTTTCGACGAAGTCTCATTCGTCATCTTCAGGCTGGTGTTCTCGGCTTCGTGCTTCCAGGAGCAATGTGAGATTGCAGCTGTCTCTTCCTTTTAACTGCTAGTGGGGGTGTGAGCTGATTGGGTGGGGACTTGGCTGTGCTCTGATTGGATGGGGGGTTGGTTGTGCTCTGATTGGATGGGGGTGTGTTCTGTTTGGGTGGGGGCTTGGTTGTGCTCAGCTTAGTCTGAGTTGCAGGGGGATTTGAGCTGGTGAGCTGCGTTGTTGTTGTTTGGCTTCGTGTTTGTGGCCGTGCGAGCTCTTCATGGTGGGTGTCAGTCTGCTTCATGTATGGATTGGAGGGGTTTAAAGTGGCTAATGATGCAGCTGCGGTCTGGCTTCTGGTCCTTGGTCGTGGCTCATTATCAGTGTGGGTTTGAGTCTGCTTTCTGCGTGGATGTGTGGTGGTGACATCCTGTGTGGCTCTCATGAGTGTGGGTCTGGTGTCATTCGTCGTGTTAGGGACTCGTTTGTCAATAAGGGCGGGTTTCCAAATGGCTGGTAGGCGGGAGGTATCGTCTCGTTTGTTCATGCTGTGTGGGCGTTTTTCTATCTCGATGGCTTCTCTGATTATTCTGTTGTTAAAGTGTTCAGTTTTGGCGATAGTTCTGGTCTTTTTAAAGTCAATATCATGTCCTGTGGCTTTAAGGTGTTGGACCAGGGAAGAAGTTGGTTCCTCTTTTCTGACTGAGTTCTTGTGTTCTTCTATGCGTGCACTTATTCGTCTGTTGGTTTGTCCGATGTATGTGGTGGGGCAGGCGGTGCATGGGATTTCATATACTCCTTGATTTTCTAACTCAATTTTGTCTTTGGGGTTCCTTAGGATGGTGGATATTTTTCGGTTTGTGCAGAATGCTGTCTTGATGTTATGTTTGTGGAGGATTTTGCTTATTCTGTCTGTGGTGCCTTTTATGTATGGGAGGAGGGCTTTGCCGTTTTCTTGTTCTCTGTCTTGGATTTTAGTGGGGGTTTCTTTTTGGATTAGGTTGGTGATTTTATTTCTTTGGAATCCATTGGATGTTAGTACGTTAGTGAGAGTGTGTAGTTCGGTTTTTAGGTGTTGTTCGTCAGCTAAGCATTTTGTTCTGGAAATGAGTGTCTTGGCTACAGAGTTGATCTGGGCAGGGTGGTGGTGTGAGAGTGCGTGCAGATAGCGGTTTGTGTGTTTTTTTTCTTCTGGTAGATAGTGTGTCCTAGGGAGCCATTGGATTTTCTGTAGACTAAGACATCCAGGAAGGGAAGTTGGTTGTTCGCTTCTGTTTCCATGGTGAACTGTATTTTGGGGTGTAGGCTGTTGAGGTGTGTGAGGAAGTTGTCCAGTTTTTCTTTCCCATGTGGCCAGATTATGAAGGTGTCGTCTACATATCTGAGCCAGAGTTTGGGTTTGTGATCAGATTTTTCTAGAGCTTGGGTTTCAAAGTATTCCATATAGAGGTTGGCAATGACAGGTGAGAGGGGTGATCCCATGGGTGCTCCTTCTATTTGTTTGTATTTCTGTCCATTATAGATGAAGTATGTGTTGGATAGGCAGTGGTTGGTCAGATCTAAGATGTGCTTGGGGGGGGTTATATTTGTTTTGGATAACTGTCAAGGCTTCTTTGATTGGTACTTGGGTGAAGAGGGATATGACATCGAAGCTCACGAGTAGGTCACTGGGCTGTAAGTTTTGTTGCTTTATGATGTCTATGAACTGGAATGAGTTTTTTACGTATGAGGTGATGGATTCTGCATAGGGCTGTAGTTGTTTGGCGAGAAATTTGGCTAGGTTTTGTAGAGGTGAGCCTATGGAGCTGACTATGGGTCTAAGTGGGGTTCTTTCTTTGTGTATCTTGGGGAGACCATAAAGCTTAGGGCATCTGGATGATTTCTCTCTGGGAATGATTCTTTGCTGAATCTCTTCGCTGATGGGGGAGGCTTTTATTTTGGATCTGGTGGTTTTTTCCAGGTAGGTGGTGGGGTCTGTGTTTAGGGGTTTGTATATGGAGTCTTGGAGTAGGTTGGTTAATTTGGTTTGGTAGTCAGAAGTGTTCATAACCACCGTGACATTGCCCTTGTCTGCTGGTAGGATTATTATGCTGGTGTCTTCTTTCAGGTTAAGTAGTGCTGTCTGTTCCTCTTTGGGTAAGTTACTTTTGGGTGGCTTGCTGGTGCAGAGGATGTTGGTGATTTCGAGTCTGATTCTGTTTGCGTCGTCGGGGTTGATTTTGGTCAGGCTGGTTTCAACTCTGCATATAATGGTTTCAGTGGGGATGCTTTTGGGAGCAACTGCAAAGTTGAATCCTTTGGAAAGGACATTGGTTTCGGCTTTGGTGAGGATCCTATCTGAGATGTTATGCACTGTTTGTTTCATGTGTGGCTGTGAGGGTGGAGGGGATTGTTTCTGGCGTTCTTGTAGTCTTCGGAGTTTGTTGGTGTGTGTGTCTGTCTTGAGGGTGGTCTGTGTTTCGGCTCTCCAGACGGCAAGTTGTTTGGATTTGTCCCAAAGTGCGGGGTGGATCTTGTTGCTGAGTTTGAGGTGAAGTGTGAGGAGATCCTTGTTGATTCGGTCTAGGAGGAATCTTTTTCTGTGGAGTTCATTTCTGATTAGGGCTAGTTCTGTTCTTTTCAGAATGCGTTTGGTGGCTGCAGAGTTGGAGTGGAATTTTAGTTGGAAGCCTATGGGGATTAAATTTTGATCTCGGCAGTTGCGTAGGAATGCAAGGTCACATAAAATGGAAGCTCTTTGGACTTCGAGTTTTTCATAGGTCCTGGTCAGATAGTGGATTTCCTCCCCGTAGAGGTGCGATATTTGTTTTCTCAGGTTTTCGCGGGTGTTTGTATGTAGGTCTTTGGTTATTCGGGTCTTCTCCCACGTAAAATTGAAGGTTTCTTGGCGACGTTTCGACGAAGTCTCATTCGTCATCTTCAGGCTGGTGTTCTCGGCTTCGTGCTTCCAGGAGCAATGTGAGATTGCAGCTGTCTCTTCCTTTTAACTGCTAGTGGGGGTGTGAGCTGATTGGGGGGGGACTTGGCTGTGCTCTGATTGGATGGGGGGTTGGTTGTGCTCTGATTGGATGGGGGTGTGTTCTGTTTGGGTGGGGGCTTGGTTGTGCTCAGCTTAGTCTGAGTTGCAGGGGGATTTGAGCTGGTGAGCTGCGTTGTTGTTGTTTGGCTTCGTGTTTGTGGCCGTGCGAGCTCTTCATGGTGGGTGTCAGTCTGCTTCATGTATGGATTGGAGGGGTTTAAAGTGGCTAATGATGCAGCTGCGGTCTGGCTTCTGGTCCTTGGTCGTGGCTCATTATCAGTGTGGGTTTGAGTCTGCTTTCTGCGTGGATGTGTGGTGGTGACATCTATCTACCAGAAGAAAACACACACAAACCGCTATCTGCACGCACTCTCACACCACCACCCTGCCCAGATCAACTCTGTAGCCAAGACACTCATTTCCAGAACAAAACGCTTAGCTGATGAACAACACCTAAAAACCGAACTACACACTCTCACTAACGTACTAACATCCAATGGATTCCAAAGAAATAAAATCACCAACCTAATCCAAAAAGAAACCCCCACTAAAATCCAAGACAGAGAACAAGAAAACGGCAAAGCCCTCCTCCCATACATACAATCCATACATGAAGCAGACTGACACCCACCATGAAGAGCTCGCACGGCCACAAACACGAAGCCAAACAACAACAACGCAGCTCACCAGCTCAAATCCCCCTGCAACTCAGACTAAGCTGAGCACAACCAAGCCCCCACCCAAACAGAACACACCCCCATCCAATCAGAGCACAACCAACCCCCCATCCAATCAGAGCACAGCCAAGTCCCCACCCAATCAGCTCACACCCCCACTAGCAGTTAAAAGGAAGAGACAGCTGCAATCTCACATTGCTCCTGGAAGCACGAAGCCGAGAACACCAGCCTGAAGATGACGAATGAGACTTCGTCGAAACGTCGCCAAGAAACCTTCAATTTTACGTGGGAGAAGACCCGAATAACCAAAGACCTACATATATATATATATATATATTATTTTATTTTATTATTTTATTTTATTTTATTATTTTATTTATTTATTTATTTGTAACAAGGCAACTATATACAGAAAGAACTTCCAGCCGGAAAAGCCTTAAAGGCCTCTGAAGCGAAGGGCCAGTCCCAGAAATTAAATGTTGTAGTAGAGCAGTGGTTCTCAACCTTCCTAATGCCACGACCCCTTAATACAGTTCCTCATGTTGTGGTGACCCCCAACCATATAATTATTCCTAAAACTATTGAAAATATATGTTTTCTGATGGTCTTAGGTGACCCCTGTGAAAGGGTCATTCGACCCCCAAAGGGGTCCCGACCCACAGGTTGAGAACCACTGTAGTAGAGGGTCCCGTCACAGACCAGAGGCAGCCACGGCCTGCCGCAAGCACCAAACTCCGCCCCTTATGCCTCCGATGTAATGGCGGGCTCTAATAGTCCAGGGAAAATGGCGGGCGCCTCAAGACAGTCCACAAAATGGTATCCACTACTGCCGTCAGGCCGAAATGGTCAAATTGCCAACTCACGCCTCTGAGGGACAGCCGGAGCGGCGCTGTCCTCACCAGTAGAATTGAGGCCGAAACGGAGGGCGCACCTCTAGGATGACACTCCTCCGAAGCGATCAAACGCCAGCGTTTCAAATCGGCAGCAAGACTGCACGCCAAAGGGGCCTTGATCGGGACCGCCGCCCAGCAATCTGAGAACGCGGGGAGCGCACAGTCAGCGTGACGCTACCCCGAAGCTGCAGCCGACAGCCTGGAGGAAAGCGGGGAGAGCGACAAGCCTGCACGCTCGTCCCTTTCTTGCGGCCAAAATTATCGAGCCGGATCCGCCCCAAAGAGTCGGAATCCGGCGGCTGCAACCTGCAAAGCGTGGGTGGCCCGGGAGACAGAGTCAGCACACGCGATCAGCAGCCAGTAAGGAGTTCAGAGAAAAAAACACGAACCAAAAGGTAATCAAAAATAACTAAATGCCTAAACGATGAAAAGAAAACAGGGAGAGAGCCAAAGGTAGAAGAAATTAAGGAAGTTATATTCAAAAAAACCACAGCTCTGAAAATCACTTCAGCTCTTGTCAGTAACTGAGTGATAGACTGGAGGATCATGGGATTGGAGGCGTGCCTTAACAGGGAGAATTTTGTCAGCTCTCACTCACTTACTGTCAAGATCTGAAGTAGAGATCCCGGCTATGGACAGTGGGAGCAGCACTCTGGAAAACATCTCCCTTTAAAATAAATGATCCATTTCCCCAATTAATTCATTACAAATTAATCTAGAAAGCAGATGCATATTGTTTACATCAAAAAAGTTGTCATATCAAACTAAGTACAATAATCACTTATTTTAGCCGAGTACTTGAAAAAACAAGCTAAGTATACTTATGTTACTCAGGTCATAGTTCACTGAAGTAGTCTATGACAACTTGCCACGGCCAACTCACCACAGCCAACTTGCAATGGCCATCTCACCACAGGACAAGGGTTATACTAATATCAAAGAATTGGTGGAATAAAATCATTAAAGAAAAGATGTAGAAGGAGGGGCAGAATGAAATGTGAAGGGCAAAAATTAAAATAATTTTTATTTATTTTAAATAGTTAAACAGAATTGGTAAATTGTCCTGCAGCGAGTTGTCCCATGGCAAGTTATGCCGCAGTGAGTTGGCTATTGCGAGCTGGCCATGGTGAGTTGACTGCAGCAAGTTAGCAGTAGCAAGTTGTCCCATTCCCCACTAAAGTACCATATGTTCTGACCTACACTGTTACCATCCTAGTTATGATTCATACAAATACTGTTGCAGTTGATAACTTTTTCTTTTTAAAATGGGGAAAAATTATCAAAAGAAGTTTAACTCTCACTGTTGCTTCTCCACTTTAATTTCCCCCGAATCTCATTCTGTATGACATCAATTTGTTTTAAAATTATCTGTAACAATATCCACAATTTTCCCTTATGATCTAACACCAGAATTGTCTTGCTGGACCAGAGTACAGATCTATTTTATAAGCATTCAACTCCTCAACAAGACAATAAATAATGGCCTGCACATAGCATAGAGACATTATTCCATAACAAGACGTGGATTCTATAGCACATTCATATGTACATGTATCAGTTGGGGCACAGCCTAACTGCAAATGCAAGCTCTTGAGTTAAATAACCTACCTACGGTAGCATTGTGGTTCTCAAGGCTCAACATTTAAATAAAGATTTTTGACACTACAAGAGTTAAAGGCTTTTGTGTCTCTTGCAGGAAAATAAAACAGTTTTTGTGTCAGTACCTGATTTATAGCATCATAGGGCGTATAGACAGCGTGTATTACAGGAATTCTGATATACAGAGATATAACTGCTAAAACATCCAGAATAGAAGGGTGTTGTTTTACTTTTTTCTTCTTGAACCATTACATGCTCAAAATAACTCATTTTAATTACACAAAAGAGTAAGAGCAATACAGATTTTTTCAAGACTTCTGAAATACTTGCTGTCAGAAAGTCAAAGGACACAAACAACGCTAAGAGATGCACCATCCATAAATCATGACTTGGGCGTTGATTGATCTAAGAAGTCATTACCTTTTGCTGTAAGATTGGCAACATAAACTAAGCCATCTGCAATGTGAATTTTGAGTCTGTCTCCTGGTGAGAAACCAAACCAACGTGTAGCCACTTCCAGCATGGCAGAATCAATCTCCACTACATCAACAGAGCACTGCAAGAAGTAGTCATGAAGGAAGAGGGGAAGGCTGCCGCCACCCAGGCCAATCACAAGCATATGGATCTGGGCTTCTGAAAACAATACACAGAGTAGTTACAAATTGGAAGCACAACTAGCAGTGCCCTGCTCTGAAGAGGGAGTGTGGCATGGAGATACTTCTGTATCATAATTCTCAGTGTTAGGCTTGCAAAGTCCAAAATTTTGTTATAGTCTCTCTGCTAACTCAGGGGGCAATTTATTTAAGAGCAGAAAAGAAGTCAAGTCCATTGTTCCATATTCCAATTTTCTGAGGTGCTAGATACAGCTGCTGACAAAGACACCTCTATTTTTTTAAGAATCCCTCCTTGGAGGAATATATGTCAACACCCATACCACAATGCAGCCAGATCAGTTCTGTATAAGGCAAGCTGCCGCCCAGATGTAAGGATACCAGAGCTGGGATGAAAAATCAATATAATAGATAACAAATGTTATGGCAGGAAAGATATACAGAAAACTCTTAAGTCTTTGCTGCCACCTAATGACCATGTGGATGTTCAGAGTTCAGATCTGAACAAGTTTTGGTTATATGTAGAGCAGCCCTAAACACAGATGGATAAGAAAACATTCGGATGAAAAAATAAGATAATTTGCTGCACATTTGGGCAGAACCACTTTGGGGCTGGGGGCTGAACAAATTACTGCAGCTTTAACTTTGCGTTTGCATGCTTTTTCTTTCTTTCTTTTTACTATTTGCTCAGAAACTCAATCCAATTTAATCTGGCCAAATGAATTCTAGTCAATGGATATGCATTATATATGTCAGCACCTTTACAATCCTACTTCAATCTCCATTTTTACTGCTAATAAATGGATGGATGGAAGAGACTAGAAGCATAACCTTATTTACAAATGCCTCATAGAGAGACAGGAGACTGTGAGTTCTAGCCATGCCTTAGGCACGAAAGCTGTCCGGGTAATTTAAGTCAGTCCCTCTCACTCAATCCAATCCACGTCAAAGGGTTCTTATTGTGAAGAAAAACAGGTGGAAGAGGAAGAAGCATTTGTATGTTCGCCACCTTGAGTTATTTGTAAAAGACAAAAGAAGTTGGGACAAAACTCTAATAAATAAATAAAATGCTACTATTTAACTATGACTGACAGGGACCTGACATAAATTCACTTAATATTCATTGGCCAATTGGTTCTGTGGCTTCCTACTCACTTGGAAGACCTTCAGGGTTTTTCAGCAAGCACAGTCCTGCGACCATAGCTCTGTGGTGAGCGCAACACAAGAAACTTTTGTCAATGGCCGGACAGGCAACTTCAGCATCAGGTTTGAAATGGTCCCTAGGGGCCACTTTCTTCTTCTTCTTTGGCTTCTGCTTGTTACCTGGCCAAAGAAAACAAAGCAAATTTAGATGGACAAGCCGTATGGACTATCGTAACTATAAAAAGGGGGAGGGGTAGTCTAATTATTGAAATTATCTGGGATAGGAGACAACTACTCAAAATACTCCATCCCTCCCCAAAGGGACACTTCCCCGCAATGGGTCAAGATTGGAATTCTATCTCTTTCTCCCAAAATAGCCATTCTAATCATTTTGTTTTCAACAACTTATTAATTTCAAAGCAGGCCGGAATTCATTTTTGTTCACTAAATAGCTGTACATAGATAATGTCCACCCAGATGTTGCTGATTTATAACTCTTGACAGACAAGTAGTAGTCAGGGATTCTTAACAGCTGAACAACATTCAAAGGACCATAAATTCATCTGGTAGAGAAGACTGATAAGGATTTCCACATCTTAAAATATGAGGTGCTAAATAGGAGGGACAGCAATGCATATTGTACTTAATAATTCAAAACATTGCCTTACGGCTTGTGTTACCTTATTAGCCCGCTTCTTTCTACCATTTTCTTAAATTGATCCACAGAAAGCTGGAGAGAAAAGTGGGGCTATGCAGTACATGCCTCCCACCTGTACTAGGCCTCCTTGCAACCCCATTCTAAAGGACAGCAGCCCATAGTTGGTAGCTACAGCTTTAATTTCACCTTTGTGGGATACCCTGGATGAAAGCCTTGCTTCTGACTGCACTATATTCCTGTTGTTGAGGAAGATGAGGCGACGGAAATAGCAAGCACCACCTCCTTTGACATCTTCAATAACATACTCCCCACTAAAAGGACTAGTATCACTATGCTGGATGGTACGGATCCCAATGTCCCCATCCACAGACAGAAATGGCACCTGCAAGAGAAGGCAATCTAATGATGCTACTGTCCCACAGAGTTTCTTCAAAGATCAGGGAAACAGAATATAAATTATAAATATTATATTATATTATAACATATTATAAATACCATCTACTCTGCCTACCTGAACTATGATCACCACTTTCTAGGATCTTAGATTTGTGGTAGTCTTTGCTAGAACCAATACTGAGATGGCAAAAAAAAAAAAAAAAAAATTGACACTGTTTTTGCTATTCTTATAGGCACAAGGCAATGCCAATTTTATTTTAAGTATCAAGTTCTCTTCATCACCTAAACTTCCTAAAACGTTTAAGGTATCTGGCTTGAATAGACCCGTATTTTTCAATCACACACAAACTGAAGTTTAAGTACTAGGCCAAGACAGCTGATTGCTGTTCCTCCCTGCTCTAGCAGCAGCAATAGCCAGGAGGTCCTGAGTAGCCTTTGTTTCTGCAGAAGATAGATCATGGAACAAATTAATTTTGTTTCTGCTATACAAAGAGGTGGTCAAATTCATACAGCATTGCTCAAAGAAGCCATCACATCATCACTGAAAAATTCAAGGAGGAAAAAAAAATACCTAGAGCTTTTAATCACATAACTTCTGAATATTAGTTGCTAAAAGTATCAGCAAGAAAGCACTACTATAATTTCATCCTGCTTATTGGCTTCCCCTAGGTATTCAGTAGTCACTGCTAGAGAAGATTAGAGGACTAAACGGACCTACCTGCTGCTGGGCTGAAAGCCCAGCGGGGGCCAGTTCCATCACTTTTTCTGACAGTTCTGCCTGGATGGCTCCCATGTTGTCATAGTGTTGATTTCTATGTAAGGCCACAGTTACCAGACGCCAAAATCCTGCACTCACAGCCAACTGCTTCCGTCCCTCCTCCGTTCCAAAGAGCCACTCAGTTTCTCTGCCCTGTGGTACTGGATCAGGCAACACAAGGGATTTGTACCTCATCAAAAATATAGACCTTTCAGTGCACAGATTCTATATTTCAATTTCATGTGATATGTAAAGCAGAACAAATTTTCTGTTCTCATGTTACAGTTTATTGGTAATTCACTTTGTTAACCATGATTCTTAATATTTATCCTTATGTAAAGCTTTGATCACTACTTTCTTAGAACAATATATATTATATTCAATTATTCACAATTAATCATATATTGGAAAGATGAAAGTATGGTCACAACTCAAGATGTTTTATAAGCAAATGCTGGGAATATTAAAATATTTTAGCCACCAAAATAAGGGCAAGCAAAAATATTTAAAAATCATCATTTGTTAGAAACAGCAGCAATTATTATTTTGATAATTTCTATTTTGTGAGTTAGAATATCAAGCATCAGAAAATGAATTGATACTCAAAAATAATATTATGATACAGAATGTTAATCATTTTTAACTATTTTTTCCTGTCTGATATGAACTTTCTGATATGAACCTATTCAAAAGTTGCTAGTTTCTTCTTTGGGGATGAAAGAAGGTAAATTCATAGAGAAAAAAAAATCCTAAAGGCTACTTGCAAATTAGCACTGACAAACTCACCAGTTCCATAAATATTTGAATAGATTTTGCTACCTTCCTAAATACTGCTCTTCGGTATACCTGAAAAAAACTGCAAAATTTGCTCAACAATATTAGCAACGTTTGAGGAAGAGAATCTAAAGATAGAATCTTGGGTTGTTTGAATTGTATTTGATCTCCAATATAGTGGGCTGAATAAGAAACACATTAACTCACTGATAAAGATGGCAAATTGTTTGTCCTGTGACACTTTCACCTTTGGGTTATGCACTACATGTAAAGTATACCGGGCTCGGCCAGTGTCTTTGCTGCAGAGATCCAGAGAGATGGTCCCTACATTAGAGTTCTTATTGAGTTGATTCCACAGCAGAGAGTAGTGTTGTCTCTCCTTCACTGCATCAATTAGATGCTCACTGTTCTTGAACCGGGCAGGTTTCTCTTGTGCTTCAGTACAGAGCTCCAAAATACATAAAACTGAGCCAGGGACTGGTCTTATCTTTGTCATAACATAAACAAAGACAGGCAAAGCAAATTCCTGCTCTGAGGTGCCTGTTTTCTGGCCAGGGACTTGATGTACTCGAACCATCCAACCTTCCTGAGAGAAATATTCCACAGCTGCCTTCAATACATGTGCCTGAGCCAAGGAGACACATAGGTAACGCCCCCCGAATTGCAAGACACGACCAATTTCAGCAAACATTCTTTCAGCTCTTTTCAGAGTGGTTTCTTCTCCATCAGTCAGGAGAGCATCAAGAGTGCCTTTATCAAACACCACCTGGAAATGCTCATCAGGGAAATCCATTTGCAGTACATCCATTACCATGTAGGTCATTTTGGGTCTCAGTTGCATGCTGCGTTCCTGCATCTGCTTAACAACCCGCTCATTAATGTCCACACTGATGATATCGTGATAGCCTTCATCATAGAGCTGCTCACTTAGTTCTGAATTACCACAGCCAACAACAAGAATCTAGTGGAAAAGCATGGAAGAAACGTCACGTTCCTTTTAGGGATGTCAAAATTATTCCTTAGCATAGGGGTTTTTCAGGTAGCTTATACAAAGAGTTGTAGCATCTGGCCCTCAAAGTAAGTAAAACATACTGAAACTAAAATGAAAGTAGAACCTAGATAATTTGTATACACTTCACTAGATATTTTAAAATAAAGGCCATGAAACTAATGAAGAGAAATATAATCTTAGTAAGGTCAATTTGGAAAAAGTTGGAAGTTTACACCCTAACATATCAAAATGAAAGCTCTCTTTAGAGTCCTTGCAAAATCCATACTTTTAAATTTTAAAATTTAATTTTAAAAGCTTAAAGTAGGGCTGAGAAAGAAGTTAGCACCCATAATGTCTTATCCACATATGCAGAAAGTGGAACAGGAATAAAGGGATATTTATATTATATTACACTAAATCAATTGTACGTATAGATCACATACTGTAGATCAAGTAAGACATTTGAAGCAATTTTATATTTCAACTAAAAGACTTCCTGACTTCCTACATGATGAATAAAAAAACTCAGCCTACCCCTTGGCTTATAACTTAAAAGATATAAGGCAAAAGGTTATTTTTAACCCTTTATTATTTTAGTCTACATAGGTGTAACGACTGAGGTGGATGGAGAAGAAATAATATCTTTTCTGTGAAGACTGCAGTTATCCAAGAGATTAAAGCAGCCAGAGACATAAAACAGGCTGGCTAATTTATATTTAAGTGACTCGAATGTGGCTCCGAAAGTTGGTTTGACTGATCTCTCCATAATGAAAACTCCTCCGGAGCCAAGAAATGCCTCCACCGAATAAAGTTTATTGCCCTGCCCACGTGCTCTCCTTTCCCCTAACTTTTGTTTTTCTCCTCCGGTTTATCTCGTCTCACCGAGTCCCGCAGGCGCAGATACCGCCCCAAAGTCGGTCCGAGTCCTGACCACTCCCCATACCACTCAAAGGCGCGCTCGCCTCGCTTCCGAAAGAATCGGTCCCAATACTCCGACGAAGCGAAGTCTCGAGCGTCTCTCGGCAGCAACCGCAACGGCTCCATGGCTAAAGCCACGGGAAGGCGATCCCAGAAGCCGGGGGGGGGGGGGAGAGAACCCAAGCCGGAAATGCCCTCGGAGTCTTCATCCGCCCACTTTTTTTGTTCCTCTCCGAGTCCTTCCTCTACGTTCAAAGCTCATTGGTTGGCCAAGACTTCCATCTTGGCTTTTTACGTCCAATGGATTTGCAATAGGTTCCTCCCTTCTTTAGCGTCATTCATCGTATACCGTCAAAGCTTGCTTGCTTGTCTTCGGAGTGAAAGGCTGCGCAGGGGGACCTTGAGGATTTCTGATTGTTTAAGTTAACTGCGCAGGCGTCAAGAGCACGATGGCGATGATACCGGCGGCCGGCCGGAGCGTGGTGTTTGTCACCGGCAATGTTAAGAAACTGGAGGAGGTGGGTTTCTGCCATCGTTTACAAAGCGCATGGGTGATGGCACTGGCTAGTGTTTAGCTGTTTTTCTGTTGCTGCGAATAGTAAACTTGATACTTATAGGGCAGTGATTCTCAATCTCAGCAACGTTAAGATGTGTGAACTTCAGCTCCCAAAATTTCCCAGGCAGCGTTGTGGGGAATTCTGGGAGTTGGAGTTCACACATCTTAAATGGCCGAGATTGAGAAAAGCTGTTCTTCGCTAACGAATAAACGGGCCAGCCCTTGCAAGAGTTGGGATTTCTATGTATCTCATGTAGAACATGAGTTCTATTTATGAGAATTGGCGTTATTGATTGCTTCAGCGCTAAAACAAAATTCTGCAATGCTTGGATTACCTATTCTGAGTTACAAAAGTCTGGACAACCAAGACTTCTGTACCTCTTTATTACCGGTTTAGTGTTGTCTGAATATTTGCAATCCTAGCAAACACTGGTGGAAAGTAATGATGTTATAAGTCTAAGCCATCCGTTATATAGATTTAGCCATTAGTATTTTCAATTTGTAGCACACTTGTGTTTCCTCACTTTTATACGTTTAAATCCAGAAAATAATCCAGTAGGAAAACTTTTTTGATTGATGTCACTAGGAACTGTCAGTCCAGAAATACCATCATCTTCATTTAACGACCCCATAATCCCTTGCAGGGTGGAATCTGGACAACTGAATGGAGCTAGCTGTTTTAATGGCCGGATGCCCTTCCTGTCACCAATGCAGAGTTTGTTCAGTAGATATATTCTCAGTGTGCCCAGAGAGACAAATATCTGCCTCTAGGATTGAACTCACAGCCTCCTGATTGTGAGGTGAGAGCTCCACCTCTAGGCCATCGCACCACTCCTGTCCAGAAATACCATCCCCAGAGGAAAATGTCTTTATCCTATACTTGTAACAATAACTTGGCGGTGTAGAAGAAAATAAAAGCAAAGTAGAAAAAGCACCACATGCATAGAAGAGTGCCCACAATCAGTGTAGATGAATCCTTGATGAAGTTTTTAACAATTTTCTGAAATATGAAAAGAGAATGTGGCTTCTCAGAGTAACATAGTTCATAATAAAGGCACTGCTACATTGTCCAAGATATGGGCTAAGAGATGTAACTTGTGAAAGCTTATTAGTATTCAAAACTAACTACTTCTCTTTATCTTGCAGGTGATTCAGATTCTAGGTGACTCCTTTCCATACAAATTGGTTGCAAAGAAAATAGACCGTGAGTTTATGTTTCCATTTGTCTGGTACCTTAGCAAACTACTGATCACCACTAACCTTACTTTTCTTTAAAATTTTGTAGTACCTGAGTACCAAGGGGAGCCTGATGATATTTCTACCCAGAAGTGCCTGGAAGCAGCTAAGCAGGTTGAAATATTCCTTTAGTTAGCTCATAATGTAAGGCACTAAGAAACCAAGAAAGCCAGGAAAATTTTATAATTTATGCTCAGATAAATTTTGCTGTATATTCCATAGAGACGTACAAGCCGTTTTGACTCCAGAAAGAATGTTTAATGTTTGGCTAGGGTCAAAAAAGTACAATATGAACTCTTTATATTATACTGTTTTTGACGTGCATATTCTGATAATGTCTCCTCTTTTTATTGTCCATATTTTTTTAAAAAACATCTACAAGAAATCAGCAGACTATCATGCATTTTATATTTAATATTTATATTTATAATAAGAATTATATTTAGTAACTCTTAACTCCAATGACTCAATTGCATGTTTCAATTTAGGGCAATTGTAACACTTGAAAAATAGTAGAAAAATTTCAGTTACATATAATTATGAATCCCATGTAGCAGATTAATCTGCAATTTCTCTTGCTGCTAAGAGAACAGAGTTGGAAAGGATCTTGGAGGTCTCCTATTCCAATCCCCTGTTCAAGCAGGAGACCTATACCAGTGATGACTAACCTTTTTGCCGTCATGTGCCAAAAGTGGGGGCAGCATTGCCTCCCCGCGCATGCACGCTG
This sequence comes from Pituophis catenifer annectens, assembly GCF_029215685.1. Lineage (NCBI taxonomy): Eukaryota > Metazoa > Chordata > Lepidosauria > Squamata > Colubridae > Pituophis > Pituophis catenifer. The sequence goes on along the minus strand of NW_027256883.1, from coordinate 108,391,191 downwards.
ACTTTCCCCCATGCACGCACACGCTCTCCTCCACATGCACGCGCGACCTCCCCCCACCCCGCACATGTGCGTGCGACCCCCTGTGGCCTATTTTGGGCCTAGTAGGCCTCCCTGAAGCCTCCTGGGACCAAAAACGGGCCACGGGGGGGGGTATTCCACACACCCCTGGTGGCCCATTTTGTGCCTGGCAGGCCTCCCTGAAACCTCTTGGGACAAAAAACATTTGGGGACAGGAGGGGGCGCTGCTCCCCCTATACATGCACGTACGACTACACACAAACGCATCTCCCGCATGCGCCCTGTGCCAGAGACCAAAAAATCAGCTGGCTGGCAGGAGGCACTCACGCATGCGCGATGGAGCTGAGCTGGGCAATGGCTTGCGTGCCCACAGAGAGGGCTCCAGGTGCAGTGGCACGCATGCCATAGGTACACCATCATGGCCCTATACCATTCCAGACAAGCCTCCAGTGATGGAGCATCCACAACTTCTGAATGCAAGCTGTTCCACTGGTTAATTGTTCTAACTGTAAGTAAATTTCTCCTTAGTTCTAGGTTATTTCTCTTCTTGATTAGTTTTCATCCATTGTTTCCTGTCTTGCCTTTAGTGTTTTAGAAAATAGGATGACCCGCTCATTTTTGTGGCAAATATTGGAACACTGGACATTGTGTTACCTCTGATTACATTTTGTCACAGTCATCTTTAAAAATGCTGAGCTCCAACTATGAGGCCATTCTGTTTATATCCATTTGGCATCTACATTATATACATTCCTAAAAGTGGTTTCTGCAACAAATCTTTAAATTATATTATTGCTGTCAGAGATTAACTTGGGATAGAAGTTGCCTAAAATTTTTAAAAAGCTTTATTTACAATATATGGAACTACTTCAAAAAATTAATTTAAGTTTTCATTGTTCTTTTGTAGTTTTATTATTATTTTTCTTTAACAGATTCAGGGACCAGTTATAGTGGAAGATACCTGTTTGTGTTTCACTGCTCTTGGAGGTCTCCCAGGGCCATATATGTAAGTTGGACTCCAGTAATTTGCTGAGAGGATAGCTGATAATTGGAGAAAAGAAAATACTGCAGGTTAGAGGTAAAACAGGTGAGAAGGAATATTAGGCATAAAGGAATTTATGTTTATCTTAATTATCTAGTTCTATTGAAAGTTCTATTGTCTTTTTTGCATCCCTATTACAAGCCTTTTAAAAAGGAAAGCAGAGAAAGCAGAGGTCTAGATATGTGTTGGTTATTTTCTGAGTGCTTTGATATATAGAACTATTAAAAAGCCTCCTCCCAGGGGTGAAATACTCCTGGTTCGGGCCGGATCACCCGATCCGGTAGCGATGGAGGCTGGTGGTTCGGAGAACTGGTAGCAAAAATCCCTGCCCCCCCCCCATGCCCAGCTGAGCCGCACAATCATCAGAGGCTTTTTTTTTTACTTTTAAAAGCATTTTTTCTACAACCTCTTCAGCCGAAAAAATGTTTTTAAAAGTTAAAAAAAAAGCCTCTGATGATCGCGCGGCTCAGCTGGAATCGTCAAAGGCTTTTAAAAGAAAAAAACCCTTTTTTTTTTAATGCCTCTGACGATCCAAGCCAAGTTGCCTGATTGTCAGAGCCTTTTGAAAGCATTTTTTTACAACTTCTTCGGCGAACTTCCCCAGGGAAGTTCACATCAGATTCGCAAGAAAAAAAGTAAAAGACATCCTATACAATATGGCGAGGGACGGACAAATAACATACAGAGGAAAAGAAGTGATAATATTAAAACAGATTCCAAGAAGAGTGAGGGAGGTGAGAAAGGAATACAGATTTTTGGCTGTGCAATTGAACAAAAGAAATATATTATTTAGATGGCTCTTGCCAGAGGGGATGTTAGTCACCTGGCAGGGGAGAAAAATAAAAATAGATAGCTTGAGCACAGCACAAGATTTTCTTGATCAGTTAAGGGGTGCAGAAGAAGAACAGAGCAGTAAGGAGGAAATAGAGGCGACAAATCTAGAAGAGGAAGGAACCGCGGAGGAGAAGAAGACCGAAGAAGAAACCAAAGAGAAAAAAACAAGACCAGTAAGAGCCATAAGACTAAACAAGAACTAAGACCGAGCAAGGAAAATAAGAATGAATGATTTGAAACTAATCTCAATAAATGTTAATGGATTAAACGATAGTAAAAAGAGGAAATTAACACTTACAAAACTAGCAAAACAAAATATGGATATAATCTGCTTACAAGAGGTCCATATAAAAAAGGACGAGGGTAAATGTTTGGAGTATAAAAAATATGGTAATCTATTTACCTCATTAGCTGAAAAAAGAAAGAGAGGGGTAGTAATCTATGTTAAAAAAGGAATTGAAGCAGAATTGAAATATAATGACACAAAGGGAAGAACCCTCATGGTTGAAATTACGAGAGAAAACACTAAAATACTACTTGTGGGCATTTATGCCCCAAATAAAAAACAAGGAGAATATTTTCAAAAGCTTCGGGAACAATTAGGGAAAATGGAATATAATAAAATTTGCATGATAGGCGATTTCAACGGAATCGTAGACCCAGACAATGACCACAAAAGTAATAAATTGAATAAAAATAAACGGGCAACTTTACCAAAAGCCTTTTTCGATTTGGTGGAGGAAATGAACCTAATCGACATATGGCGAACTTTACACCCAAACGAAAGACAATATACATTCTATTCTAATCTGCAACAGTCATGGTCGAGAATAGATATGGTTTGGGTCACCAGGACGTTGGGGTTAGAAATAGAGACAGCGGAAATTAGCCCAAATATCTGGGCTGATCATAACCCCCTGGAAATGAAATGGAGAACCATAAAGAGAAAGAAACAACAGAGATGGAGGCTCAACACAAAACTACTATGCGACCAAGAGTATGTAGAAAAATTGAAAGAAGAAATAAAGACTTTTTTTATAGAAAATGAGAATCAAGGAACTCCCCGCGAAATAGTATGGGATGCAATGAAGGCCTATCTAAGAGGGGTAATAATATCCTACTCAGCATATAAAAACAAATTAAAAAGGAAATCCCGGGAAGATCTTATTAAACATCTAGATGAAGCAGAAAGGAAACTCCAGAAAACACCTGGAGATACTGTAGCAAAAGAAAATTGGCTGATGTGGAGACATAAATTAAACATCCTAGATCAAGAGGAGTTAGCCCAAAAAATAAAAAGAACAAAACAGTACTACTTTGAGAACGCCAACAAATCGGGCAGGTGGCTGGCCTATAAATTAAAAAAGGAAAATGAAAAAGGGACAATTCAGACACTAGAAGACGCTGAAGGAAATCTTTTAAATAAAGAAGAAGAAAAATTAGAGAGAGCAAGAGAGTATTATGAAGCACTATACAAGGAAGAGGAGGTTTTGGAAGAAAAAATAGACCAATATCTGGCAAATGCGGAGCTCTCACAAATAACGGAGGAAGAGAAGGAGATGTTAAATGCAAAGATAACAACTGAAGAATTCAAAAAAGCCCTCTCCAAACTCAAAAACAACAAATCACCAGGCCCAGACGGATTCCCAGGAGAAATATATAAAAAATTGGAAGAAATCTTACAACCCAAATTAATGGAAATTTTCAATGAGGTCTTGATGGGCTCCAAAATCCCCGACTCGTGGAGGGAAGCACATGTTACACTGCTGCCGAAAGAAGGTGCCGACCCCCAAAAAATCCAAAACTACAGACCGATCTCGCTCTTAAACACTGATTACAAACTATTCATGGGTATAATGGCAGAAAGAACCAAAAAAATATTAAACAACTGGATCCATAAAGATCAAAATGGATTTCTCCCGGGGCGACAAATTAGGGATAATTTGAGAATTGTGTTAAATACTTTAGAATATTATGAAGAACACCCAGAAAAGCAGTTGGCCATAGTTTTTTTGGATGCCCAAAAGGCATTTGACAATTTAAATTGGAATTTTATGACCAAGCAAATTAAAACAATGGGATTTGGGCAAAACTTCGAAAAGATGATAAAGAATATTTATGACAATCAGAGGGCTAGCATTTTGGTAAATGGAGATAGGACAAGAACATTCCAAATCAAGAAGGGAGTAAGACAGGCTGCCCCCTGTCACCGTTATTATTCATCCTGGCCCTAGAAGTGTTGCTACGAAAGATTAGAAATAACGAGGAAATCAAAGGCCTAAAGATTAGAAAAGAGACTTACAAAACGCAAGCCTTTGCGGATGATGTGGCGCTAATACTTGAAGACCCATTAATATCCGGACAAAAAGTATTAGAGGAATTGGGTAAATATGGAGAGGTGGCTGGCTTTAAATTGAATAAATCTAAAACCAAAATACTAATTAAGAATGTAACTGAAACGCAGAAGAAAGAGATAGAAGGAGTTTTGGGCCTACAGGTCGTCCCAAAAATAAAATATTTAGGAATCTGGCTAACCAAAAGGTGTTCATCTCTAAAAGAAGATAATTATACCCCATTAATTAATAAACTAAAACAAGATTTGGATAGATGGAAAAAGATTAAATTGTCACTTATAGGCAAAATTGCGGCAATTAAGATGAACATCCTCCCCAAGATGCTATTCCTATATCAAAACTTACCAGTGACCTTAGAGAAAAAAATTTTTTTAGAACTAAATAAGAACATCAGGGAATTCGTTTGGGAGGGAAAAAAATCGAGGATCTCACTCAAATCTTACAGGAAAAAAGAAATGTGGGAGGATTTGGACTCCCAAATTGGGAAACATATTACAGAGCAGCAAAACTGATATGGATAAGGGAATGGATCACTTTGGAGAATAAGAGAATCCTAACGTTAGAAGGCCATGACTTACAGAGAGGGTGGCATGTGTACCTATGGGACAAAGACAAGAAAAAGAAAACCTACTTCCACAGGCATAAAATTAGGGATTCCTTAATTCAAACATGGGCGGGGATTAGGCAGAGATACTACTCAAAAGTCCCAAATTGGCTCTCAACGGCAGAGGCATTGATTTACCCCAACAGGTGGGGAATGGAGAAACTGTGCAGATATAAAGATATCATCGATGGAGGGGGAAACATTAAATCAAATGAAGCTCTGAGAGACCAAGGTATAATTTTAGATTGGTGGACTTACCTGCAAATAAAATCAAGATACCAGAAAGACAAAGATGAATATGGCTTAGAATTAGGATATAATGGATTAGACAAAATTTTGATGGGACCAGGGAAAAAAGCGTTGGCCAAGCTGTACAATTATTTATTAGATGAAGACAGAGATGAGGATATAATTAGAAACCAATTGAGAGCATGGGAGAGAAATATTGGACACAGTTTGAACTTTAATGAATGGGAAGAAGCTTGGAATAAAAATTATAAATTAACTAGAGCAGCCACGTATAAGGAAAATCATTACAAAATGCTTCATAGGTGGCATTTAGCACCTGCAAGACTCGCAAAGATGTTCCCCAATGCGCAGCCAAATTGTTGGAAATGTGGCCATGGTCATGGCACCTTCTTTCATATGTGGTGGACATGCCCCGAAGCAAAAAGGTACTGGAGCAAAATTCGGAGATGGCTGAAAGATATATTTAAAGAAGAAATCGATTTGAATCCAGAAATATCTCTCCTGGGAATGGTAAAGAAAGGGTATGGAAAGGAAAAAGTCCATCTCCTAATACACATAACTACAGCTGCCAACTAGCACACGCTCAATACTGGAAAAAGAAAGACCTACCACCAGATGACCTCATAATTAATAAAATATTAGAGTGTGCAGAGATAAGTAAATTAACACACGAGATAAATGATGATGAAAATTCCGATTATGATACTGTGTGGGGAAGATGGTACGAATGGATAAATGATAGAATTAAGGAAGGAATAAAAGGTGCAGAAATTAATTAGAAATGTATAGTATAAATGACACCAGACATTTACTCATGTATATATGTATAAACACTGCGAATCCGATGTCAAACAGAATTGTTACTATATTTTACTTGTGTAAAAAAATTAATAAAATTGTATTAAAAAAAAAAAGTAAAAAAAAGGCCACGCCCATCCAGTCACATTACCCCCCCCAAGCCACGCCCACAGAACCGGTAGTAACAAATTTTAGATTTCACCACTACCTCCTCCCTCCCTTGTACAGTTCAGTGTTGTGAACATTTCTGGAGGAAAAAACAGATATTACAACATTAGAGACTCAGTTTGGTAAAGGAGTAAAGGCACTAGGCTAGAAACTGGAAAAGCATGAGTTCTGCCTTAGGCACAAAGCTAATTTAGGTGACTTTAGCTTCTTTCTAAACTCTAGGATGACCACCATGGTAAATATTTTTTAAAAAAATTTCAAGGACTTGCCCAGGCAATTGCCAAAAAGCAGGACTGACTTAAGTGCACAAAAATGAGTGAATGACAAAATTGGGAAACGTATGAAAAAAAGGAAATCACAATTATTTTCCTGTGAGGAAAGACTATTCTGATTGTGGCTCTGTCATTTGAAATGAAGAAGAATAAAAAGAAACATGGAGTATATAAACGATGCATAATATAGATGGTATGGATAGACCAATGTTTTCTCCTCACCATATTAAAACCTGAGGTCATCCAATGAAACTAAATATAGGAAGATTCAGTACTGAGAGAAGAAAATGCCTTTGTACACAACACATAGTTAAACTGCAATGGCTGTTGCCAACTATTGTATTAATGGCAGCTATTGGACAGTTTTAAAAAGGAGTAGGCAATTTCATAGAAGAGAATATATCGATCCTTCCTGATACTGATGACCATTTACACCTACTGAATCATTGGCAACATGAATTAAATGTTGGTTACTGAGAAGCAACTGTCATCCACCACCCAGGCTTGTGAGTATCGAAACTGGATCCCATTGGCCAAAGTATGGCACAGAATCTTGAACTGGATGATCTTTTGCCTAATCCAGCTGGGTTATTAAATAAGAAATGCTGTGTTCATGTGCTTGCATTTTTGTTTTAGTTCCCATTGTGATGCAAGAAGAAAAGAGGGATCCACTATAAACTCTTGCCTTTATGTTTGGATTTCTTGTATTTCTGATAAGGAGGACAATAAAGTACAAGCACGCCGTTCCTGTTATCAGTTTTGCTGAACAAGAATTTGCTGATGTTTTCACTGTTAATTGTTATATTTTTGCTGTATTTTACTTATTATTTTATTTCTGTTCATTAGTTTTTATGAGATTTTAATAGTCCTACTTTAAACTGCACATTTTCTTGGAACTCTTGTACAAAAGTGGAGCTGTTATTTGGATTAACTATTTGGTAACTTATTTATTTAACAGATAATTTTGGTCTTGCCTTGCTTCTTGAATAATATTCAAGTGTTATTATTCTTATGATAGTGAAAAATATGATTTGTGCCTGTATTTGTGTTTCAGAAAATGGTTCCTAGAAAAGCTAAAGCCAGAAGGTAACTCGGTCTTTTCTTTCACATAAGCTTCCTTCTGGGATTGGGCTGTTTCCTTCATTAACTAGTCTGCGTTACTCAAATGTTGAATGGTGCTGTTTTGCCAGCACTGGCCTTGCCATAATCCATATTGATTATGCAATCGGTACATTTCTTTTTATTTCCATTTTAAAATAGGATTGTTTTATTCCTGATGATTTTACTTTTCAGTGTTCTATGTGCTACCATTCTTCCATCCTCTCTTCTTGATTTGTATTTGCAGACCCTTTCTGTCCTATTCCATTCTGCTTTGAATGATATTTTCCAGTAGAAAGCTAGGATAACTTGTAAAATATTAAAAAGGCTTTAAGTTTTTGTCTGATTTCATATTAAAGTATCTATTTGGCAGAATTGGTCCTAATGTTCCATATCTTAGATCTGATTTAGCCTTCATAAAGGCAAGAGTTTATAGTAAACAAATGATGATTTTAAATATTTTTGCTTGCCCTTATTTTGGTGGATAAAAAATATTTCTTCTGCCACAAGCATATATACAGGAGCAGAAAAGAACTCATTGAATTTTTAACTGGATTATGTCCTTTGAATAGAAAAGCTACTAGTCCTATTGGTTTTTGTTTGATATATATCAAACACATTAGACATATGGATTACTGATCAAATTCCAAAACATAAGAACTGCCACTTTGTGTCCTTCACATCTCTCCCTGCATCAAGCAAAATTTCCTGAAGAAGAAATTGTGACTTTTTTTTTCTTATTGCTTAGGTCTCTACAAACTGTTAGCAGGATTTGAAGATAAATCTGCTTACGCTCTCTGCACCTTTGCTTTCAGCACTGGAAATCCAGATGATCCTGTAAAGTTATTCAAAGGCCAGACTCAAGTGTGTATGACAATGTTTAGTTATCTGTGTTAGTAAACGACTTGAGGAATTGAACTCTATTTCCTTTTCTTAGCATAATAACAGCCACTTTCAGCATTCATACATAACATCTTAAACATAGTCCAAGTGCTTCAACAATGTTATCTCATTTTTGATTAGTGCCCATAAGTAGGCTGGTGCTATTACGTATGGGGAGAAGTAACGAAACTTATTTTATAGCAAATATAAAACAGTATAGGTAGGTAGGTGAGAAGGACTGAAGGAAGATAAGTTGGTTGGTTTGCTGTGCAAAAGTAATGTGATTGATAGTAGTGGGATATATTTCTATGTACATTTACAGCAGTGTCAGATATGCAGCTTCTTGTTTTCAAATTCCTGGTTTTAAATTAAGTTGTTTAATTATTGTCACTCCATGCAGCTGCCTGCTTAGTTATGGGTGTACTTCTTCTAGGATGGGGAACAGAATTATCACTGCTTGATAAAAGTAACTGTACTTATTAACGAGTTGGAAGTGAAAGGTAATGGTATCATTTGGAGTGATCCTCTCTGTGTCTGTTTTAATCCTGTGCATTCTCATTTTAGGGCTGGGTAGGTAACTTCTACTAGGTCAATCTCCTGAACTGTTGCAAAGGCTATCTGATGATGTTGCAAAAAGGGTTTAAATGAAAAATGCATTTCTCAAAATAGCCAGTTTTTTGCCAGTGTTTTTTTTTTTTTTTTTAGTTTTGCAGGGACAGATTAATATTTGAAAAGGAACAAAGTTTTCCCTGCCAAAATGGCTGCTTGTGCTGTTGAATTGTAGCTATGCATCTTAAATTTCTGAACAGTCACAAATGGGGTGTAGATGGCCACATAGACCGTAAACTGACTAGCCCTGATTCTGTGCACTAGTATTCATATCCTGCTACATATCATTTAATGGCAAGGTGGATAAAAATCAATAATTTTTTTAAAATAAAAAGATCAATTTTTTTATTTAAATTGGATTTTTTTAAAATTTAAATTGGATTTTTTTAAAATTTAAATTGGATTTTTTTTTATTTTTATTAAATTTATTTTAATAAAATGCTTTTGGAATAAAAATCTATCTAAAGATAGTTTGTTATTTAAGATACATTAATAATTTATTTTATGTAGCATGAATACTGTGCAGTCCAACCAAGCTCTTAGTCACTGTTTGGAATAGGAAGGTGACTGACACTCTGGATAGGATTGCACCCATGCGACCTTTCTCTGCCCCATGGTATACAGAGGAACTGAGAGGGATGAAATGCATGAGATGTCGTCTAGAGCACCGCTGGCAGAAGACAGGGGATGAACTCGATTGAACACGGGTAAGAGCTGTTACTAAGGCCTACCTCGTGGTGATTCGTGCGGCAAAGTGCAAATAGTTCTCCACACTAATTGCGTCCGCAGATAATCGCCCAGCGACCCTCTTTAAGGTGAGCCGCTGCCTCCAGGGGAAGGAGGTGATTGAGGTCCACCTGAAGGGGCGCGCTGAGGAATTTGCAGATTTTCTGGAAGACAAAATCGCTCGACTTCGTTCCCAGTTAGATGCCGGTGTAGTTGCTGGTCCGGTGGAAGCCCCTGAGGCAGGTTCTCACCCTGTTATCTGGGAACAGTTTGACCCTGTTGCTCCCGAGGAAGTGAACAGGATTCTAGGGAGTATGCGCGCAAGCACCTGTGTTTTAGACCCATGTCCCTCCTGGCTTGTGAAAGCTTCCAGGAGGTGACAGGCGGGTGGACTCTGTTAGTGATTAATGCTTCCCTACAGGAGGGGGCGGCGCCCCAGCACTTTAAGGAGGCTGTGGTCTGCCCTCTTCTTAAGAAGCCATCGCTGGAAAGGCATAATGATAAGGCAAGAGGATTACAGAATAAAGGCATTTGCAGATGATCTGGTTGTTACCCTATCACAACCAATGGAATCAATAATCTTGATGAACGACATTATACAAGACTATGGTAGAGTTTCAGGCTTTAGACTGAATTCAAAAAAGACTAAAATGATAGTAAAAAATATGATACAAGATCGTAAACATGAGCTTGAAAGGAGGGCAGGTTTTGAAATTGTACCTAAGGTAAAATATCTTGGAGTTCAGGTTGCAGAATCAAATATGAAATTGTTTCAAAATAATTATGAGGTGTTGTGGCGAGAGGTCCAGAAAGATATGGAGACTTGGAAAAAGCTGCAACTGTCTTTACTTGGAAGAATAGCAGCAGTTAAGATGAACATTTTGCCAAGATTTCTGTTTTTGTTTCAAATGATTCCGGTGCTTAAAAGTGATAAACAACTGAAAGTTTGGCAGTCTGGTGTGAATAAGTTTGTCTGGAACGAGAAGAAGCCGAGAGTGAAACTGAAAATTATGCAAGATGTTCCAGAAAGAGGAGGTCTTAAACTCCCAAACCTACAGTTATATTATGATGCTGCAGCTTTAACTTTAACAAGTGATTGGTTTGGAAGTAAAAAGACTGGAATACTGAATGCAGAAAGTTTTGATCTTGAATTTGGATGGCATGCTTATTTATTTTATGACGACAAAGTAGATAAAGTATTTAAAAGTCACATACTTAGAGACTCTTTGATGAGAGTTTGGAAGAAGCACCGATTCAAATGGGATTATAAAATACCGTTATGGCTGGATCTTGGTCATACTATGTGGAATACAAATATAATGTCACTCGGGGGGGTTTTATATAAAGAGGTTCTTTTTACAGATGCGGGCAGATGGCAGCTGAAGACATTACAGTCACTGTTGGATGAAGGAATTAATTTAACTTGGTTACAATATAATCAATTACAATTGAGATGGAAAGAGGACCAAAAAACTGGTATTATGTTGCATGAGGAAGAATTGGTTAGACATATAAGAGAGAAAGGTCCAATGCATATTAAAAGGCTTTATAATGTTTTGCTAGAAAGGGATTCAGAAACTGAATTAGTTAAAGATTGTATGATTAAGTGGGCACAAAATTTTGAAGAACCAGTGATGTTGGAAACATGGGAAAATATTTGGGTTCAGAATGTTAAATTTACACAGTCGCAGAACCTGAGGGAAAATTTCTACAAAATGTTTTATAGATGGCATTTAGATCCCAAAAAGTTGTCATGTATGTACCCTAATGTTCAGCCAAAATGTTGGAGATGCGAATGTTTGGATGCTACGTATTATCATGTTTGGTGGACCTGTAGGAAAGTTAAGGCTTTTTGGATAAAAATTTGGTGGGTCATGCAGAATGTTTTGAAGAAAAAAATTCAATTTTCTCCACAATTGTTTTTATTGGGTATAGTTAAAGGTTTTACACGGGGTGAAATAAAACTAATATTGTATATGATAACAGCAGCAAGATTGTTGATAGGTAAATATTGGAAGAATGAAGCTTTGCCTACTATCGAGGAATGGACTTTGAAGATGGCCAGTTTTGCAGAGATGGCGAAGATTTCAGCGTATTTAAAAGATTGTTCACAAGAGACTTATGAATGGGAATGGAAAAGGTGGATAGAATATGTTCAGAACAAATACCAAACTAGAAAGTATCAAATAGCTTTTATTTGAAAATAATGTATTAGAAATATTTTAATGTAAAGAGACAAAGAGGAAAAATTATATAGGGGGAGGGATGGGTTCAGGTTTATATATTAGTGTTATTAGTTATGAGTATGTAATAGGGAAGTCTGGGGGGGGAGGGTTAGGGAGGGTTAGGGAGGATGGGAAGTTTGGGGAGGGAGGTGGGGGGGTGAAAAAAGGGGTGAAAATGTAATTGTAAAACTTTTGCAATAAAAAAAAAAAAAAAAAAAAAAAAGAAGCCATCGCTGGACTCCACCCAGTTGGATAATTTCCGACCTGTCTCCAATCTTCCCTTTTTCGGGAAGGTTGTCGAGAAGGTGTGGTTGCATGGCAGCTCCAGAGGCTTCTGGATGAAATGGATTATCTTGATCCCTACCAGTCAGGATTCAGCCCTGGATTTGGGACAGAAATGCCATTAGTTGCACTTTTGGATGATCTCGGGGTAGTGGGATGGGGTAGTGCATCCATCCTTGCTCTACTTGACCTCTTGGCAGCTTTCGGGATGGGAGTGGGAAGCCTTGTGCTATCCTGGTTCACTTCCTTCCTCTGTGGCCGCTCTCAGTCAGTGTTGATAGGAGGGGAGAGATCCAGCCCTCGTCCATTGCTTTATGGGGTTCCGCAGGGCTTGGTACTCTCTCTGCTCCTGTTCAAAATTTATATGAAGCCACTGGGTGAGATCATCCGTCACCATGGATTGAAATATCACCAATATGCTGATGATACTCAGCTGTATGTCTCAGCCCATGGTGAGTTAAGTGATGCCGTGTCCTCCCTCTCGCAGCGCCTGGAGGCTGTTAGGGGCTGGATGGGGAGCAATGGTTTGAAACAACCCTTGCAAGACCAAGTGGCTCTGGGTTTGTGGTTCGTTGGCTCAGGGACAATTGCCACCTTTGGTCTTGGATTGGGTGGCACTACCGCAAACAGACCCTGTGTGTAATCTAGGGGTTTTCCTGGACTCACGACTCCTGCTTGAGAAGCAGGTGGTGGTCAGGGCCAGGAGGGCCTTTGCGCAACTGCGGGTTGTGCGCCAGTTACACACTTTCCTGGACCAACAGTCCCTACATAAAGTTACTCATGCCCTAGTCACTTCCCGTCTTGACTATTGCAGTGCGCTCTACATAGGGCTGCCCTTGAAGAGCATCCGGAAACTCCAGTTGGTGCAAAATGCAGTGGCCCACATGGTTTTGTACAGACCACAGTGTGCACATATATCACCTCCTGTGGGAGCTGCATTGGTTGCTGATTTGCTTCCAGGTGGAATTCAGGCTGCTGGTTGTCACCTTTAAAGCCCTTCATGGCTTGGGACCAAGTTATCTGAGGGACCATCTCTTGCCAGGCACATCTATCCGACCCATCAGAGCGGGAAGGCAGGGAATGTTGCGGGTCCTATCCCTGAGGGAGATACACCTGGTGAGACCCAGAAGAAGGGCCTTCTCCATGGTAGCTCCCTCTCTGGAACATCAGTGCCCCAGGAATTAGAATGGCCCCCACTCTAATACTCTTCCGGAAGGTGCTGAAGACCTGTTCTGCCAGTGGGCCTGAGAATCCAGAGCAAGATGGAGCCCATTAAATGGCTTGTGTGATCTGCTGTTGCTGGGGTGGGAGATAGGGGGTGATTTTGTTATGTTGTACTATATTAATTTTTTTGATTCTTTTTGTTAGTTTTTATTGTTTTAAATGTGGTCTTATATTCTGTAAGCTGCCTTGAATCGCCATGGGTGAATAGGCGGCAATATAAATTCAATAAATAAATAAACAAGGCTGTATATTCTGCAATATTTGGACTGTTGGTGAGTCAACAGCACATTAGAGGAGCCGCCACTGTGGGACAGAGATGACAGTTGCTCTTTAAAAATTTTGATTTAAATTGAGTTGATTTAAATCAAGCCTTTTTACTAGTAATTTAAATGATTTAAATTGTGACTTAAATCAAATCCATCCTGTTTAATGGCTTCAGAAATATTAATCTATTTATTTTGCCGATTTCTTTCCTTGTCAGGTTTCTTCCTTTGCTGGTTTGAATGTTGTACCTAATGCATAGGAAAAGAAACTTAATTAATTTTTAATTAATTGTGCTGTCCGGACATTTCTCGTTTCTAGGTTGGTTCTCTTCTTAATTAATTTCTATCCACTTCTTGTCCTACCTTCAGATGCTGTGGAAAATAGTTGACACCCTCTTTGTGGCAGCCCCTGAAATATTGGAACAGTGCTGTCATCTCACCCCTAGTCCTTCCTTTCACTAGATTAGACAAATCCAATTCCTGCAACTTTGTATGTTTTAGCCTCCAGCCCCCTAAGTATCTTTATTGCTTTTTCTGCACTTTCCACATTCTGCACTTTTATAAAATGGTCATCAAAATTGGATGCAGTATTCTAAGTGTGATTTTACTAAGGCTTTATAAATCGGTACTAATACTTCACGTGATCTTGATTCTATCCATTACTGCAACCTAGGAATTCTGTTGCCTTTTTTTGGGTTGCTGCTGCACATTGTTGGCTTATGTTTAAGTGATGATTGTCCACTAGGACCCCAAGATCCCTCACAGTTACTGCTATTGAGTCAGTTTCATCTAATCTGTACCTGTATATCTGATTTTTCTTGCCTAAGACTAAAACCTTATTTTTCTGTATTTTGAATTTCATTTTGTTAGATAGGGCCCAGTGTTCAAGTCTGTTGAGACCCTTATGTATCTTTCTTGACCCTATCTTTTGGAGCGGTGGCTCCAGATAGGTATCGCCAAATAGGTGTCATCTGTAAATTTGATAAATTCCCCTTCTTTCCCCTCATCTAAATTGTTTATGAAGATATTGAAGAGTTCTGGGCCTAAGACAGAACCTTGAGGTACCCCACTGCATATTTCCCTCCATATAGATACAGTTCCATTAAGGACTATATGTTGAGTGCAGCTAGTCAACCAGGTACTATTCTATCTGATGATGATGCTGTCTAATTCACATTTTTCTATCTTAATCTAGTAGTAAGTTGTGGCCTACTTTATCAAATGCCTCACTAAAATCCAAGTAAATTGTGTCCATAGCATTTTGCTGTTCCACTAACATAGTCATTTTGTCATAAAATATTGTCTGATTTGTTTTTGACAAACCTATCTCTGGTTATAACTGCTTGCCTCTGGGTGTTCACAGATTTATTGCTTGATTATCATTTGAGTCTCTAATCCAGAATCTTCCCAGGTATTGATATCAGCTGATAGATCTGTAGTTTCCTGGATCCATTTTTTTTTCTTTTTTGAAGATGGGAACCATATTAGCTCTTTTCCAGTCCTCTTGTGTACCATGGTGGTCTAGGATCTTTGAAAGATATGATTTGGTAGTTCTGAGATCACATCTGCCAGCTCCTTTAGAACTGTATCTTTTATGTAAGGCCCAACTCTGAAAATTCAACATTAAATATCTCTTTTCCCTATAGGGGCATATAGTTGAACCAAGAGGACCTCGAGATTTTGGATGGGATCCTTGCTTCCAGCCAGAAGGCTACACTGAGACGTAAGGGAATATTTTCTCATTAGTTATAATCGGTCAGTAAAATTACCCAGTCACTGTTGTACATTCAAGTATCAAAAAGTGCGCAAGCTCTGTTCTACAAAATACCAATTTTGTCTTAAATATTTAGGAATGTATTTGTCAGCAGGCATTTGGATTATTCTTTTGTTTTATTCTATTTAATAATAATGGATTTAGTACAGATGTTCCGTTGGCAATTCCCATATCTCCCAAGAATATTTGATCAAATCTTTCCTTAATTTAGGACTCAACATTTAAGCCAAGAAATAGAGAGTAAATTTAATTAATCCATTTATAATTCTACCTGCTTTAGATGAGTAGGTTTTGCAGTTTCTCATGGTGAAGTTCTAAGTTGTCTTTTGCAGATATGCTGAATTGCCCAAGTCTGTGAAAAACTCTCTCTCTCATCGTTACAAAGCCTTGAAAGAGCTGTCTACCTATTTTGTTCAACACCACAACTCAGCAGAGAGCCTATCTTGTCCTAATTAACCTACATGGATCTGTGAAATATTTTTTTTAAATATAAAATTGAAATTAAAGCATAAGCATGTTTCCTGTCTGTACAAATTATGTTCAGTAAATCTTTTTTTTTTTTAAGTGTGTTACTGTTCCTGAAATTTGTGGTGAAATACTAAGTTTTCAATCAGGATAAAAGATGAATTCCAGATGACTTTTTAAACACTTGTATAATATTCCATTTCCACCCTCCCCCCCCCCTACCAAAAAAATCAGCTATCATAATGCTGCAAACTGAATAGCTGCCCATCTCACAGAACAAGTGATTCTGGGCGGTTTACAAGTTAAAATGAATTCCTAAAAATCAATGATTAACAATTAAAAAATAAAAAAATATTAAAAACAGCTAAAGTAAAAAGTAGACAAAGGGATAACAAAGCCATTTTATTTGTTTACGTGTCTTCTACATTCATGGACTCAAACCAGTAAACTATTCGTCGGTATACAAGTGAAACCGCACAGCCGATTCATATACTGCACTACATCACAATATATTTTGCGTAGGTCCAAGTTACCAAATCCTCTCAATGCAGCTACTGTAGAAATGCAGTTCTAACATGTCACGTGAAGAAAATCGATCATGGCGAGTTCAGCAAACTAGGTTTACGGGATTAGTAAACCCATTTACCCTTAACGCAGACGCCGCCTTTTCCATTGGTCAGAAGGAAGATTACAGGCTATAAAGCAGGGGCCCACAAACTTGGCAGCTTTAAGACTTGTGGACTTCAACTCCCAGAATTCCCCTGCCAGCATAGCTTCCTTAATTTATTAAGCATAGCTGGCTGGAGAATTCTGGGAGTTGAAGTCCACAAGTCTTAAAGCCGCCAAGTTTGAAGACCTGCTATAAAAGAAAGACATTCAGTGTTCCAGACCTCACTCTCGCTGATTGCCCGCCCCGCTTCCTTCTGCTTCAGCTCCGCTCGCCATTCAGCAGGCGAGAATCGCTACTACGGTAGCCGAGAGGGCTCACGTCATTGGCGCCTTCATCGATATCCTGGGCGCTCGGCTCCACCCCTGAGTAGGCGCGCCGAGCGATCGATGGAGGAACAGCTGACGACGCCGACAACTCCTCCTCTTCCTCGGACCGGCCATTTCCGCACCGGCCTGAAAGGGAAACAGGTGAGCCGAGGAAATAAATAAAGGCGCGCGGGGGGCGGATGATAAGAAGAGGCCCTCGAGTTTGGTGGGCGCTGGCTCGTGGGAAGCCGAAGGTCCCTTTGGGAGGAGAGAAAGCAAGTATCCCGGCGGCGAGGCAGGAATGGCGAAATGGCCAATAGGGAAAGAAACTGGCAAGGCTGCGCAGCCCGGAGAGGACGAGTGCCTCGCGGAGGGGGGGGGCTTATGGGAAGAGCGGGGTGGATAGCTGGAGAACTAAGACTCCCGCGCGAGTGAGAGATGAAGGAAAGGGCTCATAGAGGAGGAGCAGTTTATTTAAAAGCCGGTGTCGAGGTGGGACACTGTAAGCTTGGGGAATTTTTAAAAGATTTTTTTTTTAAAAAAACAACATGTTAAAAGAGGTAGGATTGGATAGAAATGTAAGTAAAAGACATAGGAACGGCCAGCTTGTGTAGCCTTGTGTATAGAAGAATGATAGAAGTAGGTGTAATGGCGATTGGGCAGAAGCAGTAAGGCTGCATTCCATGCTGGCAGCGCAGATTAAGGAAGATGGGACTCCTGAAGCTACTTAAGCTTCAGATTGAAAAATGGGTTTGTCCTTAAGCCACCCTGCGTCTGGCCATTGTAGGTCACAAAAGCATACAGTATGTTTTCCTTTCCATGCTGAGATACCTGTGAGCAAATTACGGTGCTGTCTTTTCACTGAATCTAAGTATCCAAGACACTGTAGATGGTAGTAATGTAATGGTTCACGATATTTTGCAAATGGTATTTTGATGCAACATTAGAGTTTTGGGGGACACTTGAAATAGATCAAAGGCATATTCTGCACACAAAGGTCCATTACTTTCAGGCTTTGTAAACTTACATCTGACCATTTTTGAAAATGAAATTTATCAAATAATTTGATTGAAAAATAATCCTAGCTCAAGTGCTTAAGGGTGTCTGTGGGAGTACAAAAGCATAATTGGAACTAGTGGTAGATTGAAAAGGCTTTCCCTTTCAGTTCAGTATATAGAAAACCAACTTTTTTTTCCTAGCCAGCCCTTTGAAAGTCTTGATGATTAAAGAATTGTTGCATATTATCTTATTAGTGGGATAGAAGAAATTATTTTAAAATAACCTTTATATTTTCCATTCTTGGGACCAGAACCAAAACCTGTGATATTTTAAAATCTTTTTATCAAAACTTATTGTGCATGCATAAAAGGCTTTAGGAACTAATGGGGATTTAATTAATCCTCATTATATAGCTAGGAGAGGGATATGTTTTACAATCTGAACGTAATTAATCCTTGATTTGAACAATATTTCAGCAGTGGTTTAAAAATAATCTATTCATGAATTATTAAATGATAGTTTAAACTATACTGGAAATGCCCAGACCTCATATTGCTTTCATGTAATAATTTGTTTTGCAGTGTTAATGCAGGCATCATTGTAGCCAGTCATTAAATTCTTACAATTTGAGAACTAAAACCTGATAGAATGACTAGAATGTCTTTTTTTTCCTTCTAGGACAAAAAGATAGCACTGTTATGAAAACATGCCTCCAAAATTCAAGCGCCACCTCAATGATGATGATGTTACTGGGTCAGTCAAAAGTGAGAGGGTGAGTGCATAGGGGATAGTTATTGTGGTATGATTTAAACGTGTGACCTGATGAAATGGCTGTAGTAATTCCAAGAAGATTCTTGGAAATAATTGCTAAGAGTTGTATAATATTTAAAGAAAGCAGTTCTTTATCAAATTCAGAACTGATGCTATTACATTCGTGTCTAAAACATCTACCAAGTTGCTTCTGAGTTGTAAGGGTTAGCCAGTGGCATCACTGTTGCCCAGGTTATGTCCGAGGAGGCTCCTTTCATGTCCCCGTTATCTTCCCACTGAGATGGTACCTACTTTCATTTCAATGCTTTGTTGTTTCTCAAATTGTTGGAACTCAGATCAACCCCTTTCTGTATTCATGACCTTGATGATACATGACCTGCACGGTCCATTCAATCCTCCACTGGTTCAATGATGAAACCAGTCTTCACTTTAATATGAGACAGTATTAGGGGAGTTGTATACATTTTGTACAGTTAGATTGAGATAACTGTTGATAGTTCTCCCTCACCCAAGGATTTTTTAAAAAAGATCATAGGGGAAAAGATTGAAATTCTGGCAAAATAAACTAGAAATATTAAGCAAAAGCAATGAAACAGGTTATATATTATTTTAAATCTTGAGAACAAAACTATATAAGGTATTTGACAAAACCAAGATTGGCACTCTTAATTATTTTTACTTTTCAAAATAATTTTTCAGAGCACCATATACACTTGCAGATAAAGGATTTTAGGTGCCAACATACATTCAAAAAATTGGGTTTGGCTTATCTGTGAATGCACTTATCCATGGGTGTTTATACAGTAATAATTTTTAAAAGTACACATATTTCCCATCTATACTCACAAGTCCATCCACAAATAAATAAGTCCTCAGATTTTTAACCAAAATACCATGAAAAATGCAGTTCATCTTATCTATGGTGACACATTTTTCATGGCATTCTGATTAAAAATTTGAAGGTAGGCGTATGTGTGGATGGGCTTATTCACGATAACATGATTTATTCAAAAGGAAGACCTAATGATTCTGTCTTGTATTGTCTTTTTGTGGATATCAGATACCATATATCAGTGGTCCCCAACCCCCAAACTATGGACCAGTTACCAGTCCATGGCCTGTTAGGAACTGGGCCAGATAGTTGGAGGTGAGCAGCAGTAGGTGAGCGAGAGAAGTTTCATCTATATTTGCAGCTATTCCCCAGCGCGCACATCACCGCCTCAGCTCCACCTCAGATCATTGGGCATTGGATTCTCATAGGAGTGCAAATCCTACCATAAACTGCTCATGCGAATGATCTAGGTTGTGCACTCACCCCTCAACCCCAACTCCCGGCCCATGGAAAAATGGTCTTCCACAAAACTGGTCCCAGGTACCAAAAAGGTTGGGGACCACTGCCATACATTGTGTCAATGGCATTAAATTCTGACATTGATTAATGATTCAGTCTAGAAATATTCTTTTGAAATTTCTTTTTGAATGAAAATACCCATTAGTAGAAATATTCTTTTTCATAGATATATTAATCTTTTGTGTTTGCAGAGAAACCTCCTAGAGGAAGATTCAGATGAAGAAGAGGACTTTTTCTTGTAAGTGTCTCCAAACCAGAATAGAGATAACTATCAAATCCTAGGTCTCATGCACCATTGTTTCTGCCTGTTCTATGTGCTTTGATCTCAAGGGTTCCTTATAAATACCAGGCAAAGTATTGCACAACTTACTGTGATTGATTGTCAGTAATAGTTACTACAAACTCTTCAGTGTAAGGCTGAAAACTCTGCCAGATGTCTTTACATAGCTTCCAGGAGTGGGCTGTTTCTTCTGAATATATAATGCTTTCAAATTTCAAATATCTGTCTGTTAATCAGCCATATAATTTGCCACTCATCCTAGGAGATAACAGTAACAATTTAACTTTAATCATTTTGTAGGAGAGGACCATCAGGTCCAAGGTTTGGACCCAAGAATGACAAGATCAGACAGTAAGTACTTTGTGGCAAGTAAAATCTTTTTTTTTTTTTAATTTGATTTATATGCTGCCCTTCTCCGGAGACTCAGGGCGGCTTACAATGCGTTAAGCAATAGCCTTCATTCTTTTGTATATTTTATACAAAGTCAGCTTATTGCCCCCACAAACTGGGTCCTCATTTCACCTACCTTAGAAAGGATGGAAGGCTGAGTCAACCTTGAGCCTTGGAGAGATTCAAACCAGCAGGAATTGCAGGCAGCTGTGTTGATAACAGGGTGCACTAAACCACTGTACTATCAAAGCTCTTTTTTTCATGTCCCATTAATATAACTGTTCTGCGATCAGGTGAAATTATTAGGTGAAATGAATTACTGTTTCCTAGACTAGAGCCTGTTCATAAAATAATGAACATTGTCTTTTGGAAAAGTCAAATTTCTTTCAATACTTTAATATTTAAATATATATATCTTTTAGACAATGTCTCTCTATCTTTGTGCATAAATTCTTTTCACTATACAATTTCACAGGAGAATATAAATAAATAAACTCAAAGTGATAGGGAAAATTAATTAAAAATAGGAAAATAATAACTTTACAAATTATAGCGGAGTAACAATTGGAATTTATGCTGTATGCTTTGGCAAAGTCTTAATTAATAGTTACTTTTGTTGGGGATTAGAAAAACTATCCTACTTCATTGCACCTTTTTCAGTTTAATTCCCTTGAGCCAACATCTTATATATCTACTGTAACGCAGGACAGAATCCGTAGCCTTCTAGAAATACAACTACTGTAGTCCTTGTTTAGTTGTGAAAACTCAGTTATTAAGCGAAGTGACTGCTAACTGATTTGTGACTGTGCTTATGATCTTTCTTTGTTTTACAGACCTGCAAAGGTCATAAATGCAAGGAATAGTTGCAGAGTTATATCACTGTCATAACTGAACATTTGCTAAACAAGACAATCACTAACTGCTTTTCTTTGTTTCTTTTTTAACTGCTTCCATATATATTCCATATATATGAAAGGTATATATTTATTTTTACATATATCGGATATGGGCAAATATTTTATAACTGAAGTGGACAGCCTGCCTGTAATTCTTAGACTGTTCCAAATGCATAATTTTTATTCCTTCACTCTCAGTGATATATATAAAAAGGCAAAGAAAGTGCGATATTATGATGTATTCCCATATCACAGTTATTAAAGACAAGGAGCTCCACCCTGTCAAGAGTATTATCATCTTATTTTATGCTTTAGTTTTATTCTTTTCCCCAACATGCCAATAATCTCTCTTATAGTGTCAATAGAAGATGTGACACTCTAATTGCTAACACAGCTTTATGCAATGAGGAATACAGGAAATGAAGTAATGACCAATTATGTTACTAATTGCCATTTCCTTTGCCTGTTATAATCTTTGTTGTATTTGATGGGATGGTATGCAGGAAACAACCTATCAGTTTGGAATCTGGGTTACTAGACACTAGGAATGTGAATTTGAAGTGTCACATTTTGGCCTAGTTTTACCTTGACTGGTAGAAGTCCAATGAAGAAATGAATATCATCACTATATTGATGATCCCCAGCTCAGTATTTTTTTTAACGGATGCTATGTATGCTCTGAAAGTTTTGAATGTTGGATGCAATGATGAACTAAGTGTGAATTATTAAACTAAGTCTTCATGTAGGGAAACCCAAATGGGACACTATAGACACTATTAAATGAGTTTCTTTAATCTGGAGCTATTGCTGTTTTGGATGGAGCTTCATATCTTGTTAAGGCGTAATGAAGAGATTGATGTGCTTTTGGAGCTGGCATTGTGTCTGGTTAGGCACAAAGTTGTGAATGCCAGAAGCATTTTATACCGCTTTGACTGTTTCTTTGCCATTTTCTGTTGGTCAGTCATGAAAGAACAAGTTAATTCTTTACTGTATTTTGTGAAACTTACTTTTGTTAAAGAAAAAACTTCCCTTAGCCCAGTCTTGACTCTGCTCTTATCAAAAAGTACATTGGCTTCCAAATGTTTTTCCCCCCTTTCTTAAAACTGGCTGACAGTATTTTTTTTTAATAGTCAGAGATGAAGGAGGGAAAATATTGCAAAGACACTGCAAGTTCCTATATGTCACATCCATCTAACTCATTCTGCTTTTAAAAGGCAAATCATGATTTCTGTGTACCGGTATCTTCCTACAGAAGGCAAATTTGACCATAAATTTATTTAGATTGTTGCAGTATACAAAATAATAACTGGTTTGGTTATCAATGCTGTTTGATCAGTGTATATTAGCTTCACAACAAGTGTTGTGATGCTTTTTTTTTTTTTAGTCACAATTCGAGATTCTTATTCTTACCTACAAAGATGCCAGAATATCTACAATATTGCTTGTGAAACTTGTGGGCATAGATGTGCACTTGAGAATTCAAGAAAGGATGAGCAGTGTGGTTAGTGGGGATCTAACAAGTATTATACTTTGATATATTTTCTTTACATGCTTGCTTGCAATTTTTTCAATTCATTCAATAAGTTGAGTTCAATTCAAGTTCTGCCTTAAGCATGATTCAATATTGGATTTAGGCAGATAATTATCAATTCAGATGCCTATTTGAAAAATAAATTGACATATTGCTATTTACAGTACATTCTTTAACAATTATATAAAGAATGTAAAGACTTTGCACACTAAAATATTTGATATTAACTATATCACACTCAATTCAGACTCGGCGCTGTTGAATAAATTGGGCTACAACTCCCATCATTCCCACTCAGCATCTAGACTACACATGCAGGATATCAGTCAGTAGCATTTTCTGGTATTGATGGTAAATTCCTTGGTCATCTGATGCATCCTTATGTATATTTTTAAACCAGAGTTCAAAACCAGGTTGATGAAGTTATTGATGTCATGCAAGAAAATATCACCAAGGTGATAGAGAGAGGAGAGCGGCTGGATGATTTGCAAGATAAATCAGGTTGGTACTTTTCCTCTTCCCTTTTAGGAGGGGAAACTGAGTTCCAGGAACACCATGTCTCTCATATTACCTGATCTCAGCATACTTGGTTTTCATTATCTGTTCTTATTTCTTAGGTTCCCTGTTGCATGCATGGGATCCTGGGTACATAACAGTGATATTGTTGTGTCTGTTTTAGAGCTAGTTTGTTCATGGGAGATTTTTTTAAAAAAAAGCTCAGTTCACCATGCTCTCTAAGAAAAATGGCTCTGAATATCTCATAGATCTATGAAAAGGTAGTCCTTGCTGCTAAATGTAATGTGGAGAGACAAAAAACAGCTAATCATAGGAAATAGACTTCCCATTCTTGTGCTACAGATGAGTCATTTCTCTTGTTTGTCAGCGCTCCCTTACAGTTGCAGATTACAGCCTGCTAGAGGGCATCATGAGATTTACTACCTTGATTATGCCTTTTATTATTGGAATGCAATTCTGTAAATGATCTTTTTTGTTACATTCCCATCCACAGTAATTAAAAAATTCTTGGTGGCTTGTAATGTCAAGTACATTAAAATATACTTGTTATAATAATAAATATTGAAAATTAAAAATTAAAATGGAATAGATCAAAATCATCCACAATAACTATCAAGATGTGACAACCAGTAAATAAGTAGCAATATATCTTAATTCAAAAGTTCTACTGAACAACTTTGTCTTCATTTCCAAACATATAGTAATTACAGAACTAATGATTTACAAGAGAGCTTGTTAGTAATATATACATGTAGTCCTTGCTTGCCAAAGGTAATTGGGATTGAAAACTCCGTTGCTAAACAATGCAGTGGTAAGATGCAATGTTGCATGACCAGCTGACTTATGTTCTGGCCATCCCAGTTGCTCTTGTAGACAAATCCTGCTTGTTTGCAACATCCTGATTGCCATTCACAATCTTCTGCTGCTTTCCCCATTGCTTGTTAGAAGCCAGCACTGAAGGTTGCAAATGGCAAACACGTGAGCACAGATTTCTATGTTCTTGTAATTGCGAGCCAATCTCTATTCTTCTGAATTGCAGTCTTGTGACTGCAGGAACACTGAAAGTTGCAACCATGAGGACCCATTTTTAAATCCTACTTCAGCACTGTCCTAATTTTGAACGATTGCTGAACAAGAACTACCTAGAACTAACTTGGTTGTTTTTCTTGGATTTCCTATAAGGAAAGAAATTGTGCAGAATTCTCTATCTGTTCAAGACCCTTGATTGGGTTTTTTTTTAATCAGGGTAGAGGCAAAAGCTTTATCTTACCACTATAGTAGATTCCATTTCTCTGTCTCTTTATCTGATACAGAAAGCTTATCAGATAACGCAACAGCTTTTAGTAACAGATCCAAACAGCTCAGAAGACAAATGTGGTGGCGAGGCTGCAAGGTAAGGCTTATCTTGTTTCCTAAATATTGCAATTGTGGT
Organism: Pituophis catenifer annectens; assembly: GCF_029215685.1. Taxonomy (NCBI): domain Eukaryota; kingdom Metazoa; phylum Chordata; class Lepidosauria; order Squamata; family Colubridae; genus Pituophis; species Pituophis catenifer. The sequence goes on along the minus strand of NW_027256883.1, from coordinate 108,366,163 downwards.
TTATTTGACCAGTTCGGTTTATTTCTTTTATCTTTCTATACCTTTCAATTTTATCTTTTAAAATAATTTTTATTAAAAGTTTTAGTTAGAACAATAAAAGATAATACCAACTGAAGAAGAAAAAAAGAAAAGAAAAAAGATGCAAAAAAGAAAAAGAGTAAAAAAACCCTAAGAAAGTAACTTCTCACTCTCATCACAAGTTTCATAATTTCTTCACTTCTTAATTAATAAATATAAAACTCTTCATCTCATAACTCAAATCCAACTTTATGTTGCCTAGAAATCAGGCAACCCAGTTTTAACATGGATCTGATCCCTAATTTGAGGGATCCCTTATCTTTGCAAAGGAGCTTCTTCATCCACATGAAAATACAAATCAAGTAATATAGGCAAATATTTATATTTTGTACCATAGTTATTTATTAACAGGGAAAGTCAAAACTTTTTATAGTACAGAAACAAATGACATCAGGAAGCAGCTGATCAAATAATAAAAGACACTGATTACATGTGAGAATTGAACAATAGAAAACATTGATTCTAGATAACATTCCACAAGTGGCAAATTTATGCATTATGTTACATCCTTTCCCAGGTGGATTTGTATCTTTCTTAAAACTTGTAGGCACATTCAAAGACTTTCAGAATATACTCTATTGTTTAGTTCTGAAAAGGCAAGTTCTTGCGTACCAAAAGAAATTATCTTAGCTAAGAAGAAAATCATTCTTTCCCGAAATTAGAAAAGAGGCCTAGACTGCCACAATAAAATGTTAATAAAGCCTAAAATTCTAGATAGATCATTCCAAAACATCTTCTCCAGTCCAGATATCAGTGAAAAGTCCAAACAGAGCCCTATAATAATATTTATTTAAAAGGCATAAAATGATCCTGGTATGCTAGTGTAAACAAAAAAACTAAGGAGGATAGGAGCATTTCTCTGTTAAAAAAAAATACAACCTCACACATGCCCCTTAATTCTATAGTAACTGTAGGGGGAAAACTCCTTAAACACTACATTAAGTGTAGACAAACCCAATCCACATCATTTTTCCACTCCCAGGGAGACACATCATAGCATATAATTGATTCAAAGTTTTGGTGCAATATCAGAGTTTTAATATTCAAAATCCAATTTTCCCACATTTTTGAGCCCTTAATATGTTTAAAACTTTCTAGAGCTAAAATCTTGTCTTGCTTTTTGCTGTTTATTTTAAATTCTTATATTTAAATTTCTTATATAAAGTATTGAAGACACTAACATGTTTGCAATCTTGTCTCTTTGAAAGCATCTAACTTCTTCGAAGCAATTAATAGACAGCTTTTAAAAGTGTTTAGCAAGAGAAGTGCAAAATTCCATTAAAGCTTGTGTGCAACTATGGCAAATTCCCTTGCCTCCCAATTCTCCCACCCTCCAAAGACTGCTGACTTGCTGTCTCCTAGTAAGGATCAACTGTAAGGAAAACAGCTTGGGCAATCCCACATCCTCTCTTTGTCCAGAGAAGTTCAAAAGATCCAATCTACTCATTGTTCATGGTGCACACATCAGCTCTGCTTTTCATAGAGCTGTCTTCAGTCTGCCACCTTTCCTAGAAGCTCTATGTCTTGCAAATCTGTGAATATTCAGCAAAAAAAAACCCCACCACTTATGCCAAGAAACCACACACAAAAACTGTCTATACTCTTATCTTGTAATAATCAGTAGTACAATTGCAAACACTGGTTTACTGCTTAAAAGCAACCATGCTTTATTCATTTACTTCATTCAAACTTCAGAGCGTCTAAAAGTGCATTATGCCTGCCATGATCTCAATTTGAAGGATGCTTCCAAGTCCAGGCAAGCCAATGAGCACAGGAAAAGATACAGCTTTTTGAAATAATTGCTGCTTAGTATGATATAAGCATCTTGATATGCTCTGAATAAACTTTCCCCCTTCAAATCTAGATCGTTAAATAGCCTAATAAATATAGCTAGGCATTGATTAACTATGGCAATTGATAATGGCAACTCCGTCACTAAGCAATCTGTTCATAAAGTATGGCGTGTGATAATGACTTACAGTGGCAATTGCAGCAGTCCCAGTTCCCACCATTTGGTGAATCCCACATAGTCACAATGTCCTGTGGTCACGTGATCACAGCTTGCAACCTCCTTCCAGCTTTCTCATTGACTTTGTTGGAAGCCAATAGTTAATATCTCAAATGATAAGCGAGTGACTGCAGGACACTGCAGCGGTTTTAATTGCAAGCTGGTTGCCAAGTACCAAGTTTGCAATTACATGATTATGGAGATGCTGCAGCAGCCACTATTGCAAGGAATGGTTATAGGTCCTCTCATTCAGCACCATTATAACTTTGAACAATTGTTGAATGGGAACTATCTGTACCCACGTTCTGGTTTAACCTGATTTGACCCTTGAGGTTGGCCAGATTATGTTATTTTGAAGCTGTGTAAACACTTTGAATTATCTGAGCACACTCATTATTGGCATGCTATTGAACCAGGATTAAGCTGATCAATTGTGTCTACAATTGGGAATTAATTACTTTTCTGTGTGTTAATTTGCAGATGAAGGCAATTGTGGCTTTGGTTGCTGTTGTTGTCTTGCTAATCATTATTGGTACGTATTCCTTTCTGATATTCTTCTAAATACAATAAAATAAGTAAATAAAATGTTCTGCATTGATGTTACTCCTTTGAAATAGTTTGATGACATTCTTGATTGGTAAAAAGAAAACTTACCTTTTCCTTCAGCCTTTCTGCTTTGATATTTGGCTCCTCCTGTTGTTTGGCCATTGATGTAAAGTTTGCTCCAGATCTTTCGCTTTAATAGGGATACTAGAATATTTGGGACACTCCCAAATACATTACACTCCCTGTAATGTTTAGATGTGAGTTGTGTCTGCTTTAAAAATAAATAGGAACCATTTAGCCAGAATTAAACACTTTTTAGGAATAACTAATTAGGTTTATGTAATTTTCTTGTCTGGAGTTTATTAGGTGAATTTAGCTGCAATGCTTTATAAACCCGAATTTATTATTTATATTATGTTAACCTATTTAGTTATAAGTTATTAAGATAACTATAGTTAAGCAAGCCATGACTTACCACAGTAAGTAAATTCAATATTGTCACTGTAAAACAGTAACTAGAAGTGATAGGTGTTTTAGGGTTGAAACTAGTTAGTTGATTTATTTTTATAAGTGATTTAAAGATGGCGTTTTTCTGTCTTATGCAGTTCCCATCATCCTCAAACACCGCACTTGACTTGGAGATGAACGCCTTTGTAGACACCACTTCAGGATAACAGCAAAGCTAACAGCTGTATGATTTCAGTGGAATGTATTGTGTATATAGCTTTGAAGTGCATCCTGCTCTCAAACCCCAGGGAGGCACATGCACAATTCCACCAAGAGCATCCAGAGGGCCTGGCAAACATATGACTTTCAAGAATTAACTATACTGTCAATATCCGACCCAAAAACCTCATTGTTGCTCTTACGAAGGAACCTATATGGAATCAGATACTTGTCAGTATTTCATCTGTTTTTTTAAATAATGTATATATAAGTGAGTGTGTGCGTGTGTGTGTATATATATATATATAGCAAATTGATAATGTTATTTATAATTTAAATAGTTTCCTACAGCTAGTAGTGGAGGAAAGAATTATGGAGGGAAGAAGGAAGTGTATAGTCTATATCACTGTTTAAAAAAACATTCTTTCTTCAACTGAATTTAAGGGATTCTGAAGTTCTGTGTTGCTATTATTGCTCAATATTGTTCTATAAAAGCATTCCAGTAAAAAAAAACCCTATTTTTGACTGCAAATATGTAGCTCTTAGTAAATTACTAAAATAAAGAAGCTGCTAATTCAGTTAAGACAACTTAAGTTTTGCAAACTTTGAAACTATAGACAAAAAAGAATGCTCTTACTTATACAACTGCAGGCAAAGCAATATGATTTCTGCTTCAACAGACAAAAATGCATTTCTTTTTTACCTTTGAAACCCACAGTTGGCCTGAGGTTCTTCATCTAGGGCCTAGGCCTTTAGCAATAGTTTTAGGACTCCCTGGAATCTCTTTCTTCCATGTTTATTATTTGAGCTGCTTATTATCCCATTCTCTAGGAAACGTTCTTATGCATTACTGTGTGCAGAGGAATGAATATTGCTTTCTGAGTAGGCATGAATTTCAGTACAGAACTACTGGCATGAGAAAGAGAGTGCAGGAAGTTCTCAACCTGCAGCCATTTGTTTAGTAACCATGCAAAGTTACAGCGGCACTGAAAACAGTGACCTATGACCATTTTTCATACTTACAATCGTTGCAGCATCCCCATGATCAAAATTTGGATACTTGGCAACTGGCATGTATTTCTGACAGTGCCTCAAGATTATGTGAGTACTTTTTGCAACTTCCTGACAAGCAAAGTCAATGGGGAAACCAGATTCACTTAAAAGGACTACCTGTACCATGAAAGTATACTTCTGCATTTAATTTTCCAGCTTCAAGACCTAAATAACTTTAAATGTTTGTTGTGGCAAGGTATCATATTCATATGGAGGTGTGAAGGAGTGTGTGTATATATGTATATACATATGTGCATTAAAAATGTGTTTTGTATGGTTCATATGTCATTCCATGATACAAAAGGTTGCCAAAGCATGGAATATTTTATTGTATTAAAGTACAATTAAAATAAGGTCAATCACACAAAGCAAAGCAGCAAAATAATATCAGGGAACAAAATAAAAATGTCTTTGCACAATACTGGAAAACATTGCATCCTCTTCAAGTGATAATGTACCTTTTTCTAAAGCAGACAAATTATTTTACATGATTTGTAAATCACTATGGTAATTATGGAGCACAAAATAATGGTTTGAGACACAGAAAAAAAGAGTTCTATATAATGAATCATTTTTCTTGTGTAAATGGCCTGAGTAATATACTTCTTTTGGAATTATGCTTTGTGATACTTGCAAATCAATGTGTAGTCTTGTATTACTGGAGAGACTGGCTAATTTTCTTGATGGCTGCATTGAATTTCCATATTTTTATCCAACTGCTCTAGATTCTATTCATTCCAAAGCTTTCCTCAAGCTTTTAAAAAGAAACTTTTTGGGTTTTCCCCCTTCATGCTGCCATTTATTTTTTTTAAATCCTTTGTTGACCTTGGTTACACTCATTCCTTTCAACTGAGGAATTGTTTGACATTGATTGAAAAAGCTTATTTAAAGACAACTTATTTTTGTGTGAGGTACTATTGCTGCTATTGAGCCTCTTAAATTGATTTCCATATTGTTAACTTTTCCTGGTTTTCTCTCTGAACTTTTGGTAATTTTCTATTCCTATAATTTGCTATTACTGCATGCTTCTTTTTGATCATACTTTGGGGGGAGGGATCCCCCTTATTTCTTTTGCATTGCTACTTTACATTGATAACTGCTAAAACTTTTTGTTCCTATGCCTTCAATCTAGTTTTCCTAATTGTTTTCTTCTATATGTCCTGTCGTTTCATTCTATGAATAGCAAAGAAGTCATTCATTTTTTTTCAACATGTGGAGAAAAATTACCACTGATGGAGAAGATTAAGGTAACTGGCAAAATTTGGGGTTATACTGTATAATTTCAGTTATTTAATCCATTTCCGAAATTCAGTTATTTAATACAGTATGCCTTTCCTCCTAAAAGTTTGACATGTTATCACTATCTGATAAAACTACTGTAATCAAGATCCAAAAGACAGATATGGAAACAAAAAACATGAACTTGGGTTAACTTGTTCATCTGCCACAAAGAAAAGAAATTATTTGCAATTACATTATGTGCAAGGCAGCCTTTCCATGGGTGTAAAGTATTAACTGACAGAAATATGCATGATATATTACCTAAGTAAAGAGAGTTTTTTAAGTTCTGAGAAATAATATTTTGAAGAGACTCAGGCAAATTATTTGGGAAATAAAAGGGAGGAGAGGAGAAGCACAATCAGGTTTGCAAGGTTCTGTTATTATAGCCTATCTCAATAAAGTATAGTTCTGCTCTCCCTGTGGAATTGATTTTCTGGTATTCCTAGAGGGGCTGACAGTGGGGAACAGAAGCTGCTCCAGAACAAACAAGAAGAGAACCAGTCACCCTTACTTCTACAACATCAGGAAGGAGTATGAGAAGCTGGAGAAGTATCAGAAAGAAAGAAAACTAGAGAAGATGTGGAAAGTAAAGACCTAAATCCATGATGGCGAACCAATGACACGCGTGCCAGAGGTGGCACGCAGAACTCTCTCTGGGGGCACACAAGCCGTTGCCAGCTGCTCTTCGGGTTTCTGGCACATGTATGCACGTCAGCCAGCTTGTCTTCCCATGCACTGGAAACCTGAAGACCAGCTGGCCGGTGCACACATGCCTGTTTTTTGGTGGTTTTTTGGCCGTTTTCGACCTGGCTGGAGCACACATGCAGTCTGATTCACATGCGTGTGCCAGCCAGCTGGTCTTCGGGTTTCCGGTGCTCTGGCGCACGGGAAGACGAGCTGGCTGGCGCGCATGCCCATGCTGGAAACCCAAACACCAGCTAGCCAGTGCGCACATGCACATCAGCCAGCTACTGTTTGCGTTTCCAGCGCTCCAGCACATGCATGCACATGCAACCGAGTTCCGGTTTGGTCACCGGAAAGGTTTGCCATCACTGGCCTAAATGGTCCAGTGATGGTAGAATTACTTGGGGCTGAGATTCCTAAATTGGGAGAGTGGTTCCAACGTATTCCAGGAACAACGTTGGAGCTCTCTATCCATAAGAGTGCAGTGCTAGGAACTGCTAAGATAGTGCTCAGAAATCTCAAGCTCCCGGGCATCTGATAGACCAGAGATTAAGAAAGACACGTGCCTCTGAAAAGGATGACAAATGCAAAGGCTTTGTTTTTTTAATTTGTTCTGTTTATTAAGTTTATATGCTGCTCATCTCACTATTGAAGTGACTGGGTAGCTTACCAAGTGATAAAAAGGTAAGTATAAAAACAATTATAATTAATAAAAAATAGCGACTAAAAACCAAGAGGACATAGGATAGGGGTGGAGTCTTGTCACCCTGTCAGTCACTTCCAGCATGGAGCACCCCCATAATAGCAACAGGTCAACTGATAGAGCCAGGTTTCAAAGCCCTTTTGAAAGGCCAAAAGGATAGAGGTGGATATCGGCTCCAGTGACAATGGAGAAAAGGCTCTTCTAGACCTTCCCATTCGAAGTCCTCAAGGAGGTGATCTGCTTGATTGTGTCTGTATGCAGAGCCTGGAGAAAGAGGTCCACCCTTGCATGGAAGATCTGACTTTTAAAAGTTGTGGATGAGGCTATGGAAATTTCTACAGTTCTTGCCTTAGAAGCATCCAGGTTCAAGGGTTGGTAGAAGGAAAGAGTGGGCAATTCCTCCACTGTATTGGGGAGAAAGCTGAGATGAATAGCAACTACAACTCTCCCTCTTTCCACATTTCCAAATTACTAACAAAACTTTGCTGTCTTTTGATAGCCAAATCTGGCCCTAGGTTCTGCCTTGGTTTAACTTCCCAATAAGCAACCGAGTCGGAAGATCCTTTAAGAGCAGTTTATCAGGGGACCTGATAAAGTGGGATCTCTATGTAAAAGGAGAGAGAACCTTGAGCCCTATGTTAAGTTCCTTTTTATAGTTAAAGAAAAATGAAAGAGGAAAGTTGGTTGGACAAGATAAGAGTCCCTCCTTGCATAGTAAATCCACCACAAAGTTTGTTTGAATTTAGATAACCAGATGTTGGTTGACACTAAGAAACTTCTTATCAGAAGATATTATCCAGACATTCTTCTGTAAATTATCTTTTCAGTTAAGGAATGCTAAAAGCTATCTAATCAATCCATACAACCATAGAACAAAAGTTTTCAAAGATTCCAATATGTAATGAGCCTGAACATAGACAATAAATCAAATTAAAATACAAAATAACTCTTAATTAACAAATTACAAAATCCTTGTCATGTGCCCCTCACTTTAGTTCCTTTAATTCTTATACTAAGCTATGGAACTTGGGATATTGAAAGAAAATATCCTAGAATAAGAGAAAAATATCAAAACATTACTGTATTGGTCTTCCCAGAATAATCTAGAAAACATTTGGATATTACAGATTTGGCCATCTTCCCCTCAACCCTAAATTGTTTTATTCAATTGATCTCATTTTCTAGATTCATAAAATACAGAGTCACAAACTGCAGAGACTGAGTTCACATACCAGGCTAAGCTAAAATGAGATATACTACTTTTATGATGCCATTTGCTGTGTGACCTCACCCTAAATAAAGTGATGAGAGAATTCCTAGTGGCCATTCTGAATATGCTAGAATCCTGTTGGAAAAAGTTGGTGGAGAGGTCACTTTTGCCATGTCCGATTAATCTTGCTAAAGCAGAACTTCCAAAATAAAATTTTGGAAGCACAGAAGACTGCAAGAGAAAGAATCATAGTGTCATTTTTCTAGCCATAGAAAATAATAGAACCCCATCTATTTTGATGCACGCATCTATTTTCATAATAAAATTTATTTATAAAGTACCCAAAATGTATGTATGTATGATGTTACATCTTACAAAACAGAGTTTTTTAAATGGCTGTTAAATACTGTAGAGTAACTGTGCAGAATCCCAAAGAATAGTTCTCAGCCATTTCTTTTCTCATATATGCATCCACAAACATGTAAGCTGCTGACTTTATAGATGTATACAGCTTTCAGATCTGCCTCCATGAGCCAAAATTTGGCAGTTTGTCTTGTAATATTTTCTAAGAAAAAATGCTATTCCTTTAAGAGATTTTTAAAATTTGTAAAATGTTCTGTAAGTGCTGCTGCTTCTAGCCAACCTCTACTGCACCTCCCTTAACTCCCAACTCTACAAAACTGTGGTTTGCAAGCATTGAATTAATTTATCCATGTTCTGTTTCTCACAGAACTTGCTTCACTTTAAAAGAGAGAAGCTGGTGTGAAATCACAGGGATGCTGGTGACATGGTTGATTTCAGTCTGGATGGCATGGGGAACATTTGGGAGTAATGTCCATTTTCAAAAAAACAATAGCCAGGATGGGAGATGCATTTATTCCTTCTCTGTACCCAGTAAAAATGAAGACAGCTGTGCTGGCTTAAGTGAGGTATTAATAACCATTCAAGATCTCCAACGGGAAAGCAAAGCTCAGCAGCTGGAACTAGAGTCAACTAGAACTCGGCTTGGCCTTCTGGAGAACCAGGTGAATCAGCTACATGGGAGTCAAGTTAGGAGGACTTCTTTATCTACAGTTGGCTTACTTCAAAGAGAGGTAGAGAGTCTGAAGAGGGAACAAGCTCAGAGGGACATCCACATCAGCAGCCTGGAATCTACCATAAACGATCTCCTTCAAGACAAGTCAGCTTTGGAAGAAGAGAAGAAACGGCTGGAAGAAGAAAAGAATGAGCTGGAGAGAAGGTTAGAGAAAAGCATTGAGGAGGTGGCTCAGCTGAGAGTAAGCGATTGTCCTCAGACCAGAAAAACCAGCAGTGAGTTCCATCAAGGCTCTCAGGAAGGTAAATCTGGAGGCTCTCCAGCTAGGAAATGTGCTCTTAAAAATCTATAATGTACAATTATAAATTATTTATTTTTAATTAATCATTTTTAAAGAAAGAAAACAAACAAGTGAAGAAAATGTTATGAAAATAAGTTAGGAAAATTTATTAAAATTTAGCCATGAAAACAAAATACATTATTTCTACCAATAAAGAAGAGGATTTTTGAGTCTCTAAGTCCCAGAGTCTGCACCATTTGGTTATTTAAATATATATATATATTTTAACGAGCGAAGGAGAAGAGAAAAAAATACTTCTTAAAAACATAAGTAAATATTGGATCTCTAATTTCTCTTTTGTTATACTCTGACTGATATATAATAAGGTAGTAAGTTTTAAGAATCTGTTGATCGCTTTCTTCTACATGCCCAGTCACAGGATCTGGCTTTGATCTACCTACATTTATGGAAAAAGCTCAAAGAGTGAGAATAACAGCAGATCAGAATGTGGTAAACTCAGGCAAGTATGTAATTAGCTGGAGAAGCATTGTGAAAAACACTGATTCAAAAGCAAGTGAGAAAATAAAAAAATATATAAGTTGCTACTTCTAAAGCTGCAAAGGTTTCTTGAAACAGTAAAAAAAAATAGCTTGTCACATTGTTTATGATGCTAACAAGAGCAAAAGGCCTGTGAAGATCTTTATGGCAAGCCATTTTCTTTGGCATTTTTGTGATCTCTGGCTGAATTTATAAAGCAATCTGAAAAAGGCTAAAGATTTCCGGCTTCCCCTTTTGGGAATTTGCTTAGTCCAGACCCACTGGATTTTAAAAAGCCAGATGTTGGAAAAAAGAGTGATGAAATACTAGAACTTTGATCTGGTGATTTTTACTGAAAAATTTGGAGTAGAAAGCCTCATCTGATGCTTTTACTTTTCTTTTTAATACCTCAGGCTATTTAACGGTTTTAGTTGTAGGCAACTATTAAAAGATATTTTAATTGAGTAACCTGAATTAATTTAACCCACTTTCCTTTTTCCAGTAGTGACTAATTAAAAAGCTTGCAATCAGGGCATTAGTGGAAAACCCTCATTACATCATTTGCTTCCAGCTGATGGTCAGAAGTCATCTTACCCACTTTAAAACAGCTGCATAGCTACCAATGATGCTTCATACAAACAGCACTTCTGATTTGGCAGCTACTCTACCTTTCTCTCCCTAATAGAATTGCCATCCTGGAGAAATCAGAGGAAGGCAAAGAGGACCACTGCTTGGATTCTGTAAAATTTCATAGATTCAGACTATGACAAATATTTCTCAAAAAGATAAGTTAAGATGATTCCCCTCTAAAAAGTTAACAATACTACAAAGACAGAGAAAATTCGTACATTTTAAAGATGTCAAGTTTCATAAACATATTTTTATATTTGGCTTGACACTTTAGTATTATATTTTGTTTTTACTGAGTGCTTCTGTACTGGAGACAAATTCCTTGTGTGTCTAACCACACTTGGCTAAATAAAATATAAGTACAGTACACGCCTTCTGATTTCTCTAGGTTTGAATGACACAAACGTGAATCTAAAGCATTCCAGCAAAAGTTTGACTCCTCCTGGAAAGCAGTGAGCTATAGAAAACAGTATATTAAGCCAAGAATTGTCTGATGTTTGAGAAGAAACAAGGAAAAGTGGAATTGGAAACAACTAAAGGAAGGAAAGTTGGAAAAGCATGGCTACAAACTTTATGATTGCAAATGTTGGACTTTAACACAAAAGCAAGAAGAGAAAGAAGATGCTATTTACTAGTGGGCCAATTTGGAAAAGGCTGATGTTTTGGGTGTGGTGGGATCTGGCTTATTGTCTTTTGAGCAGAAAACGAGATAGAAAATATGACTATAAATATTAAAACAATTGTCCATGGGAAATGATTTTGTCAGAAGAGAAGAAATGTGGGAATTCTTTGGCAGACGGGTACTGTTTTTTTCTTAGCATCTGTCCTACATGGTTGTGAGGTATACTTGCTCAGTTCTTACAGGAAAATCTGCCAATCAGTGATATGACCCAGAGGATATTTTTTTAGCTAGCCTGATGCTGATTTGGGCTAAGGAGTTTTGGAAGAAATATCCAGGTCCAGGTCCAAGCCAGGAGAAAGGCACTGGAGACAAAATGGAGTTAGGGGCTGATTGGAAAGAGGGTCCATTTATTGATGAAGCAGAAGCACAAGGATAGTTCTGGGCAGCTGACCACATGGAGTTGAGAGGGAGAGGTATTCCTCCAATACCCCTCCCTCTCAATGGTAGCTGTCCATATGAGCAAGGTATTACTTCCTGGGATCCTCAATCATATGCAGAGCCTTCATAGATGGACCAAAAGCAATGAAAAGCCTTAAAGAAGAGCAAATCTGTTACTTTTGTATTGCAATTCACAAACTCTATTTACCATAGAGAAGTATTTTTGCCACCAATAGGATCTATCTACATGTGGAATGGCAAAACTAACATTTGTGTCTCATTTCTCCTGAATATGAGAAGTCACACCAGATTCATAGCTCTTGATGAGGCAATTCTGTACATACGATACCTAATTTATAGCCTACTATTATAAAGTTCCAGATTCAGATCTTATAGTATCAATTGAAGGCTTTTAGTTATACCATCTTCTTAGTATAAGATCCTCCTCTACTTGCAGTGTACCTGCTTTACAAAATAATTCAATGAATAATATGTCTGAAATGCTTTCTACACACTAAAGTGATCTTCACTTATAGTGAAGTTTTCAGATAAAGTCACAAACTGCTCTTTGATGTGTAGAAATTGTCAACACTTAGGCATACTGTAACATTGTTGTCTTCCTTCCATTTTCTCTGAAGTGTCTAAGTGGGATACTGAAAATCTGGGCTATCAGGAGCTCAAATTAGAGTTTGCTGAGGTTTCTTCATCTCATCTCATTGAGGAAGGCATTTCACCCTCACCACCTAGCATAGGCGCTGAAGAACCAGGTATTAAATTTTTTGTGTGTTCCTGATTTTTTTCAGCTCTATTTAGCCCTGAGTCTGCCATTCTCTTCCTCCAAGCTCACTAACTATTTTTTCCTATTTAGTACTTATTTTGCCCAGGTTTTAGCTTAGAGTTTGGAAATAGCTTCATTTTAGTCTAAAGACAGAAAGGGAATTTTTTTTTGCCTGCCAGTTTATTTTTTCAGAAGTGCCATCTAGTCATAAAAGTAAAGATATTAAAATAAGTTCCTAGTATTTTGCATGAGAGTCAATCTCATAGCATCCTGACCAATTCTGGAAGAAAAAAAATCTTTGAAATAATTGTGACACAGAGTGTGGCTCAGAGGCTCAATGAAGGGAAGACTAAAGTCCATTTCAGCCATTTGCTTGAACTCAAAAGGTTGGGGTCCACAAACTGGTTTCAAACTCCATATGTTTACCCAAATAGCCTGCAGGAAGGCTAAATTCATGGATAGATGAATGGGAATGCAGCTCTGGTATTGATGGTATTATTTTAGGAGCATCGCCCTGGTTTATGTGAAATAGCATTTGATAAAACTAGCTGCATAAAATACAAGAATTTTGCAAAGAGGACAGTAAATGCATATACTAGCCAATGCTTTAACAATGTAATCCTATGTCTTTGAACTAGAAAATAAGGCCAGTTGATCTCTGAAGTGCCTATTTTGAGAAAATGCATTCTTGGCTAACTATCAGGCACTCCTCCCCACATGTGTTTTTGGTTCTCTTTTATAACAACCAGACTATGTTTGGTTCAGTTGTTCCCTGGCTCTCAAGCAAGCTCTTTCTTTCCTCTTTCATTCCCTTTCCTTCCTATGGAACCAAGCCTACATTTCACGTGTTCCCGATCTGAAGTCCTACACAAAAGTTCCATAATTAAGTGAACATTTCTCCTGAATTTCATTTCTTCTGCATTTATTTCAAATGCTGGAAAAATGTGGAAAATATTAACCCTACATCCATTTCTCATTGTTCTTTTTAGAAAAAAAATCAAAAGGGTTATAACTTTGCTTTTGTCTAAGGATAGCTAACCTTTTTTGATATATGTTAAATCGTTTGGGCTAAAGTAGGAAGTACATTCTGAATTTAGGAATAGACAAATACTGTTACATACCCCAAAACTGCCAGTGTTGCAAATGGTATTCAGAATTTTAAAAAGTAAAGGCATTATTTGAAAGATAACTTTCATTAAAAAAATACTCCAAAATAACTTAAGGAACTTCAAAGACAAACAATACTATTAGCTGTCTTGATTACCAAAAGGTGGAATATAAAATATATTTTTTTATATTTTATATAAATTATATATATTTTTCCATTAATAAATAAAATGGAAGAAGCCTTTTCTCCATTCCTTATATTTTCTTGAATAGCAGAGCCAGAAAAAAATTAGCTTCAGAAAACTGGTACTAATTGGAATTAGACATGTTAGCCTAGACCAGGGCTGTCAAACTCCCGGTCCGCAGGCCAGATGCGACACGTGCTGGCCACGCCCATGCCCAGTTTAGCGAAAGGGGGGAAAAGTCCCAATACATCATGTGATGCCACCGTGACAATGTTAGTTTGACACCCCTGGCCTAGTCAGAGCAAGAGTCTGATTAATCCAGCTACACGTGTTCATATAGGCTGGTCTGCCAAATTAGAGGCATCCCTTGTTTTGGATTCTGTCTGGAGATCATCAATTTTTAAAGTAATAGTTCATAGCTACATATTCCTTAATTTGAGATATTAACTTCCTTGCTTATTTCCTGAATTAGGTTGTGGAACACTAGTTTGGGTTGGTGCACCAGTGACCTTTCACAAGGCTGACACCCTTACAGGAAAGTATGGTGTGTGGATGAAGGACCCACAACCTGTGTCTCCATATACCAATGAGACAATTTGGAGAGTTGACACGGTCAGTGCGGATGTCCGTCATGTCTTTGAATATGATGATCTGGATGAGTTTGTGAAAGGCTACCCTTCCAAAGTTCATGTGTTGCCCAGATCCATGGAGAGCACTGGGGCTGTTGTTTATCAAGGTTTCCTCTATTTCCAGAGGCACAAGTCTAGAATACTGGTGAAATATGACCTGAAGAATGAAGTCATTGCAGTTCAGAAGGAGTTGCCCGATGCTGGCTATCATGGACAATTCCCCTACTCCTGGGGTGGATATACAGATATTGATCTAGCAGTTGATGAGATTGGACTGTGGGTGATTTACAGCACTGAAAATGCCAAGGGAGCGATTGTGCTTTCTAAACTGGACCCAGAAACTTTGGAAATTTCACAGACATGGAAGACCAATATTCACAAGCAGTCTGTGGCTAACTCCTTCATGATCTGTGGCTCCTTGTATACCATTAGTAGCTACTCATCCCCTGAGACCACCGTGAATTTCATCTACCGCACAAGTACAGGAAGCAGTGCACCGCTGAAGATCAGTTTTGAGAACCGTTACAGATACAGCAGCATGGTAGACTACAACCCTACAGAGAAGAAAATAATGGCTTGGGATAACTTCAACATGGTGGCTTATAACATCAGACTTTCCAAGATGTGATTACCTTGGAGAGATTGATAATGGGAAATTAGGTAATGGAAATAGAGGTAGAAATTGAAATTAGATAGCAAAATTTCCTTAGATAGAAGTTAGATAGCAAAATTTCCTCCCACTAATTATCAACTGACATGATTTATCCAGAATTTCTCCTGAACTACCCCAATAGAAAGAAATAGCTATGCAATGTGGGATTGACTCTTGATCCTTTTAATGAGTATATACAATAAAATAGTGAGTGATTTACACTTCAAGGGTAATTTCCCACTCTGTTGTTTTTAATGGAGCACTGTGTATCTTCTTTAAAACATTAGCCTATGCATGCTGCAGCCAACTATAACACAAAGTCATACAGATTAACAGAGTTGGAAGGACCTTATAGGTCATCTAGTCCAACCCCACCCCCCTCATACACCTCTCAAAATGATATAGAGTCTCTTTTTTTAACAATTTATTTTTAGTTTCCACTCAATAAGTGGAATATTTTGGTTGCTAGGCAGGACTGAATCAATTTTGTTACATTTCATTACATTTACAGTATATACTGTACAGTGACTCAAATTACAGAGGACCATAGAATCATAGGGCTGGAAGGGTCCTTGGAGATTTTCTATTCCAACTCTCTGCCCAAGGTAGGAGTCCTTATACCATCCTGGGCAAATTAATGCCCAATCTTTATTTGAAAACCTCCAGCAATGAAGCATTGACAACTCTGGGAGGCAAATTGTTCCACTGATTAATTGTCCTCAATATCAGGAAATTTCTCCTTAATTCTAGGTTGCTTCTCTCCTTGATTAGTTTCCATCCTTTGCTTCTTTTCCTGCCTTCTGGTGCTTTGGAAAATAGGTTGACCCCCTCTTCTTTGTGGCAACCCCTCAAATATTGGAACACTGCTTTTATGTTTCCTCTAGTCTAGTCCTCCTTTTCATTAGACTAAACATACCCAATTCCTGCAACTGTTCCTTATATATTTTAGCCTCCAACCCCCTAATCACCTTTGTTGTTCTTCTCTGCACTATTTTCAGAGTCTCAACATCATCTTTATATTGTGGTGACCACAACTGGATGCAATGTTCCAAGTGGGTCTTACTAAGGCATTATAAAGTCTTCATGTGATTTTGATTCTATCCCTCTGTTAATGCAGCCTTAGATTGCATTAGCTTTTTTGGCAGCTGTAACAGACTATAACAGATGTAACAGACTGTGAAAATCCTTAATTGTATGACTTGGGACAAGATTAAATGTAGATGAAATCAAGTTAATTTTTATTCTAGGGGATTCACTGTTTTTTTGGGCCTGTTGCCTCAGTCCAGAAATAATTGTATTTTATACTTAATCTGTAGGGTGTATTCTTCCATGTTCTTTCATTGTTGATTGATCTTTCCAGCAAAACCGGTTTGGCTTGAGAAAAGCAACTGCTTTATAAAGAGCAGTTCAACTTCTCTATATAAATTGTGGGGATTTGGTACATGAGTGTGACATCATCAAAGGCTGCTCACAAGCCAATCAGAATAAACCACTGATGACAAATTCATACAAATTTCATTAATATGGCAGCAGGCTAGATGCTGCTTCTCTGCAGAGGCAACTTCTCTGAAGTTTTAACAACTAGCCTATGTGACAACAGAGATCAAGGTGTCTTCTCCCATTCTTGCCTGTATCAGAAAAAACTTCTCTGATGTACATAAGAATAAAGCCATCAAGAAGAGTAATCCAAGCAACAATCTGGAATGCAAATAAGTGATCAGAAAGGTCATCCACTTTAGCTGGAGGTTTGATACTATTCAGTGAATTTCTTTTTCTTTCAAAATGCTCCTTCATTATCCCTGCAGACAATTTAAACCATAGTAAGAATTTTACTGAGAACTACGTTCATATTAATATTGGTTTTTAAATAATTTGCTTAAAGGGTAACTGAGATTTTTCTAAATGCTAGCTTAGTTTGTCTCATTTGTGTTCCATGTATGCTTTTTGATTTTCAGGTTCCTCGTGTATATATTTTCCCCTTTCATATGTATATAAGATGTACCTAAGAATCTGATAGCACTAGAAATTTGGTCCAGTATCTTAGAGGGAAATCTTTAATAGAAAGCAAATGTTTTACCAGATTTGTGCCTTTAACAAGGCCGACACGCAAGTAGAAGAGAGAGAAAGCTGAGCTCCAGAGGAATATCAGATTCAGAGATAGAAGTGTTCTAGACCTTGTCAGGACCTTTTACCAATCTAGAATAGATAATCCAGGTATTCCCACCCATCCATCAAAAAATATGGCAACACTAGATGTAATAATGAAGAATCTCCATTTAGTTTCCTTAACTTGCAATCTTTTTGGGAAAAAATGGGATGGGATATGGGTGGGAATTTGAGGACTCTATATAATTAGCTTTTAAAGAAAAATACTGCAAGTAGTCCTTGGCTTACAACAGTTTATTTAGTGACTGTTCAAAGTTACAATGGCACTGAAAAAAGGACTTCAGACCAGTTTTCACAGTTAGGACCGTTGCAGCATCCCCATGGTCATGAGATCAAAATTCAGACGCTTCACAACTGGATCGTATTTATGACTTTCACAGTGTCACAAGTCCCCTTTTGCAACCTTCTGACAAAGTCAATGGGGAAGCCATTACTAACTTAACAACTGCAGTGATTCACTTAACATCTTTGGCAAGGAAGGTCATTAAATGAGGCAATACTTAACAATTGTCTCACTTAGCAACAGAGATTTTGGGCTAAATTGTGGTTGTAAGTCAAGGACTACCTGTATTGGTTTAAGTCAGTATCCAAACTAGAATCTTCAAGTCACTGAACTGTTTTACTTTGAATAGGTCCACATACTGTATTAAGCCACAATTTAGATCTGATTTATTAAATAGACCATACTTGACTGGACTGAGATGGCATACTAAGACTGAATCAATCAAATCATATTATATCTTAGCATATCATATGACCCAGCCTTCTGTCATAATTTATATCTCTTCTCAGCCAGCAACATATTTCTTGAGATAATCTATCTCAATAAAGTATAATTTCTTACCTCAAGGTTCCTTCAGATAGTCCTGTTCCTACTTTTTCATCTGGTTCAATCTTTTTATCTTTTTTTCACGCATAAACTCTATCTCTTATATTTCTTACCTTCGCTTGCTAATATCACCCACAAAATTCTAAACAGATGATATCAATTAAGAGACATAGGTTCATCCACATTACCGCATTTACTTCCAAAATAAAGTACTGCATTATGTAAGATTAAAAAAAAAAAAACAAATTATGGTGAAATTCTTCCAGACAAACTACTTCTAAACCTAAAATCCTATGGCATCTCCGGCCCCCCCATAACTGGATAACCGCGTTCCTGTCAAACAGACAACAAGTGGTCAAAATAGGGAGCCCCCTATCAAATCCTGCACCTGTTAATAGCGGTGTCCCCCAAGGCAGTGTTCTAGGACCAACACTTTTCATACTATACATAAATGACCTTTGTGATCATATTATAAGTAACTGCATTCTCTTCGCCGATGATGTAAAACTATTTAACACCACCAGCAATGCTGCTATCCTTCAAAAAGGACTTTGTGTCGGAATGGTAAAAAAATTGGCAACTCCAAATCTCAACTAAGAAATGCTCTGTCTTACACATTGGCAAAAAGAATCAGAACACAAAATACAAGCTGAGTGGGCACGACCTTGTAGATGACCCTCACTCTGTCAAGGACCTTGGAGTACTCATATCAAATGATCTAAGTGCCAAAGCCCACTGTAACAACATCGCCAAAAAGGCATTAAGGGTTGTAAATCTAATCTTGCGTAGCTTCTTCTCCGGTAATATCACCCTACTAACCAGAGCATACAAAACATTTGTTAGACCAATTCACAAATACAGCTTATTTGTCTGGAACCCACACTGCATATTGGACATTAATAAAATTGAACATGTCCAGAAATATTTCACAAGAAGAGTCCTCCACTCCTCTGCTTGCAACAAAATACCTGATGCCACCAGACTTGAAATTTTGGGCTTAGAAAATTTAGAACTATGCTGCCTTCGGTATGACCTAAGCATAGCTCATAAAATCATCTGTTACAATGTCCTACCTGTCAATGACTACTTCAGTTTCAACCACAATACACAAGCTCACAATAGATACAAACTTAAAGTGAACCGCTCCAAACTTGATTGCAGAAAATATGACTTCAGCAACAGAGTGGTCAATGCCTGGAATGCCCTACCTGACTCTGTGGTTTCATTCCAAAACCCCAAAATTTTAACCTTAGACTGTCTACTGTTGACCTAAGAGGTTTGTAAGGGCACCAGCATGCCTACTGTTCCTGTCCTAATGTTCTCTTTAATTGTATTCATTTTATGTATTCAATTCATGCTTATACTTATATATATTATCTAATACGTACTAGACAAAATAAATAAATAAAAATAAAATAAAGAAATAAACAACTGGTTTCATGGTAAGAAATCCTTTCTGATTCAGGATTAGTCTATATTAACTAAAAACATCTCTGACTTATGATAGGACAAAGTCAACATTATTACACCAGTTTAATCTGCTCCCACCATGACATCCAAATCAAGGTACATTTACATGTGTAAATTAATTATTATTGGTTAATGAGAATTTTTTTTTCTCCTTGCAGATCAAAATGTAACAGGTTTATGACAGTCAGAAAAAAATCTACTGGATAACTCAGAATAATAAGTTATTTGTTGCCAAGCCTTCAAATATGCTCGGATCCAGTTGGGCCTTGTATCCAGTTGGACTTTCTCCAAGCTTTCTGTCATCCTTGATCTAGCCATCAACATAATAATCTCATCACTACCATTGTCAAAATCAGCAGCTTCTTAGGGTTGTAATCAAAAGGCGAGGTGGCTCTAATGTTGTTCCAACCATTGGGGGCATTTTTCCATTCCAAAGGTCAGTCTGGGCTTTGACAAAATTATCTCCAGGGTGACATAAACCCCCCAAGAATCAGCAGGGTAATTATTTTATTCAGTCCTTAATCCTCACAGAGCTCTGAATTTTCATAAAATTATATTCCACCTGATACTGGCATGACCTTGATCACAGAAATATAGAAAGGGCCTCCACATTCTAGGTTATTTAATGCCACTCAGTTGTATGATCTGCTAGAATGAGTGGAGCCAAATATCCATTGGAACAGATTTCTCTGTGCTGGGGAGCAATGAAATGCTAAGTAACTCCAGGCAAGTTATAATCATTCATCTTCCAAAATCAGAAATCAGAAGAATTTTCCTGCAACATCCCAGAATTTCCATGTCTTCTCTGTCGCAAACACTCATTTTCATAAGCATACATTTCAAACTAGAAATCTGTGAAATAGAACCCCTAGTTGGAGTTCTTGAATCATATTGGACCACCACCCACTGTTGCACAAAGAACATGGGTTGGTAAAGATATAAGAGAGATATTATTCTCATCTTCTCTAATAAACTCCATAACATCAAATCAGATGTACATGTTTATCCAAGATTAGGTTTTGAATGATTGCTCTTTGCTCATTTATTGACATGGGAGCATCTTTAATCAATGTGCACTATCTTTGAGGCAACTCAAATTTTCTGTGCTTGTTCTCCTGCCTGCTATAATAAGCTGTTGCCCTGACAATAGCTGCTTTGCTCCCTATCATTCCAATTGTTATACTCTGTTTCTATTTCTCTGTTCCTTTTCAAATATATATTTCAAGGCACTAAGCCAGTGATGGCTAACCTTTTTGCCGTCATGTGCCAAAAACGGGAGGAGTGCAGGGGGTCGTGTGTGTGTGTGCCCACACCCATAATCCAATGCGCCCCCTCTCATGTATGCGTGCACGACCTCCCGCACTCTCCCCACTTTTGGCACGCGATGGCAGGGTGGGCCCCAGCTACGGACCCCAAAGAACACAGCACACAGGTCGCTGATGGGCCACAACAGCCCGGTAGGCCCATTTTTTGCCCTCCCCAGGCTCCAGAGGCTTTCTTGGAGCCTGGGGGGGGCGAAAACAGCCTCCTCCCCCTCCCTGAGGCCCTCCGGAGGCCGGAAATGTCCTTTTTGCTGACTTCGGTGGGACAGGAAGGCCCAAAAATCAGCCATGTGCGCCGGAGCTGAGCTAGGGCAACACTTGCGTGCCCACCGATATGGCTCCGCGTGCTACCTGTGGCACGCATGCCATAGGTTCGCCATCACGGCAGTAAGCAGTCATTTTCTAAATTGTACAGTGGTACATATCCACAATACAAATAAAATATACTTCTGCTATCTATCTGGAGGGCAAATCCAGGTACATTTAATGCAGTTGATGCATTGGCATATTTACAAGAAGCAGTGTGCTATAGTAGCAGATGGGATCTTCCACTAAACATCATTGGTTCAAAAATGCAGTTAGCTTGACCAAATCTTTCTTTCATTCACTAATAAATTTGGGTATGCTAACCTGGATAGAATTTCATAGCACTGGACAAACACTCTTTGCTTTAGTAAAGTAGCTAAACCTAAGGTCCTTTTGAATGACTCCCATTTTCTACCCATGTCACACAGGTCAAGCATCAATGCCAGATGATTTACTACTCAGAAGCTCAGAAGAATGGACTTGAGGTGTCACTGCACACCACCTTTAACACCACCCTTTTCAGATACCTCTTCCCATTTATCCCATGGGATCCACAATTTATCTCCTCATGGCCTTAGTAGAGGATTGCCCTGCAAGTACGTGGTCCACTCTGTAAGATCTCATCAAAGGTTGCCTTGTCCCTGCAATCAGAGCTGCATGAGATGTCTCCTAGAGAACCAGACCTTTTCCACCAATGATGATAACATATGCCCACATCTCATTAACAAAAGCTCTCCAGTCTGCTGCCAAGAAAACCAAAACACTGTCAGTCTTGAATCATGTGTCCATTCTCACCCTTTGTGGCTCTCAGCTCAAATAGAAGCGAGTAGGATACAGCCTTTGCTAGGTAGCTGGGCTGTGCTTTCCAAAGCTCCTGTGCAAGAGGCAATTGATCTATCTGAGCACCAAGCGATGCCTGAGAACTGCATTGTTTACTCCCTTAATGCAAAGAATTTAGACTCTACAGGGCAAAGTAGACACTGTATTCCTTCTGTACCAAAACATTATGCTATCTATTCATCACCCATTTCTTCCAGTTACCACTTGCAAAATGAAATTGGTCACCGATTCTCTAACAACATACCACCCATGCTTGTTGCTCTGTATCCCAGGGAACGGGGTTTGCCACCTTATGTAGAACAACTAGACCAAATTGATCGAACTCCCACACCTTCTCTGGCAGAGAGTTATCTGGCCTTCTCTGGCTAATAGACCATATGCCAAGAATACTGAAATTTTTGCTTGAGCTAAAAAGTCTGCAAATTCATCCAATCACTTGCTTAGTTTCATTTCACACTTTGCCCCTCGCTATGGAAGCTTGGCTTTGTTCATCCTGCTGCTTTGGACTGGCTGATCTGAGTGCTTAAGCATCATGGCGGAGATGGATTTGAACAACAAGAGGAGTGCTATGGCATACAATGCTGCTTCTTGAATTAAGGTTGGTGTGTAGGGTGGGTGCAAAAGTTGTTCCTTATGGTATATATCAGCTTTATTCCTGGATACTGTAATTCTATACTCTAGATAGCAGTAGAAATAGCACATAGACTTATATACCGCTTCACAGTGCTTTACAGACCTCTACGTGGTTTACAGAGTCAGCATATTGCCCCCAACAATCTGGGTCCTCATTTTACCCACCTCAGAAGGATGGAAGGATGGTCACTCTTGAGCCTGGTGATATTTGATCTGCCAAACTGCTGGCAGTCGGCCGTCAGCAGAAGTAGCCTGCAATACTGCATTCTAACCACTGCACCACCATAGCTCTTGGGTAGGTAATCCTAATTTGGCAACTACAACTGGGGCCCATAACTTGGTCATTAAATGGTCACTAAGTGTAGCCAGGACTGTGCTTATGATCTGCTGTTTTGCTTTGCA